>NC_057801.1:467204491-467804491 GCF_018294505.1 Triticum aestivum
GCTAGCTTCGACACAGATCTGGATGACTCTAAGTCACAAACCGGATACGTGTATATGTTGAATGGTGGAGCAGTAAGCTGGTGCAGCTGCAAGCAGAGCGTCGTGGCGGGATCTACATGTGAAGCGGAGTACATGGCAGCCTCGGAGGCAACGCATGAAGCTATTTGGGTGAAGGAGTTCATCACCGACCTAGGAGTCATACCCAATGCGTCGGGGCCGATCAAACTCTTCTGTGATAACACTGGAGCTATTGCCCTTGCAAAGGAGCCCAGGTTTCACAAGAAGACCAGGCACATCAAGCATCGTTTCAACTCCATCCGTGAAAATGTTCAAGATGGAGACATAGATATTTGCAAAGTACATACGGATCTGAATGTCGCAGATCCGTTGACTAAACCTCTCTCGCGAGCAAAACATGATCAACACCAGAACTCTATGGGTGTTCGATTCATCACAATGTAGCTAGATTATTGACTCTAGTGCAAGTGGGAGACTGTTGGAAATATGCCCTAGAGGCAATAATAAAAGGGTTATTATCATATTTCCTTGTTCATGATAATTGTCTTTTATTCATGCTATAACTGTATTATCCGGAAATCGTAATACACGTGTGAATACATAGACCATAACATGTCCCTAGTGAGCCTCTAGTTGACTAGCTCGTTGGTCAACAGATAGTCATGGTTTCCTGACTATGGACATTAGATGTCATTGACAACGGGATCACGTCATTAGGAGAATGACGTGATGGACAAGACCCAATCCTAAGCATAGCACAAGATCGTGTAGTTCGTTTTGCTAGAGTTTTTTCCAATGTCAAGTATCTCTTCCTTAGACCATGAGATCGTGTAACTCCCGGATACCGTAAGAGTGCTTTGGGTGTACGAAACGTCACAACGTAACTGGGTGACTATAAAGGTGCACTATAGGTATCTCCGAAAGTGTCTGTTGGGTTGACACGGATCGAGACTGGGATTTGTCACTCCGGATTACGGAGAGGTATCACTGGGCCCACTCGATAGTGCATCATCATAATGAGCTCAAAGTGACCAAGTGTTTGGTCACGGGATCATGCATTACGGTACGAGTAAAGTGACTTGCCGATAACGAGACTGAACGAGGTATTGGGATACCGACGATCGAGTCTCGGGCAAGTAACATACCGACTGACAAAGGGAATAGTATACGGGGTTGATTGAATCCTCGACATCGTGGTTCATCTGATGACATCATCGA
The DNA here is from genome assembly GCF_018294505.1 of Triticum aestivum. Lineage (NCBI taxonomy): Eukaryota > Viridiplantae > Streptophyta > Magnoliopsida > Poales > Poaceae > Triticum > Triticum aestivum. The sequence continues at coordinate 467,205,728 of NC_057801.1, forward strand.
GGAGCATGTGGGAGCCAACATGGGTATCCAGATCCCGCTGTTGGTTATTGCCCGAGAGCCGTCTCGGTCATGTCTACGTGTCTCCCGAACCCGTAGGGTCTACACACTTAAGGTTCGGTGACGCTAGGGTTATTAGGAAGACTTGTATGTGACCACCGAATGTTGTTCGGAGTCCCGGATGAGATCCCGGACATCACGAGGAGTTCCGGAAGGGTCCGGAGGTAAAGATTTATATATGGGAAGTTGTCAAATGGACACCGGAAAGTTTCGGGGTCATACCGGTATTGTACCGGGACCACCGGAGAGGTTCCGGGGGTCCACCGGGAGGGGCCACCCCTCCCGGGGGGCACATGGGCTGCGTGGGGATAGTAGCCAGCCCCTGGTGGGCTGGGCGCCCCCCCCCCTTGGGCCCATGCGCCTAGGGTTGGGGGGGAACCCTAAGGGGGGCGCACCCCCTTGCTTGGGGGGCAAGCCACCCCTCCCTGGCCGCCGCCCCCCCTCTAGATCCCATCTAGAGGGACCGTCCCCCCTTGCCCCTTCCCCTATAAATAGAGGGGTGAGGGGAGGGCAGCCGCACCATAAGCCAAGGCGCAGCCCTCCCCTCCCCAACACCTCTCCTCCTCCGTTGTGAGCTCGGCGAAGCCCTGTCGGAGTACTGCTTCTCCACCATCATCACGCCGTCGTGCTGCTGGTGGAGCTGTCTTCCTCAACCTCTCCTTCCTCCTTGTTGGATCAAGACGGAGGAGACGTCGCCCGTACCGTACGTGTGTTGGATGCGGAGGTGATGTCCGTTCAGCACTTGGTCATCGGTGATCTGAATCACGTCGAGTACGACTCCATCATCACCGCTCCCTCGAATGCTTCCGTACGCGATCTACAAGTGGTATGTAGATGCAAACTCACCCCTTGACTCGTTGCTTAGATGAACTCATAGATGGATCTTGGTGAAACCGTAGGAAAAATTTTAATTTTCTGCAACGTTCCCCAACAGACCCGACACTTGTGGGCTACATTATTCAAGTTGAGATTACATCAAATATGCAAGTATCATGTCGCTGCAAGCATGCACCATGACACTTGGGGGCTAATGCAAAGTCATTTTACTGGCCTTATTGAAGACCCGACTCATCACATCATAACGAGCCGGCCCTTGGGGGCTACCAATTGCTCATGTCAACAATTCAAGGTACACAAGTCTTAAATCCATTATATTGAAGGGTCCACTGCTCGGTTGGTAAAGCACAAAGCTCTTAACCTTGTGGACGTGGGTTCAAGCCCCATGATGGGGGTTACATCATAAGATGTTCTTTTCAAAGAAGTATATATAAAGTCCCAGCTCAATATTATCTTACTGAGCCGGCCCATGGGGGCTACACATTGTTGTTCAAGTCCCTGCTCATTATTGCATAATGACCCAGCCCTTGGGGGCTACACTGGTTGAAGTTTTTATGGTCATAAGACAATTACAAGTCCCAGGTTGCTGCAAGCATGACAACCCAGCACTTGGGGGCTACATATGTGGAATATTCAGTTTTGACTGGTGATGGAGATGAACAACCTGGATTTCTTCAAGGTTGTCACATTTATATTGAAGAAAGTCTTAAGTTGTTACTACGCTCCCTTCTTAAGACTTGGGGGCTACAAGTGATATGCATAAAGGAGGTACATTTTCAAGCTTAATGTTAACAATGATTATGACCTAGTGCCATCAATATTTATAAATCGGCAATTTTGGCAATGATAAACCGACAAGTTATGCATCCTTAAGCCGGCTGAAGATCAGATGAGTATTTCAAGGACCAATATTTTTGTTAAGCATTGGGAGCAGAGTCAAATGAATTATTCTTCGTAATATTTCTCTATGACAAACCAAATGTCAGCAAATTGATTATGAAGTTGGCCTATTGACTCAGTTTTTTTAGAAGAAGGAAATGACAAGGACTTAAGGATGATCAGGATCAGTTTAACATGGATAAATCCAAGTTAAAGTGGGGGCTAATGTCGGGGATATACCCCGCCGTATGAACCGGCCGGAGTTATAACCCGGCTGGGACTTGGTAAACCGGCAGACAGTTAACCCAGACGGTAAACCGACAGGTGATAAACCGGCAAACAGTTAACCCAGATCATAACCCGGCAGATGGTAAGTCAGATGATAACCCGACAGATGGTAGGTCAGATCATAACCCGGCAGATGTTAAGTCGGGTGATAACCCGGCAGATGTTAAGTCAGATGATAACCCGGCAGATGGTAAGTCAGATCATAACCCGGTAGATGTTAAGTCAGATGATAACCCGGCAGATGTTAAGTCAGATCATAACCCAGCAGACAGAGTCGCCTGGGGTTAATAAGCCCGAGACGTTAAGAAGCCCAAGATGTTAAGAAGCCCATGAAGAGAAGTCAAAATAGTTTAAGTCTTAATCCGAGTTGGACTCTACATGTAACCCGTCCCTTCAACTTATATAAGGAGGGGCAGGGCACCCCAAGAGGGGGAGAAATAATCTTAAGGGTTAGACATAATTAGGAGAGCCGGTTTACGGTGACTCCCTCATGATGATAATGAGACCTAGCCACAAACAACACGTAAGGTTGTTACCGGATGATGTTTCCCGGGGCCCGAAGCTGTCTAAATCCTTGTCTTCTATTGCGTCTCTCGATTCCAACCAACCCCTCTCAAGCTACCACATAGATGTGTTGGCCTCACGACTAAATCCTCACACTAGGACATTTGTCATGACAATTCCACGACAGAACCCGTCAGTGATGTTCTCATCAATCACTCACAATTGTATACCAGCAATCGTTTGCTCACAACACACACGGCTTGTTAGCAGTAATCGTCTGTGTTCTTATCAGTCTTCGCACATGTTTCTGATTACACACCTGTTTGCCTCGTATCACACACATCTTTTGCATTTGAACCGTTTCTGTTCTCATGTCTCAATGCAAACAATTCGTCCGAGTGATCCGCATGCCGTATATCGCACACACTTTTGATCTTGTTGACTGTTTCTTTTGTGTTGCCTAATCACAAACAGTTCATTCGAGTGAACCGTATGCTGTACATCACACACACCTTCATTTGTCTGCTCGTTTCTTTTGTTCCTCCTCATCACAAATAGTTGATTGAATTGAACCGTATGCCCTGCATCACACACGCAACTAAAATCTGAACCATGTTTGATGCATCCTCCATCGCAAACATTTTGCACCTTTTTTGACGGTTATTTTACACCACCGTTTGCGATTATGGCATCCAACACAGTTTCATCGAAGGGTCTCTGATCGTAGTGTCGCATTAGCAGCATCCTTAAGTAGTGTGTGTTCCATGTCTCACAGCTAAGATGATGTATATCGCCTCCAGAGAAAAGGACTGATATGGCAGAACTAGAGCTGGCTAAGGATTTAACATATGAGGAAAAACCATTCCGAATCTTGGATGAAATGGAAAGGGTCACTCACAGTAAAGCAATAAAGTTTTATAAGGTTTAGTGGGAGCACCATACCGAGGAAGAAGCAACTTGGGAACGAGAGGAATTTCTAAAGGCAACTTATCCAGAATTGTTTTCCCGAGCAACCGAGTCTCGAGGACGAGATTCATCCTAAGTGGGGGAGGTTTGTGACAGCCTGGTTTTTGCCCTCTTTTCTTTTTCTGATCTTTATTGCCATTTGATTTGAATTTGGGTTTTGAATCAACTCAGTTGGACTTAAACACTTGGGAACACCTTTTATTTTCACCCAAGTGGCCCCTCTCCCTCTCAAACCATCATTTCCTCTCTGATATATCCCAAAATGATCCTAGGAATATTTTTCATAAATGAAAAATATTCATTTTCTCTTCAAAACCCCACTTCAACAACATATGCTCCAAAGCAACCCTCATTTTCTTTGCTCACAAAAATCTGAGAAAATTCCCAAATGTTCTTTGAACCTTGGCACACATCCCTAAGCCAAAATATTGCATAGATTTTTGGAATATTTTTGCTACAGAAAATCATTTATGTTCTGGTCAGAAAATGCAATTTGTACAACAAGTATACTTTTCCTTGATCCAATGAGGATTTTTCTTGATCTTCATTACCTTCCTAAGAGACTGCTAAACCCAAAGCTCGGCCCTCAACTCCTACTGGATCTCTTATAGTTAACCTCACAAGTTACTGTCCAGAAACTTACCAGGAAGTAAACCACGCACACACAGCTCCTGGGTTCAACTCAAAGTGTCGAAACCACTCAAACCACCAAGGACTACACGCCGGACATGAAGTTTAAGCTTAGCGCGGCCTGATGTCATAGTTCACGCGGTGACCGCGTTTGTCCAGGCATGCTGGCATGCAGCCGACGCGCTCTGCGACGCGCCCGAGCCGCTGTTGAGCTTGTGCTAGCTTCCACGACCGCCGGGCCTTGCCAAACTTCGCCACGATCATTGTCCCTACTCCCTTAACTCCTCCCTGGAGCTCGCCGACGCCGGAGCTCGCTGCAGCGAGCACGGGCATGGCACGGCCAAGCGAACAGTGCGCCCGTGCCACTGTGTTCGTCGCCATCCTCGCTCATGTGCTTGTCTCCGCCCTCCCATAGTGCCCACATGAGCTACGTTGCCTTCTCCCCCTCTTGCTGACGTCGTTCGTCACTGGGCGTTGTGTCAAGAAGCCCTCCGGTGGAGCCTGATCCCCTCTCCTCACTCACCTATAAATACAGCCACCCCCAGCCTCCTCGAGCATCACCACCCACTCCCTCAACCTCCACAAGCTCGTAGTTATGCTGCAGCCCGGTCGGGCAGGCCTCTGGCCGCCGCCCCGACCCGAGCTCACCGGCGATTCCCGATAGCCCTCCTCCTCACTCCGGTGCCTCCCGAGCTTGGTCCACTTCTCAGGCGACTTGTTGGTGGTTCACTGGTGCCGTTCGATCCCGTTGGAGCCCCTGGTGCAGCCCCACGTCATCGTCTTCTCCAACTCCGGCAACCTCTGCTTCCTGCCGCCGCTAGAGAGGCAAGTTCCGACCCCGTCTGACCACCCCTATCCAAACTACGGGTATGGTCAGGTGCACCTCGACCCCCTCTCTCGTTCTATCCCTCTGGATCTGGCCACCGGCCTCTTCTCATCGGAGAAACACCGGCGCATCACCGCCCTGCCTCCGTTTCTCTCCCCCTCTCCATAAACCTGACAGTGGTGGCCCACTGTCAGCCACCCAACCCCGCGGCTGAAGCGGTACGCGCTGGCGTGGCACTGACGTCGCCCCCTGGACATTTTATTTAAATTCTAAATTTTACAGAAACTTCAAATGGCCATAACTTTTTAACCATAAGTCCAAATGAATTGATTCTTTTTGCATTGTGTTCTTACTGAAAAGATCTAGCAGCACAACAAAAATGAGATTTTTCTCTGTTTTTTAGATTTTCTGGTGATTTTCAGAGTGATTCTTGATATTTTCTTTCTTTGTTTTTAAATGCTTTCAGAGGGAGAAGCTTGTCATGAGGATCACCGGGAGGAGTGTGAACCTCCTCTGCACTAAGGCAAGCCACACCAACATTTACATGGTGACATTTTAATATTTGTGATTTTTCAACTTGAATATGAGTTATTTCATTAATTTAAAATTATTTAAATGAATATTGATTTTGCTAGTTACTTGTTCTGCTTGAAATGTTAGATTTCAGTAGTGTGATGATGTTTAAGTTAATATGAGTCAGTAGAAGTAACTTTTGCTTATGTGACAATGACATGGTTATGACATGACTAGCACTGGTACTATTTTTCTTAAGAACGAAATTGATTCTATTAAGTTGATATCATGACTAAAAATATGATGAGTCTCAAGAACCAGTGGAGTAAGATCAGTATGGTTGTTGATGACTAGTGCCAGTATAAGATTTAATGATGTTGATCTGTTTACTCGTAGTGGTATGTAATGCATGTTGTATGGTTGCATATTCATGGCATATCATGAAATCCATTGTTTTATTTCAAGTTAAACATGATGTTAATACAGCTTGACCATAATGTTGATCGGGTCATGGTGCCACTGAATCGAGTTTTCCCAAGTGTAACCACATTTGCCTTTATGGGAAGGCCTTTATTTGGTCCGTTGTCATGCCTCTGGTCGGTACCTCCAACGAGGGAAGGTTATGTGTGTGCGGTACCCTGGCCCGATAAGCAGACATAACCTTGTGTGCCCGTTTGTTGTTATGGTACCTTGTCCCTGTTTGGGACCATTTCTGGTTTGCCACGACGGTGGCCGTTGATGCCTTTGGTAGGCACGAGGCCACCCAGGACTTAGCCCAGTGGGGAGTGAGCCGGACTGGCTGGGAGAGCGTCATGGCAATGGGAGGGTTTCATCAAAATGTTGTTGGTCCACCCGAATGGGAGTGCGAGGCCATGGAGTCCATGGTGTGGGTATAGTGTGCTACCTCTGCATAGTGTATTTAATCTATTGATAGGCGCGTCCTCGGTTAAGGACACAACTCGGGAGTAGGTCACACCATGGATCAACATTTATAAATAATCATGCATACTAATGATAATCACTTGGCACTGTTTGAAAGATGATGGTTGAGAAATTATGATGATGGTGGAGACCAAAGTGTTGGTTTCTTTTGTGATCCGAGAAAGATCACCGTTTGGTTACAAGGTAACACGTTCAGTAAGAAAGTCTGAGGGACTTGCTGCACGAGTTGTTCTCACTTCATCAGTAGTATGATTCTGCATTGCATTTAATTTGATTAAATGTCATGATATTGTTTGTCATTATGTTTATGCTTGTTGTGAGCTTGCAAGTACATTCAATGTACTGACCTGGCATGTCATGCCAGATTTTAGGAAAGTTTTGTTGGATCAAAGTGCTGCCTGAGTCTAGATCATGTCCACATTGGTGTCCCTGTGCTATGGAGCCCCGCTTCTTCGTCATTCCGCTGTCGCGTAGTTGCCATGATCGAGGCCCCTTTATGTTCACTAAATAATGTACATATTGTTCAGCCGCACTGTGTGCACAGCTTGGCCTCGCTACTTGATGTAACATTGAACTATGTTCTGCTTGTATCAATAAAAGCGATTGTTTTCTATACCAAGATGTTGTGTGTTGCCAGAAGACTTGATCTCTGGGCTGGCAATGCAAGGTAAACCGGTTGCTCTGAGCCGGGGTGCCACATCCATATTGGAAACTAAGGGATATTAAGGCCTCCTTTTAATAGAGAACCGGAACAAAGCATTAAAACATAGTGAATACATGAACTCCTCAAACTACGGTCATCATCGGGAGTGGTCCCGACTATTGTCACTCCGGGGTTGCCAGATCATAACATGTAGTAGGTGACTATAACTTGCAAGATTGGATCTAAAACATGGATATAATGGCACCCGCTCCCAAAGTGACAAGCATTAAGCATAGCAAAGTCATAGCAACATCAATCTAAGAACATAGTGGATACTAGGGATCAAGCCCTAACAAAACTAACTCGATTACATGATGAATCTCATCCAACTCCTCACCGACCAGCGAGCCTACGATGGAATTACTCACTCCCGGTGGGGAGCATCATGGAATTGGTGATGGAGAAGGGTTGGTGATGATGAAGAACGAAGATCCCCCTCTCCGGAGCCCCAAACGAACTCCAGATTCGGTCTCCCGATGAAGAACAGGAGGTGATGACGGCTCCGTCTCGTGGATCATGACAATTCTTTCTCCCTTTTTTTCTGGAAAAATAGGATTTTATAGCGTTGGTTTCAGGGTCTACACGGCCACCAGATGGGTTGCGCCAGGAGAGGGGGGCACGCCCTGGTGGGTTGTGCCCACCCAGGTGCCCCTCTCCAGCAGGTCTTGGCTCCATAAATTCTTATTTATTATATAAAAATTCCTCGCAAAGTTTCATTCCATTCCGAGAACTTCTATTTGTGCACAAAAACAACACCATGGTAGTTCTGCTGAAAACAACGTCAGTTCGGGGTTAGTTTCATTGAATTCATGCAAATTAGAGTCCAAAACAAGAGGAAAAGCATTAGGAAAAGTAGATACGTTGGAGACGTATCACCTAGTAAGGATGAAATAATTAGTCTTGCTTTTATTGCTAGGCCTCCTACTGATCCATTAGAACAATATTTGCTAGACCATGAAAATGATATGCACTTGCACGAAAGAAATCAAATAGATAAAATATTATTTGAACATCAACCACTCCTGAAACACAATTTCCCTATTGAAACTCTAGGAGGTCCTCCTCCACCTAAAGGTGATCATGTGTTCGAATTAAAACAATTGCCAGACACTTTGAAGTATGCTTATCTTGATGAGAAAAAGATATATCATGTTATTATTAGTGTTAACCTTTAAAAACATGAAGAATACAAATTATTGAAAATTATGAAGAATCATCATGCTGCTATTGGATATACTATTGATGATCTTAAGGGCATTAGTCCCACTCTATGTCAGCACAAGATTAATATGGAGCCTGATGCTAAACCCGTTGTTGATCATCAATGATGTTTGAATCCTAAGATGAAAGGAAGTGGTAAGAACTGAAATACTAAAGCTGATAGTAGAAAGGTAAGTCATGTTCATTGTGTCCCTAAGAAGGGAGGTATTACTATTGTTCCTACTGATAAAAATGAACTCATTCCACAAAGAATTGTTAGTGGCTATAGAATGGTAATTGATTTTAGAAAATTAAATAAAGATACTAGAAAAGATCATTACACTCTGCCTTTTATTGATCAAATGCTAGAAACATTGTCTAAACACACACACACTTTTGTTTTCTTGATGGATATTCTGGTTTTTCTCAAATACCCGTTTCACAACCTAATCAAGAGAAAACCACCTTTACTTGTCCTTTTGGAACTTATGCTTATAAACATATGTAATGCACCTGCTACCTTTCAAATATGTATGACTGCTATATTCTCTGATTTTTGTGAAAAGATTGTTGAGGTTTTCATGGAAGATTTTTTCGTTTACGGAACTTCTTTTGATGATTGCTTGAGCAACCTTGATCGAGTTTTGCATAGATGTGAACAAACCAATATTGTCTTGAATTGGGAGAAGTGCCACTTTATGGTTAATGAAGGTATTGTCTTGGGGCATACAATTTCTGAACGAGGTATTGAGGTGGATAAAGCTATAGTTGATGCAATTGAGAAAATGCCATGCCCTAAAGATATTGAAGGTATTCGTAGTTTCCTTGGTCATGTTGGTTTCTATAGGAGGTTTATTAAAGACTTCTCTAAAATTTCTAGGCCTCTTACAAATCTTTTACAAAAGGATGTCCCATTTGTTTTTGATGATGATTATGTAGAAGCCTTTGAAACACTTAAGAAAGCCTTAACTTCTGCATCTATAGTTCAACCACCTGATTGGAACTTGCCTTTAGAAATTATGTGTGATGCTAGTGATTATGTTATTGGTGTTGTTCTAGGGAAAATAGTTGATAAGAAATTAAATTTTATTCATTATGCTAGCAAAACTCTAGACAGTGCCCAATGAAATTATGCTACTACTGAAAAAGATTAGCAGTTGTGTTTGCTTATGATAAATTCAGATCTTACATTGTTGGTTCCAAGTGATTGTTCACACTGATCATGTTGCTACAAAATATCTCATAGAAAAGAAATATGCTAAACCTAGACTCATTATGTGGGTTCTCTTGCTACAAGAATTTGATTTACATATCACTGGTAGGAAAGGAGCTGAGAACCCCGTAGTTGATAGCTTGTCTAGGTTATAAAATATTCTTGATGACCCACTACCTATAGATGATAGCTTTCCTGATGAACAACTAGCTCAATAAATGTTTCTCATAATACTCCTTGGTATGCTGATTATGCAAATTATATTGTTGCTAAATTTATACCACCTAGTTTCACATACCAAAAAAAGAAAAATTCGTCTATGATTTAAGACAATACTTTTGGGATGACCCACATCTTTATAAAGGAGTAGATGGTATTATTAGACATTGCGTACCTGAGCATGAACAGGAACAAATCCTACGGAAATGTCACTCTGAAGCTTATGGAGGACAACATGCAGGAGATAGAACTGCTCACAAGGTATTGCAACCTGGTTTTTATTGGCCTACTCTCTTCAAGGATGCCCATAAGTTTGTTTTATTTTGTGAGGAATGTCAAAGGATAGGTAATATTGGTAAGTGTCGGGAAATGCCTATGAATTATTCACTTGTTGTTGAACCATTTGATGTTTGGGCTTTTGATTATATGGGACCGTTTCCTTCCTCTAATGGGTATACACATATTTTGGTTGTCGTTGGTTATGTCACTAAGTGGGTAGAAGCTATTCCAACTAGTAGTGTTGATCATAACACTTCCATTAAAATGCTTAAAGAAGTTATTTTCCCAAGGTTTGGAGTCCCTAGATATTTAATGACTGATGGTGGTTCACACTTTATTCATGGTGCTTTTCGTAAAATGCTTGCTAAATATGATGTTAACCATAGAATTGCTTCACCTTATCATCCCCAATCTAGTGGTCAAGTTGAACTTAGCAAAAGAGAAATAAAATTAATATTACAAAAAATTGTCAATAGGCCCCGAAAGAATTGGTCTAAGAAATTAGATGATGCACTTTGGGCCTACAGAGCAGCCTATAAAAATCCTATGGGTATGTCTCCATATAAAATGATTTATGGAAAGGCTTGTCATTTGCCTCTTGAGTTAGAACATAAGGCCTATTGGGAAATTAAAGAACTCAATTATGATTTCAAACTTGCTAGTGAAAAGAGGTTATTTGATATTATCTCACTAGATGAATGGAGAACCGAAGCTTATGAAAATGCCAAACTATTCAAAGAAAAGGTTAAAAGGTGGCATGACAAAAGAATCCAAATGCGGGAATTCAAAGTTGGTGAATATGTTCTTTTGTACAACTCTTGTTTTAGATTTTTTGCAGGAAAGCTTCTTTCCAATTGGGAAGGACCATATATTATCGAAGAGGTTTATCGTGCTAGAGCCGTTAAGATCAATAATGTCGAGGGCACCAATCCAAAGGTGGTTAATGGGCAAAGAATTAAGCACTATATCTCATGTACGCCTATTAATGTTGAAAGCAATATTATTCAAACCATGACACCGGAGGAGCATATAAAATAAACCTTCTAGAACACTCGAGACCTGAAAAAGATGAGGTGTGTGATACGGTAAGTAAACGGACTCCAAAAAATCTACAAAATATTTTCTCTTAGTTTTGGAATATTAGAAAAATTAGGAAAATAAGAAACAACCTGGAAGGCAACCAAGGTGGGCACAATACACTAGGGCGCGCCTGCCCTACCTAGCACACCCTAGTGGGTTGTGCTCCCCTCGAGAACCTTCCGGACTCCGTTTTGCTTGTTTCCCAAGATAAAAAAAATCTTTATATACCCCCTGGACGTATTGACCACTGCATCACAGAGAAATCCTCTGTTCTTATTTTGTGTTGTTTTCTTGTCAGATCTAGATCGCCATGGCTCCACCAAGCTCCTCGAAGGACAAGTTCTTTGAGAAGGTCATCAACCCGTATTTGTCGGAGGTGATGAAGCACCCTCAAGTCATTGAGATGTGTGAGGGGGTGCTCCACATCCGGGATGTTCAGGGGCCCAAGAGGACGCGGAGCATGGAGGCCAGGCTTGAGGCAGTGGAACAAGACATCTTCAAGTGCCAAGGGATGGTGGAGCATGGACTCAGCACCAATCACTCCATGATCACGGAATTCACCCGTGATCACATGGTGGATGGCCGGTCTATGAAGGACATCATCTTCACCTTCAATGAGAAAATCAATTTTCTGCAAAGCCAAATCTATGATCTTGAAAACCGAGTAGTCAAATATGAAGCAAGATTTAAAGGTATGAGTTTAGCTACCAGTTGCAGGACTCGGGAGACTCGTGCATCCTCTTTTGATGGTGAGCCCCTGCCCTGGAAGTCGAAGGACAAGCTTTCTGCCTCATCACCACCACCTTCATCATCTTCCCCACCAAAGGAGACTTGAGTACATGCGTATGGGCACTCCCCTTGGCTTGTGCCAAGCTTGGGGGAGATGCCCCGGTATCGTGTCACCATCACTTTTATTTACCTTTACTTATTTTAGTTCGATCATTAGTTACTTCGTGATCTAGTTGAATAAAAGTTTAGTATGATCTATTTTCGATTCTTAGTTTCAAGATCTATCTATCTTTGTAATCGAGTGAGAGCTATATAATAAAGTTTTGTTTGAATTTTTGCTTCTGTACCTTTTATGCTTCAAGCAAAATAAAATAATGAAAAAAGATCATATGCTAATCTTATGTTAAGTAATGACATCACATAAGGAAAAGTATAAGTGGTAAAATTTGTTGAAAGTTGACAAACATAGCATTAGTCAATAATGCAATTCATGGAAGAATTAATAAGGGAAGAGAAGATTCACATGCAAATACACTATCTTCAACGTCTTTTATGATTGTGAGCCCCCATTAAATATTATATGCCAAAATTGTTGACGTTGGACAAGGAAGACAACGTAATGATTTATGTTTGTTCATATTCACATAGAAGTTATATTGTCATAGATCCTTCAACATGTGGTGCTTCCTCAATATCTTTGCTAGCCAAAAAAATCCGCACTAAGTAGAGATACTACGTGTGCATCCAAAAACCCTTAAACCCAAACTCTTATTTTTGAGAGTCCACCATACCTACCTATGGATTGAGTAAGATCCTTCAAGTAAGTTGTCATCAGTGCAAAAAGGCAATAAAAATTGCTCTTAAATGTGTTTGATCATTTAGTGTAACAGAAAATTGAGCATTGTACGAACTTGTGATGGCAAAGTAATAAAAGCGACGGACTGCATAATAAAGGTTGCTATCACAAGCGGCAATGTAACTTGACGTTCTTTTGCATTAAGGGATTGTGCATACAAACAAAAAAGCGCATGACAACCTCTGCTTCCCTCTGCGAAGGGCCTACCTTTTACTTTATGTATTTATTTTTCATGCAAGAGTCAAAGTATTCTTCCCTTTTACTTTTTATTTTTTCTCATTTTGCAAGCATCATGTGGTGGGGAAGATCTAGGCACATATACCCAGTTGGATATGAGTGAGCATGAGTTATTATTGTTGACATCACCCTTGAGGTGAATAAGTTGGGAGGCAAAACTATGAGCCCCTATCTTTCTATGTGTCCGGTTGAAACTTTTTGCTCATGTGTATGCAGTGAGTGTTAGCAATCATAGAAGATTAAATGGTGGTTGAGTTTGTGGACTTGCCAAAAGGCTCTGATACGAGACCCTTCCTGAAAATATGATAAATTATAGTTGCAAAGTAGACTCAAAACATAGCTTGTTGATTTTCAATAGAGTTTATGCTTTTACTTTGATGTTGTGATGAATTATTACTTGTTCATGAGAAGTTCTATGATAGGGTTATATTATAAAGTTTTATAATAAATTTTGTTGTTGTTATAATAATAATATGCATGATGCTACTATGTCAGTATTTTGTTTTTATTGACACCTCTCTCTCTCTCTAAGAATGTGGACATGTTTTTCGATATCGGTTTTTCGCTTGAGGACAAGCGAGGTCTAAGCTTGGGGGAGTTGATACATCCATTTTGCATCATGTTTTCCTATTGTTATTTATAATGTTTTATGCATAATAATGCTTTATGGAGTAATTCTAATGCCTTTTCTCTCATAATATGCAAGGTTTACACAAAGAGGGAGAATACCGGCAGTTGGAATTCTGGACCTGAAAAAATACGTAGAGATACCTATTTTGCACATCTCCAAATGAGCTAAAATTTTACGGAGAATTATTTTGGAATATATGAAAAAAATACTAGAGAAAATAACTACTGGAGGGGGGCACCTGGGCACCAGAAGACACCAGGGCGCGTCAGCCCCCCCCCCCCCTCAGGCGCGCCCCGGTGGGTTGTGGTTAGCCCAGCCCACCTCCGGTGCCCATCTTCTGGTATAAGTCATTTTGACCTAGAAACAATATAGGGAGGACTTTCAGGATGCCTCCGTCTCGAGGCGGAACTTGGGAAGGAGCACTTTTGCCCTCCGTCGAAGTGATTCCGCGGGAGGAACTTCCCTCCCGAAGGGGGAAATCGAAGCCATCGTCATCACCAACAACCCTCTCATCTTTGGGAGGCCAATCTCCATCAACATCTTCAACACCATCATCTCCTCTCAAACCCTAGTTCATCTCTTGTGTTCAATCTTTGTACCAGAACCTCAGATTGTTACCTGTGGGTGACTAGTTGTGTTGATTACATCTTGTAGTTGATTAATATATGGTTTATTTGGTGGAAGATTATATGTTCAGATCCATTATGCTATTTAATACCCCTCTGATCTTGAGCATGAATATTATTTGTGAGTAGTTACTTTTGTTCTTGAGGCCTAAGGGAATGCATTGTGGAGTAGTTATTAGATGATGGGTTGCTAGAGTGACAGAAGCTTAAACCCTAGTTTATGCACTACTTCGTAAGGGGCTGATTTGGATCCAAATGTTTAATGCTATGGTTAGATTTTATCTTAATACTTTTTCTCATAGTTGCGGATGCTTGCGAGGGGGTTAATCATAAGTGGGAGGTTTGTTCAAGTAAGAACAGCACCCAAGCACCGGTCCACCCACATATCAAATTATCAAAGTAGCGAACGCAAATCAAACCAACATGATGAAAGTGAGTAGATGAAATTCCTGTGTGCCCTCGAGAACACTTTGATTATTATAAGAGACCATTTTGTCCTGTCCTTTGCCACAAAAGGATTGGTCTACCTTGCTACACTTTATTTACCATTATCGTTACTTGTCCGTTATAAATTATCTTGCTATCAAACTACCTGTTACCGACTATTTCAGTGCTTGCGGAAAATACCTTGTTGAAAACCACTTGTCATTTCCTTCTGCTCCTCATTGGGTTTGACACTCTTACTTATCGAAATGACTACGATTGACCCCCTATACTTGTGACTCATCAAGCACATGGTGGTCCTTAACTTTTCTAGAACCACATCGACCCCTTGTAGGCCCTGGGGCAGCCGTCGTGGCATTACAAGGGGGACAGCGACCCAATGTGCATGCACCGGGGCCAGCGTGATGATGATGATGTGGTACTAATCCTGAAGGTTCTTTTAAACATCTAGGCCATTGATGCTCTTCTGGAGACCATCTGGCCATTCTATCACGAAGATAGGCGCGAAGAAATCCTGGGGATGATGACAGCGTGCAGTCGGTGGGGGTATCATCACCAAGGGTATGGAGGGCGTCGAGCACCCAAACCCATTCGCTTTTCAGGTGATCCCGAGTGATGCCAGTTCTGAAGACTCCAGAGGTGAGGAGGAACTTGACAACGTGACCAATGAGGAGGCCCCGACGGAGGGTGAAATGGTAGAGCCTCCGCCAACGGCGAAGAAATGCGATAAGGCTTTGGTGAGGGAGTAAATGGCCTGGAAGGCAACAAACAGTACCGCCCAGTCAAGATCATTGGTCTGGGCAGGTTCCGCTTGCTGACGATGTCATACGACGTCGGCTCATCCTTGACCCAGCGTCCGATCTGGACACCGCGTAGTGCGGGGGCGACGCCGGCTCATCCTTGACACGATGTTCGATCTGGACGCTGATACGTCTCCAACGTATCTATAATTTTTTATTATTCCATGCTATTATATTATCCATCTTTGATGTTTATATGCATTATTATGCTATTTTATATCATTTTTTGGACTAACACACCCAGGAAGGTTCGGGAGGAGGCGAGAAGATCCACAGATTGGTGACAAGCCTGCAAGGCGCGCCCTAGGTGGGGCGCGCCCCATGAGCTTGTGGGCCCCTCGTGGCACTTCCAACCCTAATCTCAACTCCATAAATACCCAAATATTCCATCTAGGGGCCGCAAGCTTCTGTTCTCGTGAGATCCCATCTAGGGGCCTTTTCCAGCACTCCGTCGGAGGGGGATTCGATCACAGAGGGCTTCTACATCAACCTTGCTGCCCCTCCTATGATGTGTGAGTAGTTTACCACAGACCTACGGATACATAGCTAGTAGCTAGATGGCTTCCTCTCTCTTTTTGACCTTCAATACAATGTTCTCCTCGATGTTCTTGGAGATCTATTCGATGTAATCTTATTTTGCAGTGCGTTTGTTGAGATCCGAAGAATTGTGTGTTTATGATCAGATTATCTATGAATATTATTTGAGTCTTCTTTGAACTCTTTTATGCATGATTAAGATAGCTTTGTATTTCTCTCTGATCTGTTGATTTGGTTTGGCCAACTAGATTGATTTTTCTTGCAATGGGAGAGGTGCTTTGTAATGGGTTCAATCTTGCGGTGTCCTCACCCAGTGACAGAAAGGGTAGCGAGGCACATATTTGTATTGTTTCCATTAAGGATAAAAAGGTGGGGTTTATTCATATTGATTGGATCTACCCCTCTACATCATGTCATCTTGCTTAAGGCGTTACTCCGTTCTTGTTAACTTAATACACTAGATGCATGATGGATAGCGATCGATGTGTGGAGTAATAGTAGTAGATGCAGGAAGGAGTCGGTCTACTTGTCACAGACGTGGTGCCTATATTCATGATCATTGCCTCAGATATCGTCATGACTATGTGATTTTCTATCAATTGCTCAACAGCAATTTGTTTACCCACCGTGTGCGTTCTTTCAAGAGAGAAGGCTCTAGTAAAAATTATGGCCCTCGGTCTATTTCTATCATATTATTTTCAGATCTATAAAACCAAAAACCCAAAAATACCTTGCTGCAATTTATTTACCTATACTTTATTTTGCACTTTTACTTATCTTTTAAACCTATCACTATCAGATCTCATCCTTGCAAGTAACTGTGAAGGGATTGACAATCACTTTATCGCGTTGGGTGCAAGTGTTTGTTTGTTTGTGCAGGTGCTATCATTGGAGACTTGTGTGTTCCTCCTATTGGATTGATACCTTGGTTCTTAACTGAGGGGAATACTTATCTCTACTTTGTTGTATCACCTTTTCCTCTTCAGACGCCACAGTTGCGCTTGGGTGACGCCAACTCGTCCTTGACCCGCGGAAGCGGGGACGCGACCGGAGTTGGTTTCTCGGGCCGCGGTGTCTGCATTGAAGCGGCGACTCACGCAAGGTCACATTCGTTAGTGTCGCCCTCCCATACGATCAAATCGGGGGCATCAATGTCGGCCGTTGCATGCTCTGGGCCGGCATGAATGCGGTGCGGCGTTCGATAAAAAGCACTGGAGAAGTGGTGGATTTTTTGGTGGGACAAGGCAGTCACACGAGGGTGTGGCAGCCCACAAAGCCCCCCCCCCCCGGTTAGTTGGGCGCCTAGAGGCGCGTTAGTTGGGCTCAACCCATTTCCAATTATTTTTTCTTCTATTGTAAGTGTTCAAAAAAATAATGCAGCACCGGACTTCGAACTCGCAACTAGCTGCTTCGAAGAAAACGACGGTAACCTTAGGCCATCGAAGGACTAGTGCTTTCTAAGGCTTTTTTTTCTTTGTTTTATCTCTCTCTTCAATCGCGAGAATCCACCGGTATTGGGAAGCTTACACAAGCTTCCCAATCATACTTTTTACCGATTTGCTAGTCATTTTCGTGGCGGCTTTATTCGAGTTTTCTTTTTCTTTTTTCCTTTTTTAAATTCATGTTTTAGAAAAACTACTAACTTTTTTCAAAATCGGTGAACTTTTCGCAAATTAGATAAAAATTTTAATTTCGGGTGGGTTTCTTTAATCAATGAACTTTTTTTCACCCCACAAAAAAAATGAACTTTTTTTCAAATCCGATGAATTTTTTTTGAATTGAATTGATTTTTTCTAATTCGGTGAACTTTTTCAGATTTGTTGAAGCTTTTCAAATTTTGTGAACTTTATAAAAAAATTCATGTACATTTTTTAATCACGGATTTTTTGTGATTATTATTATTATTTTCTTTTTTTCTAAATTCAACCAGTCAACCGTTGAAAGATCAACCGCGACCAGTCAGCACCCGAAGCGAGCAACCTCGAAGGGACGTGACCACACAAACACAATTGCTTGAGCAGGGCCTAAGAGTGTGCCTGACGTGGGCGCCGAAACCCCTAGTTGGCGCCAAAGGCGCTGACTAGGAGCTCCTGTCACATCCCTAGTTCTGACAATGCCTAGTGCATGCATTAGAGTGTTGCACCATGTTTAAATTTCATTTAAATTTGAAATGGGGATTGTTGAAACCCTAGCACCAAATGAAATTTAACTAGGTTCAATAAAAATATTTTCAATAACCCAGAATGCCCTTTGGAAATGTTCATAATTTCTGTTAAAGGTGAAAACCTCTTCCAAAAAATGATGAACATATTTATAGGCTATTCCTGGATTTTTGAATTAAATTATATAGTATTTGCATTTGGGCATTTAATTGCTAATAATATTTTAAATGCTCAAATAATCACAAACTGAAATGTTTACTGTTGGAAATATTCCAAACAGTGGCCACAGTCAGTTGCATGATTTTTGGAAATGCTCTGGCATTTTTAATAAATCCAAACACAATTACAGAAAATAGAAAACAGTAACTAAAATAGAAATAAAAGAAGAGGAGAGAACCTACCTGGCCTCACCCGTGCAGCCCACCAGCCGGCCCAGCTTCCCCCCCTGGCCGGCCCAGCCCACCCGCGCCTTCCCTGTCGTCTTCCTCCTCGGACAGAAGGACGAGGGCGTGTGCCCGACGCTCGCCGGCACGCGCGCGCGCCACCTCCCCCCCTGCTGGCCACCTCCTGCTTCCCCCGGACTCCCTCGATGCCCCGGACGAAGCCACGCAGCTGCCCCGCACCGCTCTCACTCTCCCTCGCCCTCCTCTTCTCCCCCTGCTCTCTCTCCCTCTCACCCGAGAACCACCGCCGCCGCCGACGGGCATCACCGTAGCCACTGGCCTCCCCTCGCCTCCCCGACCCGCTTCCGAGCTCCGCCACAACCCCCTCCACCTCCTCGTTGAGCTACGGACCTCCCGGACGTGCTGCAACGCCGCCACCATCGCCGTTTCCGTCGCCGGCCACCGAAGTTCGCCGCGGTCAATTCGCCACCTCCGCCGCCTCCCCGAGACCACCGAGCTGCTCATCGACCTCGCTGTGAGCTCCTCTTCCATTTCCCATTCTCCCCGCGCTCGTTCCCGCACTCCAGCCGCCTTCTCACCGGAGCCGATTGCTCCTCGCCGCCGGTCATGGCGCTGCCGTGGCCAGGGTCACCCCAGCTAGCGCCCGAGCACGTTACCGAGTTCGCCGCCCTCCCAGGAGCCCCCAGAGCCTTTCCGTTTCCCCTCTAGTGCACCGCAGCGCCGCGTTCGACCTTGGCCGAACTCCGGCGGCCACCTAGGTCGACGCCGGCGCCGATTCCGGCCGCCCCGACCCCAACCGACTCCACAGGAAGACGCGGCGCCCTCCCAGCTACCCGTAGAGCCTCTCCGCCGCCCGAATGGTCGCCGGAGGAGCGTTCCCGAAGCCCTCCGCCGTGCCTGTTGCCGCCGGCGTTGAGCCGCCGGCCTGTTTGGGCCATTTGACCGGGGTTTGACCTCCCCCTGTGTCACTGACATGCGGGACCAGCCCGCCTAATTAATCTAGGTTAGTTTAAATTAAAACGCTAACTAACCCAGTTAGTTAGGTTAGTCACTGACACGGAGGACCCACTGGTCAGTTTGACCTGGGCTGCCCGTTGACTCGCTTACGTCATGCTGACGTAGTGCTGACGCAGTAAATTCTTTTCTGGATTTATTTTATATAGGAAATTCCAGAAAATGCCTAAAACTTCTAAAAATCATAGAAAATTAACCGTAACTCCAAATTAAATAATTTATATATGAAAAATTATCAGAAAAATTCAAGGAATCCATCTGTACCATTTTCATGCATGTTAGAACAACTTATAGCTGCTGTTTAGCACAAATCAATAAAAGGCATTTGAATAATCACATATGGAGTTTGAATTTGAATCTTGTATTCAAACCAACTTCATTTAATCTGGTTGCTAGTTGCATTAGCCCAAAACACATTCATTTTGCCATGTCATGAGCATGCATCATATTGTGCATTGCATTGATTGTGTTCCTTCTGTGTTGCCGGTATTTGTCCCCTCTCGATAGACGTGATACCGATGATGTGATCGTTGACACTGATGAAGACTCAATGTTATCTTCAGAAGTGCCAGGCAAGCAAAACCCCCTTGTTCATTCCGATACAATCCCACTCTCTCGCTCCTGCTCTCTTTTACTGCATTAGGACAACACCGATTCATCTGTTACTTGCTGCGGTAGCTGAACCCCTTTATCCTCTGCATGACCTGTCATTGCCACAGTAAATAGATGAAACCCACTAGCATGAGTAGGAGTTGTTTGAGCCCTGTTGTGCCTACTCATTCATGCTTGTTTGTCATGCCTGCTACTGCTTAGAGTTGAGTCAGGTCTGATTCATCGGGGATGAATCAGAGGTGTGTGAACATGTCCTACTGTGTGTGAGCTAAGTGTGTGAACACGATTTGGTAAAGGTAGCGGTGAGAGGCCATGTAGGAGTACATGGTGGGTTGTCTCATTGCAGCCGTCCTCAGGAACTGAGTTCTGTGTTTGTGATCCATGATTCAGCTACTACCACGCATTGGGCCCGAAACCAATGGACCCTCTCGGCTTCTTAATCACCCTTGTCCTCTGTCCAGGAGTTGCAAGTAGTTTCTGGTGTTTGTAGTATGCTGGAGGCCGTGGACAGCGCTGACCGTAGGGGTGGGCTGTGATGCGGTAGGCACGTGGCCGGGTAAACCGGGCGCCCGTTTGGTGTCACGGAACCCTGTTCACATCGTTTGGGGCTGTGAGCGAAACTCCGGCCGGATCTCCTCATGGATGGAACCCGAATAGGCGATAAACCTGGACTAGAGACTTGAGTGTTTAGGCAGGCCGTGGCCGACACCCACGTTGGGCTTCCGCTTGAAGGTTGCCGAGTACATGTCGTGTAAACGGCGGTAAGTGGTGAGAGCGTGTGTGAAGAAGTACACCCCTGCAGGGTTAACATCATCTATTCGAATAGCCGTGTCCGCGGAAAAGGACTTCTGGGTTGCTTATATCAGTTCATAGACAAGTGAAAGTGGATACTCTAAAATACGCAAGATAAGCGTGAGTGCTATGGATGGCGTTCTCGTAGGGAGACGGGAGCGGATCCATAGTGGTGTATTGATATGGTGAATATGTGGACTCGTGTGCGCCACCTCAAAAGAGTTACTCGCAGTCGTAGTTTAGGATAGCCACCGAGTCAAAGCTGGCTTGCTGCAGTTAAACCCCACCATCCCTTTGTTGAAAATGATGCATATGTAGTTAGTTCTGATGTAAGTCTTGCTGGGTACATTTGTACTCACGTTTGCCTATTTTATGTTTTTGCAGAGAGACTTCAGTCTCACTAGTAGTTCCACGTGGACTTCGACGTTTAGCTTGTTACCTCAGCTACGATCTTGTGCCCCGGCAGGATCTGGTAGATAGTCAGGCTTCTCAGCCTTTTTCATTTATAGATGTCTGTACTCAGACATGATAGCTTCCGCTTGTGCTTTGACTTGTATGCTCTGATTGTTGGGTCATGAGACCCCTGTTTGTAATATCTCGCTCCTCGGAGCCTATTGAATAAATTACTTGAGTCGTAGAGTCATGTTGTGATGCCATGTTGTATTTGCACATATCGAGCATATTGTGTGTATGTTATTGAAATGCTTGGTATGTGTGGGATCTGACCATCTAGTTGTTTATCTTTAGTAGCCTCTCTTACCGGGAAATGTCTCCTAGTGTTTCCACCGAGCCATGGTAGCTTGCTACTGCTCCGGAACACTTAGGCTGGCCGGCATGTGTCCTTCTTCGTTCCTGTGTCTGTCCCTTCGGGGAAATGTCACGCGATGAATACCGGAGTCCTGTTAGCCCGCTACAGCCCGGTTCACCGGAGTCCTGCTAGCCCAGTGCTACAGCCTGGATCCACTCGCTGATGACCGACACGTTCGATGCTGGGTCATGGATGCCTGTCCCTGTAAGTCTGTGCCACTTTGGGTTTACGACTAGTCATGTCAGCCCGGGCTCTTTATCATATGGATGCTAGCGACACTATCATATACGTGAGCCAAAAGGCGCAAACGGTCCCGGGCAAAGGTAAGGCGACACCCGTGGGAATACCGTGCGTGAGGCCGCAAAGTGATATGAGGTGTTACATGCTAGATCGATGTGGCATTGAGTCGGGGTCCTGACAGCGTTGGTATCAGAGCTTGACTGCCTGTAGGATTACCAAGCCAAACTGGTCGAAGTTGAGTCTAGAAATTCTTTAGTTATATAAGGGAATTGATTGTGGGATGGAACGTAAGGCTCTTTTTACTCCTTATACCTCATGCCCTTCTGATCTGAGTCATCTTATCTTTCCTGCGGGGATTAAGAACTAGGCTATCTCTTCTTTCTATCAGGATCACGTGTTACTAATCCGTAGACTTATAAGATTGTTGGATTTAAGCTTGAGTTCAGTTCCTACTACTTCCGTATGTTAATTGTTGATCTCGAACCTTGATATTGTGCTTCTGAGTGGTTATGCCACCATTTTGTGAATGTCTCAAATCTTTTCTGAGCATTTACAGCCGTTATGCTGTCCGAGTCATCCCAGGTTTCTAAGTAGTCTGATGCATTTGCAAATCCTTTCTTCCCGGTTCAATGTTCCCATGGGCCAGATTAACCACACTAATTGTTGAGTTGAGGTAATTTATTGCCCTGACATATATGTTGGAGCTATTATTATGACCCTAGGTGTCTTAGGGGATCACCTAGTAATTTAGCCATGATTGGTGTCCCAGTGTGAAGATTCTGGCCTTTATTCTCGGAAGCATCCCGTGATGCTACTTAGTAGTAGGTATTCTACTCCTGGGTTCTGAACCCGAGATTCACTCTACCTACTTCATGTTGATAGTAATTGCTAGTGCCTTTAGGATATTAGTAACCTTTGCGATAGTCCTTGAAGTCCGTGGTATCTTCTTCTTCCAAATACCATGAACTACTTACGGCAGATGTTTATTGGATCAAAAAAAAAATCATAATTAGAGTACTCTTGAGGAGTTCTCCATTCATAAATCGTGACTCTGCCAGTTCTACCTTTCTGCATGGGTTATCCGGAAGAAATATGTTGAACTTGGTTCGACATACTAATCTATGCATCCACAACTCAGAAAGTTATATGTTTCTTTGAGTTGTTCTCGTTAGTTGCATTCTGACCCTCGTCTATCAATTGATAGTCAAGAGTATGCGTGCGTTCGTTCATCGATGCCTATGACTCTTGTGGACCGTCAAGCCATTCCGTCCTGAATGACTAGGAGAAACAAACTCCACTACCTCATCCATATTTAGGATTGGGTCAAAGTGTTCCGCAGATCAAGTTACAATTCAGCTTCTGGTCTGCTCTACCCTGAAGTATTACCTTCTTTATGACAGGAATTTCATGAGAATTGCACCACCTTTTGTGAATCCTTGACATAGTGATACTTTTCGCCATCCTTTTTCATTCCTCGGTTCCGTGTTGATGCAACCGGAATACCGACAAATGAATTGTGATGTGTGAAATCAATACTCCTAGCAACCTCGTTGCTTGGTAGTTAAAGGATAATAATTTTATTCTTAGTATGTTGGTTATTGAATCACCATTCTAAGATTGATCGTGCTACCTAGTCCTTATTTCCTGGTGCACTCTTTGATTGATGAGTTAGGATTTGTCAAGTCCTCGCTCATTTGATCATATCATCTTGCCCTGAAAAGCAAGATTGTTCTCGAGCTTAGTAACATATCGGTGGTTCGTGATTTTCCGAAGATCTTCTCGGAAGTACTACCAGGTCGTCACCTGACCGTTATGTTGAGCCCGTGATCAAGTTGGTTTCTTATGAACCACCTTCTTTCCAAGAATCGGTGTTAGATATCCCTGAGCTAGTTGGTTAAGCTGGACAACAACTTGGAGAGTTGGAAGATAAAAGCTTGTCTGACTTAGTTCGTTCCAAAGGGATATTCTTGTGTAGTGTGTGTTGAAGAAAGATGATATCTTCATCGATTGGTCCCTGTGATCAGTTGCTGGACCTATTGTCTTATCAATCCTTTGATTTGAGTGTGGGCTATCGTCAAATCAAATCAGTACCAACGATGCTCGTAATGTTGTCCTACTCGTGGTTGATCCCTCGAGCATACACCATTACATCTTTGGTCTGACCAATGCTATCACCGTGTTCACATGATGGTGGAAGTCCAGTGATATGGAAATTCCGATGAGTTGCTGTTGAGCCCATCAGTAGCATTTTGTCTCCCCCCATGAATCATGTTGAACATCAACCTAGTGTTGGAAACTTGTGTAAGCATTTCTTCGTGTTTCGTTCATGAAGCATATGTTTGAATGAAAGTAGTGATTTTCCCTAATTCATGTGCATATGATGCAAGTTGCCGCCATGAATTTGAGGAAGATTGTTTTGTTTTCCTGGAATCATTCCAAATTAGTCATGCACACGTGCGAAGTATTCTGTGGTTTGAAGACTTGCAACCTTCAATCTATATGTATCCCTAGCACACCAAGCCACTGATTGATTTGTTCAAGGAGAAGAAGTTCCTTCATAAGAGCTAATCATATGACTTATGCAAGGACTTCGTTATCCACGGTGATGGTTCCCACCTGAACTCGGTAGTGTTTTATTATAAGACTACCACGTGGTCATGCTTGTCCGGGACAACGTGTTCACATGTTTGTAGCAGAACCAGCTCATGTTTTGGAGCTTACTATCGTAGTTCATTTCCCGAGAATCTCGCAACGTCATCTCGTCGATTTGTGTTGCAAACTTTCATTTTTCTTCCTAGACTCGATGAGTCTGGAATATCCTGACACCAACCAGATCTGAATCTCAGGCAGATATGATGGTTGGAACATTTCCAAGAACTATAATATTGGTCCCTCGATAACCGGTAAAGTGGATGTCATGGCCAACACACCCAACCGGAAGACCTATTATTATAATATCTTGATTGGGGAAGTTGGCCACCTCCCCATAGGGATTTCGTAGGATTTACTCCCTAGTTGCCCCTATGGATTTTGAGATCCCGAAGTCCGACCTTTTACTTGATGTTCTAGATATCAAACCATATCTATGAATGGGTTACACTAGCACATCAAGGAGAACATTAGAAGCGGAGTGCTAAATGTCTCTCGGTCGATCATCCAGATTTTTATTTCCTTGGCCTCGCTAAGGTGAAATCTGAGAAAGTGTTATCTTCCTTTGCATCTGCATCCTCCATCATCATTCATCATGGTAGCAAGTTGTGTTGCCAGGATCCTTGACACGGATGTTGGTAAAACCTTGATGAATATGGAAATGCTCAAGTTCTTGAGAGCACGCACAAGCGCTATGTGTTATCATCGGCACTAGCTGGGTTTGCTCTCAGTTTCCTCGGCAATGCTATGATCTTTTCAAACAATGAATTCACTTTCTATTGTTGGGTTCTTCCCCAGTTACCAGAATCATTCCCAGCATTTGCATTTTGTTCCCAGCTTGCACCGCCAATGTGTCATTCTACCATGGGTCTCTTCCATTTCCGGTGATAAGCAAAATTCATCCATTACGTTGTCTTCAACAAGGTAATCCACATCATCCAAGTTTGAGTATGCCATTCTACCGACCCCCTCCAAACGATTGCTGTGATTTGCCTTAGGCTGATATAGAGAGTCTCAATGATCTCTATATCAAAGGTAATTCTTTTTGCCACTTAAGGAAATAATCTACGAATCACCCTCCTCCAGGATGTTTCGTCGTGGTATCATGGCAACTCAACTCCTCGCTACTTTGACAATCGTTTACCACCTTCTTAGGTATGAAATTGTTGTCTACCTAGTGAACCTTCGTCATCCGTTTCTTTCCACCCCTCTTGATGTGTATCTCGTGTCTCAACTCGAGAGATGGTCCTATGTCTCATTCCGTGAGTTGTTCGATCTTCGAGAAGATCGACCCTTCTAGAGTCTCCTTCTTCCCTCCATGTCATGTTGGCAGGATTTCTCAGAGCAAGACATCAAGACAAAGATGGTGATCGAATCAACGTTCATTTGAAGTGCACCCTGGATCGTGAAGATTATGCTAGTTTGCGTTTCCCCTTCATCCTACCCTACGCTTGAATCTCGAGACGAGATTCTTGTTTAGTGGGGGTGAGTTGTCACATCCCTAGTTCTGACAATGCCTAGTGCATGCATTAGAGTGTTGCACCATGTTTAAATTTCATTTAAATTTGAAATGGGGATTGTTGAAACCCTAGCACCAAATGAAATTTAACTAGGTTCAATAAAAATATTTTCAATAACCCAGAATGCCCTTTGGAAATGTTCATAATTTCTGTTAAAGGTGAAAACCTCTTCCAAAAAATGATGAACATATTTATAGGCTATTCCTGGATTTTTGAATTAAATTATATAGTATTTGCATTTGGGCATTTAATTGCTAATAATATTTTAAATGCTCAAATAATCACAAACTGAAATGTTTACTGTTGGAAATATTCCAAACAGTGGCCACAGTCAGTTGCATGATTTTTGGAAATGCTCTGGCATTTTTAATAAATCCAAACACAATTACAGAAAATAGAAAACAGTAACTAAAATAGAAATAAAAGAGAGGAGAGAAACCTACCTGGCCTCACCCGTGCAGCCCACCAGCCGGCCCAGCTTCCCCCCCTGGCCGGCCCAGCCCACCCGCGCCTTCCCTGTCGTCTTCCTCCTCGGACAGAAGGACGAGGGCGTGTGCCCGACGCTCGCCGGCACGCGCGCGCGCCACCTCCCCCCCTGCTGGCCACCTCCTGCTTCCCCCGGACTCCCTCGATGCCCCGGACGAAGCCACGCAGCTGCCCCGCACCGCTCTCACTCTCCCTCGCCCTCCTCTTCTCCCCCTGCTCTCTCTCCCTCTCACCCGAGAACCACCGCCGCCGCCGACGGGCATCACCGTAGCCACTGGCCTCCCCTCGCCTCCCCGACCCGCTTCCGAGCTCCGCCACAACCCCCTCCACCTCCTCGTTGAGCTACGGACCTCCCGGACGTGCTGCAACGCCGCCACCATCGCCGTTTCCGTCGCCGGCCACCGAAGTTCGCCGCGGTCAATTCGCCACCTCCGCCGCCTCCCCGAGACCACCGAGCTGCTCATCGACCTCGCTGTGAGCTCCTCTTCCATTTCCCATTCTCCCCGCGCTCGTTCCCGCACTCCAGCCGCCTTCTCACCGGAGCCGTTTGCTCCTCGCCGCCGGTCATGGCGCTGCCGTGGCCAGGGTCACCCCAGCTAGCGCCCGAGCACGTTACCGAGTTCGCCGCCCTCCCAGGAGCCCCCAGAGCCTTTCCGTTTCCCCTCTAGTGCACCGCAGCGCCGCGTTCGACCTTGGCCGAACTCCGGCGGCCACCTAGGTCGACGCCGGTGCCGATTCCGGCCGCCCCGACCCCAACCGACTCCACAGGAAGACGCGGCGCCCTCCCAGCTACCCGTAGAGCCTCTCCGCCGCCCGAATGGTCGCCGGAGGAGCGTTCCCGAAGCCCTCCGCCGTGCCTGTTGCCGCCGGCGTTGAGCCGCCGGCCTGTTTGGGCCATTTGACCGGGGTTTGACCTCCCCCTGTGTCACTGACATGCGGGACCAGCCCGCCTAATTAATCTAGGTTAGTTTAAATTAAAACGCTAACTAACCCAGTTAGTTAGGTTAGTCACTGACACGGAGGACCCACTGGTCAGTTTGACCTGGGCTGCCCGTTGACTCGCTTACGTCATGCTGACGTAGTGCTGAAGCAGTAAATTCTTTTCTGGATTTATTTTTATATAGGAAATTCCAGAAAATGCCTAAAACTTCTAAAAATCATAGAAAATTAACCGTAACTCCAAATTAAATAATTTATATATGAAAAATTATCAGAAAAATTCAAGGAATCCATCTGTACCATTTTCATGCATGTTAGAACAACTTATAGCTGCTGTTTAGCACAAATCAACTAAAAGGCATTTGAATATTCACATATGGAGTTTGAATTTGAATTTTATATTCAAACCAACTTCATTTAATCTGGTTTTAGTTGCATTAGCCCAACACACATTCATTTTGCCATGTCATGAGCATGCATCATATTGTGCATTGCATTGATTGTGTTCCTTTCTGTGTTGCCGGTATTTGTCCCCTCTCGATAGACGTGATACCGATGATGTGATCGTTGACACTGATGAAGACTCAATGTTATCTTCAAAAGTGCCAGGCAAGCAAAACCCCCTTGTTCATTCCGATACAATCCTACTCTCTCGCTCCTGCTCTCTTTTACTGCATTAGGACAACAACGATTCATCTGTTACTTGCTGCGGTAGCTGAACCCCTTTATCCTCTGCATGACCTGTCATTGCCACAGTAAATAGATGAAACCCACTAGCATGAGTAGGAGTTGTTTGAGCCCTGATGTGCCTACTCATTCATGCTTGTTTGTCATGCCTGCTACTGCTTAGAGTTGAGTCAGGTCTGATTCATCGGGGATGAATCAGAGGTGTGTGAACATGTCCTACTGTGTGTGAGCTAAGTGTGTGAACACGATTTGGTAAAGGTAGCGGTGAGAGGCCATGTAGGAGTACATGGTGGGTTGTCTCATTGCAGCCGTCCTCAGGAACTGAGTTCTGTGTTTGTGATCCATGATTCAGCTACTACCACGCATTGGGCCCGAAACCAATGGACCCTCTCGGCTTCTTAATCACCCTTGTCCTCTGTCCAGGAGTTGCAAGTAGTTTCTGGTGTTTGTAGTATGCTGGAGGCCGTGGACAGCGCTGACCGTAGGGGTGGGCTGTGATGCGGTAGGCACGTGGCCGGGTAAACCGGGCGCCCGTTTGGTGTCACGGAACCCTGTTCACATCGTTTGGGGCTGTGAGCGAAACTCCGGCCGGATCTCCTCATGGATGGAACCCGAATAGGCGATAAACCTGGACTAGAGACTTGAGTGTTTAGGCAGGCCGTGGCCGACACCCACGTTGGGCTTCCGCTTGAAGGTTGCCGAGTACATGTCGTGTAAATGGCGGTAAGTGGTGAGAGCGTGTGTGAAGAAGTACACCCCTGCAGGGTTAACATCATCTATTCGAATAGCCGTGTCCGCGGAAAAGGACTTCTGGATTGCTTATATCAGTTCATAGACAAGTGAAAGTGGATACTCTAAAATACGCAAGATAAGCGTGAGTGCTATGGATGGCGTTCTCGTAGGGAGACGGGAGTGGATCCATAGTGGTGTATTGATATGGTGAATATGTGGACTCGTGTGCGCCACCTCAAAAAGTTACTCGCAGTCGTAGTTCAGGATAGCCACCGAGTCAAAGCTGGCTTGCTGCAGTTAAACCCCACCATCCCTTTGTTGAAAATGATGCATATGTAGTTAGTTCTGATGTAAGTCTTGCTGGGTACATTTGTACTCACGTTTGCCTATTTTATGTTTTTGCAGAGAGACTTCAGTCTCACTAGTAGTTCCACGTGGACTTCGACGTTTAGCTTGATACCTCAGCTACGATCTTGTGCCCCGGCAGGATCTGGTAGATAGTCAGGCTTCTCAGCCTTTTTCATTTATAGATGTCTGTACTCAGACATGATAGCTTCCGCTTGTGCTTTGACTTGTATGCTCTGATTGTTGGGTCATGAGACCCCTGTTTGTAATATCTCGCTCCTCGGAGCCTATTGATTAAATACTTGAGTCGTAGAGTCATGTTGTGATGCCATGTTGTATTTGCACATATCGAGCATATTGTGTGTATGTTATTGAAATGCTTGGTATGTGTGGGATCTGACCATCTAGTTGTTTATCTTTAGTAGCCTCTCTTACCGGGAAATGTCTCCTAGTGTTTCCATTGAGCCTTGGTAGCTTGCTACTGCTCCGGAACACTTAGGCTGGCCGGCATGTGTCCTTCTTCGTTCCTGTGTCTGTCCCTTCGGGGAAATGTCACGCGATGAATACCGGAGTCCTGTTAGCCCGCTACAGCCCGGTTCACCGGAGTCCTGCTAGCCCAGTGCTACAGCCTGGATCCACTCGCTGATGACCGACACGTTCGATGCTGGGTCATGGATGCCTGTCCCTGTAAGTCTGTGCCACTTTGGGTTTACGACTAGTCATGTCAGCCCGGACTCTTTATCATATGGATGCTAGCGACATCATCATATACGTGAGCCAAAAGGCGCAAACGGTCCCGGGCAAAGGTAAGGCGACACCCGTGGGAATACCGTGCGTGAGGCCGCAAAGTGATATGAGGTGTTACATGCTAGATCGATGTGGCATTGAGTCGGGGTCCTGACAGCTCCCAAGGACCTTTGCGGAAAAAAGAAGAGTCGACAGGAAAGAACAAGGATAATATGGCCCGTCAGCCCAATATAACCCAAAAAACAAAGTATTATTTTTCATAAATCCCTAGCCTAATTCTTGCACTTTATTTTTTAGAGTAGACGTAGAAACTTTGAAGCTGATAGTTTAGCAAAGTTTTCCTTACATCTAGATCTTGGTAGACATATGTGGCTTGATGTACCCCCATGATTGTTGTCGAATAAAGAGGAACGAGGTTTACTCAACAGCGGATTACCTATCGAATAGGGTGTTGCAGGCCGAAAACCCAATTCGGTGCCGAGGCTCATCTGCACCCGGTCAGAAAAAAAACAAAATAAATACTAAAAAGTTCAAAAATAATAATTTTTTTGTGTAATAGATAATTTTATGCGTGAGGTTTGATCCAAATTTCAACTTATTTGGACATCTGCGCAGCTCTCAGCAAACAAAACAAATTGGGTCAGAACAGTATGTGAACAGTAATATTTTTTTACAGAGCCTGAATTTGTCTTTTTTGCTGAGAGTTTCTCAGATGTCCAAATGAGTTGAAACTTGGAACGCGCCTCACGTATAAACTTATCTACCACACAAAAAAATTGAATTTTTTGAAAAATTTTAATATTTATTTTGATTTTTTTTTCCGTTAGGGTAGATGCAGATGAGCTCGGAAGCAGAAACGCCGCACTCGTTGCAGGCGTCTCATCCAGGAGCTGGCGGACGCAGCTTGGTTTGGGCCGACCCGGTTACACGGGTTGGGCGGCCGCCCGCTCGTTGTGCGCTCGTTTTACGGTTGTCTGGTCAACTGTTCACCTCACTAAAAAGAAAAAGGTCAACGGTTCACCATTTGAACGTTGATTTTTTCAAGAGAAAAAATGATTTTAGTTTGCAAAAATCGGAAATTTTCGTGAATTCAAAAATGTTAACTGATTATGAAAACGTTCATCAAATTTCAGAAAAAGGTTTTGGAAAAAAGTTCACCGAGTTTGAAAAAAATCATAAAATATGGTGGGGGGGGGAGTCAACGATTTGAAAAAAACTTCATTGAATTTGAAAAAATATCATCAAATTTAGGAAAAAGTTTACTGAATTTGAAAAAAAATCCTTCTGAAAAAGGTTCACTGATTTTGAAAAAAGTTCATCGAATTTGGGGAAAAAATGTCATTGATTTGAGGGTCCAAACCATCAAGCGGACCAATACAGGCTCATGTTGAATGGCTTCGAATGTCCAGACATATGCAAGTGATTTGAGAGTCGACTTTGAAGATGTCCGGACTATTAGAGCAAGATACGAGCAGTAATGTTTCACTACTGGACGAACAACGCACGACCATGGAGCCAGATAAACCAGCGCACGCACCGCCGGACGTAAAAGGCTTCACTAAAATTAGTTATCAACTACATCCAGTTACCACTAGGAAATTATTGATAAAAAAGATTGAATTTAGGCTTAGTTTAGCGAGTCTATATATATATATAGACCTCACATGGCTAGCATACAAAGTAGTCGACACACACGGCCAACAAACATAGTCGATACAATGCAGAAGATTTTTAGTAATACAAGTCCATTGGCAATGCAACAAATCATACGCATCATGGATGAGGTAGAAAAGACTTCTTAAGCTTTCTTTGTACCCGGGCTTTGACCGTGCCTTCGAACAATTTCAACTCAAATTTCGGTAACAAGCTTCTTACTTGCCATCCATACTTGTTTCAGCAGCATTCGATATTTGCCTGTATAAACGAGAGTAAAAAAATTCTGTTAGATGATATGAAATATCTACTTGCAGAGGTTAAATCATCTAAACATTGACTATAAAAAGCAGAAGACCCATAAACAAATTATTATCCAATTAAATTAAAATTCCAACAACCGCTCTGCTCTTCATCAAAGGAGTACTAACATTAGCAATTTTGTTCGCACTATCTCTTTCTGACTGTATTGAGTATTCTTGTCATACAACACTCAGTTTCAGGAACTTGCAAGTTCTCTTCCATTCCATGCAACTCCGTGTGTTTCAAATTCTAGATTTGTCCCAAGTCAAACATTTCTATCTTTAGCCATCAATTCCTAGAAATTTGTACAATATAATGACTGAGCATAATTGTCATGGTGAATCTAATAATATAAATCTTATAATCTTGAACTATAGAGTGAATTTCACTTTTTATCCATAGTCTAACATTTGTGACAGCAATTACCCCATTTAATAGGAATTCCTCCTGTTTACTCTCTTTAGTCTAACTCTAATATCTGACGAATGGTACAAATATAGGGACAGTACTGAACGCATTCACCAGTTAACATTTCCCATTTAGTGAAACATTTGCCAGTTTATTCAGTTCTATTTGGTAGGACTCGTTCATCAGGTCTACATGGCCATGCGCGACTTCAACAATCCTAGCTGCTTCTACTACGATCTTTGTTGTAGCTACTGTCCTTGCTTCATCGATCGCTTGGCTGAAACCTGAAGAGAGAAGCTAGCGCATGCACGCTTGTCCTATACATGCATGGCACACAGAAATTTTATGCTACGTACTAGTACTAGAACAAAAACAATAATTACGAAAAATACAACCAAAATACTCTACTTAAGTGGACTACTACTACTAGTGCCCTATTATGCTCTGGCTAGCTCTCGTGTTTAATTCTGTCTGGCTAGCAGAAGGTGAGAACATTGTGGCAGCAACAGTTGTGCCACAAAGGTGCAGATGAGGACCTGAGAAGGTAGTCGGATATTAAATATGCCAGGGCAAAATATGTTTCTGATATTGCAAGCCACGTAGAGCTGATAACTTGGTGCAACCTTACAGAATGGGTCAAGTTTAAAAGGGGGTGAAAGCTGACACAACTTTTACTAAATGGGATAAGTGCGAAGAATTTCTGCTAAATGGGCCAATTGTTAAACTAGGGGTTGAAAAATGGAATTCACACTAAACTATACGCATTTCTAGAAACCGGTAGTTATTAAAGATAGAAAGAAAGGTTTGACTTTGGACAAAACTAGAATGACAACTAATATGAAGAAGAGGGAGACCCTAAATGTACTGCAATTTTTACAGGGGCCACGGATCCACTGCAATATTTCCCCTCAAATAAGCCAACCATAGTGATTGCCGATTTTGTCCCAATACAACTCTCCCTAACAAATGGGCCACGCCTGCCAGTGGGTCATTTTTTTTCCTCTCTCATTTGCATCTTTTCGGCAAGGCTGCGGTGGCAGGTGGCGGCGGCGCGGATGTCCAGCGACGGCAGCACGGAAGTCCGGCGGCAGCGGTGGTGTTCCAGCAGGCGGCAGTGGTCCAGTGGCGCGGCGGTCAATGGAGGCGGCGCACTGACATGGCAAGCATTGAAAATTTATGGGGAGGGTTGCAACTCTCCACTATCTGAGGAGATAATTTTTTGGGTTTAGGGAGACTGTTGAAGCAGGTTTTTTGCCTCAACTCTCCCTATACGTGCAATTTCTTGGGAATAGGGAGTAGTTTGCTGAAGATGATATAAGTGTACTACTACTAGTGCACTATTATGCGCTAGCTAGCTCTGGCATTTAGCTGTGTCTCGCTAGCAAATGGTGGGAACATTGTGGCTGCAACAGTTGCCGCACAACGGTGCGGACGAGGACCTGAGAAGGTAGTCGGAGATTAAATATGCTTCTGATATGGCAAGCCACATAGACCTGATGACTCGGCCCTCCTTACAGAATGGGTAATGTTTAAAAGGAGGTGAAAGCTGGCACAACTTTTACTAAATGGGGCAAGTGGGAAGAATTTCTGCTAAATGGGCCAATTGTTAAACTAGGGGGTGAAAAATGGAGTTACACTAAACTATGCGCATTTCTAGAAATCGGTAGTTACAGATAGAAAGAAAGGTTTGTCTTTGAACAAAACTAGAATTACAACTAATATGAGGTACAAGGACCTAAATGTACTGCCATTTTTACAGGAGCCATGGAGCCACTGCAACATTTCCCCTCAAATAAGCCAACCATAGGGATTGCCCATTTTGTCCAGCGAAAAACAGCTGGGTTAGGCTTACACTTTGCTTATTTTGTGTGCGATGGAAACTTTTCGGTTCCCACAAAAGAAATAAACATTTAATACAAAAGCAAGATTATCTACCAAAAGCTGCGCACAACAAAAGAAAACATTGCTTAATTCGTGCAGATAGTGCATCTTATCGTTCTGACAATGGCCTAGGAAATAGTATGGCACGAAAGACGCAATGCATGAAAGCTGAATCCTGGGTATGAGATAGCCTACCAATGGTGTGCAATATTTTCCCCTCAAATAAGCCAACTATAGGATTATTTTATTTCCTTGGTGCACATTTGCACCGTTTGAACAATGGCTGTGGAATTATTTTTAATAGGGGTTAGTTACACCACATGGCGTGCAAGATACAGCACATGGCGCACTAATGAAATCATTCATGTGCAACACACCATAAGCAAGCAGAAACTTTGGTTAGGGAACAATGCGGTGAAGTTAAGCTGGACACTGTCTTTACTTTTGTTATTTTGTCTGTTGAATGAAGCCTTTTTTATACATCTAATCAAACAGAAACCACGGAATTTAAATGTGGTGACAGGGAAGCAGTAAGTGCTGAATTTATGGACAGAAAAGTAAATGCTAGCGAGATAAATGCAGGCACAATGTTCACCGTCCTCAAACAAATACAGTAGTTATTTTGAAACAACAAATCAGGTAGATCTAAAGAATACTAGCTGGTAGCTGCACATGATCAAATGAAATAATAAATAATGAAAACCAGAATTGTAATGAAAGATGGAACACATTCTTTTGTGATATTAACTTGCACAGCATAATAAAAGCATAGATGTAACAAATCTACATCCACTCAGTACAAGTACCCAAAGTACTCTCTGCTGCCAGTACAAGTTGGTTTACCTCTGATACTTCAGTTTGTAAATCATTTTGCTACGAAAGGATATGAAAGCTCTTAACGAAATTACCTGGTTGATGAGAAAATGCCCAGATGCTTGGAGATCCCACTGGGAAAGTAGGTGAAACAATGACCCAGGGGTCTTCCAGAGCCGCCAAAATTAGCCACGCCTTTTACAGCCTTGTTCCTCATATCAAGAGCAATAACACAAGCCTTATCCCCAAGGGTATCAGGCATGTGCATAAGGTAAACAACATCACCGTCATGCAAGCTAAGAGCAGGATAGCCTAGACAAGTTCTCTTGAGGTTTGGCTTGGTATCATCACCACGCTCCTGCAGATTAGGTAGTAGCATTTGGGCATACACAGGGTTATCCAATGGTACATCATCTGGGCATCTGATAGTGCAGTCCTCCTCCCAGTTGCTGCTATCAGAAGTGGAACCAATGCTTGAAATTTTTAATTTTTTTGTTGCAGCAATCCAACCTTGAGATATCGGGGAGCTTCCAGTGTCTGAGCCCGGTCTGACGTTATTGTGCATCTCAAAATACTTGATGTAACCTTGGAGAACAGTGATGTTCTGAACATACAACGGATAACCAATGAGCGGATCTGTCACATCCCTAGCTTTACCCTGGCCATGGACTAGCTTGGTTGCTGCATCATGTTTAAATTCAAATGAAATTTGAACTGAGGAATTCAGAAGCCTCAAAACCCTAATTAAAAGAAGGGCAAGCACCCTTTAAATTGCATTCTGTGAATCCAAAATGCCCTAAAAATAGTTTTGTGAATTTTGGCAAGAGTTATATATCAAACCAAAATTCTGGAATATTTTTAAGGAATTATTTGGTCTCTGAATTTAAATCAATAATCTATTTGAATTTGGGGATATATTCATAATATATAATGAATATATTTTCAAATGCTTTGAAATGTTTTATGTACTTTTGGAATAGTCCAGAGAGGTAACATAAAATATTTCAGAATGTTTTGGCACTGTATGAAATTATTTTGGAATTGAAAACAGTGGCAAAAGATATTAAATAAAACAAACAGAACAGGAAAAAAATAAAAAGAACAGAGCTTACCTGGCCTCACCGTGCAGCCCACCAGAGCCGGCCCAGCTTCCCCAGCCGGCCCAGCCCACCTCCTCCTCCCTTGTCCTCTTCCTCCTCTGCCAGGAGGACGAACAGAGGCGAGGCGTGGCGCTCGCCGACGCTGCCTCGGCCACCTCCTGCTTCCTCTCGTTGCCCTGGACCCCGTCCGCGACGCCACGCACCCCCCCCCAGGCCTCTCACTCTCTCCCCGAGCTCCTCTCCTCCTCTGGCTCTCTCGCGCGCAGCCACCGAACACACCCGCCGCCGCCGACGAGCTCTCTCGTGGCCACCGGCCACCCCTAGCCTCTCCGACACACCCACGAGCTCCGCCTCGACCCCCTCCTTCCTCCCCACCGACCCACGGCCCTCCGGAAGCCCTGCAACGCCGCCACCATCGCCGTTCCGTCGCCGGCCACCGAAGCTCCCCTCCGTCGATTCGCCGGACCCCGAGCCTCCCCTGCCTCGCCAGCAGCACCAGAAGAATCGCGGTGAGCCACTGAACCGTTCCCCTCTTCTTCCCATGCCGTTGGGCCGCTCTAGCCATTGCTTCCGCTGGACCCGAGAGCTCGCCGCCGCCGTGCCTCGTCACCACCGTGGCTGGAGCCGTTGCAGCTCGAAGCCGAGCACACCACCGCACCCAACACGTCTCCAGGAGCCCGTAGCCGCCACTAGCTTCCCTCCCGTGCCCCCGAACGCCAAACCCGACCTCGCCCGAGCTCCGGCCGCCGCCTCGCTCGCCGCCGTTGCTGATTCCGGCCACCCCCACACCTCCCGTTGGTCCCCCTAGATGCGCACGGGCGCGGGCTACCTCCTGGTGCCCTTGGCGCGTCGATCCGATGCCCCTAGCGCAAGTCCGGCGCTCCCCCGCCGTGCGGAATGGTCGCCGCCGGCGAAACCCCGGCGACTGCCGACGTGGCACGCCTAATTAGCACTAATGACGCCTAAACACCCCCCCCACAGCCACTGACAGTGGGCCCCGTAGTGGGTCAAAGCCCGGGTCAACGCGGGATTAGCCCCTGTGTCACTGACGTGTGGACCCCACACGTCAGGTTTGACCTGGAGGCGCCCTGTTGACCTGCTGACGTCAAGGTGATGACATGCTGACGCCATAATTCATTTTCTGGAATTATTTTAATTCTAAATAATCAGAAAATTCCAGAAAATGCCTAAAACTTCTAAAAATCATAGAAAATTAACCGTAACTCCAAATTAAATAAATTATATATGAAAAATTATCAGAAAAATTCAAGGAATCCATCTGTACAATTTTCATGCATGTTAGAACAACTTATAGGTGCTGTTTAGCACAAATCAATTAAATGGCATTTGAATAATCACATATGGAGTTTGAATTTGAATCTTGTATTCAAACCAACTTCATTTAATCTGTTGCTAGTTGCATTGGCTCAAAACACATTCATTTTGCCATGTCATGATCATGCATCATATTGTGCATTGCATTGATTGTGTTCCCTTCTGTGTTGCCGGTATTTGTCCCCTCTCGATAGACGTGATACCGATGATGTGATCGTTGACACTGATGAAGACTCAATGTTATCTTCAGAAGTGCCAGGCAAGCAAAACCCCCTTGTTCATTCCGATACAATCCTACTCTCTCGCTCCTGCTCTCTTTTACTGCATTAGGACAACACCGATTCATCTGTTACTTGCTGCGGTAGCTGAACCCCTTTATCCTCTGCATGACCTGTCATTCCACAGTAAATAGATGAAACCCACTAGCATGAGTAGGAGTTGTTTGAGCCCTGTTGTGCCTACTCATTCATGCTTGTTTGTCATGCCTGCTACTGCTTAGAGTTGAGTCGGGTCTGATTCATCGGGGATGAATCAGAGGTGTGTGAACATGTCCTACGGTGTGTGAGCTAAGCGTGTGAACACGATTTGGTAAAGGTAGCGGTGAGAGGCCATGTAGGAGTACATGGTGGGTTGTCTCATTGCAGCCGTCCTCAGGAACTGAGTTCTGTGTTTGTGATCCATGATTCAGCTACTACCACGCATTGGGCCCGAAACCAATGGACCCTCTCGGCTTCTTAATCACCCTTGTCCTCTGTCCAGGAGTTGCAAGTAGTTTCTGGTGTTTGTAGTATGCTGGAGGCCGTGGACAGCGCTGACCGTAGGGGTGGGCTGTTATGCGGTAGGCACGTGGCCGGGTAAACCGGGCGCCCGTTTGGTGTCACGGAACCCTGTTCACATTGTTTGGGGCTGTGAGCGAAACTCCGGCCGGATCTCCTCATGGATGGAACCCGAATAGGCGATAAACCTGGACTAGAGACTTGAGTGTTTAGGCAGGCCGTGGCCGACACCCACGTTGGGCTTCCGCTTGAAGGTTGCCGAGTACATGTCGTGTAAACGGCGGTAAGTGGTGAGAGCGTGTGTGAAGAAGTACACCCCTGCAGGGTTAATATGATCTATTCGAATAGCCGTGTCCGCGGAAAAGGACTTCTGGGTTGCTTATATCAGTTCATAGACAAGTGAAAGTGGATACTCTAAAATACGCAAGATAAGCGTGAGTGCTATGGATGGCGATCTCGTAGGGAGACGGGAGCGGATCCATAGTGGTGTATTGCTATGGTGAATATGTGGACTCGTGTGCGCCACCTCAAAAGAGTTACTTGCAGTCGTAGTTCAGGATAGCCACCGAGTCAAAGCTGGCTTGCTGCAGTCAAACTCCACCATCCCCTTTGTTGATAATGATGCATGTGTAGATAGATCTGATGTAAGTCTTGCTGGGTACATTTGTACTCACGTTTGCCTATTTTATGTTTTTGCAGAGAGACTTCAGTCTCACTAGTAGTTCCGCTTGGACTTCGACGTTTAGCTTGATACCTCAGCTACGATCTTGTGCCCTCGGCAGGATCTGGTAGATAGTCAGGCTTCTCAGCCTTTTTCATTTATAGATGTCTGTACTCAGACATGATAGCTTCCGCTTGTGCTTTGATTTGTATGCTCTGATTGTTGGGTCATGAGACCCCTGTTTGTAATATCTCGCTCCTCGGAGCCTATTGAATAAGTACTTGTGTCGTAGAGTCATGTTGTGATGCTTCGTTGTATTTGCACATATCGAGCATATTGTGCGTATGATTGAAATGCTTGGTATGTGTGGGATCTGACCATCTAGTTGTTTATCTTTAGTAGCCTCTCTTACCGGGAAATGTCTCCTAGTGTTTCCACCGAGCCATGGTAGCTCGCTACCGCTCCGGAACACTTAGGCTGGTCGGCATGTGTCCTTCTTCGTTCCTGTGTCTGTCCCTTCGGGGAAATGTCACGCGATGAATACCGGAGTCCTGTTAGCCCGCTACAGCCCGGTTCACCGGAGTCCTGCTAGCCCAGTGCTACAGCCTGGATTCACTCGCTGATGACCGACACGTTCGATGCTGGGTCATGGATGCCTGTCCCTGTAAGTCTGTGCCGCTTTGGGTTTACGACTAGCCATGTCAGCCCGGGCTCCTTATCATATGGATGCTAGCGACACTGTCATATACGTGTGCCAAAAGGCGCAAACGGTCCCGGGCAAAGGTAAGGCGACACCCGTGGGAATACCGTGCGTGAGGCCGCAAAGTGATATGAGGTGTTACATGCTAGATCGATGTGGCATTGAGTCGGGGTCCTGACAGCGTTGGTATCAGAGCTTGACTGCCTGTAGGATTACTAAGCCAAACTGGTCGAAGTTGAGTCTAGAAATTCTTTAGTTATATAAGGGAATTGATTGTGGGATGGAACGTAAGGCTCTTTTTACTCCTTATACCTCATGCCCTTCTGATCTGAGTCATCTTATCTTTCCTACGGGGTTAAGAAACTAGGCTATCTCTTCTTTTTATCAGGATCACGTGTTATTAATTAGTGGACTTATAAGATTGTTGGATTTAAGTCTCAGTTCAGTTCCTACTACTTCCGTATGATAATTGTTGATCTCGGAACCTTGATATTGTGCTTCTAAGTGGTTATGCCACCATTTTTGTGAATGTCTCAAATCTTTTCCGAGCATTTACAGCCGTTATGCTGTCCGAGTCATCCCAGGTTTCTAAAGAGTCTGATGCATTTGCAAATCCTTTTGCTCCGGTTTCAATGTCTGTTAGGCCAGGTTAATCACACAAATTGTTGAGCTGAGGTACTCTACTGCCTCAACCTTTATGTTGGAGTTATTATTATGACCCTAGGTGTCTCAAGGGATCATCTAGTAGTCTAGCCATGATTTATGTTCCAGTGTGATGACTCTGGCCGTCATTATCGAAAGCATCCCGTGATGCCATTTAGTAGTAGGTATTCTATCCCTGGGTTTTGAACCCGAGATTCACCCTACTTGCTTCATGTTGATAGTTTTGCTCGTTCCTTTAGGTTATTAGTAACCTTTGTATTAGTCCTCGATGTTCGTGGTATTCCTTTCCTCCAAATACTATGAACCGCTTATGGCAGATGTTCCTCGCTGATCGAAAGATCACAATCAGAGTGCTCTCGATGGGTTCTCGATTCTACATTGTGACTCTGCCAGTTCTACCTTTCTGCATGGGTTATCCGGAAGAAATATGTGGAATTCGTTCGACATGCTAAACCATGCATCCACAACTCAGAAAATCGTATGTTCCTTTGAGTTGTCCCTCTTTAGTTGTCTTCTGACCCTCGTCTATCAATTGATAGTCAAGAGTATGCGTGCATTCGTTCGTCGATGCCTATTACCCTTGTGGTCCGCCAGGCCATTCTATTTCAGAATGACTAGGAGAAACAAACTCCAGTACCTCATCCATATTTAGGATTGGGTCAAAGTGTTCCGCAGATCAAGTTACAATCCAGCTTCTGGTCTGCTCTACCCTGAAGTATTACCTTCTTTATGACAGGAATTTCATGAGAATTGCACCACCTTTTGTGAATTCTTGACATAGTGATACTTCTCGCCATCCTTTTTCATTCCTCGGTTCCGTGTTGTTGCAGCCGGAGTGCCGACAAGTGAATCATGGTGTGTGAAATCAATACTCCCAGCAACCTCGTTGCTTGGTAGCTAAAGGATAATAATTTCATTCTTAGCATGTTGGTTTTTGAATCATCCTTCTAAGACTGATCGTGCTACCTAGTCCTTATTTCGGTGCACCCTTCAATTGATGAGTTAGGATCTTGTCAAGTCCTCACTCATTTGATCATATCGTCTTGCCCTCAAAAGCGAGATTGTTCTCGAGCTTAGTAACATACCGGTGGTTCATGATTTTCTGAATATCTTCTCGGAAGTATCACCAGGTCGTCACCTGACCGTTATGTTGAGCCCGAGATCAAGTTGGTTTCTTGTGAACCACCTTCTCTCCAAGAATCGATGTTAGATATCCCTGAGCTAGTTGGTTAAGCTAGACAACAACTTGGAGAGTTGGAGGATAAAAGCTTGCCTGACTTAGTTCGTTCCAAAGGGATAATCTTGTGTAGTGTGTGTTGAAGAAAGATGATATCTTCATCGATTGGTCCCTGTGATCAGTTGCTGGACCTATTGTCTTATCAATCCCTTGATTTGAGTGTGGGCTATCGTCAAATCAAATCAGTACCAACGATGCTCGTAATGTTGTCCTACTCGTGGTTGATCCCTCGAGCATACACCATTACATCTTTGGTCTGACCAATGCTATCACCGTGTTCACATGATGGTGGAAGTCCAGTGATATGGAAATTCCGATGAGTTGCTGTTGAGCCCATCAGTAGCATTTTGTCTCCCCCCATGAATCATGTTGAACATCAACCTAGTGTTGGAAATTTGTGTAAGCATTTCTTCGTGTTTCGTTCATGAAGTATATGTTTGGATGAAAGTAGTGACTTTCCCTAATTCATGTGCATATGATGCAAGTTGCCGCCATGAATTTGAGGAAGATTGTTTTGTTTCCTTGGAATCATCCCAAATCAGTCATGCACACGTGCGAAGTATTCTGTGGTCTGGAGACTTGCAACCTTCATTCCATATGTGTCCCGAGCACACCAAGCCACTGATTGATTTGTTCAAGGAGAAGAAGTTCCTTCATAAGAGCTAATCATATGACTTATGCAAGGACTTCGTTATCCACGGTGATGGTTCCCAACCAGAACTCGGTAGTGTTTTATTGTAAGACTACCATGTGATCATGTTTGTCTGAGACAACATGTTCACACGTGCGTAGCAGAACCAGCTCATGTTCTGGAGCTTGCTATCGTAGTTCATTCCCCGAGAATCTCGCAACGTCATCTCGTCGAATTGTGTTGCAAACTTTCATTTTTCTTCCTTGACTCGATGAGTCTGGAATATCCTAACACCAACCAGATCTGAATCTCAGGCAGATATGATGGTTGGAACATTTTCCAAGAACTATAATATTGGTCCCTCGATAACCGGTAAAGTGGATGTCGTGGCCAACACACCCAACCGGAAGACCTATTATTATAATATCTTGATTGAGGAAGTTGGCCACCTCCCCATAGGGATTTCGTAGGATTTACTCCCTAGTTGCCCCTATGGATTTTGAGATCCCGAAGTCCGACCTTTTTACTTGATGTTCTAGATATCAAACCATATCTATGAATGGGTTACACTAGCACATCAAGGAGAACATTAGAAGCGGAGTGCTAAATGTCTCTCGGTCGATCATCCAGATTTTATTTCCTTGGCCCCGCCAAGGGTGAAATCTGAGAAGGTGTTATCTTCCTTTGCATCTGCATCATTCATCATGGTAGCAAGTTGTGTTGCCAGGATCCTTGACACGGATATTGGTAGAATCTTGATGATTGTGGAAATGCTCAAGTTCTTGAGAGCACGCTCAAGCGCTAGGTGTTATCATCGACGCTAACTGGGATTCCTCTCAGTTTCCTCGGCAATGCTATGACCTTTTCAACCAGTGAATTAACTCTCTAGTGTTGGGTTCTTCCCCAGTTACCAGAATCATTCCCAGCATTTGCATTTTGTTCCCAGCTTGCACCGCCAATGTGCCATTCTACCATGGGTCTCTTCCATTTCCGGTGATAAGCAAATTCATCCATTACGTTGTCTTCAACAAGGTAATCCACATCATCCAAGTCTGAGTATGCCAGTCTACCGACCCCCTCCAAACGATCGTTGTGAATTGCCTTAGGCTGGTATGAAGAGTTTTCAATGATCTCTGAATCAAAGGTAATCCTTTTTGCCACTTAAGGAAATAATCTACGAATCACCCTCCTC
Source organism: Triticum aestivum (assembly GCF_018294505.1). Lineage (NCBI taxonomy): Eukaryota > Viridiplantae > Streptophyta > Magnoliopsida > Poales > Poaceae > Triticum > Triticum aestivum. The sequence continues at coordinate 467,249,214 of NC_057801.1, forward strand.
CAGGATGTTTCGTCGTGGTTTCATGGCAACTAAACTCCTCGCTACGTGGACAATATTTTACCACCTTCTTAAATGTGGAATTGTTGTCTACCTAGTGAACCTTCGTCCTCCGTTTCTTTCCACCCCTCTTGATGTGTATCTCGTGTCTCAACTCGAGAGATGGTCCTATGTCTCATTCCGTGAGTTGTTCGATCATCGAGGAGATCGATCCTTCTAGAGTTTTCCTTTCCTCTTCTTTTCATGATTAGCTGGAGTTCTCAGAGCAAGACGACAAGACAAAGATGGTGTTCGAATCAACGTTTCTATGAAGTGCACCCTGGATCGTGAAGATTATACTAGTCCGCGTTACCCTTCACCTTACCCTACGCTTGAATCTCGAGACGAGATTCTTGTTTAGTGGGGGTGAGTTGTCACATCCCTAGCTTTACCCTGGCCATGGACTAGCTTGGTTGCTGCATCATGTTTAAATTCAAATGAAATTTGAACTGAGGAATTCAGAAGCCTCAAAACCCTAATTAAAAGAAGGGCAAGCACCCTTTAAATTGCATTCTGTGAATCCAAAATGCCCTAAAAATAGTTTTGTGAATTTTGGCAAGAGTTATATATCAAACCAAAATTCTGGAATATTTTTAAGGAATTATTTGGTCTCTGAATTTAAATCAATAATCTATTTGAATTTGGGGATATATTCATAATATATAATGAATATATTTTCAAATGCTTTGAAATGTTTTATGTACTTTTGGAATAGTCCAGAGAGGTAACATAAAATATTTCAGAATGTTTTGGCACTGTATGAAATTATTTTGGAATTGAAAACAGTGGCAAAAGATATTAAATAAAACAAACAGAACAGGAAAAAAATAAAAAGAACAGAGCTTACCTGGCCTCACCGTGCAGCCCACCAGAGCCGGCCCAGCTTCCCCAGCCGGCCCAGCCCACCTCCTCCTCCCTTGTCCTCTTCCTCCTCTGCCAGGAGGACGAACAGAGGCGAGGCGTGGCGCTCGCCGACGCTGCCTCGGCCACCTCCTGCTTCCCCCTAGCCACCTCCTGCTTCCTCTCGTTGCCCTGGACCCCGTCCGCGACGCCACGCACCCCCCCAGGCCTCTCACTCTCTCCCCGAGCTCCTCTCCTCCTCTGGCTCTCTCGCGCGCAGCCACCGAACACACCCGCCGCCGCCGACGAGCTCTCTCGTGGCCACCGGCCACCCCTAGCCTCTCCGACACACCCACGAGCTCCGCCTCGACCCCCTCCTTCCTCCCCACCGACCCACGGCCCTCCGGAAGCCCTGCAATGCCGCCACCATCGCCGTTCCGTCGCCGGCCACCGAAGCTCCCCTCCGTCGATTCGCCGGACCCCGAGCCTCCCCTGCCTCGCCAGCAGCACCAGAAGAATCGCGGTGAGCCACTGAACCGTTCCCCTCTTCTTCCCATGCCGTTGGGCCGCTCTAGCCATTGCTTCCGCCGGACCCGAGAGCTCGCCGCCGCCGTGCCTCGTCACCACCATGGCTGGAGCCGTTGCAGCTCGAAGCCGAGCACACCACCGCACCCAACACGTCTCCAGGAGCCCGTAGCCGCCACTAGCTTCCCTCCCGTGCCCCCGAACGCCAAACCCGACCTCGCCCGAGCTCCGGCCGCCGCCTCGCTCGCCGCCGTTGCTGATTCCGGCCACCCCCGCACCTCCCGTTGGTCCCCCTAGATGCGCACGGGCGCGGGCTACCTCCTGGTGCCCTTGGCGCGTCGATCCGATGCCCCTAGCGCAAGTCCGGCGCTCCCCCGCCGTGCGGAATGGTCGCCGCCGGCGAAACCCCGGCGACTGCCGACGTGGCACGCCTAATTAGCACTAATGACGCCTAAACACCCCCCCACAGCCACTGACAGTGGGCCCCGTAGTGGGTCAAAGCCCGGGTCAACGCGGGATTAGCCCCTGTGTCACTGACGTGTGGACCCCACACGTCAGGTTTGACCTGGAGGCGCCCTGTTGACCTGCTGACGTCAAGGTGATGACATGCTGACGCCATAATTCATTTTCTGGAATTATTTTAATTCTAAATAATCAGAAAATTCCAGAAAATGCCTAAAACTTCTAAAAATCATAGAAAATTAACCGTAACTCCAAATTAAATAAATTATATATGAAAAATTATCAGAAAAATTCAAGGAATCCATCTGTACCATTTTCATGCATGTTAGAACAACTTATAGGTGCTGTTTAGCACAAATCAATTAAATGGCATTTGAATAATCACATATGGAGTTTGAATTTGAATCTTGTATTCAAACCAACTTCATTTAATCTGTTGCTAGTTGCATTGGCTCAAAACACATTCATTTTGCCATGTCATGATCATGCATCATATTGTGCATTGCATTGATTGTGTTCCCTTCTGTGTTGCCGGTATTTGTCCCCTCTCGATAGACGTGATACCGATGATGTGATCGTTGACACTGATGAAGACTCAATGTTATCTTCAGAAGTGCCAGGCAAGCAAAACCCCCTTGTTCATTCCGATACAATCCTACTCTCTCGCTCCTGCTCTCTTTTACTGCATTAGGACAACACCGATTCATCTGTTACTTGTTGCGGTAGCTGAACCCCTTTATCCTCTGCATGACCTGTCATTCCACAGTAAATAGATGAAACCCACTAGCATGAGTAGGAGTTGTTTGAGCCCTGTTGTGCCTACTCATTCATGCTTGTTTGTCATGCCTGCTACTGCTTAGAGTTGAGTCGGGTCTGATTCATCGGGGATGAATCAGAGGTGTGTGAACATGTCCTACGGTGTGTGAGCTAAGCGTGTGAACACGATTTGGTAAAGGTAGCGGTGAGAGGCCATGTAGGAGTACATGGTGGGTTGTCTCATTGCAGCCGTCCTCAGGAACTGAGTTCTGTGTTTGTGATCCATGATTCAGCTACTACCACGCATTGGGCCCGAAACCAATGGACCCTCTCGGCTTCTTAATCACCCTTGTCCTCTGTCCAGGAGTTGCAAGTAGTTTCTGGTGTTTGTAGTATGCTGGAGGCCGTGGACAGCGCTGACCGTAGGGGTGGGCTGTGATGCGGTAGGCACGTGGCCGGGTAAACCGGGCGCCCGTTTGGTGTCACGGAACCCTGTTCACATTGTTTGGGGCTGTGAGCGAAACTCCGGCCGGATCTCCTCATGGATGGAACCCGAATAGGCGATAAACCTGGACTAGAGACTTGAGTGTTTAGGCAGGCCGTGGCCGACACCCACGTTGGGCTTCCGCTTGAAGGTTGCCGAGTACATGTCGTGTAAACGGCGGTAAGTGGTGAGAGCGTGTGTGAAGAAGTACACCCCTGCAGGGTTAATATGATCTATTCGAATAGCCGTGTCCGCGGAAAAGGACTTCTGGGTTGCTTATATCAGTTCATAGACAAGTGAAAGTGGATACTCTAAAATACGCAAGATAAGCGTGAGTGCTATGGATGGCGATCTCGTAGGGGGACGGGAGCGGATCCATAGTGGTGTATTGCTATGGTGAATATGTGGACTCGTGTGCGCCACCTCAAAAGAGTTACTTGCAGTCGTAGTTCAGGATAGCCACCGAGTCAAAGCTGGCTTGCTGCAGTCAAACTCCACCATCCCCTTTGTTGATAATGATGCATGTGTAGATAGATCTGATGTAAGTCTTGCTGGGTACATTTGTACTCACGTTTGCCTATTTTATGTTTTTGCAGAGAGACTTCAGTCTCACTAGTAGTTCCGCTTGGACTTCGACGTTTAGCTTGATACCTCAGCTACGATCTTGTGCCCTCGGCAGGATCTGGTAGATAGTCAGGCTTCTCAGCCTTTTTCATTTATAGATGTCTGTACTCAGACATGATAGCTTCCGCTTGTGCTTTGATTTGTATGCTCTGATTGTTGGGTCATGAGACCCCTGTTTGTAATATCTCGCTCCTCGGAGCCTATTGAATAAGTACTTGTGTCGTAGAGTCATGTTGTGATGCTTCGTTGTATTTGCACATATCGAGCATATTGTGCGTATGATTGAAATGCTTGGTATGTGTGGGATCTGACCATCTAGTTGTTTATCTTTAGTAGCCTCTCTTACCAGGAAATGTCTCCTAGTGTTTCCACCGAGCCATGGTAGCTCGCTACCGCTCCGGAACACTTAGGCTGGCCGGCATGTGTCCTTCTTCGTTCCTGTGTCTGTCCCTTCGGGGAAATGTCACGCGATGAATACCGGAGTCCTGTTAGCCCGCTACAGCCCGGTTCACCGGAATCCTGCTAGCCCAGTGCTACAGCCTGGATTCACTCGCTGATGACCGACATGTTCGATGCTGGGTCATGGATGCCTGTCCCTGTAAGTCTGTGCCGCTTTGGGTTTACGACTAGCCATGTCAGCCCGGGCTCCTTATCATATGGATGCTAGCGACACTGTCATATACGTGTGCCAAAAGGCACAAACGGTCCCGGGCAAAGGTAAGGCGACACCCGTGGGAATACCGTGCGTGAGGCCGCAAAGTGATATGAGGTGTTACATGCTAGATCGATGTGGCATTGAGTCGGGGTCCTGACAGGATCGGGCGACAGCGGCGAAGGTAGCGGGATGTAGCGAAGACTCTGGTTGCTGTCAAGGAGGAGAAGGTCACAGATGATAATGCCCCGCCCGAGGTCGACCCAACCCACTGAACCAAGCTCCCCTCCAATGGTGATCCCCTTGTTGGGAGACTGGAACTCAAAATCCTTGGGCGAATCAAGAAGCATCAACTTGGTGCTCCATGCCTTTGTCTTGGAGTTGTACAGGTGGAGATTAAAGTGCCCGTCGGTGTACTCCCGCTCAATGAAGGCCCTGCGGAGCACGGCGATGAAGAACATCTCTTGGTCGTGGCAGTGCAGTAAGGCAACCTCTTGGTCGTAGATCCTGAAGTAGGGGGGACAGTGGACGAGCTTGACCGACGGCGGCGTCTTCTTGGTGCCGGCCTGGTAGACGAAGTAGCGAATGTTCTTGGTGTACACGTGCTGGCGCTCGGGGCAGATGGTGATGCGGAGCAGGACGAGGCCATCCTCCGTATAGGAGATCTTGGGCATGTCAGCGAATGCATCGGGCTTCAGATCTGGGCAGTGGACGGTGAAGCAGGAGACGCGCGGCGGGGCAGCCGGCCAGAAGGTGACCAGGATGCGCTTGCCCTTCTTCTTGGTCCTGCTCCTGCGGCCACGGGCGGTGGTGGCGTTGGTGCGGTCGCTGAGGTAGCCGAAGGAGTCGATGAGGATGGTCTCCGGGAGAGGAGAATCCGGATCCTCGGGGTGGATAGGCGGAGGGATCTGGAGTAGCCGGAGTTGGTGGTCATCCATCACCATGGCAACCGAGGAGGTCGATGCGGAGGTGGCGGCCGGAGGAGGAATGGGAGTGGAACCCTAACGCAGGGAGGAGAGATGAATCTATGGATGGGCTCGCTGGCACACACTGAACGAGTCGATATTTTATCTCGGGGACTCCGACGCACAGAAGAGGAGGCAACGACTGGGCCGGCCCGACTCTGTAGCGCTCATTGTTGCATCATTCTCAAAAACAAAAAGCTCATTGTTGCATTCTCTATACAAGAGGTCATTGTTGCATTCTATAAAAAAAGGTCAATTGTAGCAACCTTTTTGAAACAAATCTAAATTTTCTCGAAATATGAATATATTTTATTGTAAAAGAAAATATTTACTGAAAATGCGAACAACTTTTCAAATTTCTGAAAAATGAACTTACAATTTTCTAAAAAAAATTGAATCATATAAAAACAATTTTTTAAATGCGTTTTTACTGTGAACAAATTCTGAAAATACGGATTTCGTAAATTCCAAAAAAAATTTGAAAACACACAAAAAATCTGCTTTTTTAATCTAAAAGCATTTTCTAAAAATTCCAAACATTTTAAAAAAAGGTAACCTTTTTTGAAACATAGAAAAGAAAAAGGAAACAAAAAAGGGACACAGACCGATCAGGGGCCTTGTAGAAGGTTTCGAAAATCGGAACCAACATTCAATTTATCTAGCGTTAAATTGGTCGGCCAACTCGGTCGCTCATGTGCCAATAGGCGACTATTTGAGGCATGTTAGTCAAATACTAGTAAACACCATTTATCTCTGCTCTTATAAAAACAAGGGTCATTTACATTTCAGTCCCTAACTCGAACCCACTACTCAGATTTATCCCTAATTTTGAAGCGTGTTCAAATTTGCCCATCTGTCGTTAGGTGCCTTTATAAAAATATCCTTCTGCGTCATTTCCGTTTAGTCAGAGGCCTTTGACCATCAATAGGACGTTTTCTAGACATATTTGCCCTTCTATGCATATGTAACTTACATGTGGACCTGCCCAAAGTTAAAAAAAACTCATTATCTCATCCCCTCTCTCTAACTTATAGATGGACCCCAACAAACATAAAAATACGCAAACTCTCTCCCCCCCTCTCTCTCTCTCTAACATGTGGGCCATGGGACCCACTGCCGGGGTCAACACCGGTCCACACGTCCCCAAACGCTTGCCCGGCTGGCTGCGCTCGCCGGCGGCTCGGTGTACATGGCTATAGACGGTCGTGGGAGGAGAGCGCGAGGTGGGCAGTATAGCTGTGTGAGGCACTCCTTGCACACCAATTCATCTTGACGGGCATGACACTCGTAGGTAGGTGGGCGCGCGCACACGACCGAGCCAACCGAGGTCAGTCATGGCGGCCGGCTTTGGGCAGGGCGGGGTCGTGCAGTGGAAGAGGGGAGTAGATCCACAAGATTTCAGCGACGAGGACACTGAGGTCGGGGAGGTCAACGGTGGCTCGGGGCGGACGAATTTAGGAGCTTAAAAGCACATCCATGGCGGAGATCAAAGTCCCGTCCATCGTCTACAGGCGGCCCCGGGCCTAATTCACTGGGCAGGGCAGAGGAGAGGCGGCCAGAGGGGCACATGGCCATGCTCTTGGGTCTTGATCTAGCCTTCGACCAAGACAGCTAGCATCGGCGTCCTCCGCAGAATGTCTCAGGCGCTCCCCGTGCATGGCGTCGTAGTCCGCCGCCATCCGCCTCGACCACCACCTGCAAATCCTTCGACAAACCACCCCGAGCTCGTCCCCTTGGTCTTCACATGCAGGCGCGCCGCCCCTCATCGGCGACGACCACCTGTCGAGCCTCGCCTTGCTTTGGAGCGCGTGGACTGGTGTGGACAGTGCAAGTGGGTCCTTGGCACACATGTCAAGGAGAGAGAGGTTATGAGAGAGGGAGAGTTTTTTATGTTATAAGTGAGGGAGAGTGAATAAGACAGATTTTTCTCTCTTTTTCCTAGGGTAGGACCCACATGTAAGTGGCAAGTGAATAGAGGGGCAAATATGTCCAGGAAACGCCCCATTGACGGTCAAAGGACTTTGACCGAGCGGATACGGCACGGAGGGGCATTTCTGTAAGGGCACATAACGACACAGGGGCAAATTTGAGAATGCTTCGAAATTAGGGGTAAATTTGTGTAGTGGGTTCGAGGTAGGGGCACGAATGTAAATGTCCCTAAAAATAATGTTGGGGTGTAATTGGTTTTGTTCCCTGCATCAATTTCGGACCTCCTACATACATGCTCTAAACCAGGTTCTACACTTTGTTTGATTGCCCACAAAGCCCCACACTACATGGCAGCACAAACGGAAGCACGGCATTTGGTTGCGGGTATGTGCTCCTCATATGCAATGTGTCATTGTTTTGGTTATGTGTTGCCTAAAGTGTAGTGTGGTAACCTGTTAATCTAATGGTGAGGTTACTAGCATATACATTAGTCCTATAAATGATGTTGAAGTACCCGCCTCCGAGGGGCCTCACGACGCGAGAGTGCCAACCATGCCGTTTGTTGCGCCCGGGCCTCACACGATTGGCTGCTTGGTGCGTTTCGCGTGTTTCGATCTCAAAGGCCGCCTCACACCTGGACAATTTTCCTCGAGGTCCATAACACGTGGCCCGCGGGTGTGGCCAGGGCCACCCTCCTGCGGTGTTTCCGATCGCGCTTATGTGCACTCTCTCACCCGCTGCTTTGCACGCGACGGTTGAGACAGGTTTGGCTGTCAGCATTTCCATGCGTCGGGTGGAACCGAATGGCATGCAAACAAACGGGGGAGGGTGTTTCCTTCATTAGGTGGTGGGGGCTCATAGGGGCACTACTTCAAATGCGTAGGGTCTTGTCTATCCGGCCTCTTGCCCACATGGTCGATGATGGCCTCTAGCCCACATTTTTAAAATGAAGCCTTTTTATATATCTCCTCAAATAGAAACCATGGAATTTAAATGCCTAGATGCTTGGAGATCACACTCTCAAGGCAGGTGAAACAATGACCGAGGGGTTTTGCAGAGGCAAAATTAGCCACGCCTTTTACAGGCTTGTACTCTTGTTCCTCATATCAAGAGCAATCACACATGCCTTGTCCTCACAGGGATCACGTGTGTGCATGAGGTGCATGACGTAAACAACATCACCGTCATGCAAGCTAGGAGTAGGATATGTAGAATATTTGAATTGCACGATATATTGCTCTTTGTGCATAGGCACGTATATATGATGTACAAAGGTGGGCCACGGACCTCAACTATACAAGGAACTAGGAGGCATGAACAACACCGGTCCACGGGTTGTAGCCGGAGGCCCACGAAGGGGGCACATGGAACTGTTGTTGTTGCTCCTGCTGCTGACGGAGCTGGCCGGCGCCCTGCGGCTGCTGCTGCTGACCGCCATGGAGGCCCCCACTGCGCTGGCCCCTGCGGTGCCTTTCGGCGGGAGGGACGGGCGGCCCATAGGGCAGCGGGAGCAGCCCCGGCTGCTGGGTGGGTACTGTTGGGGAACGTAGCAGAAATTCAAAATTTTCCTACGTGTCACCAAGATCTATCTATGGAGAAACGAGCAACGAGGGGAAGGAGAGTGCATCTACATACCCTTGTAGATCGCTAAGCGGAAGCGTTCAAGAGAACGGGGTTGAAGGAGTCGTACTCGTCGTGATCCAAATCACCGGAGATCCTAGTGGCGAACGGACGGCACCTCCGCGTTCAACACACGTACAGCCCGGTGACGTCTCCCACGCCTTGATCCAGCAAGGAGAGAGGGAGAGGTTGAGGAAGACTCCGTCCAGCAGCAGCACAACGGCGTGGTGGTGGTGGAGGAGCGTGGCAATCCTGCAGGGCTTCGCCAAGCACCGCGGGAGAGGAGAAGGGAGAGAGGTAGGGTTGCGCCAAGGAGAGGTCAAACTCATGTGTCGGCAGCCCTCAAGACCTCAACTAGGGAGGGGGTGCGCCCCCTCTAGGGTTTCCACCCCAAGGGGTGCGGCTGCCCCCAATCCCATCTAGGGTGGCGGCCAAGGGGGGGGGGGACAGGGGAAACTTGCCCCCCAAGTTAGGTGGGTGCGCCCCCTCCCCCAACCCTAGGCGCCTTGGGCCCTTGTGGGGGGGCGCACCAGCCCACCTGGGGCTGGTCCCCTCCCACACTTGGCCCATGCAGCCCTCCGGGGCCGGTGGCCCCACTTGGTGGACCCCCGGGACCCTCCCGGTGGTCCCGGTACATTACCGATAAAACCCGAAACTTTTTCCGTGACCAAAACAGGACTTCCCATATATAAATCTTTACCTCCGGACTATTCCGGAACTCCTCGTGACGTCCGGGATCTCATCCAGGACTCCGAACAACATTCGGTAACCACATACAAACTTCCTTTATAACCCTAGCATCATGGAACCTTAAGTGTGTAGACCCTACGGGTTCGGGAACCATGCAGACATGACCGAGACGTTCTCCGGTCAACAACCAACAGCGGGATCTGGATACCCATGTTGGCTCCCACACGTTCCACGATGATCTCATCGGATGAACCACGATGTCAAGGACTCAATCAATCCCGTATACAATTCCCTTTGTCTAGCGGTATTGTACTTGCCCGAGATTCGATCGTCGGTATGCCGATACCTTGTTCAATCTCGTTACCGGCAAGTCTCTTTACTCGTTCCGTAACACATCATCCCGTGATCAACCCCTTGGTCACATTGTGCACATTATGATGATGTCCTACCGAGTGGGCCCAAATATACCTCTCCGTTAACCGGAGTGACAAATCCCAGTCTCGATTCTTGCCAACCCAACAGACACTTTCGGAGATACCTGTAGTGCACCTTTATAGCCACCCAGTTACGTTGTGACGTTTGGTACACCCAAAGCATTCCTACGGTATCCGGGAGTTGCACAATCTCATGGTCTAAGGAAATGATACTTGACATTAGAAAAGCTTTAGCATACGAACTACGATCTTTGTGCTAGGCTTAGGATTGGGTCTTGTCCATCACATCATTCTCCTAATGATGTGATCCCGTTATCAACGACATCCAATGTCCATGGTCAGGAAACCGTAACCATCTGTTGATCAACGAGCTAGTCAACTAGAGGCTTACTAGGGACATGGTGTTATCTATGTACCCACACATGTATTTGAGTTTCCTATCAATACAATTATAGCATTGATAATAAACGATTATCATGAACAAGGAAATATAATAATAATAACTAATTTATCATTGCCTCTAGGGCATATTTCCAACAGTCTCCCACTTGCACTAGAGTCAATAATCTAGTTCACATCGCCATGTGGTCAACACTCACAGGTCACATCGTCATGTGACCAACATCCAAAGAGTTTACCAGTGTCACTAAACTAGTTCACATCACCATGTGATTAAGACTCAATGAGTTCTGGGGTTTGATCATGTTTTGCTTGTGAGAGAGGTTTTAGTCAACGGGTCTGCAACATTCAAATCCGTATGTATTTCGCAATTCTCTATGTCATATTGTAAATGTTGCTTCCACGCTCCACTTGGAGCTATTCCAAATGGTTGCTCCACTATACGTATCCGGTTTTCTACTCAGAGTCATTCGGATATGTGTTAAAGCTTGCATCGATGTAACCCTTTACGCCGAACTCTTTATCACCTCCATAATCGAGAAACATGTCCTTTATTTACTCCAAGGACATTTTTTGACTACTGTCCAATGATCCTCATTCATGGATCATTCGTGTACCCCTTGACTGATTCATGGCAAGGCACACTTCGGGTGCGGTACACAGCATAGCATACTATAGAGCCTACGTCTGAAGCATAGGGGACGACCTTCGTCCTTTCTCTCTCTTCTGCCGTGGTCGAGCTTTAACTCTTAACTTCATACCTTACAACTCAGGCAAGAACTCCTTCTTTGACTGATCCATCTTGAACACCTTCAAGATTATGTCAAGGTATGTGCTCATTTGAAAGTACCATTTAGCGTTTTTGATCTATCCTCATAGATCTTGATGCTCAATGTTCAAGCAGCTTATTCCAGGTTTTCTATTGAAAAACACTTTTCAAACAACCCTATATGCTTTCTAGAAATTCTACATCATTTCTGATCAACAATATGTCAACAACATATACTCATCAGAAATTCTATAGTGCTCCCACTCACTTCTTTGGAAATACAAGTTTCTCACAAACTTTGTATAAACCCAAAATATTTGATCATCTCATCAAAGCGTACATTCCAACTCCGAGATGCTTACTCTAGTCCTTAGAAGGATTGCTGGAGCTTTGCACACTTGTTAGCATCTTTCAGGATTGACAAAACCTTCTGGTTGTATCACATACAATCTTTCCTCAAGTATTACGTCAAGGAAACAATGTTTTGACATCCTATCTGCAAGATTTCATAAATCATGCAGTAATTGCTAATACAATTCCAACAGACTCTTAGCATCGCTACGAGTGAGAAAGTCTCGTCGTAGTCAATTCCTTGAACTTGTCGGAAAACATCTTAACGACAAGTCGAGCTTTCTTAATGGAGATACTTACCATCATTGTCTGTCTTCCTTTTAAAATCCATCTGTAGCCAACGGCCTTACGACCATCAAGTATTTCTTCCAAAGTCATGGATCCTCTCTCGGATTTTATGGCCTCGAGCCATTCGTCGGAATCCGGGCCCACCATCGCTTCTCCATAGCTCGTAGGTTCATTGTTGTCTAGCAACATGACCTCTAAGACAGGATTGCGTACCACTCTTAAGTAGTACGCGTCCTTGTCAACCTACGAGGTCTGGTAGTGACTTGATCCGAAGCATCATGATCACTATCATCAGCTTCCACTTCAATTGGTGTAGGTGCCGCATGAACAACTTCCTGTGCCCTGCTACACACTGGTTGAAGTGATGGTTCAATAACCTCATCAAGTCTCCACCATCCTCCCACTCAATTCTTTCGAGAGAAACTTTTCCTCGAGAAAGGACCCGTTTCTAGAAACAATTACTTTTGCTTCCGGATCTGAGATAGGAGGTATACCCAACTGTTTTGGGTGTCCTATGAAGATGCATTTTTTTATCCGCTTTGGGTTCGAGCTCATCAACCTGAAACTTCTTCACATAAGTGTCGCAGCCCCAAACTTTTAAGAAACGACAACTTAGGTTTCTCCAAACCATAGTTCAAACGGTGTCGTCTCAACGGAATTACGTGGTTCCCTATTAAAGTGAGTGTGGTTGTCTCTAATGCCTAACCCATGAATGATAGTGGTAATTCGATAAGATACATCATGGTACGCACTATATCCAATAGGGTGCAAATATGATGTTCGGACACACCATCACATTATGGTGTTCCAAGCGGTATTAATTGTGAAACAATTTCCACAATGTCTTAATTGCGTGCCAAAGCTCGTAACTCAGATACTCATCTCTATGATCATATCATAGACATTTTATCCTCTTGTCACGATGATCTTCAACTTCACTCTGAAATTACTTGAACCATTCAATAATTCAGACTTGTGTTTCATCAAGTAAATATACTCAGTATCTACTTAAATCATCCGTGAAGTAAGAACATAACGATATTCACTGCATGCCTCAGCACTCATTGGACTGCACACATCAAAATGTGTTACTTCCAACAAGTTGCTATCTTGTTCCATTTTACTGAAAACGAGGCTTTTCAGTCATCTTGCCCATGTGGTATGATTTGCATTTCTCAAGTGATTCAAAATCAAGTGAGTCCAAATGATCCATCTGCATGGAGTTTCTTCATGCGTATACACCAATAGACATGGCTCGCATGTCTCAAACTTTTCAAAAACGAGTGAGTCCAAAGATCCATCAACATGGAGCTTCTTCATGCGTTTTACACCAATATGACTTACATGGAAGTGCCACAAGTAAGTGGTACTATCATTACTATCTTATATCTTTTGGCATGAAAATGTGTATCACTACGATCGAGATTCAATAAACCATTCCTTTTAGGTGCAATACCATTGAAGGTATTATTCAAATAAACAGAGTAACCATTATTCTCCTTAAATGAATAACCGTATTGCCATAGACATAATCCAATCATGTCTATGCTCAATGCAAACACCAAGTAACAATTATTTTAACACCAATCTCGATGGTAGAGGAGCGTGCGATGCTTGATCACATCAACCTTGGAAACACTTCCAACACATATCGTCAGCTCACCTTTAGCTAGTCTCCGTTTATTCCGTAGCTTTTATTTCGAGTTACTAACACTTAGAAACCGAACCGGTATCTAATACCCTGGTGCTACTAGGAGTACTAGTAAAGTACACATAAACATAATGTATATCCAATATACTTCTAGCGACCTTGCCAGCCTTCTTATCTACCAAGTATCTAGGGTAATCCTGCTCCAGTGGCTGTTCCCCTTATTACAGAAGCACTTAGTCTCGGGTTTAGGTTCAACCTTGGGTTTCTTCACTGGAGTAGCAGCTGATTTGTCGTTTCATGAAGTATCCCTTCTTGCCCTTGCCCTTCTTGAAACTAGTGGTTTCACCGACGATCAACAATTGATGCTCCTTCTTGATTTCTACTTTCGCGGTGTCAAACATCGTGAATACCTCAAGGATCATCATATATATCCCTGATATGTTATAGTTCATCACGAAGCTCTAGCAGCTTGGTGGCAATGACTTTGGAGAAACATCACTATCTCATCTGGAAGATCAACTCCCACTCGATTCAAGTGATTGTTGCACTCAGACAATCTGAGCACAAGCTCAATGATTGAGCTTTTCTCCCTTAGTTTGCAGGCTAAGAAAATCGTCGGAGGTCTTATACCTCTTGACGTGGGCACGAGCCTGAAATCCCAATTTCAGCCCTCGAAACATCTCATATGTTCCGCGATGTTTCGAAAAACGTCTTTGGTGCCTCAACTCTAAACCGTTTAACTGAACTATCATGTAGTTATCAAAACGTGTATGTCCGATGTTCGCAACATCCACAGACGACGTTTGGGGTTCTGCACATTGAGCGATGCATTAAGGACATAAGCTTTCTACTGATCGCATAATCGCTACTGTCAACTTTCAACTATATTTTCTCTAGGAACATATCTAAAACAGTAGAACTAAAGCGCGAGCTATGACATAATTTGCAAAGGGCTTTTGACTATGTTCAGGATAATTAAGTTCATCTAATGAACTCCCACTCAGATAGACATCCCTCTAGTCATCTAAGTGATTACACGATCCGAGTCAACTAGGCCGTGTCCGATCATCACGTGAGACGGACTAGTCATCATCGGTGAACATCTTCATGTTGATCGTATCTACTATACGACTCATGCTCGACCTTTCGGTCTCTTGTGTTCCGAGGCCATGTCTGTACATGCTAGGTTCGTCAAGTCAACCTAAGTGTTTCGCGTGTGTAAATCTGGCTTACACCCGTTGTATGTGAACGTTAGAATCTATCACACCCGATCATCACGTGGTGCTTCAAAACGACGAACTTTCGCAATGGTGCACAGTTAGGGGGAACACTTTCTTGAAATTTTAATGAGGGATCATCTTATTTACTACCGTTGTTCTAAGCAAATAAGATGCATAAACATGATAAACATCACATGCAATCAAATAGTGACATGATATGGCCAATATCATTTTGCTCCTTTTGATCTCCATCTTCGGGACTCCATGATCATCATCGTCACCGGCATGACACCATGATCTCCATCATCATGATATCCATCATCGTGTCTTCATGAAGTTGTCTCGCCAACTATTACTTCTACTACTATGGCTACCTGTTAGCAATAAAGTAAAGTAATTACATGGCGTTGTTCAATAACACGCAGGTCATACAATAAATTAAGACAACTCCTATGGCTCCTGCCGGTTGTCATACTCATCGACATGCAAGTCGTGATTCCTATTACAAGAACACGATCAATCTCATACATCACATATCATTCATCAAATTCTTCTTGGCCATATCACATCACATAGCATACCCTGCAAAAACAAGTTAGACGTCCTCTAATTGTTGTTTGCATGTTTTACGTGGCTGCTATGGGTTTCTAGCAAGAACGTTTCTTACCTACGCAAAACCACAACGTGATATGCCAATTGCTATTTACCCTTCATAAGGACCCTTTTCATCGAATCCGTTCCGACTAAAGTGGGAGAGAATGGCACCCGCTAGCCACCTTATGCACCAAGTGCATGTCAGTCGGTGGAACCTGTCTCACGTAAGTGTACATGTAAGGTCGGTCCAGGCCGCTTCATCCCACAATACCGTCGGAACAAGATTGGACTAGTAACGGTAAGCATATTGAACAAAATCAACGCCCACAACTACTTTGTGTTCTACTCGTGCAAAGAATCTACGCAATAGACCTAGCTCATGATGCCACTGTTGGGGAACGTAGCAGAAATTCAAAATTTTCCTACGTGTCACCAAGATCTATCTATGGAGAAACCAACAACGAGGGGAAGGAGAGTGCATCTACATACCCTTGTAGATCGCTAAGCGGAAGCGTTCAAGAGAACGGGGTTGAAGGAGTCGTACTCGTCGTGATCCAAATCACCGAAGATCCTAGTGCCGAACGGACGGCACCTCCGCGTTCAACACACGTACAGCCCGGTGACGTCTCCCACGCCTTGATCTAGCAAGGAGAGAGGGAGAGGTTGAGGAAGACTCCATCCAGCAGCAGCACAACGGCGTGGTGGTGGTGGAGGAGCGTGGCAATCCTGCAGGGCTTCGCCAAGCACCGCGGGAGAGGAGAAGGGAGAGAGGTAGGGCTGCGCCAAGGAGAGGTCAAACTCATGTGTCGGCAGCCCTCAAGACCTCAACTATATATAGGGGAGAGGGAGGGGGTGCGCCCCCTCTAGGGTTTCCACCCCAATGTCAGGACCCCGATCCTAAGTCACACCGATCTAGCATGTAACACTTCATATCACTTTGCGGCCTCACGCACGGTATTCCCACGGGTGACACCTTACCTGGCCCGGGACCGTTTGCGCCTTTTGGCTCACGTATATGATAGTGCCGCTAGCATCCATATGACAAAGAACCCGGGCTGACATGGCTAGTCGTGAACCCAAAGTGGCACTAACTTACAGGGACAGGCATACATGACCCAACAACGAACGTGTCGGTCATCAGCGAGTGAATCCGGGCTGTAGCAACTGGGCTAGCAGGATTCCGGTAAACTGGGCTGTAGCGGGCTAACAGGACTCCGGTACTCATCGCGTGACATTTCCCCGAATGGACAGACACAGGAACGAAGAAGGACACATACCGGCCAACCTAAGTGTTCCGGAGCAGTAGCAAGCTACCATGGCTCAGTGGAAACACTAGGAGACATTTCCCGGTAAGAGAGGCTACTAAGGATAAACAACTAGATAGTCAGATCCCACACATACCAAGCATTTCAATATCATACACCCAATATGCTCGATATGTGCAAATACAACATGGCAGCACAACATGACTCTACAACTCAAGTATTTTATTCAAAAGGCTCTGAGGAGCGAGATATTACAAACATGGGTCTCATGACCCAACAATCAGAACATACAAGTCAAGCACATGCGGAAGCTTAACATGTCTGAGTACAGACATCTATAAATGAAAAAGGCTGAGAAGCCTGACTAGCTACAAGATTCTGCCGAGGCACAAGATCGTAGCTGAGGTAACAAGCTAAACATCAAAGTCCAAGCGGAACTACTAGTGAGACTGAAGTCTCTCTGCAAAAACATAAAATAGGCAAACGTGAGTACAAATGTACCCAGCAAGACTTACATCAGAACTATCTACATATGCATCATTATCAACAAAGGGGATGGTGGAGTTTAACTGCAGCAAGCCAACTTTGACTCAGTGGCTAACCTGAACTACGACTGCGAGTAACTCTTTTGAGGTGGCACACACGAGTCCACATATTCACCAACCAATACACCACTATGGATCCGCTCCCGTCTTCCTACGAGAACGCCATCCATAGTACTCACGCTTATCTTGCGCATTTTAACGTATCCACTTTCAATTGTCTATGAACTGTACAGGCAATCCAGAAGTCCTTTTCTGCGGACACGGCTATTCGAATAGATGATGTTAACCCTGCAGGGGTGTACTTCTTCATACATGTTTCCACCACTTAGCGTCTGCACACGACATGTGCTCGGCAGACTTCAAGCGAAAGCCGACGTGGGTGTAGACCACGACCTACCTAAACACTCAAGTCTCTAGTCCAGGTTTATCGCCTATTCGGGTTCCATCCGCGAGGAGATCCGGCCGGAGTTTCGATCACAGCCCCAAACGATGTGTGCAGGGTTCTCGAGACACCAAACGGGCGCCCAGTACACCCTGCCACGTGCCTACCGCATCACAGCCCACCCCTCGGGTCAGCGCTGCCCACGGCCTCCAGCATACTACAAACACCAGAAACTACTTGCAACTCCTGGAGAGAGGACAAGGGTGATTAAGAAGTCGAGCGGGGTCATATTTCAGGGCCCAATGCATGGTAGTAGCTGAATCATGGATCACAAACACAGAACTCAGTTCCTAAGGACGGCTTCAATGATACAACCCACCATGTACTCCTACATGGCCTCTCACCGCTACCTTTACCAAATCGTGTTCACACACTTAGCTCACACACAGTAGGACATGTTCACACACCTCTGATTCATCCCCAATGAATCAGACCTGACTCAACTCTAAGCAGTAGCAGGCATGACAAACCAACATGAATGAGTAGGCACAACAGGGCTCAAACAACTCCTACTCATGCTAGTGGGTTTCATCTATTTACTGTGGCAATGACAGGTCATGCAGAGGATAAAGGGGTTCAACTACCGTAGCAAGTAACAGATGAATCGTTGTTGTCCTAATGCAGTAAAAGAGAGCAGGAGCGAGAGAGTGGGATTGTATCGGAATGAACAAGGGGGTTTTGCTTGCCTGGCACTTCTGAAGATAGCATTGAGTCTTCATCAGTGTCAACGATCACAATGTCGGAACATCGTCTACCGAGAGGGGACAAACATCGACAAACAAAGAAGAAACACAATCAATGCAATGCACAATATGATGCATGATCATGACATGGCAATATGCTGTGGTTTGAGCTAATGCAACTAGCAACAGATTAAATGAAGTTGGTTTGAATACAAGATTCAAATTCAAACTCCATAAGTGAGAGTTTAAATGTCATTTAATTGATTTGACCTAAATAGTTCACAAAAGTTGTTCTAGCATGCATGAAACCAGTGCAGATGGATATATTGGATTTTTCTGATCATTTTTCATATATAACTTGTTTGATTTGGAGCTACGGTTGATTTTCTATGATTTTTAGAAGTTTTGGCTATTTCCTGGAATTTTCAGAATTAAATTAAATACAGAAATTGTTAACTGCGTCAGCATGACAACAGCATTGCGTCAGCAGGTCAACTGTGGCTGACCAGGTCAAACCTGACGTGTGGGGTCCACACGTCAATGACACAGGAATTAATCCCGGTCAAACCCAGCGCTGACTGGGGTTTGACCAGGGGTGGGGCCCACTGTCAGTGACTATAGATTGGTTAGCTGACAGTGATTAGCACTAATCGCGCGGCCACGTCATCACGCCGGAATGTGGCCGGCGGCGACCATCCAGCGCGGCGGAGGCGCGCCGGGATCGTGCTACGGGTGTCGGTTGGGCATGCGGCTTGGCTCTACGGCGAGCTGGATGTGTGCCGCATCCAGTGGTGCAGGTGGCTGGGTGCAGGGAGGCCTGTAACGACGGTGATAACGACAACCGCGGTGACCGGAGCTCGGGAGGTGACGGAGACAGGGCCATAGCGGTCAAATCGAGCAACGACTTGCACATGCTGAACCCACGGGTGCTCACAAACTCAGAGGATACACGCACGGGACCCGAAGGTCACCGGAGCCGCGCCGGCGATGAGCTCGGGCGGAGGTGAGCTTCGGCCTCAATGGCGGCGGTGGCTACGAGGCGAGAATGACGCGGGGAAGAGAGGGGTTCGGCAGAGGAGCTCACGGCGAGGTCGATGAGTAGCTCAGCGTGCTCGGGGGAGGCCGGACGGCGTCGGAGCATCTCCAGTGATCTCGGAGCCAAAGGTTGAAGACAACGGCGTCGGCGTCACTGCAGGGCTCCCGGCGTCGCTTGGCGCGGTGAGGAGGAAGAGGGGGTTGAGGCAAAGCTTTTGGGCACGTCGGAGAAGCGAGGGGGAGGCGGTGGCGGCGGCAGCAGCAAGCGGCGGCGACGAGCTCTCGGTGGAGAGAGAGGGAGCCAGAGGAGGGGATGGAGCGAAGAAGAGTGAGGGAGAGAGGCAGGGAGGTGCGTGGCATCCTCAGGGCGACGGGGAGACAGGCAGAGAGGCAGGAGGTGGCCTGGGCGTGTGCCCGCACGCTCCGGCCACGCGCCTGCGTCCTACTGTCCGAGGAGGAAGACGACAGGGATGGCTGCGGTGGTGGGCTGGGCTGCTACAGTAGAAGGCCAGGTAAGTGGGCTGCCAGGTGAGCGTCAGGTAGTCCTTCTCTCTCTTTCTTTTATTTGTTTATGTTTTCTATTTTCTGCAATTGGTTTTGATTTGATTTAAAATATCAAATCATTTTTCTAAAACTTTCTGTAAATTGTATGTGAGCTCAGGAACTAGTCCAAGGTCACAGGCAACTTACAAAAATATTTGAACTTTATTTCTTATATAGTAGAAATAAATTCAACTCAAATATGTCATTGGTTTAAGTCAAAGGCCCAAAAATAAATCATTCTGTGATTCCAAAAATATTGGTTTGAATTTTACCTCTTACCAATATTTTCACAGAGTAACAGGAGCATTTCTTTGGGCTCATTTGATGAGATTTAAATGTTGGTTATTTCTAGAGGTCTTCCGAGGCTTTTGAAAATTCCTCAATTCAAATTTCATTTGAATTAAAACATGATGCTCACACGAAGGTCTAGCCTAGTGCATAACAGGACCAGGGATGTGACACCCAAGGGGTGCGGCTGCCCCCAATCCCATTTAGGGTGGCGGCCAAGGGGGGGGAGGGGAAACTTGGCCCCCAAGTTAGGTGGGTGCGCCCCCTCCCCCAACCCTAGGCGCCTTGGGCCCTTGTGGTGGGGCGCACTAGCCCACCTGGGGCTGGTCCCCTCCCACACTTGGCCCATGCCGCCCTCCGGGGCCGGTGGCCCCACTTGGTGGACCCCCGGGACCCTCCCGGTGGTCCCGGTACATTACCGATAAAACCCGAAACTTTTCTGGTGAGCAAAACAGGACTTCCCATATATAAATCTTTACCTCCGGACCATTCCGGAACTCCTCGTGACGTCCGGGATCTCATCCGGGAGTCCGAACAACATTCGGTAACCATATACAAACTTCCTTTATAACCCTAGCATCATCGAACCTTAAGTGTGTAGACCCTACAGGTTCGGGAACCATGGAGACATGACCGAGACATTCTCCGGTCAATAACCAACAGCGGGATTTGGATACCCATGTTGGCTCCCACATGTTCCATGATGATCTCATCGGATGAACCACGATGTCAAGGACTCAATCAATCCCGTATACAATTCCCTTTGTCTAGCGGCATTGTACTTGCCCGAGATTCGATCGTCGGTATGCTGATACCTTGTTCAATCTCGTTACCGGCAAGTCTCTTTACTCGTTCCGTAACACATCATCCCGTGATCAACCCCTTGGTCACATTGTGCACATTATGATGATGTCCTATCGAGTGGGCCCAGAGATACCTCTCCATTAACCGGAGTGACAAATCCCAGTCTCGATTCGTGCCAACCCAACAGACACTTCCGGAGATACCTGTAGTGCACCTTTATAGCCACCCAGTTACGTTGTGACGTTTGGTACACCCAAAGCATTCCTACGGTATCCGGGAGTTGCACAATCTCATGGTCTAAGGAAATGATACTTGACATTAGAAAAGCTTTAGCATACGAACTACGATATTTGTGCTAGGCTTAGGATTGGGTCTTGTCCATCACATCATTCTCCTAATGATGTGATCCCGTTATCAACGACATCCAATGTCCATGGTCAGGAAACCGTAACCATCTGTTGATCAACGAGCTAGTCAACTAGAGGCTTACTAGGGACATGGTGTTGTCTATGTACCCACACATGTATTTGAGTTTCCTATCAATACAATTATAGCATGGATAATAAACGATTATAATGAACAAGGAAATATAATAATAATAACTAACTTATCATTGCCTCTAGGGCATATTTCCAACAGGTACGGCATCGGCGCCGGAAACGGCGACGGGTGGCGCTGTGGCAGGGGCGCGGTCGGGGGAGCTGGAGGCGCTAACGATGCCATTAACCTAGGGTAGGGTCATAGGCCTGACCTATACGTCCTACCCAAGGTCACTACCCTAGAGTCAAGAACATTTAAAGTACAACAAAGGATACCGACTGAAGTCACCTTGGAGTGCAATCTACTCGACCAGTTATCCCACTCGGATACCCCAATTCCATTCGATCAAGATAAAGTCATTCGACCATACAAGAAACCACTTGGAGTACAGAAGACCTAAAGCCACCCCGGGATGGCAACGGTCGGGCGTCCAGTCCGTAGTTTTAAAGATCATTTATAGCTCTTTATAGCTAGCGTTATCAGCAACGCCATGTCTTAATGTATATTGAACCCTGTGTAACATGGGATGGCTGGGGTCCTGGCGCACTCTATATAAGCCACCCCCTCCTCGGGCACAAGGGTTTGCACCCCCAGTAACACACACATACACTCATATTCCAGTCGACAGCCTTAGGGCACCAAGACGTAGGGCTTTTACCTCCTCCGAGAGGGGGCTGAACTCGTAAACCCGTGTGTACAACCTCGCCGTAGTCAAGGCCTTGCCTCCTAATACGTACCCCCTATTCTTACTGTCAGACTTAGTACCCCGACAGTTGGCGCCCACCGTGGGGCAAAGCGTCTTGGCGACTTTCGGTGAGGTTGCAATTTTTCCGATCTCCATCAACATGGTTTCCGTCGGTGGTTTGGCTATGGGCCGCGAGATCCGTCTCGACACGCTTGTTTTCGTCGTCGACGACTCCTCCTGGCTTCAAGAAGCCCCCCTCGACGTCAAGGCCCTTCCGATCTACGGGGCAGCGCATTTTCGTGCGAGTGCCTTGCGGTGTCCTTCTGTGGTAGCCGTCAACTCAGTATCGGTCAGCTCCCGCTTCATCCGCTCACCTCGTTGGACGCCGCCGCAAGCGATCTGGTCGATCGCTGCTCCAGCGGTGGGTGAAACATGCAGTGGCTCGCCAGTCGAACACTCCTCAAGTCGCGGCAATCGAGCCTGACGAATCTCTCTACGGACCATTCGACATGTCGACTGGATCCGTGGACACTCTCTCCGAGTGCGGAAGCAGCACCCCATGGCGGAAGTTCTCATGGTCGACACTCGTCGTAGCCCACCCGGGTTCTGCCGCAACGATGGCGACGGCAACGATGAAGACCCGTCATATGGTCATGATGAGTACGAGCCCCAACCCCTTGATACGTCTCCAACGTATCTATAATTTTTGATTGTTCCATGCTATTATATTACCCCTTTTGGATGTTTACGGGCTTTATTATACACTTTTATATCATTTTTGGGACTAACCTACTAACAGGAGGCCCAACCTATATTGTTGTTTTCTTGCCTATTTCAGTATTTCGAAGAAAAGGAATATCAAATGGAGTCCAAACGGAATGAAACCTTCGGGAGCATGATTTTTGGGAAGAATATGATCCGGGAGACTTGGAGTCCACGTCTGAGAAGCTTCGAGGAGGCCAGGAGATAGGAGCCCCCCCCCTACTGGGCGTGCCCCCTGTCTCCTGGGCCCCTCGAGCACCCCCTGACCGACTTCTTTCACCTATATAATCCCATATACCCTAAAAACATGGATGGAGAAGATAGATCGGGAGTTCCGCCGCTGCAAGCCTCTGTAGCCACCAAAAGTCAATTGGGACCCTGTTCCGGTACCCTGCCGGAGCGGGGGGATCCCTCACCGGTGGCCACCTTCATCATCCCGGCGCTCTCCATGGCGAGGAGGGACTAGTTCACCCTCGGGCTGAGGGTATGTACCAGTAGCTATGTGTTTGATCTCTCTCTCTCTCTCTCTCTCTCTCTCTCTCTCTCTCTCTCTCTCTCTCGTGTTCTCTCTATGGCACGATCTTGATGTATCGCGAGCTTTGCTATTATAGTTGGATCTTATGATGTTTCTCCCCCTCTACTCTCTTGTATTGGATTGAGTTTTCCCTTTGAAGTTATCTTATTGGATTGAGTCTTTAAGGATTTGAGAACACTTGATGTATGTCTTGCCGTGCTTATCTGTGGTGACAATGGGATATTCACGTGATCCACTTGATGTATGTTTTGGTGATCAACTTGCGGGTTCCGTGAACTTGGGAATCTATGCATAGGGGTTGACACACATTTTCGTCTTGACTCTCCGGTAGAAACTTTGGGGCACTCTTTGAAGTACTTTGTGTTGGTTGAATAGATGAATCTGAGATTGTGTGATGCATATCGTATAATCATGCCCACGGATACTTGAGGTGACAATGGAGTATCTAGGTGACATTAGGGTTTTGGTTGATTTGTGTCTTAAGGTGTTATTCTAGTATGAACTCTATGATAGATTGAACGGAAAGAATAGCTTCGTGTTATTTTACTACGAACTCTTGAATAGATAGATCAAAAAGGATAACTTTGAGGTGGTTTCGTGCCCTACCATAATCTCTTCGTTTGTTCTCCGCTATTAGTGGCTTTGGAGTGACTCTTTGTTGCATGTTGAGGCATTGTTATGTAATCCAATTATGTTATTATTGTTGAGAGAACTTGCACTAGTGAAAGTATGAACCTTAGGCCTTGTTTCCTAACATTGCAATACCGTTTATGCTCACTTTTATCATTAGTTACCTTGCTGTTTTTATAATTTCAGATTACAAATACCTTTATTTCCCATCCATATTGCACTTGTATCACCATCTCTTCGCCGAACTAGTGCACCTATACAATTTACCATTGTATTGGGTGTGTTGGGGGACACAAGAGACTCTTTGTTATTTGGTTGAAGGTTGCTTGAGAGAGACCATCTTCATCCTATGCCTCCTACGTATTGATAAACCTTAGGTCATCCACTTGAGGGAAATTTGCTACTGTCCTACAAACCTCTGCACTTGGAGGCCCAACAACGTCTACAAGAAGAAGGTTGTGTAGTAGACATCAAGCTCTTTTCTGGCGCCGTTGCCGAGGAGGCTAGGTAAACGGCACTCACAGCCCGTCAACTAAGCTCTTTTCTGGCATCGTTGCCGGGGAGGTGAGTGCTTGAAGGTATATCTTTAGATCTTGCAATCAAATCTTTTTGTTTCTTGTTTTATCACTAGTTTAGTTTATAAAAGAGAACTACAAAAAAATGGAATTGAGTTTGTCTCATACGCTTCATCTTTTTAATATCTTTCGTAAGAATGATGGAAAGGAAAATTGTGCTCAAGTGCTAGAAGAAGAAATCTATAAAATGTTTTGCACTAAATCTTTGAATGATGAGCATGGTTGCAATGTTGTTAGTATGAATTCTTTGAATACCCATGATGCTAATGATATGCAAAGCCACAAGCTTGGGGATGCTATGTTTGATGACTATGATACTTTTTGTCCCCCAAGTTTTGATGAGAATATTTATTATGATGAAAGCATGCCTCCTATTTATGATGATTATATTGATGAAAGTGGGTTTGGAAGAGTGTCAACTTTAGGAAGTAATGATCCCACTATTTTGGAGGATGTTGATTATTATTGTGATAATTATGAAAGTGGATTTGGAGAGGTGATGACTTTATTTAGTGATGAATCCACTATTTCGGAAGAGGTTCCAATTGATTATGAGAATAAAGAGGATGAAGATGATGACTACTTGCCTTCTGAGGCAGAGCCCTCTTGGGCCAAGAAGCTCAAGCTCAAGGTGAAGAAGCTGTTCTGCATGGAGTCTCACGGTCAGTACATGACTCATGTGGCTGAGAAGAAGGCCCGAGGTCGCCACAAGGAGCTCATGCGACAGATGGGTGCTACTGTGATCAGTGGATCTGAGGATCAGCTTACCGAGGAGGAGGAGTGGATTCAGCAGCACTGCCCTTGGACCAATTCTGATGCTGAGCACTTCCCGACTGACGAGGGTGGCGCAGATGATCCCTCTGAGCTCTGATGTGTGTCTCTCGTTTTGCCATCACCTGGAGCCGTAGCAGCACTCCCTCTCCTTTTTGGTGTCTCGATGCCAAAGGGGGAGAGAGTTTAGGGATTTGTGCTTTGTGTCTTCCGTCTTGTGTTTGTGTTTCCCTCGCTTGTTGCTTTATTTGGTTTGTGTCAGTGAGACCTAAGTTCTGGTCTGTGTCCGTGAGACCTAAGTTCTAGTCATATGGTGTGAGACATATGCTACCTTACCTTTCGTATTTATTTATCTATGTCTATCTAGCTTATGAGTTGCATATCTATCCTGTTATCTATGTTGCTCTCATATATCTTGCTTAGGTAGTTGGTCTCTAAAATGTAGGGGGAGCATTGATCCTGGCATCTGTGCCGTGCAGTTCAAAGCACATATCTAGACAACACACATCTAGGGGGAGCCCTTCTACATTTTAGGACGATTGTGTTTTTGCGCTTATCCTATATCTATCATTTGTGCAAATCCCGTATTGTCATCAATCCACCAAAAAGGGGGAGATTGTAAGGGCATATTTATCCCTAAGATGTTTTGGTGATTGATGACAATGCTTGTGCGGACTAATCGTGTGCGTTAAGTTCTTTTAGAGATTCATCCATTGGCATGAGAAGATTTCCTCCCCTCGGTGTTGTATTCAAGACGGTGTAGCTCCTTCGTTTCGTTGTTGGTGGACTAGTTTCGTAGGAGTCACCGTACTATCAAGAGGGGATCCGCTTTGGTAAGACTAGGGTGGAATCAACACGTACATATCCTTATCACACCCGTCGTCTTTCCTTCCGCCTCATTGGAGCTGCCTTTCTTCCCCTGAGTATGCCTTATCCTGCCCCAACGGTAGTACCGCGGTCCGCAGCGGTAGTACCGCCGAAGCACCCCAGCGGTAGTACCGCTCCCGAGCGGTAGTACCCCTTGTGGTGCTCGGCCATAGTACAACTGTGTGTCTGGGCTACTGCCGCCTCGATTCTCGAACGAAGTTTTTCGTGTCGGGTTTTGCGGTACTAAGGGCGGTAGTACCGCTCCAAGCGGTAGTACCGCGCCTAGCCCCACGGTAGTACCGCCCTGGGGTCAGGGCTCTGTCAGCGCGGCAGTACCGCTGGGTTTGAGCGGTAGTACCGCCCTGAGCGGTAGTACCGCCCTTCCCTAGCGGTAGTACCGCTCTGTGCGGGGCTGCTCAGTGGAATAACGGTTGGATTGGTTCCCCCGCTATATAAATGGGTCTTCTTCCCCAAAGTTGACGTACCTCTTTCCCCCAAAGCTCCATTGTTGCTCCAAGCTCCATTTTCGCCCGATCTCTCTCCCTAGCCAATCAAACTTGTTGATTTGCTCGGGATTGGTTGAGAAGGCCCAGATCTACACTTCCACCAAGAGAAATTTGATTCCCCCCACTTATCCCTAGCGGATCTTGTTACTCTTGGGTGTTGAGCACCCTAGACGGTTGAGGTCACCTCGAAGCCATACTCCATTGTGGTGAAGCTTCGTGGTGTTGTTGGGAGCCTCCAAGTGTTGTGGAGATAGCCCCAATCTTGTTTGTAAAGGTCCGGTTGCCGCCTTCAAGGGCTCCAATAGTGGAATCACGGCATCTCACATTGTGTGAGGGCGTGAGGAGATTACGGTGGCCCTAGTGGCTTCTTGGGGAGCATTGTGCCTCCACACAGCTCTAACGGAGATGTACTTCCCCTTAAAAGGAAGGAACTTCGGTAACACATCCTCGTCTCCACCGGCTCCACTCTTGGTTATCTTGTGCCTTAATTTTACAAGCTTACTTGTGTTGTTTCTATTACTTGCTTGTGTGCTTGTTGTCTTTGCATCATATAGGTTGTCCACGTAGTTGCACATCTAGACAACCTATTTCGTTGCAACGTTTAGATTGTTAAAGAAAAGTCTAAAAATTGTTAGTTGCCTATTCACCCCCCCTCTAGTCAACCATATCGATCCTTTCAAGGACCCATAAACGGAGAAATCATCCATGAATACCGCACAAATGTTTTCACAAAAGTCAGAGAATATAGCCATCATGCATCTTTGAAAGGTAGCAGGTGCATTACATAAACCAAAAGGCGTAGTCTATAAGCAAAAGTACCGAAAGGGCAAGTAAAAGTAGTCTTTGCTTGATCATCCGCTGACACAGGTATTTGAGAGAAACCATAATAACCATCTAGAAAGTAGAAATGTGTATGTTTGGATAGTCTTTCTAGCATTTGATCAATAAAAGGTAAAGGGTAATGATCTTTCTTAGTAGCTTTATTTAATTTACGGGAATCAATTACCATCCTATAATCTGTAATAATTCTTTGCGGGGTCAATTCATCTTTATCATTAAGAATTACAGTAATACCTCCCTTCTTAGGGACACAATGGACAGGGCTTACCCACTCACTATCAGCAACGATATAAATTATACCTGTCTCAAGGAGCTTTAGTATTTCCTTTCTTACCACTTCTTTCATCTTAGGATTTAACCATCGTTGATGATCTCTAACTGGTTTGGCGTCTTCGTCTAGCTTTATTTTGTGTTGGCATAGAGTGGGACTAATGCCCGTAAGATCATCAAGGGTATATCCAATAGCAGCACGGTGCTTCTTCAGAGTTTTCAATATTCTTTCCTCTTCCTGCTCTGAAAGGTTAGCACTAATAATAACAAGATATATCTTCTTTTCATCAAGGTAAGCATATTTAAGAGTATCGGGTAAAGGTTTGAGCTCAAACATGGGATCACCCTTGGGTCGAGGAGGATCCCCTAAGATTTCAACAGGCAAGTTGTGTTTCAAAATAGGGCCATGTTTAAAGAATACTTCATCTATCTCCATTCTTTCATTCATAAACATATCATTTTCATGGTCTAGCAAATATTGTTCTAAAGGATCAGTAGGAGGCACGGCAATAGAAGCAAGACCAATAATTTCATCCTTACTAGGCAATTCTTTATCATGGGCTTGTCTACGAAACTTAGCAAAATCAAACTCATGTTTCATATCCCCCAAGCCAATTGTAACAACATCCTTTTCACAATCAATCTTAGCATTAACAATATTCAAGAAGGGTCTACCAAATATAATGGGACAAAAGTTATCTCGTGGGGAACCAAGAACAAGAAAATCAGTAGGATATTTAAGTTTCCCACACAAGGCTTCAACATCTCTAATAATCCCAAATGGTGAAATATCTATTAGCAAGCTTAATAGTAACATCAATATCTTCTATTTCAGCGGGTGCGATATCATGCATAATTTCTTTATATACGAAAATGGGTATTGCACTAGCACTAGCATCCATATCACATAAGTCATGATAACAATGATCTCCTATTTTAACAGAGATTACAGGCGTGCCTACAACTGGTCTATGTATCTTAACATCGGGTCTAGCAATATTAGCAGCTTCCTCGCAGAAATAAATAATATGCCCATCAATATTATCATCCAAGAGATCTTTAACCATAGCAATACTAGGTTCAACTTTAATTTGCTCAGGAGGTGTATATGTTCTAGTATTACTTTTACGAACCACAGTTGAAGTTTTAGCATGATCCTTTATCCTAACAGGGAAAGGTGGTTTCTCAACATAAGTAGGAGGAACAATATGATCATTATAAGTGATAGTCTTTTCTTCAACTGTAAAAGGTGCAACTACTTTTACTTCAGTGGGAGGATTATATTTAAACCACTTCTCCTTAGGGAGATCAACGTGAGTAGCAAATGATTCGCAGAAAGAAGCTACTATCTCAGAGTCAAGTTCATATTTAGTGCTAAATTCACGAAAAGCATCGGTATCCATAAAAGATTTAACACAATCAAACTTAGGTGTCATACCTGACTCCTTACCATTATCGGAACCTCAATCTTCAGATTTGTGTTTAATTCTTTCCAATAAATCTCACTTGAATTCAATAATCTACATCATATAAGAGCCAACACAAGAAGTATCGAGCATGGTGCGATCATTGAGAGAAAGCCGAACATAAATTTTTTGAATAATCATTTCTCTTGAGAGCTCATGATTGGGGCATGAATATAACATTGACTTAAGCCTCCCCCAAGCTTGCTTTCTCCTTCGCGAGGCTAAAAATTATCTTATCTTATATCTTATATTTATTAATTGAAAGCACCATACAAGACTCCACGTTAATCCTCATGGTAAAAAAAATTACGTCCATCAGATTGATTAATGGTCGATTAATAGTCGTCGGATGATGCCATCGCCTTTTCCAGCAGCATCACACGTTCCGTAATGGAAAAGGAAACGGAATAAAAATAAAAGCCCATCAAATTGTCGCTTTCTACCTTAAGTTGATTTTCTGGTGTATGCCCTACAAGAAATTACCTCGGTCTCCTATGATGATGCGCCTCAATGCCCGGCGTCAGGAGCCCTGCAAGTATTAGATGGCAGGCACGTCTCAGATCTGACCGCAGGAGCACCACAACAAAATATGGAGCCGCCTCTAGTTCCCATCCCCAGCAGCGCCATGTTTGGAGGAGGGCCACCATATCTGAGGTATAGTGATTCCGGTAATTAGTAGCAGCACTATCCAATTAGTATAGCAAGTAGTAATATTTTTTTATTTGTATTTCTTAGGGTTCTAGCAAGCAAAATTCTGTTTGAGCTTGACTACCTGTGCCTCAAGATTTGAGGTGTCAAGAAAATTATTGCGTCGTTAAAAATAGGCAATGGAGATTGGAAATTTTCTCACCTAAATTTTATCAATCAGATCAAAATTCTTACTTAACGGGTCTTAATTTCTCATTCTAGATTTGTGGATATTTTTCATATTTTCAGAAAAAAAGAAGTGCATGTGTGTTGTTGTTTGTCAGATTTTTAGAGAGAAAGAAGCCCACATAATACACATTAATACATGACTGTTAGGAATTTGGCTATTACCCATGGTCGTGCACGAATGTTTCCATTGAGGAACTCATGTCATCGTACCGTCTAAGAATCCCAGCCTTCCAATTGTGTACTTACTTCATCACGATTGACGAGTCAAGTATGGCTGGGTTAACGAAGGTAAATAAAAATTTAGTGTTGAACCATTGGTATGTCCATGGTAAAAGAATACGGCCGAAGAGGCATCAGACCTGTCTTGCTCAGCTAGCTTTATATTTATCTCTGTATTATTAAGATACTAATGTTACATATTTCCACTACTAGATTAACAATAATTTTAATCTCATCACTATGTTATACATGGCTGCCTTTGCATATATTCGTCACTGCTCCATTTTTTTAACAGGCGAGTGACGCGTATTCGAAGTAGTACGTACTTTCCTTAGCATTATTTCTGCTTATGCATGGAACGTGACAAGGACGTGGTTCCAAAGGTAGTACAATTTTTTGGAATTTTTCAACCGTCTGCATGAATATATTATAGTGCAGGGGCCCCATAAATCGTCCATTCTAAAGAGTAAAAACTGCAGCAATTCTGGCGTTGTCTCAGACATTTTGGATCAATGTATGTTCTACGGTCTCTTGGTTTAGCATCAAATTTGATCTGATTTTCTTAGGAGCCTCCATAAATAATGTAGTGTCACGTACTAAGTCTTCTTTACATCTCTTCGTAGGAGCATCTGACACCGACTTGATTTTTTGACTGGCAAAGTGTTGGCACGAACTCAATGACAGCAATGTTGTGTCGGCCTCCTACTTATTTGCTTAATTAATTAGTCTTAAGCATGGTGAATTTTTTTATGTTATCCTACACTTATGCAGGTGTAAGAGTACCAATAGATTCATTTGTATGTGCAAACAAATCTGGGCACACTGAGTGTATACTTCGTGTCGCACCAAAATACTCCCTTCGTTCCTAAATATAATTCTTTGTAGAGATTCCACTATGAACCACGTACGGATGCAGTCCATATTCGAATCTCTACAGAGACATATATTTAGGAACGGAGGGAGTACATTGTATCAGAGGAAACACTTATTCTGTGATACTCCGTTATGCGAGGCCAGGCCCATGGCATACTACTGAAAGTCTATCTTGATTTATCTTTGTGTGACCATTTATACATGTCCTAAGGTATTTGGATTATAATCTTCAACAAGTGAAAACGAATTATTGTATACACGGTCTGGAGAACAGTGCATGTGCTTTTAGTAAGCAAGTCTGACATGATGCCTCCTTTTTTTGCTGGCATCGAATATATGTTTGAGGTCTTGAGAAAGAAGATCTATTTGAACATTGATTTTTTTTACTGCCAAGATATTCGTCTCTTACTTGGAAGTGTCTGTTGCCAAGGTGTCCCTGGGTCTGAACCCTGACCTACTTCTTATGTGAATATCAAGATACATTCATCTCAAAACAATCAAGTTACATGTTCTATCATCATGATTATGATTGTGCTTTTAATTAATGGATGAGGCAAAGCTTTTCCTCCGTTTCAAAAAAAATGATTATGATTGTGCCGATGAGCAGGTTGTGCACATGGTACTAGATTATGTCATGAAGAACAATTTTATGCGGCTTTAACCAGAATGCCTTCAAGAATCATATCGAGGACAAGCGGACTGATTGTTATATGGTATGGTCACGGAATAACCAGCCCTGGGAATAATCTATGATAAAGACGGTTATTTAACAGATCTTTGTTGTCTAATTTCCTAGGTAAGGCAGGCAACTTATTCATGTTAATCCATGTTGGTAAAAAATGCACTGCACTCTTTTGACTTATCTGATACTATTCAGAAATATTATTGTGGTATGCAGAACAACATATCCCTCCTGTTAGGGTTTTCTACCATGTCGTTGGCTCAAAGAAAACATATGATGTTACGTATGTATCTAAGATCATCTCTTCAATTGTGTATATACATGCCACAAGGTTGACTAATGCAATCCACATTTGTAAGAATTTAAACGTGATATTGAAAATAAAATCCTGTAGTTTGTAATGGCCCCACATAATAATATATACATCTATTGTAGGTACTCTTTGATTGTGTGTTGGTA
This sequence comes from Triticum aestivum, assembly GCF_018294505.1. Classification (NCBI taxonomy): domain Eukaryota; kingdom Viridiplantae; phylum Streptophyta; class Magnoliopsida; order Poales; family Poaceae; genus Triticum; species Triticum aestivum. The sequence continues at coordinate 467,281,664 of NC_057801.1, forward strand.
TTTTTTTTTACCAAATCCCACTCATGATTTATTTAGGGAGTTCTTTTGTGTTAAGATGTATCCTGACTTTGCGTTGATTAATAAGTGCCTTCTCTGCCATCGATTTCTCCTACTCCCTCTGTTCCTAAATATAAGTCTTTTTTAGATATTTCAATGCGGATTACATACGGATGTATATAGACGTACTTTAGAGTGTAGATTCACCCATTTTGCTCCATATGTAGTCCGTAATGAAATATCTAGAAAGACTTATATTTAGGAATGGAGGAAGTATTAGTTTTGGGGGATGGTGCCTCCAAGCACACCAAATTTTGCACTCATTTATGTTTCCTTAATTTGTACAGGATTATCATAAGTAGGATGAACATAAATAATTTGTGATATCAGTTACAACATAACCATATTCTTTTAGAAATCAATCTAACTATTGTTTTCTCAATCTAACAACGTCAAACACAAAAAACTAGCCCGTGCGGATGCATGGGTTGATGACTAGTATATATAATTATGATCACGATGAACAAGATGCATAGGATAGAACTTCTGGTGAAATTCCAATTTCAATCATATATAGTCCCAAGATCCCGTATCATCACATAGCCTATACCATGTCAATGCGTCTCCCTTCAAAGATAAAGGGAAGACCTTCTTCTTAACAACATCATCGGGCATACCTGCAAGCTTAAATAATCCACAAACTCCATCCACATAGATAAGGTGTAAATCGGGATGCAATGTTCCATCTCCTGCAAAGGGATTAGCTAGCAGTTTCTCTACCATACCCAAAGGAATTTCGAAGTAAAAATTTTCAGTAGGTTCAGTAGGTTGAGAGCAACTCTTTGCTCTACTGGGAGGGCTGAAGATACCCCGAACAAGCCCCTCAAATGATTAGTTTCCATAGTAACAAGTGACAGAAAATTTCAGCACACTATATAAATGTTTCCTTACCAAGTTCCACTCACCAAAGGCGCTTCACTCCCCGACAACGGCGCCAGAAAAGAGTCTTGATGACCCACAAGTATAGGGGATCTATCGTAGTCCTTTCAATAAGTAAGAGTGTCAAACCCAACGAGGAGCATAAGGAAATGATAAGCAGTTTTCAGTAAGGTATTCTCTGCAAGCACTGAAATTGTAGGTAACAGATAGTTTTGTGATAAGATAATTTGTAACGGGTAACAAGCAATAAAAGTAAATAAGGTGCAGCAAGGTGGCCCAATCCTTTTTATATCAAAGGACAAGCCTGGACAAGTTCTTATAATGAGAAAAGCGCTCCCGAGGACACATGGGAATTATCGTCAAGCTAGTTTTCATCACGCTCATATGATTCGTGTTCGTTATTTTGATAATTTGATATGTGGGTGGACTGGTGCTTGGGTACTGCCCTTTCTTGGGCAAGCATCCCACTTATGATTAACCCCTATTGCAAGCATCCGCAACTACAAAAGAAGTATTAAGGTAAACCTAACCATAGCATGAAACATATGGATCCAAATCAGCCCCTTATGAAGCAATGCATAAACTAGGGTTTAAGCTTATGTCACTCTAGCAACCCATCATCTACTTATTACTTCCCAATGCCTTCCTTTAGGCCCAAATAATGGTGAAGTGTTATGTAGTCGACGTTCACATAACACCACTAGAGGAGAGACAACATACATCTCATCAAAATATCGAACGAATACCAAATTCACATGACTACTAATAGCAGGACTTCACCCATGCCCTCAGGAACAAACGTAACTACTCACAAAGAATATTCATGTGCATAATCATAGGGGTATTAATATGCATTAAGGATCTGAAGATATGATCTTCCACCGATTAAACCAACTAGCATCAACTATAAGGAGTAATCAACACAACTAGCAACCCACAGGTACCAATCTGAGGTTTTTGTACAAAGATTGGATACAGGAGATGAACTAGGGTTTGAGAGGAGATGGTCTTAGTGAAGTTGTTGATGGAGATTGGCCCCCTCCCGATGAGAGGATCGTTGTTGATGACAATGGTGATGATTTCCCCCTCCCGAAGGGAAGTTTCCCCGGCAGAACAGCTCCGCCGGAGCCCTAGATTGGTTCCGCCAAGGTTCCACCTCGTGGCGGCGGAGTCTCGTCCCGAAATCTTGCTTATGATTTTTTCCAGGGTAAAAGACTTCATATAGCAGAAGATGGGCACCAGAGGGCCACCAGGGGGCCCACGAGGCAGGGGACATGCCCTGTAGGGGTGGGCGTGCCCCCCACCCTCGTGGCCAGGGTGTGGGCCCCCTCTGGTACTTCTTTCGCTAAATAATTATCATAAATTCCAAAAATGACTTTCATGGAGTTTCAGGACTTTTGGAGCTGTGCAGAATAGGTTTCCAATATTTGCTCCTTTTTCAGCCCAGAATCCCAGCTGCTGGCATTCTCCCTCTTCATGTTAAACCTTGTGAAATAAGAGAGAATAGCCATAAGTATTGTGACATAAGGTGTAATAACAGCCCATAATGCAATAAATATCGATATAAAAGCATGATGCAAAATGGACGTATCACGCTCCTCCACCGGCTACTGTTCAACTAGCCCTCTCCACTGGGTCCTGTTCAACCACCCCTCCATGGGCTACTATTCATCCAGCCCTCAATCGGCTACTGTTCAACCAGCACTCTGCGGGGTCCTGTTCATCCAGCCCTCCATGGGGTCCTGTTCATCCACCCCCAACCGGCTCGATCGATCGGGGTCCTGTTCATCCAACGGCAACACAACAGTGTCCTGTTCATCCAACCCCCACCGAGAACTGTTCATCCAAACCCCCTGTCGGTGTCAAAACCGGTGGATCTCGGGTAGGGGGTCCCGAACTGTGCGTCTAAGGCTAATGGTAATAGGAGGCAGGGGACACGATGTTTTACCCAGGTTCGGGCCCTCTTGATGGAGGTAATACCCTACTTCCTGCTTGATTGATCTTGATGATATGAGTATTACAAGAGTTGATTTACCACGAGATCATAGAGGCTAAACCCTAGAAGCTAGCCTATGATTATGTTTGTTGTTGTCTTATGGACTAAACCCTTCGGTTTATATAGACACGGAGGGGGCTAGGGTTACACAGAGTCGGTTACAGAGAAGGAGATCTACATATCCGAATTGCCAAGCTTGCCTTCCACGCAAAGGAGAGTCCCATCCGGACACGGGACAAAGTCTTCAATCTTGTATATTCATAGTCCAACAGTCCGGCCAAAGTATATAGTCCGACTGTCCGAGGACCCCTTAATCCAGGACTCCCTCAGTAGCCCCTGAACCAGGCTTCAATGACGATGAGTCCGGCGCGCAGATTGTCTTCGGCATTGAAAGGGGGTTCCTTCTCCGAATACTCCATAGAAGATTTTGAACACGAGAATTGTGTCCGGCTCTGCAAAACAAATTCCACATACCACCATAGAGAGCACAATATTCCACGGATCTAATCTGCCGACAATTTTTCATAGCGTGACGTCATAGCTTTGGCCCGGTCCTTACCTGAACTGTTTTTCACCACCAGCCACTGCACATAATGCGAGGCGGTTTCCATGACACGTCTTGTCAAAGCAGAGATCGTGTCCCCTTATCGCGGGATTCTCATCAATATGGGCACGGGTAACCCAACCGCGCCATCAATCGTGGCGCTTGGGGAATAAGAAATTTTAACGGGCGAGTGGGGAGGCGCATAGTTTCTACCGCCTTTATAAGGAGATAGGGATTCTCCTCTTTCACCCACGCCTTCTTCTCCCTTTGCTCATCCATTCTCGCACGCTCGAGCTCGAGCGCCCAAGTTCTCACCTTCTCCGTACAGCCAAACATGTCCGGAGAGGGAGGCAAGTGGATGGCCTCCTCCGTCACGGAGGAGGACATTACGAAGCTTCGGGCGACCGGATACTTGGCCGCAGACATCGCGCACCGGCTCCCTAACGCGGGGCAAATCATTCCGACTCCGGAACCCCACGAGAGGGTCGTGTTCCTCCCCCACTTCGTCCGCGGACTGGGATTCCCCCTGCACCCCTTTGTCCGAGGGCTCATGTTCTACTATGGGCTAGATTTTCATGATCTGGCCCCTAATTTCATCCTCAACATTTCGGCGTTCATCATCGTGTGCGAGGCTTTCCTCCGCATCAAGCCCCATTTCGGCCTGTGGCTGAAGATCTTCAATGTGAAGCCGAAGATAGTGGTCGGCCAGCAAGCGGAGTGCGGAGGCGCCATGGTGGGCAAGATGCCCAACGTCACCTGGCTTGAAGGCTCCTACGTGGAGACCATAAAGGGGTGGCAGTCGGGGTGGTTCTACATCACCGAACCACGCGACTCCAACTGGGCGGTGGCCCTCAAGTTTAGATCCGGCATCCCCATGTGGCTTACCTCTTGGAAAAGGAAGGGCTTAGCCTGGGATGCGCCAGCGGAGCTGATCGGACTCCAGAACTGCATCAAAAATATGATAGGCAAGAAGATCAAACTTGTCAACATGGTCCAAGTCATGCTCTTTCGCCGGATCCTCCCGTGTCAAAGACGGGTATTCAACCCGTGGGAGTTTGATTCGACCAAACACCAGACGCTGCGAGAGCTCTTCGACATGACACATAAAGACGTCTGGAAGGTGTTGTTCAAGGCCGCCGAAGTACCTCCTCCCACCACCGAGGACCATGGGCTCAGCGCAAGGCGCCCCGCCAATCCGGTGAGCTCTCTATATTTCACGAGATGTGCCCTTCCTTAATATGTTTGTGGGAGGAATCTAAGCCATCAAATTGGTTTAACAGGAATATGTGGCGACAGCGGAGCTGATCGACTATCCGTCTCCATTGCCTGAAGATCCAACAACCGCTCTCCTGACGGAGATGTTGGCTCCGGCGCCCTATAAGGCGCCGGGGAAGAAGGCCAAGAAGAAGGCCACGGGGACCAGAAAAAGTCTCCGACGCAAGGTGGTCTCGGACTCATCATCCGAAGACACCAAGGCGCACTCCTCCAACGACAACGAGGAGGATAAAGAGGAAAACCCTCTCCCCCAAACTGAGGGGGAGAAGAAAAGGAAGGCCGCCCCTTCCGGGGAGGCTGAAGGGTCCAAGAAGGGAAGGACCCTCCCTCCAGACCACTCCACAATAGCCGCCTACAGCGACGAGGAGTGGCTACCCAGGGCCAAGCCCCTGTCGAACTCGTGAGTGTCCGGATACCGAGATATTTCTTGCATGGTTTAGCTTTACGACTTCTTATTATATCAAAATATGTTTGTGCAGTCCGTCCAAAGCCCACATCGACTTATCCTCCTCGGATGGGTCCTTGAGCTTGTCGGAGATGAACAGCTATTCGCTCCTGATGGCCTCCACTCCCCGGCCCGCGGATGACACAGAGTTGTTATCCCAGAGGATACCAGGCCAGGGAGAGATAGTTCTGGAGATGCCTCAAGGCGAAACCCCCGATGTCGAGCACATGGGGGGGGGAGATCCCCATGGATTCTGATGAGGGGGGCCGTAGCAGGCTTGGCCCCCAGCCGGATACTGTGCCGGAACCTCCAGTGGTCCCGGATTCAGGCAGGCAGCCCCTCGCCAAGGGGGGCGAGCCGCCTGTGCTGATGACCTCTGTCCATCCAGAGCCATCAGACAACTTGGTGGAAGCGCTTCAGAGCACTTCCCTTGATGAAGAACACTGTACTCTTATGAGTACGGTGATTGCGAAGGTTCAGTCCACCAAAAGCGGACTGACCGAAGCCTGCGCCAGCCTCCTGACATGCTTTGAGGTAAGTGATTTGAATTATGAGAAAGTATCACAGTATAGACAGTAGCCCCTGATGCTCTGTTTGGTGTTTGAAAAGAAAGGCCGAACAGCGGATCAAATATTATTCCCAGGAGTCTAATCATATTATGTCTATGTGAATGAGCACGCATCGCTGCTGGCTACCGCCGCCGCCACTGCGGAGGTCTCCGGACTAAGGCAGAACCTGGGGCGGGCCGAAGAAGAGCTCGACCTCGTGAAGAGGCAGCTTGAGGAGAACAAAGGTGAGTAATACCCCGTCTGGATGTTATATAAAGGAAAAAATCATTGATGCTAATAGAATCGCGATGAATTTTAATAGGGGCCACGACCGAAGTGGCGGCCCTTAAGAAGGAGCTGTCTGAGGCCGAAGGCAATGCGGCTAGGGAGCGCACCGGTTGCAAAAAACAAGAGGCTCGGGTTGATGAGGTCCAGCAAGAGCTCCAGGATTTCGTAAAAAAAATTGAGTCCTTGGAGTATGACTCCAAGACGCAAGAGTTGGAGCTTGCGAAGGCTCGTCAAAGCACGCAAGACGCTAGGGTCGAAGCCCAGAAGGCCCTCCAGGAAATTGAGGCGGCCAAGAAGATAGCTGCGGGTAAGGCTTTCATTATGCAAAGCAGGCATGTGAAGGATACTTTCCTTTTACTTACCCAAATTCGGAGCTCTCCAGGAGCATTCGCAGATCTGCCGTGCAGCATCTCTGATGCCGCAGAGTTCTACCGGGCTGAGGAAGGGAGCTCGACGAGTAAGCTGTTTTGGTCCTAGTATATTGGGGCCGAACATCCGATGCCCTTGAGCGACCAGCTGAAGCAACTGGTCGAACTTCACAAGGCCGCCAAACTGGCCATGAAGGACTTCATAATCCGGCTATGGCCTGGTGAGCCCCTGCCCAGCAGCTACTTCGGCCTTGTCAAGCAGATGGTGAATGCCTGTCCACGGCTTGAAGTCCTTAATTGGTCCGTCTGCATTGAGGGTGCACGCAGGGCTTTGGCCCGTGCAAAAACGCACTGGGGGAAGATGGATGCCGAGAAGCTGGTGACAGAGGGGCCACCGAAGGGCAAGGAGCATCGCCACCCCGAGCAATATTATGACAATGTCATTAAGGGTGCCCGCCTTGTGGCGGGTGAATGTACCAAGGATGTAATATTTGAGTGAATGTACTCATGTCATCCTGTACTATGAAAACGAATTCATGTGCGCTATATGGCGCTTGTTAATTTAAAATATTACCTTGTGTGCGGCCATTTATAAATTCTTGAGAGTTGCCAGTCGTCGGCTTCTGCCCCCATGTAACTAGTACTAGGGTGTTCGGGATAAGTATAAATACTCTTTATCCAAATTTTTGGTCCTTTTAAGGAGGTGTTTAGCACCGCGAACGAGGCAATCAGACTATACGACTTTATCGCTCTCACTTAGCCATAGAAGTCTACAATTTTAAATTTTGGCGAAGCCCCTAGTACCCGGAAGGCCGGACTCGGGGCGCTATACACGCCTAAATCGGACGAGGCCAGTTCCTCGCCAGAAGCGGAAAAAATCTTTAAGGATTTGAGACCTCTCGAACAGCGACCAGCTCTTGCCTTATCATGACAGTCAGTTTTCGGCTTTCTCTACTGAGGTGCTCGTCCGGAAGAACCAGGACACAATCGCAGAAGTTCTCCCTGCGCTACCTTAGCCGATATAGCGGAACGTAAGGTACCAAAACATAGGAGCCGGGCAAACCCAACTATTGACCCAAGACATGATTCAAAGCTAATGCCTATAGTGCTATAAGTTCGGGGTGCCACACTGTTGAAAGTGTTCGGACTTTTCTTGCTAGGTTATCGGGTACTGAAGCCCCTGGCAAACTGGTCGTGCCAAAATGCGCGGGTATAATAAATAAGCACTAAAGGAAAGGGGTAAATAAACGTAATAGTAAGTTGACGCTGTATACTATTTTCCCTTGTTATTCAAATGATACGTTGAAGCGTACATATACAAGTAGTGCGATAAGCAAAATAGGACTGATTAACACATCCTGATCAGGAGTGGGCTGTATGTGGGTATGTAAAACAGGTATAACGATCGTTATCAGAGACCACCTGAGGATTCCCTTATACGCCAAAGCTTCTTGTCCTCCTGGTGTGTCCGTCCCGTTATGTGTCCGATAGTCTATCTATCGGAGGAGCCTCTTGAAGATGAGGACCTGAAAGAGAAAAGGTGCAAAGATGCGCGGGTCCTGGGACGGTCGAGCCGCATTGTGGACCGCGTCGTAGTCGTGCCTCCACCTATGCCCATGGTATTTTAAGTGCGTAATTATGTACGTGCGGCACAAATTTCGTCGCTTGTCTGGGACTAGTACCGAGGCCGGATTGCTAGTAGAGCTCTGGACGTGCCAGATGATCCTGTTGTGGAGTACTTCGAACTCGCTTGACGATATCCGGGTTCTTTATCACTGAATTGGCTGTTTGCCTGAGAAGGTTGTTTTGTACTTCCGCCGCGAGGGCCGCAGTGTGCTCCTCCGTGTGGAGCGAGCGCTCTGTGTTTCCATTAACTGTGATAACCCCGCGAGGTCCTGGCATTTTGAGCTTGAGGTATGCATAATGTGGTACCGCATTGATTTTGCGAATGCGGTTCGTCCGAGCAGTGCATGATAGCCACTGCGGAAGGGGACGATGTCGAAGATTAACTCCTTGCTTCAGAAATTATCCGGAGACCCGAAGACCACTTCCAGTGTGATTGAGCCCGTACAACAGACCTCCACACTGGGTATGACACCCTTGAATGTGGTTTTTGTGGGCTTGATCCTTGAGGGGTCGATGCCCATTTTGCGCACTGTATCCTGATAGAGCAGGTTCAGGCTGCTACCACCATCCATGAGGACTCGTGTGAGATGGAATCCGGTGATGATGGGGTCAAGGACCAATGCGGCCGAACCGCCGGATACTGGTAGGATGGTCCCTGCGATTGAAGATGATCAGACAAGAGGACCATGGGTTGAACTTTGGGGCGACTGGCTCCATCGCATAGACGTCCCTTAGTGCACGCTTCCATTCCCGCTTGGGAATATGGGTTGCGTATATCATATTTACTGTTTTCACCTAGGGAGGGAATTTCTTCTGTCCTCCTATGCTCGGCGACCGGGGCTCCTCGTCGTCATCGCTATGCAGCCCCTTTTCCTTGTTCTCGGCATTCAACTTGTCGGCCTGTTTAAACACCCAGCATTCCCTGTTGGTGTGGTTGGCTAGTTTATCGGGGGTGCCTTGAATTTGACATGAGGGATCGAGTATGCGATCCAAACTGGACGGGCCCAGACTGTTTCTTTTGAATGGCTTTTTCCGCTGTCCGAATTTAAAGCCTCTGAATCCAGCATTGACTGACGTGTCCTCGGCGTTGTCGCCATTGTTGCGACGCTTGTGTCTACTTCGTCGTGGCTTGCTGTTGCTGTCCCTGGCGTCTGAATCGCCTGAGTTTTTGGGTGTGATATTGCTACGAGCCAGCCAGCTGTCCTCGCCTGCGCAAAAGCGGGTCATGTGTGTCGTGAGGGCTGCCATGGACTTTGGCTTCTCTTGGCCGAGGTGTCGGATGAGCCATTCGTCACGGATGTTATGCTTGAAGGCTGCTAAGGCTTCGGCATCCGGACATTCGACAATTTGGTTCTTTTTAGTAAGGAACCAAGTCCAGAATTTCCTGGATGACTCTCCGGGCTGTTGGGTTATGTGGCTTAAGTCATCAGCATCCGGTGGTCGCACATAAGTGCCCTGGAAGTTGTCGAGGAATGCATCTTCCAAGTCCTCCCAACTGCCAATGGAGCTTGTTGGCAGGCTATTCAGCCAATGCCGAGCCGGTCCTTCGAGCTTAAGTGGTAGGTACTTTATGGCATGTAAGTCATCGCCGCTGGCCATGTGAATGTGGAGGAGAAAATCATCGATCGATGCCGCGGGGTCTATTGTGCCATCATATGATTCAATTTTTACGGGTTTGAACCCTTCTGGGAATTCATGATCCATTACTTCATCAGTGAAGCATTGGGGGTGTGCGGTGCCTCTATGCCGGGCTACATCCCGACGTAGTTCGAATGAGTCTGGTCTGTTGTATTCGGCCCAGCTGGACTTTGGTTTATTGTATCCGGCGTGACGGTCATCGTCACGTCTTGTGGCGCGCCCCCGTGATCCGTAGATCGATCTTGACTGTCCTGCTTTGTTTTCCAATACATCTCGCAGGTCCTTCATGTAGCCCCGGGCCTTAGTATTATCATTTGATTGGCGATAGGGTGCGGTCTGGACTTCGGGCTGGTAAGCCGCTTTGTCGCGGCCACGGGGTGGCTGGTGAGCCACATCATGCGCTGGTAGCGTGGGCTTTAAAGCCTTCTCCTCGAGCCGGGGTAGCAACCTGCGCTTTGGGTAGCTTTTGCTAGGGCGCCCGAGTCCGTATTCCTCAGCAGCCAGGACCTCGGTCCATCTGTCAGTTAGCAGATCTTGATCAGCTTGAAGCTGTTGTTGCTTTTTCTTCAAGCTTTTTGCAGTGGCTATAAGCCGGCACTTGAACCGCTCCTGCTCGATGGGATCCTCATGCATGGTGAATTCTTCGTCGCCAAGGCTCGCTTTGTCTTTGGAGAGAGGCGTGTAGTTATCATCCTCTGATTCTCCGTCTATTGCCTGTTCTTTAGGGCTAGCTTGCCCATCCCCTTGCTCGGCCTGCTCGAAGTCTGGCTGGGCGGGATTGTTTTCATCTTCGGCACCATCCAGATTGTTGCCGGTATCACTATTTTTGCTATGGTGGGGCTTGGAGCAGCGCCTATGACGCCGGTGCCTAGATTGCTTCTCCACAGGGTTATCCTCCTTTGCGTCATCGCCATTGATTTCTTTGGGGGTGTCCACCATATATATATCGTATGATGAGGTGGCTGTCCAGCGCCCTATAGGCGGTGGTTCCTGTTCTTCTTCTGCATCGTTGTCCATACCGTCGATGTCCTCGGAGTTGAAGTCAAGCACATCGGTCAAGTCATCGACAGTGGCTATTAAGTGGGTGGTGGGTGGGGGACGAATTTCTTCGTCGTCCGCTTCCCACTCGAGCCGGACATAGTTTGGGCAAGAATCTCTCGACAAGGAAAGAGACCTTAATGAGTTCAGTATGTCACCCAAGGGTGAGTGCTGGAAAATATCTGCGGCGGTGAACTCCATGACCGGTGCCCAATCAGATTTGATAGGCACGGACGCACACGGTTCGGATCCTGTAGCCGGGGATGAGTCCGAGGGTCCGATGACACCAACCTCGCAGGAGGTGGCTTCAGTGTTCGGCTCCAGCACCGATGAGTGCGCGTCCTCTATGGCGGGGTCTATCCACCCGTCCTCGGAGGGTACGATCTGCTCTGGATTGATTCCCAGCACTGCCGCAGGCGCGATCTCCCGAATAGTGTTCGATGGCAGATCAAAGTCATGCCCGTCATGACCGTCTGGCGCGCCTGTCATGGGCTTGAATCCGTCGAAGATCAAGTCTCTGCGGATGTCGGCAGTGTAGTTCAAGCTTCCAAACCTGACCTGATGGCCAGGGGTGTAGCTATCGATCTGCTCCAGGTGTCCAAGCGAGTTAGCCTGCAATACGAAGCCGCCGAATATGAAGATCTGTCCGGGGAGGAAAACCTCCCCCTGGACCGCATCGTTGAAGATGATTGAAGGAGCCATCAAGCCTTACCACGACGACACAATGGAACTCTCAATGAAAGCACCAATGTCGGTGTCAAAACCAGCGGATCTCGGGTAGGGGGTCCTGAACTGTGCATCTAAGGCTAATGGTAACAGGAGGTAGGGGACACGATGTTTTACCCAGGTTCGGGCCCTCTCGATGGAGGTAATACCCTACTTCCTGCTTGATTGATCTTGATGATATGAGTATTACAAGAGTCGATCTACCACGAGATCGTAGAGGCTAAACCCTAGAAGCTAGCCTATGATTATGATTGTTGTTGTCCTACAGACTAAACCCTCCAGTTTATATAGACACGAGAGGGGGCTAGGGTTACACAAAGTCAGTTAAAAAGAAGGAGATCTACATATCTGAATCGCCAAGCTTGCCTTCCACGCAAAGGAGAGTCCCATCCGGACACGAGACGAAGTCTTCAATCTTGTATCTTCATAGTCCAACAGTCCGGCGAAAGTATATAGTCCGGCTGTCCAAGGACCCCTTAATCCAGGACTCCCTCACCCCTCAAAAATGCCCACTGTTCATCAAGGGAAGGAGGCAGTAGGTTCAATCTGCTTCAGTTAGCAGTAGTAGTGAACGAAGGAATCGCTCGATCGGGTTCAGTTAATAGCCATCGATCGATCGCTCGGGTTCAGTAACGCGTAGCCTACAGTGCAATCGCTCAGGTTCAGTAGGCGAACGCCTCGCTCGGGTTCAGTTCGAGCCCAATGCCTCGCACCCACACGTGTACGTGTACGAGAGAAACGCGCATCGTTCGGCCCCCGACCACCCACCGTACCGGGAACTCCCCGATATTTTCCGCGCCCTCACTTCTACCACGGGTTTTTCCGTCATGGACGGCCTAAAGAATGTCATGCAGTTGCGTCTCCGGCCCGCCCAGGATGAAAAGCCCATTTTTTGTCATGATTTTTTGTCATAGAAGTAGGAGCCCACCACATCTATGATGATACCGGGTTTTGTAACAATTATTGTCATAGAAGTGTCATAAGTATGACAGAAAAAAATTTGTTCGGCCCAAAATGTCACGGATGAGTCTTTTTTTGTAGTGATGTTGGGAGGCGAAACTATAAGCCCCTATCTTTCTATGTGTCTGGTTGAAACGTTTTGCTCATGTGTACTCGATGGGTGTTAGCAATCATAGAAGACTATATGATGGTTGAGTATGTGGACTTTCCTAAAGGCTCTGCAAGTGACCCTTCCTGAAAAGATGATGAATTATAGTTGCAAAATTGATTGAGAACATAGTTTTTGGTTTCTATTAGAGTTTTGGCTTTATACTTCGATTGTGTGATGAACTATTACTTATTCATGGGAAGTGTATGATAAATGTTCTATGATAAAAGGTTTATGTTTAAATTTGTTGCTGTTATAATAATCAACATGATGCTTCTATGTCCGTATTTTGTTTTTATCGACACCTCTCTCTCAAAGCATGTGGACATGTTTTTCGATTTCGGTTTTCGCTTGAGGAAAAGCAAGGTCTAAGCTTGGGGGAGCTGATACGTCCATTTTGCATCATGTTTTCTTACTATTATTTACAATGTTTTTGAAGGAAATATGCCCTAGAGGCAATAATAAAGTTATTATTTATTTCCTTATTTAATGATAGATGTTTATTATTCATGCTAGAATTGTATTAACCAGAAACTTAGTACATGTGTGAATACATAGACAAAACAAAGTGTCCCTAGTATGCCTCTACTTGACTAGCTCTTTTATCAAAGATGGTTATGTTTCCTAACCATAGACATGTGTTGTCATTTGATGAACGGGTGTTGGATGTGGGGTTCCGGCAAAACCCTTAAGGCTCGAACACTGGGGTACGCACGAAGATCTTCTCCCTACCGATCCGCGCCCCAAAGCCTCGCCGCGATTCTAAACTACACGATGAACAGCACAAGAGACACAAGGTTTATACTGGTTCGGGCCACCGTTGTGGTGTAATACCCTAATCCAGTGTGTGGTGTGGTGGATTGCCTCTTGGGCTAATGATGAACAGTATAGAGGAAGAACAGCCTCGCGAGGGGTGTTCTTGAGCTCGGTGAGCTTGTGTGGTTGGGGATGATCTCAGTGATCCGCCTTTTGCTAAGGTGGTGGCTAGCCCTATTTATAGAGGCCCTGGTCCTCTTCCCAAATATTGAGCGGGAAGGGAGCCAGCAACGGCCATTTTGAAGGGGGACAACTAGTACAAGCTATCCTGACTAAAGGTGGTCTTCAGTTGCCAAAAGCACTAGTGATGACGCCGTCTTGGGCTCCATGATGACATCCGTCCTACCGCTCTGCTGGTCTTGGTCTTGTTGCACCGATATGGTAACCTTTGCTTGATGCCTCGGTACTCCGCGCCTGCGCTTGCCCTCTTTGCACCAAAGAAGAAACTATGATACTGCATAGGCTGGCGCCCGCCTGGTCTTGATCGTCATGGCTTACGTCACGAGCACCTCGCGAGGTACCCCTTGCCTTGATCTCTCCGCTTCCTCGCGAGCCTGCCTGGTGAGGCCGCCCCTGAGGAAGCCTTGTACCATCCACCCCATGAGGCTTGGCCCCTCGCGAGGGTCTTGAGCTTGAGTTGATGAAGACGGGCCGTACTGGGCCACCGCTTGAGCCATGCCCCAGGCCGCAGGCAGGCAAGTCTGGGGACCCCCGTTCCCAGAACGCCGGCAAGGGGATCACATCATTAGGAGAATGATGCGATGGACAAGACCCATTCGTTAGCTTAGCATTATGATCGTTACAGTTTCATTGCTACTGCTTTCTTCATGACTTATACATGTTCCTCAGACTATGAGATTAGGCAACTCCCGAATACCATAGGAACACCTTGTGTGCTATCAAACATCACAACATAACTGGGTGATTATAAAGATGCTCTAAAGGTGTCTCCGATGGTGTTTGTTGAGTTGGCATAGATCAAGGTTAGGATTTGTCACTCTGTGTATCGGAGAGGTATCTCTGGGCCCTCTCGATAATGCACATCACTATAAGCCTTGCAAGCATTGCGACTAATGAGTTAGTTGCGGGATGATGCATTACGGAATGAGTAAAGAGACTTTCCGGTAACGAGATTGAACTAGGTATGAGGATATCGACGATCGAATCTCAGGCAAGTAACATACCGATGACAAAGGGAACAACGGATGTTGTTATGCAGTTTGACCGATAAAGATCTTCGTAGAACATTTAGGAGCCAATATGAGCATCCAGGTTCCGCTATTGGTTATTGACCGGAGATGTGTCTCGGTCATGTCTACATAGTTCTCGAAACCGTAGGGTCCGCACGCTTAACGTTCGATGACGATTTGTATTATGAGTTATGTGATTTGATGACCGAAGCTTGTTCGGGGTCCCGGATGAGATCGGGGATATGACGAGGAGTCTCAAAATGGTCGAGAGGTAAAGATAGATATATTGGAAGTCTATATTCGGATATCGGAAAGGTTCCGAGTGATTCGGGTATTTTTCGGAGTACGGGAGAGTTACGGGAATTCGCCGGGAGAAGTATTGGGCCTTATTGGGCCATACGGGAATAGAGGAGGCAGGCCAAAGGGACGGAGGTGCGTGCCCCCCATGGGTCCGAATTGTACTAGGGGAAAGGGGGGGGGCGCCACCCCTTGCCCTTTCCTACTCTCTCTCTCTCTCTCTTTCCCTCTTTCTTCTCTCCT
Organism: Triticum aestivum; assembly: GCF_018294505.1. Classification (NCBI taxonomy): domain Eukaryota; kingdom Viridiplantae; phylum Streptophyta; class Magnoliopsida; order Poales; family Poaceae; genus Triticum; species Triticum aestivum. The sequence continues at coordinate 467,296,746 of NC_057801.1, forward strand.
ACTCTGGAAAGGAAAAGGGGAATCCTACTAGGACTTGGGAGTCCTAGTAGAACTCCCCATACTTGGCGCGCCCCCTCTAGGGCCGGCCTCCTCCTCCTCCCTCCTTTATATATGTGGGCAGGGGACACCCCAAAGGCACAACAGACAATCTCTTAGCTGTGTGCGGTGCCCCCCTCCACAGTTACACACCTCGGTCATATCGTCGTAGTGCTCAGGCAAAGCCCTGCGCCGGTAGCTTCATCATCACCGTCATCACGCCGTTGTGCTGACAAAGCTCTCCCTCGACACTCAGCTGGATCGAGAGTTCGTGGGACGTCACCGAGCCGAACGTGTGCAGATTGCGGAGGTGCCGTACTTTCGGTACTAGGATCATTCGGATCATGAAGACGTACGACTACATCAACCGCGTTGTCATAACGCTTCCGCTTATGGTCTACGAGGGTATGTGGACTACACTCTCCCCTCTCGTTGCTATGCATCACCATGATCTTGCGTGTGCGTAGGATTTTTTTTAAATTACTACATTCCCCAACAGTGGCATCCGGGCCAGGTTTATGCGTAGATGTTATATGCACGAGTAGAACACAAGTGAGTTGTGGGCCATAATAGTCATACTGCTTACCAGCACGTCATACTTTGATTTGGCGGTATTGTTGGATGAAGCGGCCCGGACCGACATTACGCGAACCCTTACGCGAGACTAGTTCTGAAGGAAATATGCCCTAGAGGCAATAATAAAGTTATTATTTATTTCCTCATATCATGATAAATGTTTATTATTCATGCTAGAATTGTATTAACCGGAAACATGATACATGTGTGAATACATAGACAAACATATAGTCACTAGTATGCCTCTACTTGACTAGCTCATTAATCAAAGATGGTTATGTTTCCTAACCATAGACATGTGTTGTCATTTGATTAATGGGATCACATCATTAGGAGAATGATGTGATTGACATGACCCATTCCGTTAGCCTAGCACTTGATTGTTTAGTATATTGCTATTGCTTTCTTCATGACTTATACATGTTCCTGTAACTATGAGAATTATGCAACTCCCGTTTACCGTAGGAACACTTTGGGTACTACCAAATGTCACAACGTAACTGGGTGATTATAAAGGAGTACTATAGGTGTCTCCGAAGGTACATGTTGAGTTGGCATATTTCGAGATTAGGTTTTGTCACTCCGATTGTCGGAGAGGTATCTCTGGGCCCTCTCGGTAATGCACATCATTATAAGCCTTGCAAGCAATGTGACCAAATGAGTTGGTTACGGGATGATGCATTACGGAACGAGCAAAGAGACTTGCCAGTAACGAGATTGAACTAGTTATTGGATACCGACGATCAAATCTTGGGCAAGTAACATACCGATGACAAAAGGAACAACGTATGTTGTTATGCGGTTTGACCGATAAAGATCTTCGTAGAATATGTAGGAACCAATATGGGCATCCAGGTTCCGCTATTGGTTATTGACCGACAATAGTTCTAAGTCATGTCTACATAGTTCTCGAACCCGTAGGGTCCGCACGCTTAACGTTACGATGACAATTTTATTATGAGTTTATAAGTTTTGATGTACCGAAGTTTGTTCGGAGTCCCGGATGTGATCACGGACATGACGAGGAGTCTCTAAATGGTCGAGACATAAAGATTGATATATTGGAAGCCTATGTTTGGACATCGGAAAGGTTTCGGGTGAAATCGGGATTTTACCGGAACACCGGGGGGTTACCGGAACCCTCCCGGGGGTTAATGGGCCTTAGTGGGCCATGAGGGAGAAGAGGAGGGCCGGCCAGGGCAGGCCGCACGCCCCCTCCCCCCCTAGTCCGAATAGGACAAGGAAGGGGGGGGGCGGCGCCCCCCTTTCCTCTTTCCCCTCCCCCCTTTCCTTCTCCACCAAGGCAAGAGGGGGGAGTCCTACTCCCGGTGGGAGTAGGACTCCTCCAGGCGCACCCCAAGGGGGCCGGCCGCACCTCCCCCTCCCTCCTTTATATACGGGGGTAGGGGGGCACCCCATAACACACAAGTTGATCTACGGATCGTTCCTTAGCCATGTGCGCACACCCCCTCCACCATATTCCACCTCGGTCATATCGTCGCGGAGTTTAGGCGAAGCCCTGCGCCGGTAGAACATCATCATCGTCACCACGCCGTCGTGCTGACGGAACTCATCCCCGAAGCTTTGCTGGATCGGATCCCGGGGATCGTCATCGAGCTGAACGTGTGCTGAACTCGGAGGTGCCGTACGTTCGGTGCTTGGATCGGTCGGATCGTGAAGACGTACGACTACATCAACCGCGTTGTGCTAACGCTTCCACTTACGGCCTACGAGGGTACATGGACATTACTCTCCCCTCTCGTTGCTATGCCATCACCATGATCTTGCGTGTGCGTAGGAATTTTTTTGAAATTATTACGTTCCCCAACAGTGGCATCCGAGCCTAGGTTTTATGCGTTGATGTTATATGCACGAGTAGAACACAAGTGAGTTGTGGGCGATACAAGTCATACTGCTTACCAGCATGTCATACTTTGGTTCGGCGGTATTGTGAGATGAAGCGGCCCGGACCGACATTACGCGTACGCTTACGCGAGACTGGTTTCACCGTTGCGAGCACTTGTGCTTAAAGGTGGCTGGCGGGTGTCTGTCTCTCTCACTTTAGCTGAATCGAGTGTGGCTACGCCCGGTCCTTGCGAAGGTTAAAACAACACTAACTTGACGAACTATCGTTGTGGTTTTGATGCGTAGGTAAGAATGGTTCTTGCTAAGCCCGTAGCAGCCACGTAAAATTTGCAACAACAAAGTAGAGGACGTCTAACTTGTTTTTGCAGGGCATGTTGTGATGTGATATGGTCAAGACGTGATGCTATATTTTATTGTATGAGATGATCATGTTTTGTAACCGAAGTTATCGGCAACTGGCAGGAGCCATATGGTTGTCGCTTTATTGTATGAAATGCAAACGCCCTGTAATTGCTTTACTTTATCACTAAGCGGTAGCGATAGTCGTAGAAGCAATAGATGGCGTAAACGACAATGATGCTACGATGAAGATCAAGGTTTCACGCCGGTGACGATGGTGATCACGACGGTGCTTCGGAGATGGAGATCACAAGCACAAGATGATAATGGCCATATCATATCACTTATATTGATTGCATGTGATGTTAATCCTTTATGCATCTTATCTTGCTTTGATTGACGGTAGCATTTTAAGATGATCTCTCACTAAAATTATCAAGAAGTGTTCTCCCTGAGTATGCACCGTTGCCAAAGTTCGTCGTGCCCAGACACCACGTGATAATCGGGTGTGATGAGCTCTACGTCCATCTACAACGGGTGCAAGCCAGTTTTTGCACACGCAGAATACTCAGGTTAAACTTGACGAGCCTAGCATATGCAGATATGGCCTCGGAACACGGAGACCGAAAGGTCGAGCGTGAATCATATAGTAGATATGATCAACATAGTGATGTTCACCATTGAAAACTACTCCATCTCACGTGATGATCGGTTATGGTTTAGTTGATTTGGATCACGTGATCACTTAGATGACTAGAGAGATGTCTGTCTAAGTGGGAGTTCTTAAGTAATATGATTAATTGAACTTAAAATTATCATGAACTTAGTACCTGATAGTATTTTGCTTATCTTTGTTTGTTGTAGATAGATGGCTCGTGCTGTTGTTCCGTTGAATTTTAATGCATTCCTTGAGAAAGCAAAGTTGAAAGATGATGGTAGCAATTACACGGACTGGGTCCGTAACCTGAGGATTATCCTCATTGCTGCATAGAAAAGTTACGTCCTGGAAGCACCGCTGGGTGCCATGCCTGCTGTTGATGCAACTGACGACGTTAAGAACGTCTGGCAGAGCAAAGCTGATGACTACTCGATAGTTCAGTGTGCCATGCTTTATGGCTTAGAACCGGGTCTTCAACGACGTTTTGAACGTCATGGAGCATATGAGATGTTCCAGGAGTTGAAGTTAATATTTCAAACAAATGCCCGGATTGAGAGATATGAAGTCTCCAATAAGTTCTATAGCTGCAAGATGGAGGAGAATAGTTCTGTCAGTGAACATATACTCAAAATGTCTGGGTATAATAATCACTTGATTCAACTGGGAGTTAATCTTCCTGATGATAGTGTCATTGACAGAATTCTTCAATCATTGCCACCAAGCTACAAGAGCTTCGTGATGAACTATAATATGCAAGGGATGAACAAGACTATTCCCGAGCTCTTCGCAATGCTAAAAGCCACGGAGGTAGAAATCAAGAAGGAGCATCAAGTGTTGATGGTTAATAAGACCACCAGTTTCAAGAAAAAGGGCAAAGGGAAGAAGAAGGGGAACTTCAAGAAGAACAGCAAGCAAGTTGCTGCTCAAGAGAAGAAACCCAAGTCTGGACCTAAGCCTGAAACTGAGTGCTTCTACTGCAAGCAGACTGGACACTGGAAGCGGAACTGCCCCAAGTATTTGGCGGATAAGAAGGATGGCAAGGTGAACAAAGGTATATGTGATATACATGTTATTGATGTGTACCTTACTAGAGCTCGCAGTAGCACCTGGGTATTTGATACTGGTTCTGTTGCTAACATTTGCAAATCGAAACAGGGACTACGGAATAAGCGAGCACTGGCCAAGGATGAGGTGACGATGCGCGTGGGAAACGGTTCCAAAGTCAATGTGATCGCGGTCGGCACACTACCTCTACATCTACCTTCGGGATTAGTTTTAGACCTGAATAATTGTTATTTGGTGCCAGCGTTGAGCATGACCATTATATCTGGATCTTGTTTGATGCGAGGCGGTTATTCATTTAAATCAGAGAATAATGGTTGTTCTATTTATATGAGTAATATCTTTTATGGTCATGCACCCTTGAAGAGTGGTCTATTTTTATTGAATCTCGATAGTAGTGATACACATATTCATAGTGTTGAAACCAAAAGATGTAGAGTTAATAATGACAGTGCAACTTATTTGTGGCACTGCCGTTTAGGTCATATCGGTGTAAAGCGCATGAAGAAACTCCATACTGATGGAATTTTGGAATCACTTGATTATGAATCACTTGGTACTTGCGAACCGTGCCTCATGGGCAAGATGACTAAAACACCGTTCTCCGGTACTATGGAGAGAGCAACAGATTTGTTGGAAATCATACATACTGATGTTTGTGGTCCAATGAATGTTGAGGCTCGCGGCGGGTATCGTTATTTTCTCACCTTCACAGATGATTTGAGCAGATATGGGTATATCTACTTGATGAAACACAAGTCTGAAACATTTGAAAAGTTCAAAGAATTTCAGAGTGAAGTGGAAAATCATCGTAACAAGAAAATAAAATTTCTACGATCTGATCATGGAGGAGAATATTTGAGTTACGAGTTTGGTCTACACTTAAAACAATGCGGAATAGTTTCGCAACTCACGCCACCCGGAACACCACAACGAAATGGTGTGTCCGAACGTCGTAATCGTACTTTACTAGATATGGTGCGATCTATGATGTCTCTTACTGATTTACCGCTATCGTTTTGGGGTTATGCTTTAGAGACGGCCGCATTCACGTTAAATAGGGCACCATCAAAATCCGTTGAGACGACGCCTTATGAACTGTGGTTTGGCAAGAAACCAAAGTTGTCGTTTCTTAAAGTTTGGGGCTGCGATGCTTATGTGAAGAAACTTCAACCAGATAAGCTCGAACCTAAATCGGAGAAATGTGTCTTCATAGGATACCCAAAAGAAACAGTTGGGTATACCTTCTATCACAGATCCGAAGGCAAGACATTCGTTGCTAAGAATGGATCCTTTCTAGAGAAGGAGTTTCTCTCGAAAGAAGTGAGTGGGAGGAAAGTAGAACTTGATGAGGTAACTGTACCTGCTCCCTTATTGGAAAGTAGTTCATCACATGAATCGGTTCCTGTGACACCTACACCAATTAGTGAGGAAGCTAATGATATTGATCATGAAACTTCAGATCAAGTTTCTACTGAACTTCGAAGGTCTACCAGAATAAGATCCGCACCAGAGTGGTATGGTAATCCTATTCTGGAAGTCATGTTACTTGACCATGACGAACCTACGAACTATGAGGAAGCGATGATGAGCCCAGATTCCGCAAAATGGCTAGAGGCCATGAAATCTGAGATGGGATCCATGTATGAGAACAAAGTATGGACTTTGGTTGACTTGCCCGATGATCGGCAGGCCATTGAGAACAAATGGATTTTTAAGAAGAAGACTGACGCTGATGGTAATGTAACTATCTATAAAGCTCGACTTGTTGCGAAAGGTTTTCGACAAGTTCAAGGAGTTGACTACGATGAGACTTTCTCACCCGTAGCGATGCTTAAGTCTGTCCGAATCATGTTAGCTATTGCTGCATTTCATGATTATGAAATTTGGCAAATGGATGTCAAAACTGCATTCTTGAATGGATTTCTGGAAGAAGAGTTGTATATGATACAGCCAGAAGGTTTTGTTGATCCAAAAGGTGCTAACAAAGTGTGCAAGCTCCAGCGTTCCATTTATGGACTGGTGCAAGCATCTCGGAGTTGGAATAAACGCTTTGATAGTGTGATCAAAGCATATGGTTTTATATAGACTTTTGGAGAAGCCTGTATTTACAAGAAAGTGAGTGGGAGCTCTGTAGCATTTCTGATATTATATGTAGATGACATATTATTAACTGGAAATGATATAGAATTTCTGGATAGTATAAAGGGATACTTGAATAAAAGTTTTTCAATGAAAGACCTCGGTGAAGCTGCTTACATATTGGGCATCAAGATCTATAGAGATAGATCAAGACGCTTAATAGGACTTTCACAAAGCACATACCTTGATAAAATTTTGAAAAGGTTCAAAATGGATCAGGCAAAGAAAGGGTTCTTGCTCGTACTACAAGGTGTGAAGTTGAGTCAAACTCAATGCCCGACCACAGCAGAAGATAGAGAGAAAATGAAAGATGTTACCTATGCTTCAGCCATAGGCTCTATCATGTATGCAATGCTGTGTACCAGACCTGACGTATGCTTAGCAATAAGCTTGGCAGGAAGGTACCAAAGTAATCCAGGAGTGGATCACTGGACAGCGGTCAAGAACATCCTGAAATACCTGAAAAGGACTAAGGATATGTGTCTCGTATATGGAGGTGACAAAGAGCTAGTCGTAAATGGTTACGTCGATGCAAGCTTTGACACTGATCCAGACGATTCTAAATCGCAAACCGGATACGTGTTTTTATTAAACGGTGGAGCTGTAAGTTGGTGCAGTTCTAAACAAAGCGTCGTGGCGGGATCTACATGTGAAGCGGAGTACATAGCTGCTTCGGAAGCAGCAAATGAAGGAGTCTGGATGAAGGAGTTCATTTCCGATCTAGGTGTCATACCTAGTGCATCGGGACCAATGAAAATCTTCTGTGACAATACTGGTGCAATTGCCTTGGCAAAGGAATCCAGATTTCACAAGAGGACCAAGCACATCAAGAGACGCTTCAATTACATTCGGGTCCAAGTCCAAGTGGGAGACATAGAGATTTGCAAGATACATACGGATCTGAATGTTGCAGACCCGTTGACTAAGCCACTCTCACAAGCAAAACATGATCAGCACCAAGACTCCATGGGTGTTAGAATCATTACTATGTAATCTAGATTATTGACTCTAGTGCAAGTGGGAGACTGAAGGAAATATGCCCTAGAGGCAATAATAAAGTAATTATTTATTTCCTCATATCATGATAAATGTTTATTATTCATGCTAGAATTGTATTAACCGGAAACATGATACATGTGTGAATGCATAGACAAACATATAGTCACTAGTATGCCTCTACTTGACTAGCTCATTAATCAAAGATGGTTATGTTTCCTAACCATAGACATGTGTTGTCATTTGATTAATGGGATCACATCATTAGGAGAATGATGTGATTGACATGACCCATTCCGTTAGCCTAGCACTTGATCGTTTAGTATATTGCTATTGCTTTCTTCATGACTTATACATGTTCCTGTAACTATGAGAATTATGCAACTCCCGTTTATCGGAGGAACACTTTGGGTACTACCAAACGTCACAACCTAACTGGGTGATTATAAAGGAGTACTACAGGTGTCTCCGAAGGTACATGTTGAGTTGGCATATTTCGAGATTAGGTTTTGTCACTCTGATTGTCGGAGAGGTATCTCTGGGCCCTCTCGGTAATGCACATCATTATAAGCCTTGCAAGCAATGTGACCAAATGAGTTGGTTACGGGATGATGCATTACAGAACGAGTAAAGAGACTTGCCAGTAACGAGATTGAACTAGGTATTGGATACGACGATCAAATCTCGGGCAAGTAACATACCGATGACAAAAGGAACAACGTATGTTGTTATGCGGTTTGACCGATAAAGATCTTCGTAGAATATGTAGGAACCAATATGGGCATCCAGGTTCCGCTATTGGTTATTGACCGAGAATAGTTCTAAGTCATGTCTACATAGTTCTCGAACCCGTAGGGTCCGCACGCTTAACGTTACGATGACAATTTTATTATGAGTTTATAAGTTTTGATGTACCGAAGTTTGTTCGGAGTCCCGGATGTGATCACGGACATGACGAGGAGTCTCGAAATGGTCGAGACATAAAGATTGATATATTGGAAGCCTATGTTTGGACATCGGAAAGGTTCCGGGTGAAATAGGGATTTTACCGGAACACCAGGGGGTTACCGGAACCCTCCCGGGGGTTAATGGGCCTTAGTGGGCCATGAGGGAGAAGAGGAGGGCTGGCCAGGGCAGGCCGCGCGCCCCCTCCCCCCTAGTCCGAATAGGACAAGGAAGGGGGGGGGCGCCCCCCTTTCCTCTTTCCCCTCCCCCCTTTCCTTCTCCACCAAGGCAAGAGGGGGGAGTCCTACTCCCGGTGGGAGTAGGACTCCTCCAGGCGCACCCCAAGGGGGCCGGCCGCACCTCCCCTCCCTCCTTTATATACGGGGGCAGGGGGCACCCCATAACACACAAGTTGATCTACGTATCGTTCCTTAGCCGTGTGCGGTGCCCCCTCCACCATATTCCACCTCGGTCATATCGTCGCGGAGTTTAGGCGAAGCCCTGCGCCGGTAGAACATCACCATCGTCACCACGCCGTCGTGCTGACGGAACTCATCCCCGAAGCTTTGCTGGATCGGAGCCCGGGGATCGTCATCGAGCTGAACGTGTGCTGAGCTCGGAGGTGCCGTACGTTCGGTGCTTGGATCGGTCGGATCGTGAAGACGTACGACTACATCAACCGCGTTGTGCTAACGCTTCCGCTTACGGTCTACGAGGGTACGTGGACATTACTCTCCCCTCTCGTTGCTATGCCATCACCATGATCTTGCGTGTGCGTAGGAAATTTTTTGAAATTACTACGTTCCCCAACAGGTTCTACCGACGTGCTTCTCACACAGGTGGCTGGCGGGTGTCAGTTTCTCCAACTTTAGTTGAATCGTGTGTGGCTACGCCCGGTTCTGGTTGAAGGTTAAAACAACACATACTTGACGAAAAATCTTTGTGGTTTTAATGCGTAGGTAAGAACGGTTCTTGCTCAGTAGCCACGTAAAACTTGCAACAACAAAGTAGAGAACGCCTAACTTGTTTTTGCAGGGCATTTTGTGATGTGATATGGTCAAGAAGTGATGATATATAAATTGTTGTATGAGATGATCATGTTTTGTTAAAGTTATCAGCAACTAGCAGGAGCCTTATAGTTGTCTCTTTATTGCATAAGATGCAAGCGCCATTTAATTGCTTTACTTTATCGCCATGCGATAGCAATAGTTGCAAAAGCAATAGTTGGCGAGACGACCATGTAACGACACGTTGATAGAGATGAAGATGATGGAGATCATGGTGTCATGCCGTGACGATGGAGATCATGAAGGTACTTTGGAGATGGAGATCAAAGGCACAAGGTGATGATGGCCATATCATGTCACATATTTTGATTGCATGTGATGTTTATCTTTTATGCATATTATTTTTCTCAGCACGATGGTGGCTTTATAAGATGATCCCTTACTAAAATTTCAAGGTATAAGTGTTCTCCCTGAGTATGCACCATTGTGACAGTTCTTCGTGCTGAGACACCACGTGATGATCGGGTGTGATAAGCTCTATGTTCACATACAACGGGTGCAAGCCAGTTTTGCACACGCAGAATACTCGGGTTAAACTTGACGAGCCTAGCATATGAAGATATGGCCTCAGAACACTGAGGCTGAAAGGTCGAGCGTGAATCATATAGTAGATATGATCAACATAGGGATGTTCACCACTGAAAACTACTCCATCTCACATGATGATCGGACATGGTTTAGTTGATATGGATCATGTGATCACTTAGATGATTAGAGGGATGTCTATCTAAGTGGGAGTTCTTAAGTAATATGATTAATTGAACTTTAATTTATCATGAACTTAGTCCTGATAGTATTTGCATAACTATGTTGTAGATCAATAGCTCACGATATAGCCCCCCATTTATTTTTTGATATGTTCCTAGAGAAAAATAAGTTGAAAGATGTTAGTAGAAATGATGTGGACTTGGTCCGTGATCTGAGGATTATCATCATTGGTGCACAGAAGTATTATGTCCTTGATGCACCGCTAGGTGACAAAACTATTGCAGGAGCAGACGCAGACGTTATGAATGTTTGACAAGCTCGGTATGATGACTACTTTATAGTTTAGTGCACCATGCTTTATGGCTTAGAACCATGACTTAAAAAATGTTTTGAACGACATGGAGCATATTAGATGTTCCAAGAGTTGAAATTGGTATTTCAGACTCATACCCGTGTTAAGAGGTATGAGCCCTCTGACAAAGTTCTTTGCCTACAAGATGGAGGAGAATAGCTCAGCCAGTGAGCCTGTGCTCAGAATGTCTCAGTACTACAATCACTTGAATCAAGTGGGAGTTAATCTTCCTGATAAGATAGTGATTGACAGAGTTCTCTAGTCACTATCACCAAGTTACTAGAATTTTGTGATGAACTACAATAAGCAAGTGATGACGAAAACAATTCCCCGAGATCTTCGCGATGCTGAAATAGGCGAAGGTAAAAATCAAGAAAAGCATCAAGTGTTGACGGTTGAAAAGACCACTAGTTTCAAGTAAAAGGGCAAGGGAAAGAAAAGGGAACTTCAAGAGAATGGAAAGCAAGTTGCCACTCCCATGAAGAAGCCCAAAGCTAGACCCAAGCCTGAAACTGAGTGCTTCTACTGCAAAGGAAATAGTCACTGGAAGCAGAAATGCCCCAAATACTTGGTGGATAAGAAGGATGGCAAAGTGAACAAAAGTATATTTGATATACATGTTATTGATGTGTACTTTACTAGTATTCATACTATCCCCTGGGTATTTGATACTGGTTCAGTTCCTATGATTAGTAACTTGAAACAGGTGTTACAAAATGAACAGAGACTAGTTGAGGGCAAGGTGACAATGTTGTTGGAAGTGATTCCAAGGTTGATAAAATCACCATCGCACTCTCCCTTTACCTTCGGGATTAGTGTTGAACCTAAAATAAATGTTATTTGGTGTTTGTGTTGAGCATAATATGATTGGGTCATGTTTATTGCAATACAATTATTCATTTAAGTCAAAGAATAATTGTTATTCTGTTTACATGAATAAAACCTTCTGTGGTCATACACCCAAGGTGAATAGTTTATTGAATCTCGATCGTAGTGATACACATATTCATAATATTGATGCCAAAAGAATCAAAGTTGATAATGATAGTGCAACATATTTTGAGGCACTGCCGTTTAAGTCATATTGGTGTAAAGCGCATGAAGAAACTCCATGCTGATGGGATTTTGGAATCACTTGATTATGAATCACTTGATGCTTGCGAACCATGCCTCATGGTCAAGATGACTAAGACTCTGTTCTCTGGAACAATGGAGCGAGCAACTGACTTATTGGAAATAATACATACTGATGTATGCAGTCCAATGAGTGTTGAGGCTCGTGGCGGGTATCATTATTTTCTGACCTTCATAGATGATTTGAGCAGATATGGGTATATCTACTTGAAGAAACACAAGTCTGAAACACTTGAAAAGTTCAAAGATTTCGGAGTGAAGTAGGGAATCATCATAACAAGAAAATAAAATTTCTACGATCTGATTGTAGAGGCAAATATTTGAGTTATGAGTTTGTCCTTCAATTAAAACAACGTGGAATAGTTTCACAAACTGATGCCACCTAGAACACCACAACATAATGGTGTGTCAGAACGTCGTAACCATACTTTATTGGATATAGTGCAATCTATGATGTCTCTTACCAATTTACCACTATCGTTTTGGGGTTATGCATTAGAGACAACTGCATTCACGTTAAATTGGGCACCATATAAATCCATTGAGATGACACCATATGAACTGTGGTTTGGCAAGAAACCTAAGATGTCGTTTCTTAAAGTTTGGGGCGGCGATGCTTATGTGAAAAAGTTTCAACCTAATAAGCTCGAACCCAAATCGGAGAAGTGCATCTTCATAGGATACCCAAACGAAGTTGTTGGGTACACCTTATATCACAGATCCGAAGGCAAAATATGTTGGGGAACATAGTAATTTCAAAAGAATTCCTACGCACACGCAAGATCATGGTGATGCATAGCAACGAGCGGGGAGAGTGTCGTCCACGTACCCTCGTAGACCGTAAGCAGAAGCGTTATATCAACGCAAATGATGTAGTCGAACATCTTCATGATCCGACAGATCCTAGTACAGAACGCATGGCACCTCCGAGTTCAGCACACGTTCAGCTCGATGACGTCCCTCGTACTCTTGATCCAGTTGAGGCCGAGGGAGAGTTTCGTCGGCACGATGGCGTGATGATGGTGATGATGAAGTTACCGACGCAGGGCTTTGCCTAAGCACCGCTACGATATGACCGAGGTGGAATATGGTGGAGGGGGGCACCGCACACGGCTTGGAACAATGAACTTGCGTGTCCTAGGGTGCCCCCCCGCCCACGTATATAAAGGAGAAAGGGGGAGGCCGGCCGGCCCTTGGTGCGCCCCAAGGAGAGGAGGAATCCTCCTCCTACTAGGAGGAGGATTCGTCCTTTCCTAGTCTCACTAGGAAGGGGGGAGGGGGAAGGAAGGAGAGGAAGAGGGAGAGGGAAAGAGGGGTCGCGCCCCCTCCCCTATTCCAATTCGGACTCCCCATGGGAGGGGGCGCGCCACCTCCTGGGCTGCTGCCCTCTCTCTCCCCTCAGGCCCACTAAGGCCCAATACTTCCCCGGGGGGTTCCGGTAACCCCTCCGGCACTTCGGTTTTATCCGAAACTTCTCCGGAACACTTCCGATGTGCGAATATAGCCGTCCAATATGTCAATCTTTACGTCTCGACCATTTTGAGATTCCTCGTCATGTCCGTGATCACATCCGGGACTCCAAACTATCTTCGGCACATCAAAACACATAAACTCATAATACCGATCGTCACCGAACGTTAAGCGTGCGGACCCTACTGGTTCGAGAACTATGTAGACATGACCGAGACACGTCTCCGGTCAATAACCAATAGCGGAACCTGGATGCTCATATTGGCTCCCACATATTCTACGAAGATCTTTATTGGTCAAACCGCATAACATCATATGTTGTTCCTTTGTCATCGGTATGTTACTTGCCCGAGATTCGATCGTCGGTATCCAATACCTAGTTCAATCTCGTTACGGGCAAGTCTCTTTACTCGTTCCGTAATGCATCATCCCGCGACTAACTCATTAGTAACATTGCTTGCAAGGCTTATAGTGATGTGGATTACCGAGAGGGCCCAGAGATACCTCTCTGACAATCGGAGCGAAAAATCCTAATCTCGATCTATGCCAACTCAACAAGTACCATCGGAAACACGTGTAGAGCACCATTATAATCACCCAGTTACGTTGTGACGTTTGGTAGCACTGTAACATCCCAAATTTTCAATTTGGAACGTTATACATAGATCATCATTGCATATCATATTTTATTGCATTTTGGCTCGATCCTAGAAATTCTACGCAACTCAAGGACCCACGGAGAGAGTTGGGAATTTTGATATTTTCATATTTGAGTTTTCTCAAATTTTGAAAATAGGATCATTTGATTTTATTTATTTTATCTTCAATTATTTCTACTATGAAAATGTGAAAGAGGGAATAAGATGACTTTCCAAAAATAAAGAAATATTGAAGATTTAATACAAAAATCAAATAAGATTTTATTTTGGAGTTTATTGCTATTTGATTTGAATTTAGAAAAATGTGCGTTTTCCAAAATTGCATTTAGGCCCCAAATAAATGTTCATCTTGTCCGGCTCGATTTTAGAAGTCGGGGAAAATTTATTTCAGGATTTTTGGAGTCCGTTTAGTATTTCTTTTAATTGTTTTTCTACGTGTAATGTTTTTTTTAAAAAAGAGGTTACCGCCTTACCGGGCCGTGTCCAACCTGGACACTGCGCCCGGGCGGCCTTTAAAGGTCAGCGGCCCACCCCGGGCCGAAACCCTAGGCACCGCCTCACCCCGCCTCGAGCCCCGCGCCGCCGCCAACGGATCCTGCCGCCGCCGCCGCGCCTCGCCGCCGCCGCCCCTCGCCGCTCGCCGCCGCCGCTGCCACACTTGCCGCCGCCGGAGTCGCCCGCCCCGCCGGAGCCAACCGCCGCCGCTGCCGTTGACCCGCCGCCGCCGCCGCCGCGGTTTTCCTGAGAAAACTGTCGGTTTTTTTTAGAACCGCTGTTTATTTTTTTAGATTGGTTTTATTTTTTTCCGGTTTAGTTATTTAGCGGATGTTCGTCCGTACGTTCGTTTTAACAAACAATTTTCATCGTTTAGCCGCAGACAGTGAACGTTCGTTCATTTTTCTTTTTCTCGGATTTCCCGCGATTATTTCTGATCACGATTTCTGATCCGATTTTCGTTTTAGTATAACTTTTCGCTCGTTTATCGGAATCAGGCGATTCAAGCACGTGGAGTTTCATCTCGAAACCCTCTTTCCGTTTAACCAACTCAAACGAGTTTTTGCTACTGTAAATTTTGACTTAGGTCCAGATTAATAAACGAAGCTTGTTTCTTTCGCCATTTGACTTTCGTTGCTTCGTTTGATTTGATTCTTTTTGCAAACCGGAGTTCTTAAGTTGAACTTTCTGGTTAGATCTCTTATTTGAGTTTTACCTGTGCATTAGATGAGTGCTTATTGTATGCTTGTTTGTTTGCGATAGAGTACCCGAAGTGCGGCGCTTGCTACTTCGAATCTCTAGGTTTCACGGATCATCAGCAAGGCAAGTAACAGTTTGATCATACCTCTTTACTACCTAGTTTTATTGCATTAGATCAATCCTCAAACAATTGCATGGTTAGGATCTGATTAATATGTGGGTTTTGGGAAGTAGATGAGGTAGAACCTATTACCTGTTTATTATCAAACCTTTGGGAGTTACTTCTACGTTTGCTTATATTGCTAGGCTATGCTAGTAGACGTGGATTGGGTGAGTGTTTCCATGACAGATGTGAGATTGTTTAATTAATAGTTTACTTAAGGTGGCAACTTAAATTCACATCTGGGTGGATTGAGGCACCTGGGGAACCCAGTGTTGCCTGTATTTTTGGAAATCCCGGGGTACCGTGTGATTCTCCTATGGACCGCCACCCAGGCTCAAAGGGATCATGAGATTATTCATACTGGAAACTTCCGTGTGCAGCCGCAAGCTACAATGGGCTCTAGCATAGTTGATTAAGTTGCGTGAGCTCTTGAAGAGGTAGACTAGCAGATGTAGGGGATGTAGGTTGGTATGGTCTACCCGAGTAGAGAGTTAATGCTTCTGAAAGACTGTGTCTCGGTCATCCGTTTCTCAAACACCATGTAGTGCGAGAAATCAAGCGGAGGAGATCGAGTCTTGCGGGGAAAAGTGCGCAAACCTCTGCAGAGTGTATAAACTAATCATGGTTAGCCGTGTCCCCGGTTATGGACGTTTTGAGTATCTAGTACTTGGATTATCATGTGAATCTCATCATGTTACTTAATTAATATTGTTGGGTTTAATGATGATGCTTAATTGGGATTGAGTTGAGTATCCTTCTCAATGTTTAACAACCACCATGATAGTTAAATAAAATGTTATTCCTTTGCAGTAGGAAAAAAATGGCTTTATGCAAAACTATAACCATAGAGCTTCCCACCAGCCATATATGCATGTAGTATAGCATTATTCTTTCATTACTCTCTATTTGTTACATTGCCAGCATATTCCATGTGCTGACCGTTTCGGGCTGCAATGTTCATGTTGCAGACTTTTCAGACGACGAGTAAGGTGCTTTTAGGTCGTGGTTCTATACTCAGTGATGCCGTTGGAGTTGATGGACTCGCTTATCTTCCAAGCCTTTCGCTGTTATCATTATTAGATGGCCTTAAGCCATATTTATTGTAATAAGTTCTCTTTTGAGACATTCGATGTAATAAGTGTGTGATTGCTACTCTGTTATAAATCCTTCAAGTACTGTGCGTGTCAGCATTACCGATCCAGGGATGACACTGATGGATAGTGATTAGACTTTTTGAGGTTTGGTCGCTATAAGATGGTATCAGAGCACACGCTGACTGTAGGACATGACCAGTAAGCTAAAGCCCTAGATCACTACTCTCTCTTCTCATTTCTAACTCCTCATCTTTTCTACTCTTTTAGGATGGCGGATGCAAGGAACAAGTTCACGCAACCGGATGAAGATACACCCTTTGGACGCCACTTGAAGGAAGTCACTAGATACCTGAGCATCGGAGTACCAAGCTTCATCTGGACCTACATCGCCACTTTACCCGAAGAAGAGCGCTAGATGTTTCAAGTTCAAGTTCCAAGAAGAACGTTCATGCCAGTCATTGAGCCCATAGAGTTTTCCTTTGATGCACCAACCTGGAGTCTAGGAAAGAGCATGGCAGCTCACATCACCATGGGACGCATTGGAGAAGTTTACCACAAGGATCTCAAGGATACTATCTATCAGATTTGTGGGCGCCGAGATGAGCAATGGGAGATGATCAGCACCAGGAAGGATAGATCAATTGCAGCTTTCATCCAGGAGTTAAACCAGCACATACAACGCTAGGAGAACCAGATGTGCACAGGCATGATGGATCTGAAGAAGGCATTGACCAAGATCACGGAGCTGGAGGAAGAACTCAAGTCTAGCGTGATGGATATGAGGAGGAAATGACGACACTCATAGAGCAGAATGATGATCTGAAGAAGAAGCTAAAAGTATTCATGGGATTTCCCGCGACTGGAGGAGAAGACAATGATTGCACTTGCACGGAGAACTACATCATCATCGACGACACCGACTCGGACCCAGACGATAGTGATGATGACTATGTTGATGAAGCTGGAGCAGATATCATGGAGTCTTCATCGGAGCAGTTTTTCTAGTCGACCACCATAACAGTAGTAGTATTCCCCCATGTATATAGTATAGTCCGAGCACTTTTGTAACGATAGTTAGACCGTTGTATGCCCTTGTTTGAATTGATTGAAGTGATATTGTTTGCTTTTGTCTCATGTGCATATGGGTAGTGTTCTCTCTCTAGACCTCATTCTATTCTATTTTCTCATCTTTTCTAAACCCTCAGATGCCTTCGAGACGTGACAATGGATTTGCTTTCCCATCGGAGCTCACCCAGTTGATCCAGCAACAGAGTGCATTGATGCAGATACTAGTCCAGAATCAGAATCAGGGGAACAACAACAACAACAACCCACCACCACCACCACCTGTTGACCACTTAGCCCGTTTCTTGAGGTTGAATCCGCCGGTGTTCTCCAATAGCACTGAGCCGATAGTTGCAAATGATTGGCTACGCAAGATGAGAAGGGAGTTTACCAATGTAGGATGTACAGATGCAGAGAAGGTGTGCTTTGCCGCGCATCAGCTTGATGGATCCGCAACATCATGGTGGGAGAATTTCACAGCCACTTATCCTATCGACACTGTCACATGGGATCAATTTCAGCAGGCTTTTCGTACTGCCCATGTTTCAGCAGGAGCAATGGCCATGAAGAGGCATGAGTTTCGCAACTTATGCCAGGGAGGACGTACTGTTGGCCAGTATGCGGATGACTTTAGTAGGCTAGCACGTTATGCCCCAGATGACGTTGCTACGGATGCAGCTAAGCAGGAGAAGTTTCTGGAAGGACTGAATGATGAGCTGAGCATGTAGTTGATGGTAGCAACCTTCAACAACTACCAGGAGTTGGTAGATAGAGCTCTTATGATTGAAGGGAAGCCGCAGTAGATTGACAGCCGCAAGAGGAAGTATGGACAAGGGAAGTACAATTCTGGAGCTCAGCAGAAGCCTCGTTTTACCCCGAACTCGGGAGGACATTTTCAGCATACCCATGGAGGAGGTAGTTCGCACAACCATAGTGTCCCCAAGAATGGTAATGGGAATGGAGGAAGCAACGGACAAAACCGCACCAACCCATCAACACCAGCCAAGAGGGATCTGAGCCACATCACCTGTTACAAATGCCAGAAGACCGGACATTATGCCACTGAATGCCCTGAAGCAAAGAATGGAAATGGCAATGGAAGTTCTGGGAAGAAGCCCAACCCTTTTAACAAAGGACAGGTGAACCACGTTAGCGTGGAGGAGGTTGAAGCCCAGCCAGATGCAGTAATAGGTAAGTTTTTGGTTAAGTCATTTACTGCAATCGTTCTTTTTGATACTGGTGCATCACATTCATACATATCAAGGGGATTTGTGGATAAGTATAACCTGCCAACCCAAACCCTTAGGTCACCCATGTTAGTAACCTCGCCAGGGGCAGAGTATATGGCTAGTCTATGGTGTGATCGGTTACCATTAAGGATTGGTAACTACGTATTTCCCTCAGACCTAATAGTACTGGAATCACAAGGATTGGATGTGATATTAGGCATGGATTGGTTATCGAAGTATGGAGGGAACATTGAATGCGCCAGTAAGTCGATTTTGCTCCACGCTAGAAGGAAGAAGGATCAAGTATGTATCCCGGCATCTGCCGAAGATGACTCAAGTAAATTCCTTATCAGGAGTTGTACAGGAGGAAGTACCAATGGTGAAGGATTTTCCCGACGTATTTCCAGAAGAGTTGCCAGGCATGCCACCGGATAGAGACATTGAGTTTTTGATTGAGATTTTGCCAGGCACAGGGCCGATATCTAAGAGACTGTACAGGATGCCTGCAAAAGATTTGGAAGAAATTAAGAAGCAGATCAAGGAGTTACATGATAAAGGCTATATTCGCCCAAGTTCTTCACCTTGGGGATCGCCAGTGCTTCTAGTGGAGAAGAAGGATGGATCATTGAGGATGGTTGTTGATTATCGAGGATTGAATGAGGTGACAATCAAAAACAAGTACCCACTACCGATGATAAATGACTTGTTTGGCCGATTGCAAGGAGCTAAAGTATTTTCTAAGATCGATCTGCAATCAGGATACCACCAGTTGAAGATTCGAGAGCAGGATATACCCAAGACGGCTTTTACCACCAGGTACAGGCTGTACGAGTATACCGTTATGTCATTTGGTCTGACTAACGCACCTGCCTATTTCATGAACATGATGAACAAGGTGTTTATGGAGTTTCTGGATAAGTTCGTCGTGGTGTTCATTGATGATATATTGGTCTACTCGAAGAATGAATAGGAGCATAAGGAGCATTTGTGTTTGGTACTTGAGAAGCTCAAAGAACATCAGTTATATGCCAAGTTCAGCAAGTGTGAATTTTGGTTGATGGAAGTTGGATTCCTCGGACATGTTATATTCGGAGAAGGAATAGCAGTAGACCCCACCAAAGTTGTCACCGTGACAAATTGGGAAGCCCCAACAACAGTTGGAGAGATCCAGAGCTTTCTAGGACTCACAGGATACTACCCGAGGTTCATTGAGAATTTCTCGAAGATTGCAAAGCCCATGACAGAGTTGTTGAAGAAAGACACCAAGTTTAAATGGACTGAGGAATGTGAGGCCAGTTTCCAGGAATTGAAGAAACGTTTGGTTACCTCGTCAGTGTTGATTCTTCCAGATCAGACCAACGATTATGAGGTGTATTGCGACGCTTCTCGTCGAGGACTTGGAGTAGTGCTTATGCAGGAAGGAAGAGTTGTTTCATATGCCTCACGACAACTTAAGCCTCATGAGCTGAATTATGCCACACATGATTTGGAGTTACCATCCGTAGTGCATGCATTGAAGACATGGAGAAATTTTCTCATTGGAAACCATTGTGAGGTGTGCACGGATCACAAGAGTTTGAAGTACATCTTCACACAGAAGGAGTTGAATCTCAGGCAAAGGAGATGGTTGGAACTCATCAAGTATTATGATATGAGATTGCATTATCACCCCGGAAAGGCAAACGTAGTAGCCGATGCGTTAAGCCGTAAGAGCCATGTAAACACACTCACGACCGGAGGATTACCAAAGGAGTTAGCCGAGGACCTTCGTGAACTATGTTTGGAAATAGTTCCGAGAGGCTATGTAGCAGCATTGGAGATTCAATCTACTTTGATGGATAAGATCAGAGAAGCCCATAAGACTGACAAGGAGATTGCCGAGATAAAGGAGAAAATGAGCAAGGGAAAAGCTAAGGGATTTCGTGAGGATGAACACGATACCTTATGGTTTGAGGACCGCGTTTATGTGCCTAATGACTCGGAGATTAGGAAGTTGATTTTGCAGGAGGCCCATGATTCGCCATATTCGATTCACCCAGGAAATACCAAGATGTATTTAGATTTGAAGGACACTTTCTGGTGGACCGGAATGAAGAAGGATATTGCCGAATATGTAGTAGTATGTGATGTATGTCAGAGAGTGAAGGCAGAGCATCAGAAGCTAGTAGGATTGCTACAGCCATTGCCGATACCCAAATGGAAGTGGGATAAGCTAGGCATGGATTTTATCATGGGATTGCCCAGGACTCGTTCAGGCTATGACTCGAATTGGGTTGTAGTCGATCGATTGACGAAGGTAGCTCATTTCATCCCAGTGAAGACCACCTACACCAGTGCTAAGTTGGCAAAGATCTACATGACCAGGATTGTATGTCTGCATGGAGTTCCGAGGAGTATTGTATCGGATAGAGGAACCCAGTTTACCTCAAAGTTCTAGAATCAGTTGCATGAAACTTTGGGTACCAGGCTCGAGTTCAGTACAACCTTTCATCCGCAGACAGATGGACAGACCGAGAGAGTCAATCAGATTTTGGAGGATATGCTGAGAGCTTGTGCGCTAGATTATGGATCTAGTTGGGACGACAATTTGCCACATGCAGAGTTCTCCTACAACAACAATTATCAATCTAGTTTGGAGATGGCCCCTTTCGAAGCCTTGTACGGAAGGAGGTGCAGGACCCCATTATCGTGGGATGAAGTTGGAGACCGCCAGTTGTTTGGACCAGATTTGATTAAGGAGTCTGAATAGAAGGTGAAGTTGATTCACGATAGGCTCAAGGTAGCCCAGTCCAGGCAGAAGAGCTATGCAGATTCTAAACGTAAGGAGACTGTTTATGAAGTTGGAGATAGAGTTTATCTTCGTGTATTTCCACTTCGAGGAGTTAAATGCTTTGGAGTTAAGGGAAAGTTAGCGCCATGTTTTGTGGGACCATATAAAGTTTTGGAGCGTATGGGAGAAGTTGCTTACAAGTTGGAATTGCCCGAAGGATTGTCAGGAGTTCATGATGTGTTCCACGTTTCCCAGTTGAAGAAGTGCCACGCAGAGATGGCCGATATACCGCTGAGAGATACAATGCCATTGGAAGCGATCCAGCTAGATAGTGAATTGACCTATGAGGAGAAACCAATCAAGATTCTTGAGTATGCCAGCCGAGTCACCCACAGCAAGGTTATCAAGTTTTGCAAAGTTTAGTGGAGCCACCACACCGAGGATGAAGCTACCTAGGAGCGAGAGGAAGATCTACTGAAGGACCACCCTCACCTATCTTCTAGCCAACCCGAATCTCGAGGGTGAGATTCATCTTAAGGGGGGTAGGTTTGTAACATCCCAAATTTTCAATTTGGAATGCTATACATAGATCATCATTGCATATCATATTTTATTGCATTTTGGCTTGATCCTAAAAATTCTACGCAACTCAAGGACCCACGAAGAGAGTTGGGAATTTCGATATTTTCATATTTGAGTTTTCTCAAATTTTGAAAATAGGATCATTTGATTTTATTTATTTTATCTTCAATTATTTCTACTATGAAAATATGAGAGAGGGAATAAAATGACTTTCCCAAAATAAAGAAATATTGAAGATTTAATAAAAAAATCAAATAAGATTTTATTTTAGAGTTTATTGCTATTTGATTTGAATTTAGGAAAAATGCGCGTTTTTCAAAATTGCATTTAGGCCCCAAATAAATGTTCATCTTGTCCGGCTTGATTTTAGAAGTCGGGGAAAACTTATTTCAGGATTTTTGGAGTCTGTTTAGTATTTCTTATAATTGTTTTTCTGCGCGTAATGTTTAAAAAAAAGAAGAGGTTACCGCCTTACCGGGCCGTGTCCGACCTGGACAGTGCGCCCGGGCGCCTTTAAAGATCAACGGCCCGCCCCGGGCCGAAACCCTAGCCGCCGCCCCGCCCCGCCGCCGCCGGACCGCGCCGCCGCCGCCGCGCCTCGCTGCCGTCGCGGCTCGCCGCTCGCCGCACCCGCCGCCGTCGCGGCTCGCCGCTCGCCGCACCCGCCGCCGCCGTAGTCGCCCGCCCCTCTGGAGCCAACCGCCGCCGCGGACGTTGACCCGCTGCCGCCGCCGTTGACCCGCCGGAGGTAGCCGCCGCCGCCGCGGTTTTCGTGAGAAAACCGTCGGTTTTTTTAGAACCGCGGTTTATTTTTTTAGATTGTTTTTTTCCGGTTTAGTTATTTAGCAGACGTTCGTCCGTACGTTCGTTTTAATGAACGGTTTTCGTAGTTTAGCCGCAGACAACGAACGTTCTTTCGTTAGCCCGTTCGTCCGTTTTTCTTTTTCTTGGATTTTCCGTGATTATTTCTGATCCGATTTTTGTTTTAGTATAACTTTTCTCTCGTTTATCGGAATCAGGCGATTCAAGCGCCTGGAGTTTCGTCTCGAAACCCTCTTTCTGTTTAACCAACTCAAAGAAGTTTTTGCTACTGTAAATTTTGACTTAGCTCCAGATTAGTAAATGAAGCTTGTTTCTTTCGTCGTTTGATTTTCGTTGCTTCGTTTGATTTGATTCTTTTTGCAAACTGGAGTTCTTAAGTTGAACTTTTTGGTTAGATCTCTTATTTGAGTTTTACCTATGAATTAGATGAGTGCTTATTGTATGCTTGTTTGTTTGCGATAGAGTACCCGGGGTGCGCCGCTTGCTACTTCAAATCTCTAGGTTTCACGGATCATCAGCAAGGCAAGCAACAGTTTGATCATACCTCTTTACTACCTAGTTTTATTGCATTAGATCAATCCTCAAACAATTGCATGGTTAGGATCTGATTAATATGTGGGTTTTGGGAAGTAGATGAGGTAGAACCTATTACCTGTTTATTATCAAACCTTTGGGAGTTACTTCTACGTTTGCTTATATTGCTATGCTATGCTAGTAGATGTGGATTGGGTGAGTGTTTCCATGACAGATGTGAGATTGTTTAATTAATAGTTTACTTAAGGTGGCAACTTAAATTCACATCTAGGTGGATTGAGGCACCTGGGGAACCCAGTGTTGCCTGTATTTTTGGAAATCCCGGGGTACCGTGTGATTGTCCTATGGACCGCCACCCAGGCTCAAAGGGATCATGAGATTATTCATACTGGAAACTTCCGTGTGCAGCCGCAAGCTACTATGGGCTCTAGCATAGTTGATTAAGTTGCGTGAGCTCTTGAAGAGGTAGACTAGCAGATGTAGGGGATGTAGGTTGGTACGGTCTACTCGGAGTACCGGAGTAGAGACTTAATGCTTCTGAAAGACTGTGTCTCGGTCATCCGTTTCTCAAACACCATGCAGTGCGAGAAATTAAGCGGAGGAGATCGAGTCTTGCGGGGAAAAGTGTGCAAACCTCTGCAAAGTGTATAAACTAATCATGGTTAGCCGTGTCCCCAGTTATGGAAGTTTTGAGTATCTAGTACTTGGATTATCATGTGAATCTCATCATGTTACTTAATTAATATTGTTGGGTTTAATGATGATGCTTAATTGGGATTGAGTTGGAGTATCCTTCTCAATGTTTAACAACCACCATGATAGTTAAATAAAATGTTATTCCTTTGTAGTAGGGAAAAAATTGGCTTTATGCAAAACTGTAACCATAGAGCTTTCCACCAGCCATATATGCATGTAGTATAGCATTATTCTTTCATTACTCTCTATGTGTTACATTGCCAACATATTCCATGTGCTGACCCATTTCGGGCTGCAACGTTCATGTTGCAAACTTTTCATACAACGAGTAAGGTGCTTTTAGGTCGTGGTTCTATACTCAGTGATGCCGTTGGAGTTGATGGACTCGCTTACCTTCCAAGCCTTCCACTGTTATCATTATTAGATGGCCTTAAGCCATATTTTTTGTAATAAGTTCTCTTTTGAGACATTCAATGTAATAAGTGTGTGATTGCTACTCTGTTATAAATCCTTCAAGTACTGTGCGTGTCAGCATTACCGATCCAGGGATGACACTGATGCACAGAGATCATACTGTTTGAGGTCTGGTCGCTACAAGCACACAAAATGTTCCTCCAGTATTCGGGAGTTGCATAATCTCATAGTCATAGGAACATGTATAAGTCATGAAGAAAGCAATAGCAATATACTAAATGATCAAATGCTTAGCTAACGGAATGGGTCAAGTCAATCACACCATTCTCTAATGATGTGATCCCGTTAATCAAATGACAAATCATGTCCATGGCTAGGAAACTTAACCATCTTTGATTCAACGAGCTAGTCAAGTAGATGCATACTAGTGACACTCTGTTTGTCTATGTATTCACACATGTACTAAGTTTCCGGTTAATACAATTCTAGCATGAATAATAAACATTTATCATGATATAAGGAAATAAATAAGAACTTTATTATTGCCTCTAGGGCATATTTCCTTCAGTCTCCCACTTGCACTAGAGTCAATAATCTAGTTCACATCGCCATGTGATTTAACATCCATAGTTCACATCACCATGTGATTAACACCCATAGTTCACATCGCCATGTGACCAACACTCAAAGAGTTTACTAGAGTCAATAATCTAGTTCACATCACCATGTGATTAACACCCAAAGAGCACTAAGGTGTGATCATGTTTTGCTTGTGAGAGAAGTTTAGTCAACGGGTCTGCCAAATTCAGATCCGTATGTATTTTGCAAATTTATATGTCTACAATGCTCTGCACGGAGCTACTTTAGTTAATTGCTCCCACTTTCAATATGTATCCAGATTGAGACTTAGAGTCATCCGGATCGGTGTCAAAAACTTGCATCAACGTAACCCTTTCTGACAAACCTTTTTATCACCTCCATAACCGAGAAATATCTCCTTAGTCCTATAAGGATAATTTTGACCGTTGTCCAGTGATCTACTCCTAGATCACTATTGTACACCCTTGCCAAACTCAGGGCAGGGTATACAATAGGTGTGGTACACAGCATGGCATACTCTATAGAACCTATGGTTGAGGCATAGGAATGACTTTCATTCTCTTCCTATTTTCCGTCGTGGTCAGGTTTTGAGTCTTACTCAACTTTACACCTTTGCAACACATGCAAGAACTCTTTCTTTGACTGTTCCATTTTGAACTACTTCAAAATGTTGTCAAGTTATGTACTCATTGAAAAACTTATCAAGCGTCTTGATCTATCTCAATAGATCTTGATGCTCAATATGTAAGTAGCTTTACTGAGGTCTTTCTTTTGAAGAACTCCTTTCAAACACTCCTTTATGCTTTCCAGAAAATTCTACATCATTTCTGATCAACAATATGTCACTCACATATACATATCAGAAAGGCTATGATGTCTACTACACAACCTTCTTCTTGTAGACGTTGTTGGGCCTGCAAGTGCATAGGTTTGTAGGATAGTAGCAAATTTTCCTCAAGTGGATGACCTAAGGTTTATCAATCCGTGGGAGGCGTAGGATGAAGATGGTCTCTCTCAAGTAACCCTGCAACCAAATAACAAAGAGTCTCTTGTGTCCCCAACACACCCAATACAATGGTAAATTGTATAGGTGCACTAGTTCGGCGAAGAGATGGTGATACAAGTGCAATATGGATGGTAGATATAGGTTTTTGTAATCTGAAAATATAAAAACAGCAAGGTAACTAATGATAAAAGTGAGCGTAAACAGTATTGCAATGGTAGGAAACAAGGCCTAGGGTTCATACTTTCACTAGTGCAAGTTCTCTCAACAATAATAACATAGATAGATCATATAACAATCCCTCAACATGCAACAAAGAGTCACTCCAAAGCCACTAATAGTGGAGAACAAACGAAGAGATTATGGTAGGGTATGAAACCACCTCAAAGTTATCCTTTCTATTCTATCTATTCAAGAGTTCGTAGTAAAATAACATGAAGCTATTCTTTCCGCTCAATCCATCATAGAGTTCATACTAGAATAACACCTTAAGACACAAATCAACCAAAACCCTAATGTCACCTAGACACTCCATTGTCACCTCAAGTGTCCGTGGGCATGATTATACGATATGCATCACACAATCTCAGATTCATCAAACCAACATAAAGTACTTCAAAGAGTGCCCCAAAGTTTCTACCAGAAAGTCAAGAAAACGTGTGCCAACCCCTATGCATAGGTTCATGGGCGGAACCCGCAAGTTGGTCAACGAAACATACATCAAGTGGCACGTGATATCCCATTGTCACCACAGATAAACACGACAAGACATACATCAAGTGTTCTCAAATCAAAGACTCAATCCGATAAGATAACTTCAAGAGGGAAACTCAATTCATCACAAGAGAGTAGAGGGGGAGACACATCATAAGATCCAACTATAATAGCAAAGCTCGCGATACATCAAGATCGTGCCATAGAGAGAACACGAGAGAGAGGGAGAGAGAGAGATCAAACACATATCTACTGGTACATACCCTCAGCCCCGAGGGTGAACTACTCCCTCCTTGTCATGGATAGCACCGGGATGATGAAGATGGCCACCGGTGATGGATTCCCCCTCCGGCAGGGTGCCGGAACGGGCCCCCGATAGGTTTTTGGTGGCTACAGAGGCTTGCGACGGTGGAACTCCTGATCTATCTTGATATCCGATGTTTTTAGGGTATGTAGGCTTATATAGGCGAAAGAAGTCGGTCGGGGGAGCCTCGAGGGGCCCATGAGAGGGTAGGGCGCGCCCAAGGGGCGGGCACGCCCAGGAGGGTGGGCGCACCCCCTGTCTCGTGGCCTCCTCGATGATCCCTTGGCTTGCACTCCAAGTTCCTGGGATTGGTTCTGTTCCAAAAATAACTTTTCTGAAGGTTTCATTCCGTTTGGACTCCGTTTGATATTCCTTTTCTTCGAAATACTGAAACAGGCAATAAAACAGCAATATGGGCTGGGCCTCCAGTTAATAGGTTAGTCCCAAAAATGATATAAATGTGTAAAATAAAGCCCATAAACATCCAAAAGGGGTAATATAATAGCATGGAACAATCAAAAATTATAGATATGTTGGAGACGTATCAGGCTGCAGTGCTCCCACTCACTTTCTTGTAGATACAGGCTTCACCGCAAGTCTGTATCAAACTATATGCTTTGATCAACTCATCAAAGCGTATATTCCAACTCCGAGATGCTTGCACCAGTCCATAGATGGATCACTGGAGCTTGATCACTTTGTTAGCACCTGTATGATCGACAAAACCTTCTGGTTGTATCATATACAACTCTTCTTTAAGAAAACCCTTAAGGAATGCAGTTTTGACATCCATTTGCCAGATTTCATAAAATGTGGCAACTGCTAACATGATTCAGACAGACTTAAGCATCGCTACGAGTGAGAAAATCTCATCGTAGTCAACACCTTGAACTTTGTCAAAAACCTTTTTCGACAAGTCTAGCTTTGTAGATAGCAACACTACTATCAACGTTCGCCTTCCTCTTGAAGATCCATTTATTTTCTATGGCTTGCCGATCATCGGGCAAGTCAACCAAAGTCCACACTTTGTTCTCATACATGGATCCCATCTCAGATTTCATGGCCTCAAGCCATTTCGTGGAATCTAGGCTCATCATCGCTTCCTCATAGTTCGTAGGTTCGTCATGGTCAAGTAACATGACCTCTAGAACAGGATTACCGTACCACTCTGGTGCGGATCTTACTCTGATTGACCTATGAGGTTCGGTAGTAACTTGATCTGAAGTTACATGATCATCATCATCAGCTTCCTCACTAATTGGTGTAGGAGTCACAGGAACAGATTTCTGTGATGAACTACTTTCCAATAAGGGAGCAGGTCCAGTTACCTCATCAAGTTCTACTTTCCTCCCACTCACTTCTTTCGAGAGAAACTCCTTCCCTAGAAAGGATCCATTCTTAGCAACGAATGTCTTGCCTTCGGATCTGTGATAGAAGATGTACCCAACTGTCTCTTTTGGGTATCCTATGAAGACACATTTCTCTGATCTGGGTTCGAGCTTATCAGGTTGAAACTTTTCCACATAAGCATCGCAGACTCAAACTTTAAGAAACGACAACTTGGGTTTCTTGCCAAACCACAGTTCATAAGGTGTCGTCTCAAGGATTTAGATGATGCCCTTTTAACGTGAATGCAGCTGTCTCTAATGCATAACCCCAAAACAATAGTGGTAAATCAGTAAGAGACATCATAGATTGTACTATATCCAATAAAGTACGGTTATGACGTTCGGACACACCATTATGTTGTGGTGTTCCAAGTGGCATGAGTTTGTGAAACTATTCCACATTGTTTCAAATGAAGACCAGACTCGTAACTCAAATATTCACCTCCACGATCAGATCATAGAAACTTTATTTTCTTGTTATGATGATTTTCCAATTCACTCTGAAATTCTTTGAACTTAACAAATGAGTTAGTTGCAGGATGATGTATTATGGAGTGAGTAAAGAGACTTGCCGGTAACCAGATTGAACTAGTTATGAGGATACTGACAATCGAATCTTAGGCAAGTAACATACCGGTGACAAAGGGAACAATGTATGTTGTTATGCGGTTTGACCGATAAAGATCTTCGTAGAATATGTAAGAGCCAATATGAGCATCTAGCTTCCGCTATTAGTTATTGACCGGAGATGTGTCTCGGTCATGTCTGCATAGTTCTCGAACCCGTAGGGTCTGCACGCTTAACGTTCGATGACGATTTGTATTATGAGTTATGTGATTTGATGACCGAAGTTTGTTCGGAGTCCCGGATGAGATCGGAGACATGACGAGGAGTCTCGAAATGGTCGAGAGGTAAAGATCGATATATTGGAAGGCTATATTCGGACTCGGAAAGGTTCTGAGTGATTCGGGTATTTTTTGGAGTACCGGAGAGTTACGGGAATTCGTTGGGAGAAGTATTGGGCCTTATTGGGCCATACGGGAATAGAGGAGGCAGACCAAAGGGAAGGAGGTGTGCGCCCCCCAATGGGTTCGAATGGGACTAGGGGAAAGGGGGCGATGCCCCCCCCCCCTTTCCCTTTCCTACTCCCTCTCTCTTTCCCTCTTTCTTCTCTCCTACTCCAGAAAGGAAAAGGGGAATCCTACTAGGACGAGTCCTAGTAGGACTCCCCACACTTGGCGCGCCCCCTCTAGGGCTGACCTCGTCCTCCTCCCTCCTTTATATACGTGGGCAGGGGACACCCCAAAGGCACAACAGACAATCTCTTAGTCGTGTGTGGTGCCCCCCTCCACAGTTACACACCTCAGTCATATCGTTGTAGTGCTTAGGCGAAGCCCTGTGACGGTCGCTTCATCATCACCGTCATCATGTCGTCGTGCTGATGAAGCTCTCCCTCGACACTCAGCTGGATCGAGAGTTCGTGGGACTTCACCGAGCCGAACGTGTGCAGATCGCGGAGGTGTTGTACTTTTGGTACTAGGATCGGTCGGATCGTGAAGACGTACGACTACATCAACCGCGTTGTCAAAACGCTTCCGCTTACGGTCTACGAGGGTGCGTGGACTACACTCTACCCTCTCGTTGCTATGCATCATCATGATCTTGCGTGTGCGTAGGATTTTTTTTGAAATTACTACGTTCCCCAATAGTTTTTATCCATAATAATGCTTTTTGGAGTAATTCTAATGCCTTTTCTCTCATAGTTTGCGAGGTACACACCAAGAGGAAGAATTTCGGCAGCTGGAAATCTGGACCTGAAAAAGCTACGTCAGGCCACCTATTCTGCATAACTCCAAATGAGATGAAACTTTACCGATATTTTTTATGGATTATTTAAGGAATATTGGAGCCAATAAACACCAGACGGGGGCCACCAGGTGGGCATAACCCACCTGGGCGCGCCAGGCCCCCCGGCGCGCCCTGGTGGGTTGTGGCCTCCTCAGCCCACCTCTGGTGCCCATCTTCTAGTATATAAGTGATTGTGAGCTAGAAAAAAATAAGGGGAAGACTTTCGGGACGGAGCGCCACCGTCTCGAGGTGGGACTTTGGCAGGAGCACTTTTGCCCTCCGGCGGAGCGATTCTGCCGGGGGAACTTCCCTCCCGAAGGGGGAAATCATCGTCATCATCATCACCAACAACTCTCCCATCTTGGGGAGGGCAATCTCCATCAACATCTTCACAACACCATCTCATCTCAAACCCTAGTTCTTCTCTTGTATTGAATCTTGTCACCGAAAGTATAGATTGTTGCTAGGGGGTGACTAGTAGTGTTAACTACATCTTGTAGTTGATTACTATATGGTTTATTTGGTGGAAGATTATATGTTCAGATCCATTATGCATATTAATACCCCTCTGATCATGAGCATGTTTGTTGTTTGTGAGTAGTTACTTTCGTTCTTGTGGTCACGGGATAAATCATGTTGCAAGTAATCATGTGAATTTGATATGTGTTCAATATTTTGATGGTATGTATGTTGTGATTCCCTTAGTGGTGTCATGTGAACGTCGGCTACATGACACTTCACCATATTTGGGCCTAAGGGAATGCATTGTGGAGTAGTAAATAGATGGTGGGTTGTGAAAGTGACAGAAACTTAAACCCCAGTTTATGCGCTACCCCTTAAGGGACCGATTGGGCCCAAGAGTTTAATGATATGGTTATAATTTATTCTAAATACTTTTCTCGTAGTTGCGGATGTTTGCGGGAGGGTTAATCATAAGTAGGAGGTTTGTTCAAGTAAGAACAACACCTAAGCACCGGTCCACCCACATATCAAATTATCAAAGTAGCAAACACAAATCAAACCGACATGACGAAATTGACTAGATGAAATCCCCGTGTACACTCAAGAACACTTTGCTTATTATAAGAGACTGTATTGGCATGTACTTTGCCTCAAAAGGATTGGGCTACCTTGCTGCATAATTGTTACAATTATCGTTACTTGCTCGTTACAATTTATCTTGCTATCAAACTACTCGCTACTTACAGTTTCAACACTTGTAGACATTACCTTACTGAAAACTACTTGTCATTTCCTTCTGCTCCTCGTTGGGTTCGACACTCTTACTTATCGAAAAGAGCTACAATTGATCCCCTATACTTGTGGGTCATCACCGACATAAGAGCAGCTTCAGCATCTTCAACTCTTTTCAGTAGAGCTGCTTTTTCGGTCTCCCAGCCGGCTCTCTGTGTGTTGAAGTCCGTCTTCAACTTTTCAGATACCTCCAAGGTGGCTTTAATTTCTGATTTGGCCTTTGAAGTTTCTTATTGTTGTAATGTGATGTTCTTCCGCGGATCAGCCACCTGAGACTCCTTCATGCTTAATTCAGCCTACAAAGATAAATCAAGCAACACATAGGAATCATGATAATCATTCTATTGAAGTCCCAAGCACATTACAAGAAATCTACTTGTCACTTGGGGGCTAATGTAGGTCACTCTTTTTCAAAACAAATCCTTAATAACCCGGCTCGATTTTTTCAAATTAAGTCGGCTCATGGGGCTACATATTCGGATTTTTTACAACATGATATTAAGTCTCGGCTTATCTATTCAGCTTAAGCCGGCCCTTGGGGGCTACTAATTTGGATCTAATGGAGATATGGTAATTTTGAAGGATCGCAAGAAGGCTGTCATTTAAGTCTACATCATTCTCAATTCTCGTATCCTATAGACTTGGCGGCTTACATATATTCATTTGATAAGGGTTTTAGTGTTTACCTCAAAGTGCTCTTTCATCAGATTGACTAAGCCGGCTTCCATATCTCGACTGGTATGTAGGCGGCTTAGGTAGCCCGAATGAATCTCACTAGCACTGAAGCTGGCATAGCTTTCCAAGTCCAATTTCCATTTGCCTTTGCCAGCAGCTGAAAATTCTTCCTTGACACTGTGTTTTGATAAAACGGTGGGGTTGCCTGGCTCTTTAACCAGTCTCGCTGCCCACAACATCTTCATTCTGTTCTTCAGCAGGCTTGGTGGGACTTGGCAGTTTAGTACTGGGCGGATCAACACCCATTGGATCCACTATGATGTTGTGGGTCTCCGGTGGCGGGTCATCAGCAGCAGCTTCATGGTTTGATGTAAATATTCAGACATTGTCTGCTTCTCTGGTTCAGGAGCCTTGGGGTCTTCGGCTGGCTTATTTACCTTCAGTTTCTTGCTAGGCTTGGCTATACCACTGAAAATAAGACATATGAAGAGGTTAATATATCAGTGTATAAAGTGTTGAAGCAAAGAAATCTAATGTGCTCACCCAGGATCGACTTTGAAGAGAGGAATATGAGTTCCAGCTGAGTCGCGAGAGGAGGAGTGTGAGGTTCCCTGATAATTTGAGTCAGAAGGTTAAGCGGTTATCGGATAAGACCCGCCTTTGGAAAAGCTAAGCCGGAATTCCGAGAAACCTCTACTCGGTGTTTGCAACGGGTCGGCGTATTGGGTAAGCCAGCATGCAGATCTCCTCCCCCGCTGTTCTGGGTTGTACGCCGAGCCTCATGTTGTTGTTTCTTCAAAATAAAGTTTGGATCCAAGTAAGCTAAAGGGTGAGAAAACCTTACTTTCCGGGTCATGTGCCAAACTTTCTGTCTTGGCAAAGGCTCTGAGTTGGAGGAAATAGTAGTTACCTCTACAACATCTGCCTGGCTGGTCTCCGCATCATCCTGATAGCAATCAGTGTCAATAAGATGTACAAAAAAGAAGCCAAGGGAGTCAAGTTCTACCTCTGACTCATCATCATTCAAAGCAAATAGCTTTGAGGTGTCTGTTTTCTTCTTGGGAGCCTTGTTCTTTGCCCTGACCTTCTTGGTCGGCTTATCTTGAAGTTTCTTGTTCCAAAAAGAGGAATTGGCGTGAGGGAAACAAGTGATAATAAGAAGAAGGCAATGTATGAATAATAGATAAAGTAAAAATAGCTTCAAGTACTTACAGCTGGAGCCGGGTTAAGGGTGCAAACTGGATTCAGCCCCATCTTGCTACAAGTTTCCAAATTCTCCCCAAGCAGCAATTTTGTCATTTTGTTGATCTCACTATCTTCCAGATGTATGTTGCAGTGATGTTGTGGGTCTTTTACATCACTAGTTTATTCACACATTAGACCAGACCGGCAACTCAAGGGCAGAATCCTCCAGGCGACCCAGCACCGGACTAAATCGACTCCTGTTAAGCCGTTAGCCATCAAGGCTCTGATCTTTGAAAAAGTGGGCATATATTTAGCCCGTTCCTCGGTGTTGATTCGGTCCGGGAGTGGATGTCTTGAGCTAAGTCGGCTGTCACGGAAACTCGGCAGAGGATTCTCATCGGCTGGAGATGTATCTTGAAAATAAAACCGAGTTTGGTTCTAGTCTTTAGGGTGAGTAGGAAGTGCAATTGAAGGGAAGGTGGCTTCTTTGCGCCTTTGAATGGAAATTCCCCCAAATTCTAAACTAGGACCATCTATGAACTCGATCTGGCGGTTCAAATAATAGTGCTCTCTAAAGAGATCAACACTAGGCTCCTCTTAAAGGTATACTTCGCAAAAAAATTGGAAGTTGCGGATGTTGGAAATAGAGTTTGGGCCGATGTCTTGGGGGTGAAGTTGTAAAAAGTACAGAACATGACGAAAGATTTTGAGCCGGGTGTAGAAAAGCCCCGGAGCATATGACCAGCAAAAACCATGACCTCGCCTTCCTTTGGCTCAAGTCTGATCTCTGTCCCCGGAGCCCCCCAGTGGATAACATCCTTGGCTGCTAAGACGCTGATGACCCACAAGTATAGGGGGTCTATCGTAGTCCTTTCGATAAGTAAGAGTGTCGAACCCGGCGAGGAGCAGAAGGAAATGATAAGCGGTTTTCAGCAAGGTATTCTCTGCAAGTACTGAAATAAGTGGTAACAGATAGTTTTGTGATAAGATAAATTGTAACGAGCAACAAGTAACAAAAGTAAATAAAGTGCAGCAAGGTGGCCCAATCCTTTTTGTAGCAAAGGACAAGCCTGGACAAACTCTTATAATAGGAAAAGCGCTCCCGAGGACACATGGGAATATCGTCAAGCTAGTTTTCATCACGCTCATATGATCCGTGTTCGGTACTTTGATAATTTGATATGTGGGTGGACCGGTGCTTGGGTACTGCCCTTACTTGGACAAGCATCCCACTTATGATTAACCTCTATTGCAAGCATCCGCAACTAAAACAAAAGTATTAAGGTAAACCTAACCATAGCATGAAACATATGGATCCAAATCAGCCCCTTAAGAAGCAACGCATAAACTAGGGTTTAAGCTTCTGTCACTCTAGCAACCCATCATCTACTTATTACTTCCCAATGCCTTCCTCTAGGCCCAAATAATGGTGAAGTGTTATGTAGTCAACATTCACATAACACCACTAGAGGATAGACAACATAAATCTCATCAAAATATCGAACGAATACCAAATTCACATGACTACTAATAGTAAGACTTCTCCCTTGTCCTCAAGAACAAACATAATTACTCGCAAAGCATATTCATGTTCATAATCAGAGGGGTAATAATATGCATAGAGGATCTGAACATATGATCCTCCACCAAATAAACCAACTAGCATCAACTACAAGGAGTAATCAACACTACTAGCAACCTACTAGCACCAATCCCGGACTTGGAGACAAGAATTGGATACAAGAGATGAACTAGGGTTTGGAGATGAGATGGTGTTGGTGAAGATGTTGATGGAGATTGCCCTCTCCCAATGAGAGGAGCGTTGGTGATGACGATGGTGATGATTCCCCCCCCCCCCGGAGGGAAGTGTCCCTGGCAGAACAGCTCTGCCAAAGCCCTAGATTGGTTCCGCCAAGGTTCCGCCTTGTGGCGGCGGAGTCTCGTCCCGAAAGGTTGCTTCTTATTTTTTTCTCATCGAAAGACTTCATATAGGAGAAGATGGGTGTCGGAGAGCCACCAAGGGGCCCACGAGGTAGGGGGCACGCCCAGGGGGGTGCCCCCACCCTCATGAGCTGGGTGTGGGCCCCCTGTCCTTCATCTTTGGCGATGATTTTTCTTTATTTATTTTAAGGTATTCTGTGGAGTTTCAGGACTTTTGGAGTTGTGTAGAATATGCCTTCAATATTTGCTCCTTTTCCAGCCCAGAATTCCAGCTGCCGGCATTCTCCCTCTTCATGTAAACCTTGTAAAATAAGAGAGAATAGCCATAAGTATTGTGACATAACGTGAAATAGCAGCCCATAATGCAATAAATATTGTCATAAAAGCATGATGCAAAATGGACGTATCAACTCCCCCAAGCTTAGACCTCGCTTGTCCTCAAGCGAAAAGCCGATAACAATAAATATGTCCTCATGTTTAGAGGTAGAGGCGTCGATAAAAACAAAATATGGACATGAAGGCATCATGATTATTTCATAACAGCAACATATATAGATTTTTTCATATGATTACTCATGTTCAAGTGATGATCTTTTCACAAAGCCAAAGCATGAATCAGAAACCTTATTGAGAACCAACAAATTATACCCTTAGTCATTGAAGCAATTGCAATTTATCATAACATCGGAAAGAGTCTATGTCAGAGCTTAAAAGCAAGTCCACATACTCAACTATCACTTAGTCCTTCATAATTGCTAGCACTCATGCGATACTTGTGGTTACGGAGTTTAATCGGACACAGAGAAAGATAGGGGCTTATAGTTCTGCCCCACAACCTTTTACGTCAAGGGTAATGTCAACAATAATAATTCAGGCTCCCCCACATCCAATTAGATATATATATATCATACTCTTTCCAACATGCTGAGCTTGCCAAAGGATAAAATGAAAAAGGAAAGGTGAAGATCACCGTGACTCTTGCATAAGGTAGAGGATAATAATAAAAGATAGGCCCTTCGCAAAGGGAATCAGAGGTTGTCATGCGCGTTTAGGGTTGATGCACAAAATCTTAATGCAAAAGAACGTCACTTTATATTGCCC
This sequence comes from Triticum aestivum, assembly GCF_018294505.1. Taxonomy (NCBI): domain Eukaryota; kingdom Viridiplantae; phylum Streptophyta; class Magnoliopsida; order Poales; family Poaceae; genus Triticum; species Triticum aestivum. Next base: position 467,333,332 of record NC_057801.1, read on the forward strand.
CTTGCATGTGAACATTTATTATGAAGTCCGTCGCTTTTATTGCGTCCACAACAAGTTCGTACAAAGCTTATTTCTCTGCACTAATAAGTCATGCATATTTAGAGAGCAATTTTTATTGCTTGCACCGATGACAACTTACTTGAAGGATCTTACTCAATCCATAGGTAGATATGGTGGATTCTCATGGCAAAACTGGTTTAAGGGTATTTGGAAGCACAAGTAGTATTTCTACTTGGTGCTAAGAATTTGGCTAGCATGAGGGGGAAAGGCAAGCTCAACACGGTAGAGGATCCATGACAACATACTTTATCTCGGATGTAAGAAAACATAAATCATTATGTTGTCTTCCTTGTCCAACCTCAACTCTTTAGCATGTCATATTTTAATGAGTGCTCCCAATCATAAAAGATGTCAATGATAATATATCTATATGTGAAACCTCTCTTTCCTTATTACTTCCTATTAATTGCAATGATGACCAAAGCTATATTTGCCAACTCCCAACAACTTTTAATCACCATACTCTCTCTATGTGAAGTCATTACTTTCACTAAGATCAATATGAACTCTTTGATTCTTTTTATTCTTTTTCTTCTAATCACCCAAGATCATGGCAAAACAATCAAGCCCTTGACTCAACACTAATCTTTATTATATAGCTCACGGACTCGATTACAAAGAAGGATCATAAAGCAAAACTCGAAACTAGATCATGCCATGACTTTATTCTACTAAATCAAGATACTACTAATAGGATCGAACTACGAAATACGGTAAAGATAGGAGTTGTGATGGTTATACGATACCAGGGCACCTCCCCCAAGCTTGGTAGTTGCCAAGGGGAGTGCCCATACCCATGTGATTATATCCTCGGGGTGATGGAGGTGGTGATGATGATGGTGGATAATCGCACATCGAGCGTAAAAGTTCCTCCAACTTGCGGGTAATGCCCTTGAGCCCAACAATATGATTCTTCAACAAAATATTCTCCTGTGTAAGATACTTGTTCTGTATGTGGGCTAACTCAATTATCTTGAAAGCTTCAATCTCTGTTGGAGTGAAAACGTTAGGTAAAGGTTGAGGGATGTATTCTTCGTTCACCACCGGAGCTTGAACCTCCATGGCCTTCTTGATCCTTTCATCCTTGTTGATTTCTTCTGGTTCCTCTCTTTTCAACTCTATCTTCAATAGCCAAGCATCCTTGTCTTCGTTGCTGGAAGAGGGAGAAGTCATGGTGCTCTAAATCTGCAACGGAAATAGCTCGAAACGAAAACAGAGGATATTTGCGTGATACGGTGGTCAAAACCTTCGGGAGTATATATAATGAATTTTTACCGACCAAAATACGTATCGTGCAAGGAAACGGAGTCCGGAGGGCACACGAGGTGCTCACGAGGTAGGGGGGCGCGCCCAGGGGGGTAGGGCGCGCCCTCCACCCTCCTGGAGGCCTCGTGTCCTCCCCGGACTGCTACTTATTTTTCTATTTTTCTAAATATTACAAAACGGAGAAATATTGCCTTAAAAATTGTTTTGGAGTTGGTTTACTTATCGTACCACATACGTATTCCTTTTCGGAGTCTGAAGCGGGCTGGAAAATGTCCCTTATGTATTCCTCCGGGGTTACGGTTTCAATAATATTGGTTTCAACATTTATAGGATTACCTGAGATATAGTGTTTGATCCTTTGACCGTTTACCACCTTCGGATTTGTGCCTTCGAAGTTGTTGATTTTTATGGCACTGGAACGATATACCTCATCGATAACGTAGGGACCTTCCCACTTAGAGAGAAGCTTTCCTACAAAAAATCTTAAATGAGAGTTGTATAGAAATACATAATCACCTACAGTAAACTCATGCTTTTGTATCCTTTTGTCATGCCATCTTTTAACCTTTTCTTTAAACAACTTGGCATTTTCATAACCTTGGGTTCTCCATTCATCAAGTGAGCTAATATCAAATAACCTCTTCTCACCGGCAAGTTTGAAATCATAGTTGAGCTCTTTAATAGCCCAATATGCCTTATGTTCTAGTTCGAGAGGTAAGTGACAAGCTTTTCCATAGACCATTTTGTACAGAGACATACCCATAGGATTTTTATATGCAGTTCTATAGGCCCATAATGCATCATCAAGTTTCTTGGACCAATTCTTTCTAGACCTATTAACAGTATTTTGCAAAATTAATTTGAGCTCTCTATTGCTCAATTCTACTTGACCACTAGACTGCGGGTGATAAGGAGATGCAATCCTATGATTAACGTCATATTTAGCAAGCATCTTACAGAAAGCACCATGAATAAAGTGTGGACCACCATCAGTCATTAAATATCTAGGGACTCCAAACCTCAGAAAAATAACTTCCTTAAGCATTTTAATAGAAGTGTTATGATCAGCACTACTAGTTGGAATAGCTTCTACCCACTTAGTAACGTAATCAACAACAACTAAAATATGTGTGTATCCATAGAGGCAATAAAAGGTCCCATATAATCAAAGCCCCAAACATCAAATGGTTCAATAACAAGTGAATAATTCATAGGCATTTCTTGACATCTACTAATATTACCAATTCTTTGACATTCATCGCAAGACAGAACAAACTTACGGGCATCCTTGAAGAGAGTAGGCCAATAAAAACCAGATTGCAATACCTTATGTGCAGTTCTATCTCTAGCACGGTGTCCTCCATAAGCTTCGGAGTGACACTTGCGTAGGATCTGTTCTTGTTCATGCTCAGGTACACAACGTCTAATGACACCATCTACTCCTTCTTTATAAAGATGTGGGTCATCCCAAAAGTAATGTCGCAAGTCATAGAAAAACTTTTTCTTTTGCTGGTATGTGAAGCTAGGTGGTATAAATTTAGCGACAATATAATTAGCATAATCAGCATACCATGGAGTGCTATGAGAAGTGCTTATGACATTTAATTGCTCATCAGGGAATCTATCATCAATAGGTAGTGGGTCATCAAGAACATTCTCTAACCTAGATAAGTTATCTGCAACGGGGTTCTCAGCTCCTTTTCTATCAACAATATGCAAATCAAATTCTTGCAGCAAGAGAACCCATCTAATGAGTCTAGGTTTTGCATCCTTCTTTTCCATAAGATATTTAATAGCAGCATAATCAGTGTGAATAGTTACTCTAGAATCAATAATATAGGGTCTGAATTTATCACAAGCAAATACAACTGGTAAAAGTTCCTTTTCGGTAGTAGCATAATTTCTTTGAGCATTGTCTAGAGTCTTACTAGCATAATGGATAACATTTAATTTCTTATCAACTCATTGCCCTAGAACAACACCTACAACATATCACTAGCATCACACATAATTTCAAAGGGTAAATTCCAATCAGGTGGCTGAACAACAGGTGCAGAGACTAATGATTTCTTAAGTATTTCAAATGCTTCTACACAATCATCATCAAAGACAAACTGTACATCTTTTTGTAATAAATTAGTCAGAGGCCGAGAGATTTTTGAGAAGTCCTTAATGAATCTCCTATACAACCGGCGTGACCAAGGAAACTTCTTATACCTTTAATGTCCTTGGGACATGGCATCTTTTCAATAGCATCAACCTTGGCTTTATCAACTTCAATACCTCTTTCAGAAACTTTGTGCCCCAAGACAATACCTTCATTAACCATAAAGTGGCACTTTTCCCAATTCAAGACAAGATTAGTTTCTTCACATCTCTGCAAAACTCGAGCAAGATTGCTCAAGCAATCATCAAAAGAGGAACCATAGACGGAAAAGTCGTCCATGAAGACCTCACAAATCTTTTCACAAAAGTCAGAGAATGTAGCCATCATGCATCTATGAAAGGAAGCAGGTGCATTACATAAACCAAAAGGCATACGTCTATAAGCAACAGTACCAAAAGGGCATGTACAAGTAGTCTTTGATTGATCTTTAGTTGGCACAGGTATTTGAGAGAAACCAGAATAACCATCTAGAAAGCAATAATGTGTATGTTTGCATAATCATTCTAGCATTTGATCAATAAAAGGTAAGGGGTAATGATCTTTCTTAGTAGCCTTATTTAACTTACGGAAATCAATTACCATCCTATAACCTGTGATAATTCTTTGCGGGATCAATTCATCTTTATCATTAGGGACAATAGTAATACTTCCCTTCTTAGGGACACAATGGACATGACTTACCCACTGACTATCAGCAATGGGATAAATTATACCTGCCTCCAGAAGCTTTAGTATTTCTTTTCTTACCACTTCTTTCATTTTAGGATTCAAGCATCGTTGAGGATCACAAACTGGTTTGGCATCCGCTTCCAAATTTATTTTATGTTGACATAGAGTGGGACTAATGCCCTTAAGATCATCAAGTGTATATCCAATAGCGGCACGATGCTTCTTCAGAGTTTTCAATAATCTTTCTTCTTCATGCTTTGAGAGGTTAGCACTAATAATAACAGGATATATTTTCTTTTCATCAAGATAAGCATATTTAAGATTATCAGGCAACGGTTTAAGCTCAAACACGGGATCACCCTTAAGTGGAGGAGGATCCCCTAGGATTTCAACAGGCAAATTGTGTTGCAGAATAGGCTCCTGTTTAAAGAATACTTCATCTATTTCCCTTCTTTCATTCATGAACATATCATTTTCATGGTCTAGCAAATAGTGTTCTAAAGGATCACTAGGAGGTACGGCAATAGAAGCAAGACCAATAATTTCATCCTTACTAGGCAATTCTTCCTCACGATGTTGTTTACTAAATTTAGAGAAATTAAACTCATGAACCATATCATCCAAGCCAATAGTAACAACATTCTTTTTGCAGTCTATCTTAGCATTAACAGTATTCAAGAAGGGTCTACCAAATATAATGGGACAAAAGCTATCTTGTGGAGAACCAAGAACAAGAAAATCAGCGGGATATTTGGTTTTCCCGCACAAGACTTCAACATCTCTAACAATTCCCACTGGAGAAATAGTATCTCTATTGGCAAGTTTAATTGTAACATCAATACCTTCTAACTCAGCAGGTGCAATATCATGCATAATTTCTTTGTATAAGTCAATGGGTATAACACTAGCACTAGCACCCATATCACACAAGCCATGATAACAATGATCTCCTATTTTAACAGAATAACAGGCACGCCTACCACAGGTCTATGTTTATCTTTATCACAAGGTTTAGCAATTCTGGCAGTTTCACCACAGAATTGAATAACATGCCCATCAATATTGTCAGACAAGAGATCTTTAACAATAGCAATAATAGGTTATACTTTGACTTGCTCAGGAGGTGTATAAGTTCTAATATTGCTTTTACGAACAACAGTTGAAGCTTTAGCATGATCCTTCATTCTAACAGGGAAAGGTGGTTTCTCAACATAAGAAGTGGGAACAATAGGATCATTATAAGTGACAATCTTTTCTTCAACTTTAATAGGTGCAGCTACTTTTACTTCTATGGGAGGATGATATTTAAACCACGTCTCCTTGGGGAGATCAACATAAGTAGCAAAAGATTCACAGAAAGAAGCTACTATTTCAGAGTCAAGTCCATATTTAGTGCTAAACTTACAGAAAATATCGATATCCATAAAAGATTTAACACAATCAAACTTAGGTGTCATACCTGACTCCTTACCTTCGTCGAGGTCCCAATCTTCAGATTTGCGTTTAATTCTATCCAATAAATTCCATCTGAATTCAATAGTCTTCATCATAAAAGAGCCAGCACAAGAAGTATCGAGCATGGTGCGATTGTTATCAGAAAGCCAAGCATAAAAACTTTGCATAATTACTTCTCTTGCGAGCTCATGATTGGGGCATGAATATAACATTGATTTAAGCCTCCCCCAAGCTTGAGCAATGCTTTCTCCTTCGCGAGGCCAAAAATTATATATATAATTGCAATCACGATGAACAAGATGCATAGGGTAATACTTTTGATGAAATTTCAACTTCAATCTTTTATAGATCCAGGATCTCATATCATCACATAGCCTATACCATGTCAATGCGTCTCCCTTTAAATATAAAGGGAAAGCCTTCTTCTTAACAACATCATCGGGTATACCTGCAAGCTTAAATAGTCCACAAACATCATCCACATAGCGTAGATGTTGATCAAGATGCTTTGTTCCATCTCCTATAAAAGTATTAGCTAGCAGTTTTTCCATCAAACCCGAAGGAATCTCAAAAGGAGTTTCATTTTCAATAGGTTCAGTAGGTTGAGTAGGTTGAGGAGCAACTCTTTGCTCTACTGGACGGGGTGAAGATACCCCGAACAAGCCCCTCAGACAATTACTTTCCATAGTAACAAGTGACAGAAAATTTCAGCACACTAAATAAATTTTTCCTTACCAAATTCCACCTACCAAAGGTGCTTCACTCCCCGGCAACGGCGCCAGAAAAGACTCTTGATGACCCACAAGTATAGGGGATCTATCATAGTCCTTTCGATAAGTAAGAGTGTCGAACCCAACGAGGAGCAGAAGGAAATGATAAGCGGTTTTCAGCAAGGTATTCTCTACAAGTACTGAAATAAGTGGTAACAAATAGTTTTGTGATAAGATAAATTGTAACGAGCAACAAGTAACAAAAGTAAATAAAGTGCAGCAAGGTGGCCCAATCCTTTTTGTAGCAAAGGACAAGCCTGGACAAACTCTTATAATAGGAAAAGCGCTCCCGAGGACACATGGGAATATCGTCAAGCTAGTTTTCATCATGCTCATATGATCCGCGTTCGGTACTTTGATAATTTGATATGTGGGTGGACCGGTGCTTGGGTACTGCCCTTACTTGGACAAGCATCCCACTTATGATTAACCTCTATTGCAAGCATCCGCAACTACAACAAAAGTATTAAGGTAAACCTAACCATAGCATGAAACATATGGATCCAAATCAGCCCCTTACGAAGCAACACATAAACTAGGGTTTAAGCTTCTGTCACTCTAGCAACCCATCATCTACTTATTACTTCCCAATGCCTTCCTCTAGGCCCAAATAATGGTGAAGTGTTATGTAGTCGACGTTCACATAACACCACTAGAGGATAGACAACATACATCTCATCAAAATATTGAACGAATACCAAATTCACATGACTACTAATAGCAAGACTTCTCCCTTGTCCTCAGGAACAAACGTAATTACTCACAAAGCATATTCATGTTCATAATCAGAGGGGTAATAAAATGCATAGAGGATCTGAACATATGATCTTCCACCAAATAAACCAACTAGCATCAACTACAAGGAGTAATCAACACTACTAGCAACCTACTAGCACCAATCCCGGACTTGGAGACAAGAATTGGATACAAGAGATGAACTAGGGTTTGGGGATGAGATGGTGCTGGTGAAGATGTTGATGGAGATTGCCCTCTCCCGATGAGAGGAGCGTTGGTGATGACGATGGTGATGATTTCCCCCTCCCGGAGGGAAGTGTCCCCGGCAGAACAGCTCTGCCAGAGCCCTAGATTGGTTCCGCCAAGGTTCCGCCTCGTGGCGGCGGAGTCTCGTATGGAAAGGTTGCTTCTTATTTTTTTCTCATTGAAAGACTTCATATAGGAGAAGATGGGCGTCGGAGAGCCACCAGGGGGCCAATGAGGTAGGGGGGCGCGCCCCCCACCCTCGTGAGCAGGGTGTGGACCCCTTGGCCTTCATCTTTGGCGATGATTTTTCTTTATTTATTTTAAGGTATTCTGTGGAGTTTCAGGACTTTTGGAGTTGCGTAGAATAGGCCTTCAATATTTGCTCCTTTTCCAGCCCAGAATTCCAGCTGCCGGCATTCTCCCTCTTCATGTAAACCTTGTAAAATAAGAGAGAATAGCCATAAGTATTGTGACATAACGTGAAATAGCAGCCCATTATGCAATAAATATTGTCATAAAAGCATGATGCAAAATGGACGTATCAGACGCCCATTTGAACATATTCGTTCAGGGTTTGCTCTATAATGGTTGAAGTGGTCCAGTTGGATGCAGTCACGGTCTTAGTCATTTTTTCAATGAAAAGCCTCAAAATGAGATATTGGTGGGTCATATTTATGAAGGTAAGCCGCGTTATAGTGAGAGGAAAGCAAGTTTATTAAAGCAAATTGGTTCAGATGCAAATATTACATGTTATGGAAGCAGAAATGGGCATGAGTAAGCCGGCAAGGAGAGACTGGGTGATACGGATATTGGATATATATCGGTGGTTTAAATGTTTTATCAAAGAGTCGGCTGGTGTTTTTCCGGGTCACAACATATCTATATTTGAGCCGCCCAAACAGCAAGTGGTCGGACATATGGTTATAAGATCTGGAAAGTGAGTAAAATTTCACTATGTGTTGGACAAACAGATTCCACAAGTGAGGAATTATATTTATGGATTTACAGCAGTTCAGAAAAGGAGAATAATTGCTGACCCTAAATATGACAGTGGAAGAACACACCAGTGGATTTTGAATCTCAGGGATATAGGATGCATCTATGATTGGAAACGAACGATAAAACTGCTACCGCATAAGCTTTGTATTACTTTTCAGATTGAAATAAGCGTTGGCAAAGAAACCACGATGAACTCCGATGAACACTGTCGAACGCTAATGAACTAGGGCACCCTAATGCAGATTGAGGATAAGGAAAGAGGGGTACCTGTGGATGCTGACGAACAGCAGAAGAGTGCCGCGATCTCTGGACACGGTCAGGTTGATGCAGTGGCCTGGGTCGGAGTTGTTGAAGACGGTCAACGGCAGCGGCGGAGCTCGGGTCGTGGTGGCGTCGCGAGGAAAGAGATGAAGAACAAGAGGCATGGGTAAAAGAGTGAAGAAGAGGGCCCCCTATCCCTATTTATAAGGGGATGATAGGATGGCATGCACGAGAATCGAGGAGGCAAAATGATTATGCTGGCAATGCGGGCGCCTTGATATTCAGAGGTCCATTAAGATAAAGGTCCGTTGAGATGTTTCATTTTGGGAAAGAATATGCTGGTACAATCCCAGGGATCCTTGCTCAGAAGCAATCTGGTCTGCCGTAATTTGGAAATTGATATCAAAGGAGTCCGTTTTCCAACTTCCTTGATAGTCATCGAGTCTGTCAAATTGGATATTATTTTGGGAATGAATTGGTTAAGCCAATATCAAGTATGCATCAACTGTGCGACCAGAGAAGTCACCTTGACAAGTCAGGAAGGTTGAACTACAAAATTTTGTGCCCGCAGAAGCATACCCAAGAAAGAAATGGTCTTCACCGTTGTAGCTGAAGAATTGGGATTAATTCCCATGGTCAGCGAATTTCCACATGTATTCTCTGAAGAATTGCCAGGAATGCCGCCAGACCGAGAGCTTGAGTTTGCAATTGATCTTGTGCCCGGGACCGCACCATTATACAAGAAGTATTATCGGATGCCTTCATCAGAATTAGTGGAATTAAAGAAACAGCTCGACGAGATGCTGCAGAAAGGTTATATCCGGCCAAGGTCTTCACCATGGGGATCACCCGCAATATTTGTGGACAAGAAAGACGGGAGTCTCTAGATGTGTGTGGGTTATCATCAGCTGAATGATGTCACTGTCAAGAAGAAATATCCACTACCAAGGATCGATGATTTATTTGATCAACTCAGTGGGGCAAAAGTATTCACCAAGATTGATTTGAGGACCGGATACCACCAGCTCAAGATCAAGAAGGAAGATATTCCTAAGACCGCGTTCACTACATGTCAGGGATATACCCCGCGGTATGACCCGGCCGGAAATATAACCCAGTCGGACTTGGCGGTTTACTTGAGACCCGATTGATACTTGGTGATTCACTGGCGACCCGCCCTGACCAGACAGTTTACGAGCAATCTGCTAGAACATTATGACTCACTGGTAACCTGGCGACGGGACAGACGGATGACAAGGCCCAAGGCCCAGAAGGCCAGTTTATGTTAATAGTGGGCCGGTTTAAGAGGAAAGGCAGGAAGAATATTTACCTTACAAGGAGTTAAGACCCGGACTTGTATCCGGTTTGTATTAGAACATAGACTAGTCCTAATCCTAATAGGACTCCACATGTAACCCGCCCCTTCAACTTATATAAGGAGGGGCAAGGCTCCCCAAAGAGGGATAGGAAATAAGAACCAATCTCTAGGGCTAGACACAACTAGGAGAGCCGGTTTATGATGACTCCCTCATGAGCATAATGAGACCTAGCCACAAACAGCATGTAGGGCTATTACCGGATGATGTTTCCCGGGGCTCGAAGTTGTCTAAATCCTTGTCTTGTGTGTTGATCTGCCTCGCATCTCTCATCACGATCAACCCCTCTCAAGCTACCACATAGATGCATTGGCCTCGCATCTCTCATCACGATCAACCCCTCGCAGCCGGAACAGGATGAGGAAGAACCGAACGGATTACCGCATTCGCGATTACTCGCCCGCCCGTACGGCTTACCGCGCCTGCGGTTGACTCGCCCGTCCGCATCGGCTTACAATGTCGTGGCCGGTTCATCTATCTGATCTCACGGCCGACTCATTCGTGATTGGTTTTAGCGTCACCGAGGTGATAATCAACTCTGCGATGGATAATTTCCAGCCTAACATATCAGGTGAAATCTATCTAAGTCTATTTCTGACACATATTGTTTTGTCAAAGAACAATTACGTTGGTTTGTATATCTTTATATCAGGACAATTATTCACCGCCGAAGTAGAGTTATATCACGGATATGGAGTGCATAGCATCGTCATTTTGCATTAACATTTATCCGTACTGCCATGCTCAACGGAAAGTGCTTACGCTGCCGCCTTGCGGTCTGGTCTACATCAACACACTAGGCCGCACCTGTCTGCATGAGCTGTTTATTGAGTATGAGCAAGTCACTGCTTGGGTAGCCCAGTTTTCTTTCAACAAATTGGAGGCAAATTATCATCAGCTGCCGTCTGCGCTGGATGGCTCAATGGACATGCGCACAAGTCACCGCCACTATAATTTCATCAACTTCAAACAGCCAGTTGGAAGGAACCATTGGCCGAGTTGCTGACGCAGCTCATACGGGATAATTTATAACCCGCCACAGTCACCTCAACCTTTTGTGGATTCACATCGTGCTATCGACACCAATGATATACAACTTATGTCGGTTTATATCACGGTAAAATATGGAGAATCTCAAGCCAACTCCTCGAGTCGCCTTGAGACTCGGGGGCTACAAAGATATGACTCAGTACATGCTGCTGGTTTTCAGTGAATTCAAGAACCCCAGGACGTTGGAGGGAAAGATAAACCCGGTCCCGGAGGCTACTACCACATTGATGAAAATTTAAAGGCTGTCAGAAAATTTCCGGTTCAAAATGAAGAATGCCGGTTTAAAATCCGGTTCAAGGGAAATGTGTTCTCCCACAGAGCTCTGAAGCTCTCAAATCTGGTTTAAGAATTTCCGGATCATGAAGAATTAATCTCTCGCAAGTTCGAGTTTAAAGGTCGTCAGAAAATTTTCGGCTGAAAATGAAGATTCCGGTTTAAAATCCGGCTCAAGGGAAAGATGTCTCCCATAAAACTTTGAAGCTCTCAATATCCGGTTTAACATCCGGTTCAAGAAGAAATATCTCTCGCAAAGTTCGAGCTCCCAGAAAAATTAAAGGGACCAAAGATAGTCTGTTGCAAAAGCAAAACTCAGACATAGGTACCCCTTGAGCACAACTCAAAATATTGCTTGGAGGCTTCTGCTTTATAAATCGGAGATTACCCATTGATTCGGCTATCAAGCCAATATTATCATAAGAGAAAAGCTCTGGTTACTTCGGTAATCTTGCTATCAAGCCAATATCATCATAAGGGGCCAAAGAGACTCTGTTGCACAGCACAACTCAAACGTAGGCACCCACTGAGCACAACACAAAATATTACCTGGGGTCTTTTTTGTTGCACAGCAACCAAGTGTTTTAACCCTTGTAATAGGCTATCAAGCCAGGCTTGGAAGCCATGTGTATTCACCTAAAACCCCGGGTTAACCTACCTTCATCAAGTAAGTCACTCCGCCCAGGTAATCCTGGTATGACCCGCCGAACGTTTGGCAAGTCAATCTTATACAGACCCTAAACTTGTCAAAGTTAAAACGACGATTGGTTAATGTGAGGTCCATCTTAAAAGGCTTTGTAAAATGGTTTAACTCAGTGGCCTGGCAGCCCATGAAAAGCCTCGATTTTAGGCCTGGCAGCCCATAAAAGCCCTCGACTACAAGTTTTCATATGCTTTTATTTGTCAAAGTTTTTTCTCCTTTGATAAGGTTTTATGATAAACCAACGTTAATTCATCCGGCTTGGCTTTCAACTATAAGTTGTCAGTACATGATCAGTTATAATCCGGTGTTTATTGACCCGGCCTGGTTTCGACTACAAGTCGCCAGTATTATATATGGATTATCCGGTGTTTATTACAACCCGGTACAGTTTTCTTATAAACCGGCAAAATATGGGAGGAGTTATCAGTACTCAAGATTTGGGTTATCACCCTTACTGCAAAAGTTGGTAAACCAATGATGTGATTCAATGTCACATGTATGATATATTTCATATTTGATTATTCTTAAGTGCAGCCTTGGTTATAAACCCGGGTTATATGTTGGGCATTATGACCCGTCCGGCGGTAAACCGCCAGGACACTTTAAATTTGTTGTATGCAGAAACAGGTTGAATAATGCATAATTATAAATCATCCGCGTTTATTAACCCGGCCTGGCTTTTTCACTATAAGTCGCTGATACGTCCATTTTGCATCATGCTTTTATATCAATATTTATTGCATTATGGGTTGTTATTACACATTATATCTCAATACTTATGGCTATTCTCTCTTATTTTAGAAGGTTTACCATGAAGAGGGAGAATGCCGCTAGCTGGAATTCTGGCTGGAAAAGGAGCAAAAGTGGGAAACCTATTCTGCACAGCTCCAAAAGTCCTGAAACTCCACGAAACAACTTTTTGGATTTAATAAGAATTTTTGAGCAAAAGAAATAGGCCAAGGGGCCCACACCCTGTCCAGGAGACAGGGGGTGCGCCCCCCCTATAGGGCGCGCCCCTATCTCTTGGGCCCCCCTGGTGGGCCTCCGGCGTCCATCTTCTACTATATCATCACTTTTACCCTGGAAAAAATCATGGGCAAGCTTACGGGATGAAACTCCGCCGCAACGAGGCAGAACCTTGGCGGAATCAATCTAGGGCTCGGGCAGAGCTGTTCTGCCGGGGACACTTCCCTCCAGGAGGGGGAAATCATCACCAACGTCATCACCAACGATCCTCTCATCGGGAGGGGTCAATCTCCATCAACATCTTCACCAACACCATCTCCTCTCAAAACCCTAGTTCATCTCTTGTATCCAATCTTGTATCAAAACCACAAATTGGTACCTGTGGGTTGCTAGTAGTGTTGATTACTCCTTGTAGTTGATGCTAATTGGTTTACTTGGTGGAAGATCATATGTTCAGATCCTTTATGCATATTATTACTCCTCTGATTATGAACATGAATATGCTTTGTGAGTAGTTACGTTTGTTCCTGAGGACATGGGTGAAGTCTTTCTATTAGTAGTCATGTGAATTTGGTATTCGTTCGATATTTTGATGAGATGTATGTTATCTTTTCCTCTACTGGTGTTATGTGAATGTCGACTACATGACACTTCACCATTATTTGGGCCTAGAGGAAGGCGTGGGGAAGTAATAAGTAGATGATGGGTTGCTAGAGTGACAGAAGCTTAAACCCTAGTTTATGTGTTGCTTCGTTAGGGCCTGATATGGATCCATATGTTTAATGCTGTGGTTAGGTTTACCTTAATACTTCTTATTGTAGTTGCGGATGCTTGCAATAGGGGTTAATCATAAGTGGGATGCTTGTCCAAGTTAGGGCAGTACCCAAGTACTAGTCCACCCACATATCAAATTATCAAAGTACCGAACGCGAATCATATGAACCTGATGAAAACTTGATGATAATTCCCAATGTGTCCTCGGGAGCTCCTTTATTATTATTAGAAATTCTCCAGGCTTATCCTTTGCTACATAAAGGATTGGGCCACCTTGCTGCACTTTATTTACTTTATTTACTTGTTGCTTGTTACTATTTATCTTATCACAAAACTATCTATTACCTACAATTTCAGTGCTTGCAGAGAAAACCTTACTGAAAACCGCTTATCATTTCCTTCTGCTCCTCGTTGGGTTCGACACTCTTACTTATCGAAAGGACTACGATAGATCCCTACACTTGTGGGTCATGAAGACTCTTTTTTGGCGCGTTGCCGGGGAGTGTAGCGCTTTTGGTGAGTGGAACTTGGTAAGGAAACATTTATATAGTGGGCTGAAATTTTCTGTTACTTGTCACTATGGAAACTAATCCTTTGAGGGCCTTGTTTGGGGTATCTTCACCCCAACCATAAGAGCAAAGAGTTGCCCCTCAACCTACTGAACTTTATGAAAATATTTACTATGAGATTCCTTCGGGTATGATAGAGAAACTGCTAGCTAATCCATTTGCAGGAGATGGAACATTGCATCCCGATTTACACCTTATCTTTGTTGATGAAGTTTGTGGATTATTTAAGCTTGCAGGTATTCCTGATGATGTTGTCAAAAGGAAGGTCTTCCCTTTATCTTTGAAGGGAGATGCATTGACATGGTATAGGCTATGTGATGATACGAGATCTTGGAATTATAAGCGATTGAACTTGGAATTTCACCAGAAGTTCTATCCTATGCATCTTGTTCATCGTGATCTTAATTACATATATAATTTCTGGCCTCGCGAAGGAGAAAGCATCGCTCAAGCTTAGGGGAGGCTTAAGTCAATGTTATATTCATGCCCCAATCATGAGCTCTCTCGGGAAATGATTATTCAAAAAATTTATGCTCGACTTTGTCTTGATAATCGCAACCTGCTCGATACTTCCTGTGCTAGTTCTTATATGCTCAATACTATTGATTTCAAATGGGACTTATTGGAAAGAATTAAACGTAACTCTGAAGATTGGGGTTCCGACGATGGTAAGGAGTCAGGTATGACACCTAAGTTCGATTGTGTTAAATCTTTTATGGATACCGATGCTTTTCATGGATTTAGCTCTAAGTATGGACTTGACTCTGAGATAGTAGCCACTTTTTGTGAATCTTTTGCTACTCACGTTGATCTCCCTAAAGAGAAGTGGTTTAAATATAATCCTCATGCTGAAGTGAAAGTTGTTGCACCTATTACAGTCGAAGAAAAGACTATTACCTATAGTGATCCTATTGTTCCTACTGCTTATGTTGAAAAACCTCCTTTTCCTATTAGGATAAAGGATCATGCTAAAGCTTCGACTGTTGTTCGTAAGAGTAATACTAGGACTTATACACCTCCTGAGCAAATTAATGTTGAACCAAGTATTGCTATGGTCAAAGATCTCTTGGATGAGGACTTAGATGGGCATGTTATTTCTTTCTTGGGTGAGACTGCTAATATTGCTAGACCTGATACTAAGACACGTAGACCTGTTGTAGGCATGCCTGTTATTTCTGTTAAAATAGGAGATCATTGTTATCATGGCTTATGTGATATGGGTGCCAGTGCTAGTGCGATACCTTATGATCTTTATAAAGAAATTATGCACGACATTGCACCCATTGAATTAGAAGACATTGATGTTACTATTAAGCTTGCTAATAGGGATACCATTAAACCTATTGGGATTGTTAGAGATGTTGAAGTTTTGTGTGGGAAGGTTAAATACCCTGCTGATTTTCTTGTTCTTGGTTCCCCACAAGATGATTTTTGTCCCATTATTTTTGGTAGACCCTTCTTGAATACTGCTAGTGCTAAGATTAATTGTGAAAATAATATTGTCACTATTGGCATAGATGGTATGTCTCATGAGTTTAATTTTGCTAAGTTTAGTAGACAACCTCGTGAAAGGGAACCACCTAGTAAGGATGAAATTATTGGTCTTGCTTCCATTGATGTTCCTCCAACTGATCCGTTAGAACAATATCTGCTAGACCATGAAAACGGTATGTTTATGAAGGAAAGGGAAGAGATAGATGAAGTGTTCCTTAAATAGGAACCTATGCTGAAACATAACCTTCCCGTTGAAATTCTTGGGGATCCCCCTCCACCCAAGGGTGATCCCGTGTTTGAACTTAAACCATTACCTGATAATCTTAAGTATGCTTATCTTGATGAAAAAGAAATATATCTTGTTATTATTAATGCTAACCTTTCAGAGAAAGAAGAAGAAAGATTATTGAAAACTCTGAAGAAGCACCGAGCTGCTATTGGATATACTCTAGATGATCTTAAGGGCATTAGTCCCACATTATGTCAACACAAGATTTCAGTGGAGAAAGATGCCAAACCAGTTAGAGATCCTCAAAGACGATTAAATCCCAAGATGAAGGAAGTGGTAAGAAAGGAGATACTAAAGCTCCTTGAGGCGGGTATTATTTATCCCGTTGCTGATAGTGAATGGGTAAGCCCTGTCCATTGTGTCCCTAAAAAGGGAGGTATTACCATTGTTCCTAATGATAAAGATGAATTGATCCCGTAAAGAATTATTACAGGTTATTTTCAATCCTTTTGACCTAGGTTCCGTAGGAGCAAGTCAGAAAGGTTGAGTAGGATGGTAATTGATTTCCGTAAGTTAAATAAAGCTACTAAGAAAGATCATTACCCTTTACCTTTTATTGATCAAATGCTAGAAAGACTATCCAAACACACACATTTTTGCTTTCTAGATGGTTATTCTGTCTTCTCTCAGATACCTGTGTCAGCGAAGGATCAATCTGAAACTACTTTTACTTGCCCTTTTGGTATTTTTGCTTATAGACGTATGCCTTTTGGTTTATGTAATGCACCTGCTACCTTTCAAAGATGCATGATGGCTATATTCTCTGATTTTTGTGAAAAGATTTGTGAGGTATTCATGGATGACTTCTCAGTTTGTGGATCCTCTTTTGATGATTGTTTGAGCAACCTTGATCGAGTTTTGCAGAGATGCGAAGACACTAGTCTTGTCCTGAATTGGGAAAAGTGTCACTTTATGGTTAATGAAGGCATTGTCTTGGGGCACAAGATCTCCAAGAGAGGTATTGAAGTTGACAAAGCCAAAGTTGATGCTATTGAAAAGATGTCGTGTCCCAAGGACATAAAAGGTATAAGAAGTTTCCTTGGTCATGCCGGTTTTTATAGGAGGTTCATTAAGGACTTTTCTAAAATCTCTAGGCCTCTGACTAATTTATTGCAAAAAGATATTCCTTTTGTCTTTTGATGATGATTGTGTAGAAGCGTTTGAAGTACTTAAGAAAGCTTTGATCACTGCACCTATTGTTCAGCCACCTGATTGGAATTTACCTTTTGAAATTATGTGCGATGCTAGTGATTATGCCGTAGGTGCTGTTTTAGGGCAAAGAGTTGATAAGAAATTGAATGTTATCCAGTAAGCTAGTAAGACTCTTGATACTGCCCAGAGAAATTATGCTACTACTGAAAAAGAGTTCTTAGAAGTTGTGTTTGCATGTGATAACTTTAGACCTTATATTGTTGATTCCAGAGTTACTATTCACACTGATCATGCTGCTATTAAATATCTTATGGAAAAGAAAGATGCTAAGCCTAGACTCATTAGATGGGTTCTCTTGCTCCAAGAATTTGACTTGCATATTATTGATAGAAAGGGAGCTGAGAACCCTGTTGCAGATAACTTGTCTAGGTTAGAGAATGTTCTTGATGACCCACTGCCTATTAATGATAGCTTTCCTAATGAACAATTAGCGGTCGTTAATGCTTCTCGTACTACTCCTTGGTATGCTGATTATGCTAATTACATTGTTGCTAAATATATACCGCCTAGTTTCACATACCAGCAAAAGAAAAAGTTCTTTTATGATTTAAGACATTAATTACTTCTGGGATGATCCACATCTTTATAAAGAAGGAGTAGATGGTGTTATTAGATGTTGTGTGCCTGAGCATGAACGGTAACAGATTCTACGTAAGTATCACTCTGAATCTTATGGAGTATGCCACGCTGGAGATAGAACTGCACACAAGGTACTACAATATGGTTTTTATTGGCCTACTCTCTTCAAGGATGCTCGTAAGTTTGTCTTATCTTGTGATGAATGTCAAAGAATAGGTAACATTAGTAGACATCAAGAAATGCCTATGAATTATTCTCTTGTTATTGAACCGTTTGATGTTTGGGGCTTTGATTATATGGGACCTTTTCCTGCCTCTAATGGTTATACACATATTTTAGTTGCCGTTGATTATGTTACTAAGTGGGTAGAAGCTATTCCAACTAGTAGTGCTGATCATAACACTTCTATTAAAATGCTTAAAGAAGTTATTTTTCCGAGGTTTGGAGTCCCTAGATATCTTATGACTGATGGTGGTTCACACTTTATTCATGGTGCTTTCCGTAAGATGCTTGCTAAGTATGATATCAATCATAGAATAGCATCTCCTTATCACCCACAGTCTAGTGGTCAAGTAGAGTTAAGCAATAGAGAGCTTAAATTAATTTTGCAAAAGACTGTGAATAGATCTAGGAAGAATTGGTCCAAAAAACTTGATGATGCATTATGGGCCTATAGAACTGCATACAAAAATCCTATGGGTATGTCTCCATATAAGATGGTTTATGGAAAAGCGTGTCATTTACCTCTTGAACTTGAACATAAAGCATATTGGGCTATTAAAGAGCTCAATTATGACTTCAAACTTGCCAGTGAGAAGAGGTTATTTGATATTAGCTCACTTGATGAATGGAGAACCCAAGCCTATGAGAATGCCAAGCTATTCAAGGAAAAGGTCAAACGCTGGCATGATAAGAGGATACAAAAGCGCGAGTTTAACGTAGGAGATTATGTGTTATTATTCAACTCTCGTTTAAGATTTTTTGTAGGAAAACTTCTCTCAAAATTGGAAGGTCCCTTCGTTATCGAGGAGGTCGATCGTTCTGGTGCTATAAAAATCAACAACTTCAAAGGCACAAATCCGAGGGTGGTAAACGGTCAAAGAATTAAATATTATATTTCAAGTAATCCTATCAATGTTGAAACTAATATTATTGAAACCGTAACCCCTGAGGAATACATAAGGGACACTTTTCATAACGTTCCAGACTCCGAAAAGGTATAGGTATGTGGTACGATAAGTAAACCGACTCCAAAACAACTCTAATGGCATTTTTTATCAGTTTTGGATTATTGAAGAATTTTAGGAAGAAAGAAATAGTCCGAAAGGGACACGAGGCCCCCACGAGAGTGGAGGGCGCGCCCCCCCTGTAGGGCGCCCCCCTGTCTCGTGGACACCTCGTGTGCCTCCCGGACTCCGTTTTCTTGTATTTTACGTATTTTGGTCGGTAAAAATTCATTATATATACTCCAGAAGGTTTTGACCACCGTATCACGCAAATATCCTCTGTTTTCGTTTTGAGTTGTTCCTGTTGCAGAATAGAACAAGATGTCGTCCCAAGATTCGGAGGGGGAGAGCTACATGGCTGATTATATCGCAAATCCAAAAGCATATGGGGATGTGGAATATTATGGCTGGACCACGGAAGAAGAAGAATACTATGATCCAAAGGGGAAGGAGGAGACAAGCTCCGATGAAGAGGACGATCCACTACCCCAACCTGGTGATATGCATGTGGAGTTCAAGAGGTCAAGCCTCCCTAAGGTCCAATCTATCCCACCACGTTTTTGTAGGACAGCAAGGCAGCACTATGCAAAAGGATAATGAAACTTGAGCTCGAGAATGAGGATCTGAGGGAGGAAAATTTTAGCCTCAGACGCAAGCTAGAGAATAAAAATGCAACAACTCCACCATCACCACCTCCGAGGACATAATCACATGCGTATGGGCACTCCCCTTGGCAACTGCCAAGCTTGGGGGAGGTGCCCTGGTATCGTATCACCATCACACACCTATCTTTAGCGCTTTATTTAGTTCGATCCTTTTAGTAGAATCTTGATCTAATAGATTGAAGTTTTGATATCAAGTAGTTTCGAGTTTTGCTTTGTGATCTCTTTATGTAATCGAGTCTGTGTGCTATCTATAATAAAGATTAGTGTTGAGTCAAGGGCTTTGCTATGTTGCTATGATCTTGAGAAAGTAGAAAGAATAAAAGAGTTCATATTGATCTTAGGGATAGTGATAACTTCATACATAGAAAGTATGAGGCATAAAAATTGTTGAGAGTTGAGGAACGTAGCCTTGGTCATCGTTGCAATTAATAGGAAGTGATAAGGAAAGAGGGGTTCACATATAAATATATTATCTTGGACATCTTTATGATTGTGAAGCACCCATTAAGTATGACATGCTAAAAGAGTTGATGTTGGACAAGGAAGACAACGTAATGGTTTATGTTTTCCGACATCTCAGTTAAAGTATATTGTCATTGACCTTCCAAACATGTTGAGCTTGCCTTTCCCCCTCATGCTAGCCAAATTTGTTGCACCAAGTAGAGATACTACTTGTGCTTCCAAATATCCTTAAACCCAGTTTTGCCATGAGAGTCCACCATACCTACCTATGGATTGAGTAAGATCCTTCAAGTAAGTTGTCGTCGGTGCAAGCAATAAAAATTGCTCTCTAAATATGTATGACTTATTAGTGCAGAGAAAATAAGCTTTGTACGAACTTGTTGTGGAAGTAATAAAAGCGACGGACTGCATAATAAAGGTCCACATACAAGGGGCAATATAAAGTGACGTTCTTTTGCATTAAGATTTTGTGCATCAACCCTAAACGTGCATGACAACCTCTGCTTCCCTCTGTGAAGGGCCTATCTTTTACTTTATGTTTTTTTTACTTTATGCTTGAGTCAAGGTGATCCTCACCTTTCCCTTTTTCATTTTATCCTTTGGCAAGCTCCTCGTGTTTGAAAGATCATGATATATATATATCCAATTGGATGTAAGTTAGCATGGGCTATTATTGCTGACATCACCTAAAGGTGAATACGTTGGGAGACAACACAATAAGCCCCTATCTTTCTTAGTGTCCGGCTGAAACTCCATAACCACAAGTATTGCGTGAGTGTTAGCAATTATAGAAGACTACATGATAGTTGAGTATGTGAGCTTGCTGAAAAGCTCTATTGTTGACTCTTTCTGATGTTACGATAAATTGCAATTGCTTCAATGACTGAGATTATAGTTTGTTAGTTCCCAATGAAGTTTTTGAACCATACTTGACATTGTGAATTGCTTGTCACTTGAGCATGGGAAATCATATGATAAAATCTATATATGTTGTTGTTATTAGAATGATCATGATGCCCTCATGTCCGTAATTTATTTTTATCGACACCTCTATCTCTAAACATGTGGACATATTTTCCGATTTCAGCTTCCGCTTGAGGACAAGCGAGGTCTAAGCTTGGGGGAGTTGATACGTCCATTTTGCATCATGCTTTTACATCAATATTTATTGCACTATGGGCTGTTATTACACATTATATCTCAATACTTATGGCTATTCTCTCTTATTTTACAAGGTTTACCATGAAGAGGGAGAATGCCGGCAGCTGGAATTCTGGCTGGAAAAGGAGCAACGTGGGAAACCTATTCTGCATAGCTCCAAAAGTCCTGAAACTCCATGAAACAACATTTTGGATTTAATAAGAATTTCTGAGCAAAAGAAATAGGCCAGGGGGCCCACACCCTGTCCAGGAGACAGGGGGCGCCCCCCCTATAGGGCGCGCCCCTATCTCCTGGCCCCCCTGGTGGGCCTCCGGCGTCCATCTTCTGCTATATCATCACTTTTACCCTGGAAAAAATCATGGGCAAGCTTACGGGACGAAACTCCGCCGCCACGAGGCGGAACCTTGGCGGAATCAATCTAGGGCTCTGGCAGAGCTGTTCTGTCGGGGACACTTCCCTCCGGGAGGGGGAAATCATCACCAACGTCATCACCAACGATCCTCTCACCGGGAGGGGGTCAATCTCCATCAACATCTTCACCAGCACCATCTTCTCTCAAAACCCTAGTTCATCTCTTGTATCCAATCTTGTATCCAAACCACAAATTGGTACCTGTGGGTTGCTAGTAGTGTTGATTACTCCTTGTAGTTGATGCTAATTGGTTTACTTGGTGGAAGATCATATGTTCAGATCCTTTATGCATATTATTACTCCTCTGATTATGAACATGAATATGCTTTATGAGTAGTTACGTTTGTTCCTGAGGACATGGGTGAAGTCTTGCTATTAGTAGTCATGTGAATTTGGTATTCGTTCGATATTTTGATGAGATGTATGTTATCTTTTCCTCTAGTGGTGTTATGTGAACGTCGACTACATGACACTTCACCATTATTTGGGCCTAGAGGAAGGCATGGGGAAGTAATAAGTAGATGATGGGTTGCTAGAGTGACAGAAGCTTAAACCCTAGTTTATGTGTTGCTTCGTTAGGGCTGATACGGATCCATATGTTTAATGTTGTGGTTAGGTTTACCTTAATACTTCTTATTGTAGTTGCGGATGCTTGCAATAGGGGTTAATCATAAGTGGGATGCTTGTCCAAGTTAGGGAAGCACCCAAGTACTGGTCCACCCACATATCAAATTATCAAAGTACCGAACGCGAATCATATGATGATGAAAACTAGCTTGACGATAATTCCCAATGTGTCCTCGGGAGCTCCTTTATTATTATTAGAAATTGTCCAGGCTTATCCTTTGCTACATAAAGGATTGGGCCACCTTGTTGCACTTTATTTACTTTATTTACTTGTTGCTTGTTACTATTTATCTTATCACAAAACTATCTATTACCTACAATTTCAGTGCTTGCAGAGAAAACCTTAGTGAAAACCGCTTATCATTTCCTTCTGCTCCTCGTTGGGTTCGACACTCTTACTTATCAAAAGGACTACGATAGATCCCCTACACTTGTGGGTCATCAGTCGCCAGTATGAGATAAATTAGTATCCGGTGTTTATTAACCCTGCCTGGCTTTAAAACGATAAGTCGCCAGTATGTGATGAGAAATTATCCGGTGTTTGTTAACCCGGCCTGGCTTTGGACTATAAGTCGCCAGTATATATTTGGATTGCGCCATTGGAATCATACGCTCATAAATCATTGGATAATATTATTCAAATCTTCAGATAGCCAACATGGCTGGATTTTATTATGGTTATCAATAACCAGTATTATGATTAAGGTTTTCAAAGTTGCTTTAGCGCAATGGCTATCATATTATCAATGGATATGGTTTATTCTACAATTGAAGGAATAGTCCCGAGTCACTGCAGGCTTACGACCCGGCACTTGGGAGCTAGATTATTCAAGTTGAAATTACATCAAATATGCGAATCTCATGTCGCTGCAAGCATGCACCATGACACTTGGGGTCTAATGCAAAGTCATTTTTTGGTCACCTTATTGAAAGACCCGACTCATCACATTATAATGAGCCGGCCCTTGGGGGCTACCAATTGCTCTTGTCAAAATTCAAGGTACACAAGTTTTAATCCATTTTATTGAAAGATTCATTGCTCATTTGGTAAAGCACAAAGCTCTTAACCTTGTGGACGTGAGTTCAAGCCCCGTGATAAGAGTTACATCATATAATGTTATTTTCAATGAACTATACATAAAGTCCCAACTCAGTATTATCTTACTAAGCCGGCCCTTGGGGGCTACACGTTGCTATTCAAGTCTTCATGATCATACCTATAAAGTCCCTACTCCTTATTGCATAATGACCCGGCCCTTGGGGGCTACATTGGTTGATAGTTTTTATGAGAATAAAGCAATTACAAGTCCTAGGTTGCTGCAAGCATGACAACCTGGCACTTGGGGGCTACATATGTGGAATACTAAGTTCTAACTAGTGATTTAGTTGAACAACATGGATTTCTTCAAAGTGGTAATAGTTATATTGAAGCAAGTCTTAAGTCATCACTTTGCTCTACTCAAGACTTGGGGGCTACAGGTATTATGCATATAAAGGAGGAATGTCTTCAAATTATCAGTTTTGAGCAAATGAGGAAGATCAATTACATGACCCGGTGTCAACAACAATTATGACCCGACATCATCTATTTTATAACCCGACAATTTTGGTAATGATAAACCAGCAAGTTTTACAAGCTGGCTGAAAGTCATATGAGCATTTCAAGACCAATATTTTTAAGCCAGTGCTTTGGAAACCGATTCAAGTGGATTATTTCTTACAACATTTCCCTACAAGAGACTAATGTCAGCAAATTGACTCTGAAGCTGGCTTATTGACCCGTATTTATCAAAAGAAGTATCTGGATTTTTTGCATTCACAAAGTTTGAACGTATCTACTAAAGGATATTTGCTATGAGTTCATGGGCATGTATCAAGAAGGAAATGACAAGGACTTAAAGATGATCAGGTGCCGGTTTACAAGAATTTTTAACCCGAAGTACAACTTGTCAAAGTTGTTTTTGTGTTTGTTTTACAGGATCAGTTTAACATGGATAAATCTAAATTATACTGGGGGCTAATGTTAGGGATATACCTCGCGGTATGACCCGGCCGGAAATATAACCCGGTCGGACTTGGCGGTTTACTTGAGACCCGGTTGACACTTGGCGATTCACTGGCGACCCGCCCTAACCAGACGGTTTACGAGCAATCTGCCTGAACATTATGACTCACTGGTAACCAGGCGACCGGACAGACGGATGACAAGGCCCAAGGCCCAGAAGGTCGGTTTATGTTAATAGTGGGCCGGTTTAAGAGGAAAGGCATGGAGAATATTTACCTTACAAGGAGTTAAGACCCGGACTTGTATCAGGTTTGTATTAGAAGGTAGACTAGTCCTAATCCTAATAGGACTCCACATGTAACCCGCCCCTTCAACTTATATAAGGAGGGGTAGGGCGCCCCAAAGAGGGACATGAAAGAAGAAACAATCTCTAGGGCTAGACACAACTAGGAGAGCCGGTTTATGACGACTCCCTCATGAGCATAACGAGACCTAGCCACAAACAGCATGTAGGGCTATTACCGGATGATGTTTCCCGGGGCTCGAAGTTGTCTAAATCCTTGTCTTGTGTGTTGATTTGCCTCACGTCTCTCATCCCGATCAACCCCTCTCAAGCTACCACATAGATGCATTGGCCTCACGACTAAGTCCTCACACTAGGACATCTGTCGTGACAATTCCACGACACTGCCCGATACGGTCTTTATGAATATACAGTTATGTCATTCGGTCTCACCAATTCCCCTGCTTTCTTCATGCATATGATGAACAAGGTATTCATGGATTTCCTGGATAAATTTGTGGTGGTCTTCCCCGATGACATTTTAATATACTCAAAAGGTGAAGAAGAGCATAAGGAACATCTCAGAGCTGTCTTACGAAGACTCCGTGACCATCAGCTATACACAAAATTCAGTAAATGTGAGTTTTGGCTCAAGCAAGTTGGATTCCTAGGGCATGTTCTATCAGCTGAAGGTATAGCCGTGGATCCAAGTAAGGTAAAGGATGTACTTGATTGGACGGCACCCATGACAGTATCCCAAATCCGGAGTTTCCTTGGATTAGCTGGGTACTACCACCATTTCATTGAAGGTTTCTCTAAGATTGCCAAGCCAATGACAGAGCTTCTCAAGAAAGATAAGAAATTCAAATGGATTGAAGACTGCAAGAAAAGTTTCAATGATCCAAAGACCAGGCTGACAACAGCACCTGTGTTGACTCTTCCGGACATCTACCGCAACTTTAATGTGTAATGTGACGCCTCCAGGCGAGGTCTTGGATGTGTACTCATGCAAGATGGTAAGGTTGTAGCATACGCATCTCACCAGCTACGACCTCACGAAGGGAACTATCCTACTCATGATTTGGAGTTGGCCGCGGTTGTTCATGCTTTAAAAATTTGGAGACACTATCTCATTGGAAAAACGTGTCAGATATATACCAACCACAAAAGTCTCAAGTATATATTCACTCAGCCAGACTTAAATCTCCGACAGCGAAGATGGCTCGAATTAGTCAAGGATTATGACCTTGGAATTAATTATCATCCGGGTAAGGCCAACATGGTCGCCGACGCCCTCAGTCACAAGCCTGCCAGTCTGAATGCCATGATGGAGTCCTTGCCTCCCGAACTTTAGAAAGAAATAAATTAGCTCAATTTGATTATTGTGGATACTGGTCTTGCTAATATGATGGAGGTTACTCCTACTCTCAAGGATGAAATCCGCAAGGCCCAGGAAGATGACCCAGTTTTAGAAAAACATGTCAGGCGTATGTTAGAAGGACAGACCTAGGATTTTTCTAAGGATCAGCAAGGTACACTAAGGTTCCGAGGAAGGGTTTGTGTACCCGATCAAGTAGACTTAAGAAAGAAGATCTTGACAGAAGCGCATGAATCCTCGTATTCCATTCACCCCAGAGGTACCAAACTGTACGAAGACCTTCGGCAGATATTCTGGTGGGATGGGATGAAGAAGGACATCGCCTAATTTGTTGCTTGTTGCGATGTATGCAACAAAGTGAAGGCAGAACACCAGAAACCAGCCAGGCTCCTCCAACCTCTGTCGTTCCGCAAAGGAAGTGGGATGATGTCTGCATGGATTTCATCATAGGACTACCAAGGACTCACCGAGGCAATGATGCATTATGGGTTGTGGTGCACACACTGACCAAGGTAGCCCATTTCATTCCCATCCGAACCACTTACCACGCCAATCAGCTCGCCCAATTGTATGTGTCCAGAATAGTCAGTTTGCATGGAGTGCCAAGAACTATCACTTCTGACAGAGGGTCTCTTTTTACCTTAGCTTTCTGGTCACGTCTCCATCATGCTTTGGGGACCGCACTAAAATACAACATAGCCTATCATCCTCAGACAGATGGGCAAACTGAGCGAGTAAATCAAATACTTGAAGATATGCTTCGAGCATGTGCTCTGGCCCAAGGACCCAAATGGGACGATTGTCTGCCATACGCCGAGTTTTCTTACAACAATAGCTTCTAGACCAGCCTGAAAATGTCGCCCTATGAAGCTCTATATGGCCGTAAGTGCCGCACTCCGCTAAACTGGTCTCAAACCGGAGATAGACACATTTTCGGGATTGATATCATGATGGAAGCGGAAAAGCAAGTCAAGAGGATCTGAGATAGATTGCAGTTGGCTAAGTCCCGACAGAAGAGTTATTATGATGCAAAGCACCATCAGATCAGTTTTGAACCCGGAGAACATGTATACCTCCAAGTCATTCCTATGAAGGGAGTCAAGAGATTTCAGACTCGTGGAAAAGTTGGCACCATGATATATTGGTCCATTCCCAATTATGTCCAGAGTGGGTACTGTTGCTTATCAGTTGGAATCAAGCTTTTAAATCTAGGCCGATACGACCGATATATAGGCCTATATATCACTTTTGGGGCTCTATCGATATAAACATAACATATCATTCGGTAAATATCATTTTCCAACATATCATCCGATCTGGACCAAAATATCGACTGATATGTCTGATATCTAGTCCGATATGTCCACCGATATAGAACAATACATAGATGACAACATTTTTTTATTAGAAAGCAGTTAAATAACATTATGAATTTACAACTTCATTATATATTATCAAAGTCATGCACAATGTTTTGTTCAAATGCATATATATCATATTGATTTTAGGGATTTTTATTTCTGTGCCCCTGGTTCCTTAGCTCTACTCATTCATCCCCACGCTCTTAACTTTTGCTCAATTTTCCCCACTCCCTTGCCAGAAACCCTCATAACTGGGCACAACGGACGTTGTCGTCGGGTCAAAGGCTTGACCGTTAACTCTGACTAGTGGGGCCACGCTGGACTGTGCCGCGTTGGGTGGTGTCGTTGTTCGATCGTTGGGTCGTCCCTTGCATTAAACGTCTGCGCGCGCCGCCAGGACAGAAGCCTGCTATGCATGCACCCGGCAAACCCTGCCTACATGCGTCGATCGAGCCTGCATGCGCCGATGCCACTATCCCATGATGCACCGACCAAGCCTGCATGCGCCGATCGAGTCTCCATGCGTCGATGAGTCCACCACGATGCACTGACCGAGCAGCTTTTTGCACGCCAGCCACCACGGATGCAGCAATGGTCACTTCCGCTAGTTCCTCTCTTCTAGCTAGGTGGCTACATATATGTGGCTTGTGTAAAAAAAGAGCCACTCCCTTGCTTCGTTGTACTCATTCATCCCTACTAACAAAGCTTGCTTGCATGCACTAGGTGGTTACTAACAAGGGAACCCTACTAACAAGCCGAGCTCTCTAATAAAATAATCAACAAATATGTAGTCCCAATATGTAGATAGGGCCAACAAGCCCATAGCATGAAGCTCAAACTAGGAAGAACTTAATAATAGAATATATAGAAAACTTAATAATAGAATTTAATAAAAGGGCCAACAAGCCCAAAGCAACTCCAACATAGTTCAATTACAACTTAACATAACCTAGACTAAAAAAAGATAGAGGGTTTAGAACCCTAGCCGCTGCCTTCTCCACCTCACTCCTCCTCCGGGCGCCCTTTTCACTGCTCCTCCGGGGCGTTGTCGATGGGGTACGGAAGAGTGTGCATGCACGTCACGGTGGGGAAGATGTTGTTGTACTCCGTGAACCTGCTGTGGGTGGTGAAAGTGATGAACTCGGAGCCACACCAAAACACCCGGCCGAGGAGGTAGAAGGCGTCGAATGTGTTGGTGAAGTGGGCAAGGAGAGCAACCACCACCCGGTTTTGGATGACCTCCTCGACGCGAAACATCATTGGAGATCCCCTCAGGAGGTGGTGGTAGCCGGACGCGAGGAAGAACTCGGTGAAGTTCCTTGCGGTCCTCAGCCTTGATATCGCCCACACACGTAGTGTGCAATCAACGTACACGCCGGTAGGGTAGAGCCTCTTCGGCATGGTGCGTGGGAAGCAGTAGGTTGGTCCGGTGTACTGCATGGCTGAGGGATGTGCAAAAGACAGAGAAGGGGTCGAAGAGCAAGAAGGGCAGAGGGTGACTTAAATATTCGTAGTGCTACGTGTTATTTGGCCGTGGCAATAACGGGGTCAAATGTGAAGTTAGTAGCCCATTTTGAAACCCACCGCAGCATCGGGAGTGTACACGCGTGGGAAAAGGTGGTTTGAAAAGAAGAAGAAAAACAAGCTAATTGCACGTGTGGGAATCCATGGTCAAACCCTATATTATATGAACAAAAAGAGACAATTTTTGAAGAGCTTGTGGCCATTTTGAATGATAAAAATAATTTGGCCCTTAAAAATTTGGTCATTTTGCACAGAACAAAAAGAACGATGCAAAAACAGAGCAAACGATGCAAAAATACAGAGCCAACACGTTCACAAAAAACAGAGCAAACGATGCAAAAAATGACGCAATTCGACGGCCCAACCAGAGCTTGTATTCCTTTTGGGCCAAATAACAACTTTTTTTCACGGAGTCAGTGGTGGGCGAGCAGCCAAGCACAACTAATAGGATCGCCTCTCGCGGATGGCCCCACGATCCAATGATGCGAAGCCGTCCTTGTGATCCAACGGCGCGGAGCCTACACACAACCAGCCCACCTAGTTCCTTCTAGAAGGCCAGATCTGAGGGTTGTTGCTTGGCGTGAGGGTATGATCGGATGGCTGATGTTGGGAGCTAGGGTTAGGTGAAACCCCGTGGGGTTTAGAGGGGTTTTGAGCTGGTCAACGGGGTTTTGAAGGCTTTGACTGAGCATAACTAATTTAAAAAAATCGAAAAAATATGAAACCTTCGTCGTTCGTCATTTTATAAGACAAACTAACGAGGAAAAATACTAAACTTGGTCTATGGTCATTTTCATGAAAAAACCCTAGCTGGCACGATCAAGGTCAAATGAGCACCATTAATTTAAAAAAATCAAAAAATATAAAACCTGCTCACAATGTTGTCTTATGTGACATGTTACCAACCAAAAATCATAAACTTGCTCTATGGTCATTTTCATGAGAAAACCTTCACACATATGAGCTATCATGTACATGATTTCATAGAGTTCAAGGAGAGGAGGTGGTGTTACCTTCTGTTTTTGAAAAATTTAAAAAAATCAAAAAAATCACTAAAGCTTTATTTTAAAGTGAATAAGAAGGATCTGAAGTTAGTTTTCCATTTTTCATATTTCAAAACGTGTTTTTAATAATTTTTATATTAAGGCATATGTTTTCAAAAGATAATGTAAAACTAAGAAGATTAATTCAAAAATAATAAACTTGGCCTATATTTTTATATTAATGTTGTCTTATGTGACATGTTACCAACCAAAAATCATGAACTTGTCCTATGGTCATTTTCATGAGGAAACCTTCACACATATGAGCTATCACCTACAAGATTTCATAGATATCTAAATTTCTTTGACCTCCTCTAAATCACCTCAAATTTTGCACACATGATCTCCTACACAAACATAGATAGTTAATAATACATCTTCATTAAAATGTTGTTTTTTGCTCTGTTATTGGAATATTTGATAAAAGGGAACCCTTGATAAAATGATGGATTGCAGCATATTTGCAGCATATGTGTGATCATGGCAGCACGTGAACTTTCAAAAGACTGAAACAAATCATAGCAGATAAATTTAAAAACACAAAAATACCCAACATAGATAGCCACATGCATAAAAATTCATCCAACCACCAAAAGGTAACCCACATCTTGTTCACAAACATAGTTCACCCACATAGTTCAGCAAACAACCTAAAGTACTTAAAACACATCATAGCATCATAACATCAGGGAAGGGGGGAGACAGGACTTTGGCTAGGGCAGCATGCTTCCCCATGATCTTGTAGTCCTCGCTGTGGATGGCCACATCTTCTGCATGAGCTAGAAGGTGAACGAAGCAGCCGGAATTTGGCTTTGGCTTTGGGGTGCAGTAGGGGCAGCGCCAAGTTTTGGTCTTGCTCTTATAGTAGTAATCCACACCCTTGATCCTGATTTTCTCCTCTTCCTTCTCTTTGAAGGAGGCGAAGTTGCCGCGGTCCACATCCACATCTTCCCAGAGACATATTCTACGTCTTGAGCTTGCGTTGGTTTTCCCCGAAGAGGAGAGGATGATGCAGCAAAGTAGCGTAAGTATTTCCCTCAGTTTTTGAGAACCAAGGTATCAATCCAGTAGGAGGCTACGCACAAGTCTCTCGTACCTGCAAAAAACAATAGCTCCTTGCAACCAACGCGATTAGGGGTTGTCAATCCCTTCATGGTCACTTACGAGAGTGAGATCTGATAGAGATGATAAATAATATTTTTGGTATTTTTGATATAGAGATGCAAAGTAAAAAGTAAAAGGCAAAGTAAAAACAAAGCAAGTATTAAAGTGATGGAGATTGATATGATGAAAATAGACCCCGGGGCCATAGGTTTCACTAGTGGCTTCTCTCATGAGCATACGTATTCTATGGTGGGTGAACAAATTACTGTTGAGCAATTGACAGAATTGAGCATAGTTATGAGAATATCTAGGTATGATCATGTATATAGGCATCACGTCCGAGACAAGTAGACCGACTCCTGCCTGCATCTACTACTATTTCTCCACTCATCGACCGCTATCCAGCATGCATCTAGAGTATTAAGTTAAAAACAGAGTACCGCCTTAAGCAAGATGACATGATGTAGAGGGATAAATTCATGCAATATGATAAAAAAACATCTTGTTATCCTCGATGGCAACAATACAACACGTGCCTTGCTGCCCCTTCTATCACTGGGAAAGGACACCGCAAGATTGAACCCAAAGCTAAGCACTTCTCCCATTGCAAGAACTACCAATCTAGTTGGCCAAACCAAACGGATAATTCGAAGAGACTTGCAAAGATAACCAATCATACATAAAAGAATTCAGAGAAGATTCAAATATTATTCATAGATAAATTGGATCATAAACCCACAATTCATCGGTCTCAACAAACACACCGCAAAAAGAAGATTACATCGAATAGATCTCCACGAGAGAGGGGGAGAACATTGTATTGAGATCCAAAAAGAGAGAAGAAGCCATCTAGCTACTAGCTATGGACCCGAAGGTCTGAAGTAAACTACTCACACTTCATCGGAGGGGCTATGGTGATGATGTAGAAGCCCTCCGTGGTGGATTCCCCCTCCGGCGGAGCTCCAGACAGGCCCCAAGATGGGATCTCGTGGATACAAGAAGTTGCGGCGGTGGAATTAGGTTTTTGGCTCTTGTTCTAATCGTTTGGGGGTACGTAGGTATATATAGGAGGAAGGAGTATGTCGGTGGAGCAACAGGGGGCCCACGAGGTAGGGGGCGCACCCTAGGGGGGGGCACCCTTGTGACCGCCTCTGTTACTTCTTGGAGTAGGGTCCAAGCCTCCTGGATCACGTTCGGTGAGAAAATCACGTTCCCGAAGGTTTTATTCCGTTTGGACTCCGTTTGATATTCCGTTTCTTCGAAACACTGAAATAGGCAAAAAAACAGCAATTCTGGGTTGGGCCTCCGGTTAATAGGTTAGTCCCAAAAATATTATAAAAATGGAAAATAAAGCCCAATATAGTCCAAAACAGTAGATAAAGTAGCATGAAGCAATCAAAATTTATAGATACGTCGGAGACATATCAGACATCCCCAAGCTTAATTCCTGCTCGTCCTCGAGTAGGTAAATGATAAAAAGAGAATTTTTGATGCGGAGTGATACTTTGGCATAATTTCAATGTAAATGTTCTTAATTGTGGTATGAATATTCAGATCCGAAAGATTCAAGACAAAAGTTCATATTGACATAAAAATAATAATACTTCAGCATACTAACTAAGCAATTATGTCTTCTCAAAATAACATGGCCAAAGAAAGTTATCCCTACAAAACCATATAGTCTGGCTATGCTCCATCTTCCCCACACAAAATATTTAAATCATGCACAACCCCGATGACAAGCCAAGCAATTGTTTCATACTTTAATATTTTCAAAACTTTTTCAATCTTCACGCAATACATGAGCGTGAGCCATGGATATAGCACTATATATGGAATAGAACGGTGGTTGTGGAGAAGACAAAAAGGGAGACGATAGTCTCACATCAACTAGGCGTATCAACGGGCTATGGAGATGCCCATCAATAGATATCAATGTGAGTGAGTAGGGATTGCCATGCAACGGATGCACTAGAGCTATAAGTATATGAAAGCTCAACAAAAGAAACTAAGTGGGTGTGCATCCAACTCGCTTGTTCACGAAGACCTAGGGCATTTGAGGAAGCCCATCATTGGAATATACAAGCCAAGTTCTATAATGAAAAATTCCCACTAGTAAATGAAAGTGACAAAATCAGAGACTCTCTATCATGAAGATCTTGGTGCTACTTTGAAGCACAAGTGTGGTAAAAGGATAGTAGCATTGTCCCTTCTCTCTTTTTCTCTCATTTTTTTTATTTGGGCCTTTTCTCTTTTTTATGGCCTCTTTTTTAAAAAAAATTAATTTTTCGTCCGGAGTCTCATCCCGACTTGTGGGGGAATCATGGTCTCCATCATCCTTTCCTCACTTGGGACAATGCTCTAAAGAATGATGATCATCACACTTTTATTTTTCTTACAACTCAACAATTACAACTCGATTCTTAGAACAAAGTATGACTCTATATGAATGTCTCCGGTGGTGTACCGGGATATGCAATGAAACAAGAGTGACATGTATGAAAGAATTATGAACGGTGGCTTTGCCACAAATACGATGTCAACTACATGATCATGCTAGCAATATGACAATGATGGAGCATGTCATAATAAACAGAACGGTGGAAAGTTGCATGGCAATATATCTCATAATGGCTATGGAAATGCCATGATAGGTAGGTATGGTGGCTGTTTTGAGGAAGATATATGGTGGGTGTATGATACCGGCGAAAAGTGCGCGGTATTAGACAGGCTAGCAATGGTGGAAGGATGGGAAAAAGTGCGTATAATCCATGGACTCAACATTAGTCATAAAGAACTCATATACTTATTGCAAAAATCTAGAAGTTATCAAAGCAAAGTATTATGCGCATGCTCCTTGGGGCATAGATTGGTAGGAAAATACCATCGCTCGTCCCCGACCGCCACTCATAAGGAAGACAATCAATAAATAAATCATGCTCCGAGTTCATCACATAACGGTTCACCCTACGTGCATGCTACGGGAATCACAAACTTCAACACAAGTATTCTTTAAATTCACAACTACTCAACTAGCATGACTCTAATATCACCATCTTCATATCTCAAAACAATTATCAAGCATCAAACTTTTCTTAGTTTTCAACGCACTCAAAAAAAAGTTTCACATACCTTGAATACCAAGTATATTAATCTTAAGCAAATTACCATGCTATTAACGACTCTCAAAATAATCTAAGTGAAGCATGAGAGATCAAAAGTTTCTTTAAAACAAATCCACAACCGTGCTCTAAAAGATCTAAGTGAAGCACTAGAGCAAAAATTATCACGCTCAAAAGATATAAGTGAAGCACTATGAGCAAAACTATCAAGCTCAAAAGATATAAGTGAAGCACTATGAGCATTCTATCAAATTCCAATTCATGTATGGCTCTCTCAAAAGGTGTGTACAGCAAGGATGATTGTGGTAAACTAACAAGCAAAGACGCAAATAATACAAGACGCTCCAAGCAAAACACATATCATGTGGTGAATAAAAATATAGCTCCAAGTAAATTACCGATGGAAGTAGACGAAAGAGGGCATGCCTTCCGGGGCATCCCCAAGCTTTGGCTTTTTGGTGTCCTTGGATTATCTTGGGGGTGCCATGGGCATCCCCAAGCTTAGGCTCTTGCCACTCCTTGTTCCATAATCCATCAAAAGAATTTACCCAAAACTTGAAAACTTCAAAACACAAAACTCAATAGAAATCTCGTGAGCTCCGTTAGAGAAAGAAAACAAAAGACTACTTTAAGTTACTGTAATGAACTCATTCTTTATTTATATTGGTGTTAAACCTACTGTATTCCAACTTCTCTATGGATTATAAACTATTTTACTAGCCATGGATTCATCAAAATAAGCAAACAACACACGAAAAACAGAATATGCCAAAAACAGAACAGTCTGTAGTAATCTGTAACTAACGCAAACTTCTGGAACTACAAAAATTCTACCAAAATAGGACGACCTAGAAAATATATTTAATGATCAGCATCAATTGGAATCAGTATTTTATCACGTTCTGGTGATTTTTAACAATTGTTTCCGTGAACAAAAAGATTCTGGAAATTACAGCAAGATCACATAACTATCATCCAAGAAGATCCTATAGGTCTAACTTGACACACACACACTAATTAAAACATAAAGCCACATCTAAACAGAGGCTAGATGGATTATTTATTCCTAAACAGAAGCAAAAGCAAAAAATAAAAAAAATGGGTTGCCTCCCAACAAGCGCTATCGTTTAACGCCCCTAGCTAGGCATAAAAGCAAGGATAGATTTAAGTATTGCCGTCTTTGGTAGGCAATCCATAAGTGGCTCTCATGATGGTTTCATATGGAAATTTTATTTTCTTTATAGGGAAGTGCTCCATGCCCTTTTTTAATGGAAATTGAAATCTAATATTCCCTTCCTTCATATCAATAATTGCACCAATCGTTCTAAGGAAAGGTCTACCAAGAATAATAGGACAAGAAGGATTGCAATCTATATCAAGAACGATAAAATCTACGGGCACATAATTCTTATTTGCAACAATAAGAACATCATTAATTCTTCCCATAGGCTTTTTAATAGTGGAATCCGCAAGATGCAAGTTTAGAGAGCAATCATCAAAGTCACGGAAATCTAGCAAATCACACAAAGTTTTGAGGATAGTGGAGACACTAGCACCCAAATCACACAAAGCATAAAACTCATAATTTATAATTTTAATTTTAATAGTAGGTTCCCACTCATCATAGAGCTTTCTAGGGATAGAGACCTTCAACTCAAGTTTTTCTTCATAAGATTGCATCAAGGCATCAACAATGTGTTCGGTAAAGGCCTTATTTTGACTATAAGCATGAGGAGAATTTAGCACGGATTGCAACAAGGAAATACAATCAATTAAAGAGCAATTTTCATAATTAAATTCCTTGAAATCCAATATAGTGGGTTTAGCAACATCTAGGTTTTTATTTCTTTCAATCCCACATTTATCAATTTCATCATCAAGATCTAAAAACTCTGAATTTTTGGAACGCCTTCTAGGTAAAGAAGATCATATTCAGTTTCATCAAGATTCATATTGCAAAACAAATATTTAATGGGGGACACATAAATAACTTTTAGATCTTCATCTTGATTTTCATAAGAATTGGAAGAACATGCTTTAATAAAGGCATCTTTGGAAGCACACATCCTAGCGGTTCTTTGTTTGCACTCATCAATGGAAATTCTCATAGCTTTGAGAGACTCATTGATATCATGCTTAAGAGGAATAGATCTAAGCTTTAAAGAATCAATTTCAAGAGAAATTCTATCAACGTTCCTAGCCAAATCATCAACT
Source organism: Triticum aestivum (assembly GCF_018294505.1). Lineage (NCBI taxonomy): Eukaryota > Viridiplantae > Streptophyta > Magnoliopsida > Poales > Poaceae > Triticum > Triticum aestivum. The sequence goes on from NC_057801.1 coordinate 467,369,831, forward strand.
TTAAGCAATTTCTCCTCAAGCAAAGCATTAAAATTCTTTTGCGAACTCATAAATTCTTTAACACTATTCTCAAATTCAGAGGGCATCTTAAAATTTCCATAAGAGTTGTTGTAGGAATTTCCATAATTATTAGAAGGATTACTAGGATAAGGCCTAGGATTAAAATTCCTTCTATACGCGTTGTTACCAAAATTATTCCTACCAACAAAATTCACATCCATAGATTCATTATTATTCTCAATCAAAGTGGACAAAGGCATATCATTAGGATCAGAAGAAACACTCTTATTAGCAAATAATTTCATAACTTCATCCATCTTTCCACTCAAAACATTAATGTCTTCTATCGCATGCACTTTTTTATTAGTAGATCTTTCGGTGTGCCATCGAGAATAATTAACCATAATATTATCTAGAAGTTTAGTAGCATCTCCTATAGTGATTTCCATAAAAGTGCCTCCCGCAGCCGAATCTAAAAGATTTCTAGAAGCAAAATTCAATCCGGCATAAAAGTTTTGTGTAATCATCCACAAGTTCAAACCATGAGTAGGACAATTATGTATCATTAATTTCATTCTCTCCCAAGCTTGTGCAACATGTTCATGATCAAGTTGCTTAAAATTCATAATATCATTCCTAAGAGAGATGATCTGTGTGGGAGGAAAATACTTAGAGATAAAAGCATATTTGCACTTGTTCCAAGAATCAATACTATTTTTAGGCAAAGATGAGAACCATGCTTTAGCACGGTCTCTAAGCAAAAAAGGAAATTGCTTCAACTTAACGACATCATTATCGACATCTTTTTTCTTTTGCATAAACGAAGCTATTAAGATGAGTAGCGGCATCTTCACTAGGAAGGCCGGCGAATTGATCTTTCATAACAAGATTCAACAAAGCAGTATTGATTTCACAAGATTCAGTATTGGCAAGAGGAGCAATCGGAGTGCTAAGGAAATCATTATTATTGGTATTGGTGAAGTCACACAATTTGGTAGTATCTTGAGCCATCGCGACAAACAAGCAATCCAACACACGAGCAAACAAAAGGCAAGCGAGAAAAAGGCAAACGGGAAAAAGAGGAGGATATTGGGAAAGAGAGGGCGAATAAAACAGCAAGGGTGAAGTGGGGGAGAGGAAAACAAGAGGCAAATGGCAAATAATGTAATGCGAGAGATAGAGCTTGTGATGGGTACTTGGTATGTAGATTTTAACTTGACTTGCTCTTGCGTAAGCCTCCCCGGCAACGGCGCCAGAAATCCTTCTTGCTACGTCTTGAGCTTGCGTTGGTTTTCCCCGAAGAGGAGAGGATGATGCAACAAAGTAGCGTAAGTATTTCCCTCAGTTGTTGAGAACAAAGGTATCAATCCAGTAGGAGGCTATGCACAAGTCCCTCGTACCTGCACAAAATAATAGCTCCTCGCAATCAACGCGATTAGGGGTTGTCAATCCCTTCAAGGTCACTTACGAGAGTGAGATCTGATAGAGATGATAAATAATATTTTTGGTATTTTTGATATAGAGATGCAAAGTAAAAAGTAAAAGGCAAAGTAAAAACAAAGCAAGTATTAAAGTGATGGAGATTGATATGATGAAAATAGACCTGGGGGCCATAGATTTCACTAGTGGTTCTCTCATGAGCATAAGTATTCTACGGTGGGTGAACAAATTACTGTTGAGCAATTGACAGAATTGAGCATAGTTATGAGAATATCTAGGTATGATCATGTATATAGGCATCACGTCCGAGACAAGTAGACCGACTCCTGCCTGCATCTACTACTATTACTCCACTCATCGACCGCTATCCAGCATGCATCTAGAGTATTAAGTTAAAAACAGAGTAACGCCTTAAGCAAGATGACATGATGTAGAGGGATAAATTCATGCAATATGATAAAAAAAACATCTTGTTATCCTCGATGGCAACAATACAATACGTGCCTTGCTGCCCCTTCTGTCACTGGGAAAGGACACCGCAAGATTGAACCCAAAGCTAAGCACTTCTCCCATTGCAAGAACTACCAATCTAGTTGGCCAAACCAAACGGATAATTCAAAGAGACTTGCAAAGATAACCAATCATACATAAAAGAATTCAGAGAAGATTCAAATATTATTCATAGATAAATTGGATCATAAACCCACAATTCATTGATCTCAACAAACACACCGCAAAAAGAAGATTACATCGAATAGATCTCCATGAGAGAGGGGGAGAACATTGTATTGAGATCCAGAAAGAGAGCAGAAGCCATCTAGCTACTAGCTATGGACCCGAAGGTCTGAAGTAAACTACTCACACTTCATCGAAGGGGCTATGGTGATGATGTAGAAGCCCTCCATGGTGGATGCCCCCTCCGGCGGAGCTCCGGAACAGGCCCCAAGATGGGATCTCATGGATACAGGAAGTTGTGGTGGTGGAATTAGGTTTTTGGCTCCTGTTCTGATTGTTTGGGGGTACGTAGGTATATATAGGAGGAAGGAGTACGTCGATGGAGCAACAGGGGGCCCACGAGGCAGGGGGCGCGCCCCCCACCCTCGTGACCGCCTCTGTTACTTCTTGGAGTAGGGTCCAAGTCTCCTGGATCACGTTCGGTGAGAAAATCACGTTCCTGAAGGCTTTATTCCGTTTGGACTCCGTTTGATATTCCGTTTCTTCGAAACACTGAAATAGGCAAAAAATTAGCAATTGTGGGCTGGGCCTCCGGTTAATAGGTTAGTCCCACTAATATAAAAGTGGAAAATAAAGCCCAATATAGTCCAAAACAGTAGATAAAGTAGCATGGAGCAATCAAAAATTATAGATACGTTGGAGTCGTATCAACATACTGCATACACCAATGAATTACATTAGTACATTACAGATTCATGGGAATACACCATGTCAAAAGAACTAAATGAACAATCTAAATTTCAAGTAGGCTTACCTCATACTATTCGTCGTCATCATACGCTGGATCGTACGGGTCGTCGAAAGTATAGTCTATCTTCCTCCTCTTCCCCCTACCATCATCCTCGTGAATATACAATTACATCCATCACTAGTAAATACATAAGCCAATTGAAAATTTAGATATGCATAGATGACACATTGATCATAGGGCTAATATACTATGATCCTATTTGCATTTTCCATTGTCATGCACACACATTGAACAACAGACCTAATATAACTACATATTGAAATTTAGATATGCACACTTGATCATAGCGCTAATATACTATGATCCTATTTGCATTTTCCATTGTCATGCACACACATTGAACAACAGAGCAAATATAACTACATATTGTGGACATATTGTGAACAACAGAGCTAATATAATTTGAAGCAAATAACTTGAGTAGCATTAAAAAACCCAATCTGTGAGCACTAAAAACAAATCTAATAAGCATCATAGCATTAAAAACCCCAATCTGTTCACAACATCTAGCATTTTTGCAACAAATTTATCCAAATATAAAAACAAATCTAAAAACCCCAATCATTGCAGCACCTAAAATCATAGTTCACAACATCTAGCTAGCATTTTTGCAACCAATTTATCCAACAAACCCTAGTCCAAAAAACCCCACCCCCCAACCCATACAAAAAACCTCGGGCCATCTGTCAAACAAACTACTCTAACCATCTGAACTACTGTATGAATCACAATCAAACTAACTCCACAAGCTATGCAAGTGCAAATGGGTGCCCAGTGCAAATACCTGCTCCTCCACGGTAGGCGGCGCAACGGGTGCATCGGGATGGACTGCGCCGCTAGACACTGTCACCTTCTGCAACAATGAGGCAGAGCCCGCCACATCCGCAGTGGTTGCGAGTTTCCCCGCACCGCTGTGGACGCCGCCGACATCCGTGGTCACCGCGCCCTGACCCTGCAGCTCCACCACATCTCCGGCCGCTGCGCCGGCGTCGCCACGAGCGTTGGCCATCTGACAGATGGAGGCTATGAAGGTGAGGAAGAGGATGCGGCGGGGGAGAGCGACACGGTGCAGTGGAGGCAGTGGAGGAGAGCGAGACGACGACGGCGTGCAGAGGAAGACGATGCGGCAGCGAGTGGATTTGGGGGAAAATGGTAGGGGCGATGGAGGTGGTTGCCCTCTTTATATGATGGGACGTTTCGGGCATGTCCATGGACACATGCTACCCCACGACCGCGGCCTTGCATGCGCCCACGTATACGCGGCCCCAGTGGCCCAGTCGTCAGCTAACCGTCAAAGGCATTGACCCAACGGCAACGTCTGTTATAACCAGTTATGAGGGTTTCGGGCAAGGGAGTGGGGAAAACTGAGCAAAAGTTAACATGGTGGGGATGAATGAGTAGAGCTAAGGAACCAGGGGCACGGAAATAAAAATCCCTTGATTTTAATCATAGAGTAAGGATTTTGTGAGTCCTTCCTTATTAGTTTCTATATCAACAAGTTACTAAACTAGGAATCTAAAAGTGTTATGTTAAAGCATTGAGATCATGCATTTTCTTTTACTAAAAGTAAATGTTCGAACAAGAATAACGAAAAAAAACTAGACTTGGTTTCTCCGATATATCTACATATCGTCGGATATATCACCCAATATCTGTCGGTGTACAAAAGTAGGGGCCCTTCTGTACCCCTTTACTTGTGCATGGGCAGTCGTAGCCACGTCTGCAGCCATGCTTGGCGGGGAAGAGGAAGGAAAGGTGCGAGAACACCACGGCAGCACCCAAGCTAGAAGCATGAAAAGCAAAGGGGCAAGGTGGATCTCCCTCAGCAAGAGCCTTGCCGGGGCGGCCTATGTAGCCCCGGAAAGAGCCTTGCCGGGGCAACTTGCCCAACACCAACAAAGATGCCACCCTTGAGCATGGGGGCTCCGACACCATCAACAACATCGGAACCAAGGCTCGGGAGGCGCCTGCATGGTGTCATGCAGATCTTTGTGAAGACCAAAGGCCTACAAAGGCTAGATAAGAACTAGAAGACGAAGACCACGGGCAAGTTCCTTGCCAGGGACGCCCGCAAGACCCCCGGCAAGACCCTTGCCCGGGACGCCTACGAGACCCTGGAAAGACCCTTGCCGGGGACATCTGCAAGACCACAGCCAGGCCCACACCTACCAAGGCTCCGCTGCCCCATGACCTTTCTAACGCGGCGACCAGCTCGCCAGCTAGACGAGCACCTGTGTGGCGGTGTGCGGCTTCCAGACCAACTAAGCAAGCACCTGCATGGTGGCATGCAGATCTTCGTGAAGACTCTACCACCGCACCAGCACAACAACCTGCCAGCCTGCATGGCGCTGCATGCCTCGTCGGCTTGCACGCGCGCCGAAGCAAGGCGAGGCGGCGACGAACGGGATGAGCCTTGTTACCATCCCTGATAAAGCAAGAGGACACATAGGCGGCACATTAAATGTGTTTGTCCTAGGATGTCAGGAGATAAACTCAAACACTATAGTTAATTTCCACCTCCTGTATGCCACGGTGGCGGCCCCTTTGACTATAAAAGGAGGCCCGAGGTGTACAGAGAAAGGATTCGGACTTTTTGGGCTAGGCATGCACCGCAGCTAGTTCAAGAACTCAAGAACACCAAATATACACAAAGCAGGAGTAGGGTATTACGCATCTTTGTGGCCCGAACCTGAGTAAAAATCCCCTCACGCTGATCTTCTAGACCTGCTCTTTGCACAACTCCACGCCCCGCCAACCGTAGAAGGGATCCTCGTGGTCCCATAGGTGTCGTTTTCCCTGACAATATCCGATATCTGATATGTCGAAGCCAAACCGATACAAACCCGATGTCTGATATTTTGAAGCTTGGTTGGAATTGCCCCGGAATTGTCAGAAGTGCACAATGTCACTGGTGCGCGTTGGTCCTAAACAAACGGTTTAAAACCCATTTCCGCGATGGCATTTGGAACCGTCGCCAAGTGAGTGTGGGTGATAGGGGGGTCCTTCCCACACGACCCAGAAGCCGTCGGGGATAGGGCCCCTACAGTACTCCTACTCGTTTCTGCTTGCATTGCCATCGCAGTTGGTATTCTGTGGTGCTACGTTTACGATGCGCGGCCCGTCACAAACGGTTCACTATTATAGAACATGTATGATGCGCGGTCCATCACAAACGGTTCACCCTTAAGAAGATTAGCTAATCATTGTACGAGTGTCGGACATGATTATGAAATGTCAGACCATCGTAACATCGTCGTACACGACAACTATCGCACACACTATTCTGTGGTGCAACGTTTATGATGCATACTTCATCAGAAATAGTTCATGTTTGCGAATCATGTACGGTAAGGCAACTAACACAAATGTTTAGTTTACCCGCACCATTTGTGATATTGCCTGACATCGCACACGCTTTGCAAACAGCAACTGTGTGCATGCTTGCACACGCTTTCTCTCTGTGAACCGTCTCGGATTATGGTGCATATCACAAACGTTTGTGTTTTACCAACCGTGTGTGCCGTAATGACATAGAGAGCGTAATTTCACCATAATTTAATTGCTGCTTTTCCAAATTGTACCGGATTTGGATTTGAATTTGAATGTATGGTACAGCTTTATTCATATCCATCAGGTTCAAACAACCAATGCATTATTCGATTCATAGGTACATATGTTCAAGAATTACATAAGAACCAAATAAAGAATGATGATCCACAGTTGTATACTTGTACTATTAAAGACGGTAAAGAAAGAGGCGAAATATATTCTGGTTGCTGAACAAGGTGAAGCGGAATGCCCATATTGTGCCCTCCTCCATGCAGAAGGCACGCACGACTCTAGTCCAACCCCTTGTGATGGCCGACCGCCCATCCTTCACGGTCTTCATGAAAACATCTAGATAATCATCGTGTTCTAGTAGAAATACTTTAACCTTTGCATGCCCACCAATCATGTAGTTTGAGAGGTAATCTTGAGTAAACTGCTTTGGCAACCACTGCAAAGGAATAAGATTTCAGACATTGTCATCTAACACAACTCATTATGGGCAGTAAAAAGAAGGCTGCAGAGTTCTTACTTACCATCCTGCAGTTCGCTGTTGTCTTGGATAAAGTGTAAACAAATAGTTTAATTTCCATCTTTGGACCCATTTTACTAACAATCTTTATCAGCTTCCTCACTTGATGCTGGTTCATCGATATCTCATTGCCCAGATACGCAGAAAGGGTCGAAACGCGGATCTTTACCAATGACATATGTACCTAAAAGCACCAAGTTAATATTAGAAGCTAAACAGCAATTGCACAATGATGTAGTACAACACTCTTTTATAATATGTCTATATACATCTGTATGTGGTAATCCATTTGAAATCTCTAAAAAGACAAATATTTAGGAACGAAGGGAGTATCTTATAACATCCAATATACTCACATATTAGATGAATTAACATCTTATATTATGGTCTGGAAGGAGTTTAGTTCATTCTTACAAATTATTTGTTGTTGTATCCACGGGTTATAGCTAGTTTGAGCTAGTTCGGGCTCAAATAGCCCTAAAGCATATCTAAACATGAGGGCTAGTTTGAGCTAGTTGCATCTATAACCCACCCCAAAAAACTAGTACCAACCCAAGAGGTGCTAATTGGAGCTAGTTCTCCTAGTGCATTTATTGTCAATCTAACCCTGCCATCCAAACAACTCTTTGGATGGAGTTAGTTCAGGGTTAGTAATGAGCTAGAAACTAACTCTAACCTCTAGCTAAGTTGAGTATCCAAACAGGGATGTGTTGTTGTTGTTGCTGCTGCTACTCTTCTACGTATATCTAGACATCATTAGAACATTAATGTAACACTCTTCCTTGTTGCTATGTAGCCTAGGATTGCATATTTAGACATTAAGTACAGTGCATGTTGCTATGTAGCCTCAGATATATTACATATGGCCCTAGTTAACCTAAGGAAAATGGTTGCAGATATATTCAGTTAAAAGTCCGATTCACCGATTAGTCCCTTATCAGCCGCCGGCCTATATGGTACCAGCTACGGATATCCTGAACAGTGAGCAGATATAGACCATGGGATGAAACTAACCTCGATGGAAAACAGCAGTTGTTCCCAAAATTGTCCTGTGTAGGTACATCAAGAAGCATGTTAAGCACAACAGGCTAAACATCAACCAAAATTACACATGGGAGACAAAATAATCTCCAAAGATAGCTTCAGTGTGCAGGTTTAAGCACGCTATTAAAGCAAAACAAGTGGAAAGGTGTGCTAACTGCAACAGGCCTAACATTTAACAACAAGGAAACATGGTCATTCAAACTGGTATTGTGCCGGTCTAAGTACACTAGTTATGGTTAAATAAAAATGGAAAGGTGTGTTAACTACAGGATGCAACAACCAAATGTAGTCATTCATAGTGGTATTGTTGAAACTGGTACTGATGAAATTGAACTGCACAGTTCATACTTGCACATATAGAACATCACGTTGTGAATAACTGGAATAAACAAGGCATACTACAAACAACCAAAGATAGCATTTGAAACTGAACATATGCTAACTACAAACAACCGAACAATCAAAAACCTTTAAAAGAGGCATATGCTAGCTATAACAGGCTTAACAGCAAGCAAATATATGCATTCCTATCGGTATGTTTAAAACTGGATTGATGAAATGTATTGCACAATAAATAATTGCACATATAGAGCATAACATTGTAAACAACTGAAATAAACAAATCATGGGTTTCCTCACTTGTCACAGATGGGCTCGTTCCCGTGGGAAGAGCACGGACCCTGGATGCGCTCCATGTTGTCGCAGATGGGCTCCTTCCCCTTGGAAGAGCACGACTATAGGGTGCCCTCCCTGTGTCGCAGAGGGGCGCTTTCCCCTTGGAAGAGCATATGGGCTCTTTCCCCTTGGAAGAGCTGGAGAGGGTGCCCTCCTCGTGGTCCCCGTCGATGAGTTCTAACTTGGAAGTTGTGGATCCCAAGCCAGCGTTGCAGAATGTGTCCTTAAGAAATGACAAAAGGGGCTCAATGGCGATGTAGAATGGAAAATTGTTGACAGCGAGCCAGAGAAGATCAGCGGCGGGGCCATGGATGAGATCGACATCGGTTGAACCCGAGGGGTTGGGGTGGGCCACTTAACCTGTGACACAGCCCGCCTCAGGGCATCGCTGTCGATGACCTCGATGTCGTAGCCAGCGGATGAGACATGCTCGTATACTCTAGCCCGCTGCTTGATTGACTACCACCAGTAATGGTCATCAGCTTCCTTGGCGACGTCGGGTGAAGAGACCCCTATACACCTCTTTTGGGCCAGTCGCTCCTCGAGCTCCACGGGAAGCGTAGCCGGGCTTAGGCTGTGACGCTCTAGAGTGGGGGATGGGGATGGCGATCTGTGGGAAAGGGGGGCATTTGGCAGGCATCATCTAAGAAACTCAGGGCGGCCTGGGTATGGAGATTGGTGGGTAAGCTGCACGGGCAAACCGGCAGATGTTGACAATGGAGGCCTCGCGGCGGCGGCGGGGACTTTGCTAGGGTTTCGAGCGAGGGAGGGTGTGTGTGTGTGTGCGCGCGCGCGCGCACGCCCGATGAGGTTTTGGTGTGTGTGTGTGTGTGTGTGTGTGTGTGTGTGTGTGCGTGTGTGGAGGGGGCGCGGGGTGTTTGAGGAAATGACATGGGTACTGAAAATTTTACTACGTGGGAGTGAAATGCCGGGCTGTTGAAAATTTTGATGATAGTGCATAGCACACGGTCCGGAGATAACAACCGTGTGTTATGAAAAAGAAAAACCCTCGAGGCGGGCAAATATTTTTGATGCAGGCGGGATTGGGAACAAGAAACATCGCACACGGTCCGGAGATAACAACCGTGTGTTATGAAACAGAAAAACCCTCAAAGCGGGCAGATATTTTTGAGAGGGGGAGCCTCGTGAGCCCAATGTACTGTGCGGATGTGTGCGTGACAGGTGCACCGGCGTGGCACGCAGTTAGTTTGAGTGAACCGTGTGTGTTGCATCATCCGACTTGTCTAATGTTCATAAATTTGGCGAAAAATGACGCGGGAGAGGGTCAGAACATGAACACACTTGCATGTGGACCAAATTTATGTATCAAAAGGGTGGTTTGATTTTCAAATACCAAATGCAACTTCGATGTGGCACCTCTCTCGCAAAGCGCACGGTATTGCTAGCCCCCACCCCACCCCTCATGTCGGCACAAAGGGAATCCTAAGCTATGAATGCATGCCCCCTCCCCCTCAACCGAGGTTCACCTAGCAAAGTGCAAAGTAGCTAGTAGCCCCCCTCCTCCCTCGTGTCGGCATGAAGGGAATCCTAAGCTATATATGAATGCATGCCCCCCCCAACCGAGGTTCACCGTAGCAAAGTGCAAAGTAGCTAGCAGCCCCCTCCCTCGTGTCGGCACGAAGGAAATCCTAAGCTATGAATGCATGCCCCCCAACTGAGGTTCACCTAGCAAAGTGTGAAGTAGAGCTAGCAGCCCCCCTCCCTCGTGTCAGCACGAAGGGATTCCTAAGCTATGAATGCATGCCCCCCAACCGAGGTTCACCGAGCAAAGTGCGAAGTAGCTAGCAGCCCCCCTCCCTCGTGTCGGCACGAAGGGAATCCTAGCTAAGCTATGAATGCATGCCCCGCCAACTAAGGTTTACCCTAGCAAAGTGCGAAGTAGCTAGCAGCCACCCCTCCCTCGTGTCGGCACTAAGGGAATCCTAAGCTATGAATGCAAATGTCCCCCCCCGACCGAGGTTCACCTAGCAAAGTGTGAAGTAGCTAGCAGCCCCCCCCCCTCGTGTCGGCACGAAGGGAATCCTAAGCTACGAACATGCCCCCCAACCGAGGTTCACCTAGCAAAGTGCAAAGTAGCTAGCAGCCCTCCACCCCCCTCGTGTCACCACGAAGGGAATCCTAATTAAGCTATGAATGCATGCCCGCCCCCCAACCGAGGTTCACCTAGCAAAGTGCGATGTAGCAACCCCCCCCCCTGCCACACACACACACACTTTCAGTCGGTGGGACAGAGAGGCATATATCTCACCAAGATGGATCATAAAACGGACCAAGAATAATCCACCTTGGTCGTACAACCTCTCTCTTGTTGTTAGTCAAAGTGATGGCCGTCCATGCGACCCCGAAGATGGGCTAGCTCGCCAATAATCACGCAAGTAGCTAGTCCCCGAAGACAACCACTACATGCGTGTGGCCCAAACATATGTATGGAGAGGTGTGTTTTTGAGTAACAATGAACAACTTTGATGTGGCACCATGATTTCAAACTAGAAATCCCCACACCGAGTGAGGGTTAGGTTGACGATGCATATGTATGTTACACCACACTTCAAGCCAACGACGGGGATTCATATATGCATGCATGCATGCATAGTATATGCGCTCAAACTTAATTAGGTCTGAATCTCACCATGACCTATACTACGATAACACGAACCAAATGAAGAATCCGCCATGGTAACCTATCTTGTTGTTGGTCAAGGTGATCATGGATGTCCACGCAGGCCCACGAATATATAGGCTTGTCGCCGATAACCACGCGAGGGAGTGTATCGTTCGAAGGCAACCACTACATGCATATGTATGGAGGTGATGCGTGCATGCATGTTTGAATACACAACATTGATCTGGCGCGTGTGTCAAAAATCGTACACTAGCTCCCCACACAGAGCGAGATCGGTTCATGATGGTGTCGTTGTACTAGCCACTTCGACTCGATGGGAGGGATTCATGCGTACACATGCATGTGTGTGTGCTCAAAGTGTATCATGCATGTCATCCCAGAGCAAAAATAATAATCCCCTCCTAAGTCAAATTAACCTCTCTTGTTGTCAGGCAAAAAGAAGTGATGGACCAAGCGGGCCAACAGATGGAAAGCATCGATATCGCTGATAACCGCTTAAGTGGGTGCGAGAGGACAACCACCACCGCTTTGCATGTGGGCCAAACATATATATGTTGAATACCCAAAATGCACAACTTTGATGTGCCACATGCCTCAAAAACCGTAAACCATGCACCCACACAGAGCGAGGTTCATATCAAGCGTACTACATATGATGGTCCCCTTCCCCCCTCTTCACCGCATACTATATGCTCCTGCCGTAATATATGTACAACCCAAAAGAATCCTCATCGATGGTGAAATTAATTAACCTCTCCCGATGTAGGTCAAAGTGATGCATGCATGCATGCATCGACGATGGCCTCGTGGGCCCACAGATGGAAGCGTCACACGTGAGTGTCCTAGCTAGGATATATATGCATGTGGCCCAAAAAGGTTGTGTGATGTTTGAATAACCAATTTCACAATTTTGATGTGGCACATGCCTCGGTAACCAAAAAGTCCCGACACTGAGTGAGGTGTACTTGTTCACGGACGCATACGTATAGTATATATGCTAGTCCCCTCCCACCTCTTCGACGTGTACTATATACCACCATAACACAAACAAAAAAGATTCTACCTTGCTGGTCAAATTAACCTCACTGCCGGCTATTTGTCAAAGTGATGGACGACGACCTCGCGGGCCCACAGAAAGCGTCACACGCGAGTATCGAGTGTCGTGTAGGACAACCATCGACTGCATGTGGCCCAAACATTTATGTATGAAAGGGTTGTGTAATGTTTTAAATAAAAATTTCATGACTCTGATGTGGCACCAGCCTGCCTAACAAAACGGCCAACCCACACGGTGGCTCACAACTCGTAGTGTACTGCGAGCCACCCGCCACCCCTAGATGCACACCCCACACACACACACTGCGAATCCACCGCAACTACGATGCATGTTAAATTAATTATCCCGCGGTGAACATACATGTTACCAAAGGAGGGACGTTTTAATTTCAAAACAATCACAGAGATCATTAAGACGTTTTAGTACATTGATTGATTGATTTTCTATGGGTATAATGTGCAAAAATCAAATTTGAGCTACATGCACACGTGACAGTGCACCTAAATGGATTACAAAAACACATGTGTCTCACTGGGTGCATGTTTACTCCCCGTGCAACAAATTTCAAACATTGAGAATCTTGATTTTTAAATTCTAGTACATCCAAAACTTATTTGAAGTTCATGAAACTTATCGTGTTGTCATATGGACACCAATACAAAGTGGCATTGTACTTTTTTGTCAAATTTGAGACCAGTTTTGATGTAATCTTTATCTAATTACAGACGGGAGATTATTAATAATTGGGAACCAATATCCCAAACGGATTATTTATTCGAACCGTGAGCGTTATACCAACAATGGATATGTGCCATGCTTTGGTTAAGCAATAAAGCGGCAGCATTAATCTTCCAAATAGAAAAACAATATACGTGCCGCCGCGCGACCCGTGTGGCGTGCGAGCAGGCGTGAGTTGACGGGACGCATGCAAGCAGTCCGCCGCGCAGGCAGACGGGGAGGCGTGCGTGCAGGTGTGTGAATTGACGGAGGTGTGCTCGCTGCACAGTGTCATCGGGAGGCGTGCGAGTAGCTGTGTGAAACTTTGGTAGGCATGCCAGCAGTCCGATGCGCAGGCTCACCGGGAGGCGAGCCATCGGTTTGACCACCGCCCGCCTCTCTCCCACAACTCCCACTACTCCATATTAATGGTGCGCCCGAGCGGCCGCACCCCCCATCCTCGCTACACACACACAATCCTCTCTCTCCGCTTGCATCCTCGATGCCGCTCTCATTCCTCAATGCCGTCAGTGTATGAGGATGCCACCGAAGCGCCCCATCGGAGGGAGTGGCGACGCTGGGGCTGCTAAAGCACCGGAGCACGGCGTGGAGATGAGGTTTCCATCACCGTCGGCGAGTTATCGCTGCACCTTGACGTCGTCGACGGCGTCGAGCTTCCACAGCCGGAGGTGGAGTTCCACACCGACTCCGATGACCACTCCGGCGACAACTCCGATGACGACGGACAGTTGGTTAGTCATCTATACTCATTTATGTGTCAAATAGATCATAGGGTTTCTCTAGTTACTCCTTCCTCCCCCATTTTGGAATAGAAATCATGTGGTTATGTTCTCCCAATCCATGAAATCTGAGTAATTTTCGTTAGATCCGTGTAGTGTATTGATTGTTTGAATGGTACAGGTGATAAGTGATTTGTTGTTTCATCTGTGCAAATGATTTCTGCTAGTAATCCGACTAGGGTTAGTGTTCGTGCTAATAATTACTAGCCAGGACTTGACAATTGATTTTGAATGACCTACATATGTTTGTGCCATTATTTTCTTCAAATTGGTCTGTACATAGACGATTGTGCTTAAAAATCAAACCATAATCGTTGAATATGTATAAATAAATAGCCATAAATTCCTAATCCTACTTCACGACATGTAATCAGTGATTTGATGCCAAATTTGTTTTACTATATGTATAGGTGTTGTCTGGCGATGTGGACAGCGAAGATGAAGATGCCCAGAGGAGGTACAAGAGGCGAATCCTGAGGGAGCTTTATGCGGGAATGCATAACAGGCGTATTAGGACCTGGAACGACGGCTATGGATGCCCATTTTGCAACCACAAGATTCATGACGCGTATCTAAGTGTTCTGGCGCATGCAAGAGGACGGGTCGTTGGCTCCTTCAAGCAGAAGTATTCTCGCAGGGTGGCGCACGGCGCGTACACCGAGTACTGGAGAAGCTTCAGGATCGTGTCGGCCGCATGTGAGATGAGATGTGGGATGGATCTAACTATGTACGCTTGAGTATGCTTAATGACGGTTGAACTATGTACTTATGGTTGAACTATGCTTATGTACGTGTATGCTTATTATCTATGTCTGAGTATCTTAAATATTTCGCCAAATTTTGGTAAATATTACAACGGGGGACCAATAAACCAGGACGGAGGTAGTACATCAAAACACACGGTTCCCAAAATTGGAACCATGTGCAATGACTATCATTTTGCCTGATGCGTCAATCACACACGGTTCACTCTAGCAAACCGTCGCCCCCAAAATTCTTTATGGGACAGAAAACCCTCACCACCCAATTCAAAAAAGAAAAAAGAAAGCCCTCACCATCCCACGTCACAAAAACCCTCACCCCGCCTGCCACCCCCTCGGCCCCTCCGGTACGTTCCCCATTCACACCTGCACAAGCTCCTCCGCGTCTATGCCATGGCACCGCATATCGCGGCGGTAAACACTTAGATCGACGCCTGCCGCCGCCGCCAGGCTGCCGGCAAAGCCCACCGCATTTCGCCACTTCCGCTTGCCGCCGCCTATCGCCATCGACTTTCTCGACGCTGCTCGCGGTCGACCCAGCTCCGCTCGGTTGGGGAATCTGCCGTACTGAGGGTTCTTTCTCATGGACGACAAGGTAACTAATTTAACGAGATATTATCTCATCTCTTATCCCAGTTCATCTGCCTCCTTTAATCACCCGCAGGAAATCACCGTGAATTCATTTTTATTCGAGCTGATTTGAGGGTTTTCTTTCATTCATAGAATGTACAGTGCGCCGACACTTCAGGACTTGGCGACCGCCGCCAGAGATTCCATCTCATCGTACCAGATAACTTGAGGACGCGCGCGGTATGTTCAATCTCACCCTAAATCGGTTGGCATGGCCTACTTTCCTGAACATATTCTAAATATTGCTACATTTGGATAAAAGGTGCCACATGCACCATATACGTCAAAGGGGATTTTCCCCTCTTCTTTCTATATTAGGCAAATTAATGATGTATTGTTCTTTCGATTACTCTCATATTTCCATGACATCATGTTTACCCTATCTGTTTAATTATAGACTTTTGTCCTTCGATTTCAACTGTTGTACAGTTCTTTCAATTTGGGCCCATATTTGCATGTTACCATATTTTCTTTAACAATCCTACCATTTTCTGCAGGACATCCCTCGCTATGCAACAGATTATGTAGTGCACAATTTTTCCCTTTACATACATCAAGGCTCCACGAATGTCATACTGCACACAAACCATGGATTTACAATCGTTGCTACTGTAAGACTTGATGAACATGGTGACTCCTATTTTGGCACTGGCTTTTGGAATGAAATTGCAAAGTTTTATGTACTGAAAGCTGGCACTAAAATTGCACTGCACATAGAAGGGCCTGGTCATGAGATATATGCTAACTTCCCCAACAAATCATCCGTCCTAGACTTTGTTTGAAGTAAGTTTTCTTTTCAACTATCTGAATATGTTGACTTACCCAGCAATGTCAAATGAATTGTGTAGTATTTAAGCAACCAATTGTTATTCCCTTATCTTACTATATTCCTACCTAATAACTTCTAGTTACCAATACACTTTTCTATTGCCCTATTTTAACTAAATATTCCCTGTACTCCCATTTCTATCAGAAAGCGCCGCTGACAAGGAGACTCCATAGGTGGAGAACAGGGCTACCAACAAGCGGAAGCGGGGCGAGCTACAACCGCAAGGGACTCCGGCAAGCCTAGACTTAATCAGCAGCATCCCCGATGATATGTTGAGAGTCATCATCTCCCTCCTCCCAATCAAATATGGGGCGCGGACAACCCTCATTTCCCGGCGGTGGCGCCCCCTATGGAACTCCAGCCCTCTCGACCTCATGGACACCCACGAGCTCTACCATGGCTATCGCAAAAGCTTGGATGCGTTCTCCAAGGTCCTCGGCAGTCACCTTGGCCCAACCAAAGGCCTTAGAATGGGCAAGTTTCGTTGCAATGGCAAGGACCGAGCCAAGCTTGACGACTGGTTCCGATCCCCCACCCTAGATCAGCTCGAGGAGCTCACTTTTGATGATGGGCATATGCGGTCGCTGCCAACGTCCACACTCCGCGTCGCGTCCATGCTGCGCGTCACCAAGTTCAGGAACTGCCATTTCCCGCCCCTTAATCACGTGTGCGCTCTTATTCTACCACGACTGAAGCACCTCGAGCTCGAAGCCATCTGCCTCTCAAAGGGTGACATGGAGCGCCTGCTCCGTGGCTGTACTACACTCGAGTACCTTTGTCTTCAGGCGATCAATGGGTTGAGTACCTTCCACATCACCTCCATGACTCTCCGGGCTATTTATGTGTGTTGCTGGTGCGGCAGGAAGACATCACAAAAGGTGGACCACGGTATGGTTATCCAGGACACACCTGCACTTGAGAGATTACTTGTAGTTGATCAAGAAGGTCCAACAAGAATCAATGTCATTTATGCACCGAAATTGACAGTGATGGGCTACTCGTCTGACAAATACTCCGAACTTGTTATTGGATCCACACCCGTTCAGGTACAACAGCCGCCTTCTACCTCTCCTTCTACAAATAACATTATTTCTAATTTTGAAGATGTTTGTTCGTCTATCATTCAGAAAATGATTCCGACAACTTGACCCCGAAACTGCGCGTAGTGAAGGTCTTGGCACTAGAATCTATCGGGCCCGACCTGGAGCAAGTTGTCAGTTTCCTGAGATGCTTTCCGTGCCTGGAGAAGCTATATATCAAGGTTATGTTACTTTCCTGTTAAAAGTTAACCATAAGGGAGTTCAATTTGTGACACCTTTTTCGAAGTTTACAATGACAATGTACTACGATTTTGAAGGTTCTTTTGGAGGATTTCAGTACATACATGCCCCCCCCATATTGGTTGCTTGATCCATATGGTTACAATCAATAAGCATTTCTCCTTTGGATTCATCTGTACTGGTTTTCTTAGGGAACTTTTCATCCACTCCAACCTCTTGTGAAGAAGGCTACATTTTTCTAGAATGTAATCAAATGCCCATGTTAATCATGTCAGGTCGAAGATGGCATGTTAGTGCATTTTACAAACCCTGCAAACCAAATAGCTACGCCTGTAGTAATGTTCAAAACTCCATGTAGGCACTAACATGTTTTCTTCTTTTGCAGATAAGATTAGGCCCAGTGGTGGATAATGTGATACAATATAACAATCACGTCGAATGCCTAGGTCTGCATCTCTCAGAAATTACTTTGAACTCCTGCTGAGGGACATTACTGGAGATTATATTCGTCGGGTTCTTTGTTCTCAGAGCAAGGGTGCTGAAGGAAATGAGGTTTGTCCTACATTTATTTCGCAAAAATGAATGGTCTGTTGATCAGCGCCGGCGCCTGCGGCAGAATGGAGTAGGCTCCAAAAATGCTGAATTTCATTTTGGAACTTCAGATGACAGAGTAATCGGAAGTCATCGGGTCAACCCCATACATGACTTCTCAGTGGCTGACCCCTTTGCAAAAACTGTGAGGTTTTGAAGCCAGACTTAGAAGCGGTGATATTAGTTTGAACCTCTCTGATATCCATGTTCAGCGCATGAGCGCGAGCGTTTGCAGCTGATGAGCTGAATTTCATTTCTAATATCAGTTTGAACCTTGTAATCTTCGAATTTGAGCCATATAACTCTGGAATTTGAACCTTGTAACATTTCGAGCTTTTGTGGTACAATCGCTGAAATGGCATCGTATGAGACTCGTATATTGCTAGCACTATTTTGACCTTAATATGCAATGGTCTTAGATTTTATTAACCATTCTCGAATCAGTTTACCTTGTCGATCTCACAGCACACGATCTGTATAGCTAACTCGACTATGATCTTCGACATTATTGCACACAGTTGGTTTCTTCCACCATGTGCACTGTAGAGCGCAGAATTAATTATCGCACTCGAGTGTCCATCATCACCCTTCTGTGTAACTTTGACCTCATCACCCAAGGGTAAACTTATGACTGAAGTCATTCCACACACTTCGTTTTTACAAAGCTTTTTGCCAATAAACGCCCACGATTTGTCCCTCTTCTAGCCAACGCGTGGCCAAACTAGCCGGGTGGGAAGCTTGCGCGGTAAATAGCACGGTAGCATGGGAACAGGCTCACCGACGATACATTTGGCGCCTCTTCGAGCCCACGCCTGGGGTGCAGTGTTGTCAAGCATGCACTGGATTCTGGAATCCTCCACTATGAACATCGTAACAAGACGTGACAATTACAGACCGGCCGGCCCCCAATTTATTATAGCAGCCATTTAACCTACCATTGTGTCTCTTCAACCTTTTGATCGCGCCCCACCATTGCAAGAAGCACACCCACCACGAGAAATTCCTAGAGGGTATCCTGCGCGGCTCCAATGGCGCTCCAAGCGGCTGCCAATGACGAGCAGCAGTTCACCATGCGTGTCGTGGTGGACACCCATAGAAGGTTCATGGACCTCTCGGTGGTGTACACCAACAATCCGGTCTAGGTGGAGCACTCCATCCACATCATGGAGTTGTTGCTTATAAGGAGAAGTACAAGGTGGTCGAGTTCGACCTCGAGTACACCCGCACTCGTGTCGGGTCTCGTCCCAAGGTCGCTGTCGCCCAGATGTGCATGCACCACCACATCCTCGTCTACCACTACTGCATGGCCACAAGGCCTGGTGAGCGTTTCGCCTGGTTTGTCAACAGCCCCCACTACATGTTCGCTATGGTGGACATCACCAAGGATGTAAAGGCGCTCGAGAGTTCGGCCATCGTCTGCCAGAATCTTGTCAACATCCAGGGACAATACAAGATCTGGGGCAGCAAGGAGCATGAGAAGGACTCACTGGTTCACCTCGCTGAGGCCATCATTGACACCTACTACAGAGACATGAAGGATTCGTGCAACAAGGACAAGCATGCCTGGCACTCGGCCTGGATGGAGAAACTCGAGAAAGCTCACGCCGTGTACGCGGCCAAGGAGGGGTACACGAGCTACGACATGTACAGGCGGATCGTTGACATGAGGAAGTGCCTCCTTCCCCAAAACGGCCAAGGATCTAGCCGGAAGCAGAGCAATGGCAAGCGTCGTCACAACAATAAGTAGATGATTAGATCCTCGTTTCTCCTACTTTAGTATGCATGTAATTGCTTACTTTGGTGTGTGCAAATGTTATGTGTGTAGTCACTTGTGTAATTGTATGCTTAATTTGGTTATGCAATGCTGTCCTTTTAAGTATATATGTTGATGCTCTGTAGACAGAATGTAGATGGTGTCCGGACAAAGAAAATCACATCGCACACAGACTAAACAATGGAACATGTCGGGGATATACACTACAAGAAATATGTCAACTAGTGACCTTCTCTTAGTGACCCTAGCTGAATTGGTCGTAAATCCACGGCCATTTCGCTTGGAAGGGCCCAAACCCTGAAATTGCCTTACACCAAATGGTCATAAAGCATAAAAGAGTGGTCTATGACCTTATTTGTACCTGATTACGACCAATATAAATGGTCATGAGGTTGTGAACGTGGATGCATTGGTACTTATTGCTATGACTAGGCGCCACCTCATCAGTTTTGCCTATGTGTCATGTCCATGTGTCAATTTTTGCCCTAGGTTGTGAAGCAACCTATATTTCTGTTATTCCCAAAATTCTCAAAAAATTCTCATAAATTCTTTGGATCATATATTCTTCAAATATGTAAAAAAAACCTTCCTCGCCTAGTTCAAATAGAATTCAACAATATTCATTTTCCTATTTTGTTCAGAACAACAATTTGTGAAGGAAGTGCTATTTATATATATTTGATTCACCTCAAA
Organism: Triticum aestivum; assembly: GCF_018294505.1. NCBI lineage: Eukaryota > Viridiplantae > Streptophyta > Magnoliopsida > Poales > Poaceae > Triticum > Triticum aestivum. The sequence goes on from NC_057801.1 coordinate 467,390,330, forward strand.
CTTTTTGGGCACTCTTTCCTATCCAAATCATTGCCTCATGACAAAATTCAGCTCCATTTGCCTAGTAAATGTTCCTCGGCAAATTTCCAAAGTTTTTGTTCAGCTAGAAGCTTTGTGAAGGAAGTACCACTTTGGCATGTCCAAATGGTATCAATTTTCTACAGTGCTTTCCTATGTCCAAATAACCATCCTCCACCAAATTTCAGCTCAATCCATTCATTAGTTTGAGCCCAGCTTCAACATCCATATTTCTACCCGATGTGGTACTTTGCAAAGCAAGTGCCATCCAAACTCCTCCATTTGAGCTGCAAATTTGCCAAGATAGTCTCCCTAGTAGATGATCATCCTCGACCAAAACTCAGGCCCATTGGCCATGTGCATTTCCCGTACCACTAATCAAACATTTGGCTGCTAATTCATGTTTGAGCATTCTTCGATCTCCTCGTGAGATTCTTCTATTGTTATTTTCTTTCTAGCATCTACCTGGGGAGTACCCAACCTACTAGACATGCCTAGGCTGCCCATAACCCATGGCAACGTCACGGTCACACGGTGACCATGCGACGGGCATGCGAGTCTACGCGCTTTGGAGTTGGGGCCCTGGGCCACCGTCCAAAACCAACGTATCACCACCAAACCATGTATTTATGCTTAAATAGATACTTATGTACCTAGAAATGATTTTTGGAAAAAATAAAGAGCAAACTATAAGGCAGCTGCAGTTCAAATTTGACCCGCTTCCCGTTGAATCGCTGAAAATTTGTCTTTTTCACCAGAGGTGGATAAAAACTTTTTACACCCAACCATTTTGTCAATTGTGCATTAAACATGGCCTAGTATTTTATAAAATTGATTTGGTCCATTTTTGCAACAATTATTTGGTAGTTCCTTCACAAAAAATCTCATTCCGGGCACTCAGAAAATGGAAAATGAATTTTCCGTGCAAAGAAAATGAAAACTCCCTTAGGCAACATTGTTTGGAATTCCAATATGCACCCTTGTGCACAATATGAGATCGTTTGAACAAACTATGCCATGAATGTGGCCATAATATTAATCATTTGGCTTGAAAGCCATGGATCTTCACACATGATACCTCATTTCTGAGAACATTTTTTTAAAATAATTGTCGTATTACAAGTTTATTATTTTTCTTGGAAACTTGATCACATATGATGACACAATGCAAAGGTTTTCCAATTTTTAGATTTTTTTGAATTTTTTATGCCCGTTTCAAAATGCAGTCAAAACGACGGGATTGACCGTTCCTAGGTAGTGGTTGAATCTTGGAAATTTTTTGATGTTTCTCTTATTAAATAGATACCTATGTACCTAGAAATGATTTTTGAAAAAAAATAAAGAGCAAACTATGAGACAGCCGCAGTTCAAATTTGACTCGCTTCCTTCTAAATCGGCGGGAATTTGTCTTTTTCACTAGAGATGGATCAAGGCTTTTGACACCCAACCATTTGGTCAATTGTGAATTAAATATGGCCGAATATTTTATAAAATTGATTTGGTCCAATTTTGCAACAAATATATGGTAAGTCCTTCACAAAAAAAACTCATTTCGGGCACTCGAAAAATGGAAAATGAATTTTCCGTGCAAAGAAAATGAAAACTCCCATAGGCAACATTGTTTGGAATTCCAAGATGCACCCTTGTGCACAATATGAGATCATTTGAACAAACTATGCCATGAATGTCGCCACAAGATGGATCATTTGGCTTGAAAGCCATGAATCTTCACGTATGATAGCTCATTTCTGAGAACATTTTTTTAAATAATTGTCGCATTATAAGTTTATTATTTTTCCTGGAAACTTGGTTATATATAATGACACAATGCGAAGGTTTCCAATTTTTTGATATTTTTTGAATTTTTATGCCCATTTCAAAATGCGGTCAAAACGACAGGCATGACCGTTCCTAGCTAGTGGTTGAATCTTGGAATTTTTTGGTGTTTCTCTGATTAAATAGATACTTGTGTACCTAGAAATGATTTTTGGAAAAAAATATAGAGCAAACTATGAGGCAGCTGTAGTTCAAATTTGACCTGATTCTAGCTGAATCGGCGAAAATTTGTCTTTTTCACCAGAGGTGGATCAAAACTTTCGACACCCAACCATTTGGTTAATTGTGCATTAAACATGGCCTAGTATTTTATGAAATTGATTAGGTCCAATTTTGCAACAAATACATGGTAGGTCCTTCACAAAAAAAACTCATTTCAGGCACTCAAAAAATGGAAAATGAATTTTTCGTGCAGAGAAAATGAAAACTCCCTTAGGCAACATTGTTTGGAATTCCAAGATGCACCCTTGTGGATAATATGAGATCATTTGAACAAACTATGCCATGAATGTGGCCACAAGATGGATCATTTGGCTTGAAAGCCATGAATCTTCACGCATGATAGCTCATTTCTGAGAACATTTTTTAAAAATAATTGTCGTATTATAAGTTTATTATTTTTCCTAGAAACTTGGTCACATATAATGACACAATGCGAAGGTTTTCCAATTTTTTGATTTTTTTGAATTTTTCATGCCCGTTTCAAAATGCGGTCAAAACGGCAGGCATGACCGTTCCTAGCTAGTGGTTGAATCTTGAAAAACTTTTGTTGTTTCTCTTATTAAATAGATACTTATGTACCTAAAAATGATTTTTGGAAAAAATAAATAAAAAACTATGGGGCAGCTGCAGTTCAAATTTGACCCGATTCCAACTGAATCGGCAGAAATTTGTCTTTTTCACGAGAAGTGGATCAAAACTTTTGACACCCAACCGTTTGGTTAATTATGCATTAAATATGTCCTTGTATTTTATAAAATTGATTTGGTCGCATTTTGCAACAATTATTTGGTAGGTCCTTCACAAAAAAACTCATTTTGGGCACTCGAAAAATGGAAAATTGATTTTTCGTCCAAAGAAAATGAAAACTCCCATAGGCAACATCGTTTGCCATTCCAATATGCACCATTGTGCAAATATTTGGTAGCTTCTTCTTCACAAAAAAATCATTTTGGACACTCAAAAAATGAAAAGTAAAATGCTGATATGACTTTAAAATTTATTTTTATTTGACCACGACCAATTTTGAATGGTCTTAACGTCCAATTTTAGATGGTCATAGCTTCATACACACGTACAACATTCTGATTGGGCCATAGCCATCTCACGCGGATCATGCATCAAACACTGTTGGATGCTCCTGGATCCAACGATTGCCCTTGCCCCCTCACTTCTCACCCACCCCTGGCCCTACCTAACACGCCCCCATGCCCCCACTTCCCACCCACCGTACCCGCAACCTTCTCCACCTTGACGCCGCCCCCGCTCGCCAAACCCTAGTCGCCACCCCCATCGATGCCTCCCATGCCTCCTCGTCGCCGCCTCCTCTCCCAGATCCCTCCGCCGCCGCCTCCGCTCCTCTCCCAGATCCCTCCGTCGCCGCCCCGTCCTCCCTCCCCTGAGTCGCAAAAAGGAAAACCCTATAATCCACCCACAAAACAGACGGGACTCCCCTGCGCCGGCGCCCCAGCCACTCCTCCCCCCATCCCTCCCCGCTGCCCGCTCAAACCCACCGCCCACCGGCGCCGACGCCGCGACCCACCCCCTCCGGCAAGGTCAGTCCCCTTCCTCCTCCCACACCCCTTCCCGCGAATCGCGAGCTTAGATCGGGCGCCCCGCCGCAAGGACGGAGATCTCAGGGTTGTTTCTTTGGTGCCTGGTTCTGCAGATGAACAAGGAGAGGCTCATGAAGATGGCCGGCACCGTCCACATCGGCGGCAAGGGAACCGTGCGCCGGTAGGTCCTCCGCCTCGACTGGCGCGACCGATATGTGGAAAAGGTAGGACACTGGACTACGCGTGCGGCAGCGCCGCTGACTACAAGCCCATCCAGCGCAACGCCGCCTGCTTCGCTCCGGACACCGTCAAGGCGCACTGCTCCTATGCCGTCAACAGCTACTACCAGCGCAGCGGCCAGAACCCGCTCGCCTACGTCTTCTCCAGCACCGGCGTGGTCTCCTCCACCGACCCAAGTACCCACCTACTCATCCATTCACTCACCGTTTCTTTGCCTGACTGCCCCCAATCGCACAGTTCTAGATTTCTAATGATGCTCCTTTTTCTTGCAGGCACCAACGGCTGCAAGTACCCTGCGACCCCAAGGTAATGCACCTCCTTTTGAGTTCATCGTCCTCTCTTTTTCCTTGATAGAATAGACAAGGACATCTAAGAACAACTAGTAGATGTAGGAGGATTTTTGACCATTATTTCAGTTTCATTGCTATGGTGCTGCCCCCAGAAAACCCTTTACAGCCAACAGCATTTCGCCCATTTACTAGCTACTAGACGGATTGCAATATCCCAAATATTTATTGAGTATACCCCTAAAAAATATTTATTGAGTACAAAATGAGATGTCACATGCACATCTCTTTTATTACTTACAACTCCGGTCCAGTAGTACACCATCATTCACTAGCATGCTTTCGGCCGGCTTCAGAAGATGCCATTGCAGCCAGCTATGGTTGTCATTGCCTTGCCTCATTAGGTCATTGACCAGCAATAATCACAGGATATATTTGGTGGCTGCTGCCATGTGATGGCATCCGCTGTGGGGCGGTGTGTCCGTTACTTGGCTGGGGAAACCTCATGCGCGTGGGGTTCCCCTCTTTTCCCACATTTGGCTGCATCATTTTCCTTAATAATGATGATGGCCTCTAATTTGGACATGCCAGGAAGTTCAGACTTAAGAAACAACATATTAGTGCATCTTTACACACTACTGCTTAGTTTCGATTGTTATGGCTCACAACTGGTTACGTATGTTGATTGTTCAAAATGTTCCTGATATATCATGCAGAACCCTGTGTAGTAAATGTGGTGCTTTTCTAGCTTAATTGCCTGTTTTTTTCAGAAAACAAACATAGCGTAAATGGAGAAGCTCCTATGTTTAGATTTACCTTTCTGTATGACAGTAATTCCATTCATCTATTAAATGTAACTAGTATACCTTTTCAGTTTCAGTTCAATTAATTAATTGTGCTTGTAAACTCCACCCATTATAAATGCTCTTATTAGCCTTCTATGCCTCTCTCTAGACCAAGAAGACCAACTGATCCCAGTTTCTCAAGTAATTAGTAACCTGACGTGCACACCCCACGTTTCAACATCTCAACTAGATAAGTAGCTATAAGATTCAGAGTCTCCTTTTCCACTTTCTAGTGAAGGTACCAATCTATTATGCATGTACACCATATATGAGGTCTAGCTAGGAACCTCTGGAGCATTTGCTACTGCTCCCTAAACAAGTTGTAGTGTTAGTTAGTGTTCTTTCACCAGATTACTACTATTTGAAACTCACATACTAACGAAAAAACTGGCCCTTGCAGTACTACAAAATTCAGATTATTCTACTTCTGAATATCTGGCGTGTGTGGTGTGTGATCTAGACTGGTCAAAAGAATTAGTACAACTTGCAGAACCATGTAATCCCGTAATTTTTTTAAAGCATTCCTACTAGTGAAAGCATCATCTCAACTTCTGAATAATTAGGTGCTCATGTTTTGAGCTGGGCTGCAGTAAAATTTGACTAAAATCAGAGTTACCTTGCGATGTGATTTTGCCTGATAGGTGTTTGTGGTAATATCTGTATATGTATTCTAGATCATTTACATTAACAATGATATATTTCTATAATGGTGAAGAAATACCTTCTTGAGTTTTATATGAAACTTTACAGTTATTTGAGTCGTTCTTGAGTTTCATGAACTTGATATGAACAAATTTGATTAAGAAATCCTGATGCTTATTCATTTGATGAAAGCTAATGGCAATCTAGAGAAGGAAGTTCTGTCCTTGGTTTTGCTCTATTGGTGAAGTGTCCTGACTGCTATTCTGCAGGAGAATCTGAGATGCACCTCCAATGCCTCAAAATCCAGCAGAAAAATGTTTGGTTTTGCTCCTCCTACTCCTACTCTAGCTAGTTGTACATTGCTGCTACCTGCACTTCGCATTCCTGCCACCCATGGATGCCTAACGGAATCACAACCTCAACCAAAAAGAAAAAATATTATCAATCTAGTTTGCTATAGTATATGCAAATACAGTTGGGGATTCAGTTGTTGACTTGTGTAATCGTGGCATAAACTGGCACGACTTTGTGGGCTTACTAGTATTGTTAGATGTTGTCTTGAATGGATGGTCTATTGTACTTTTCTTTGGGTGAATTTGTTACAGTGACATTCATTGCATGACCTGCACTTGTACCAATATACCATGCTGGCACCTGTAGGTTAGTATTGTTAGTGCCTAACAGGAGCTTGAGTGTTGTAGTGGAAGTGTAGAACAATAACAGGTTAACGTGTTTTATTTTGAAAAAAAAACTATCGCCTATACCTGTGCATTTCCTTTTCCAGCTCTGTACTTGTCTCTTGTTATATTAGACTTGTGCATTTTGATGCAGATAGATAGACTTTCTTACCATTTCCCTTTCCAGCGCTGTACTTGTCTTTTGTTATATTAGACATGTGCATTTTGGTGTAGATATACAGCAGTTCTTACCATTTCCCTTTCCAGCTTTGTACTTGTATTTTGTTATACCTGTCACCCTGGTGTGTTGATTGATAGCAGCTAACGTTTCCTCCTGGTCTGAGCAGGTGTTCTGGATAATGAGGAATTAGGCATTGTGAACAACACTTTCCACAAGTTACAGGGTTCTAGGCTGCTACAGGATGCCCTCCTCCTCTCCTCCACACCCCTGACATGGTGAGCTCCACCCCTCCTTCTACCCCTTGCAGATCTGATATGAAGTGGGCATTAGTTGCAATTGTTATGGCCACAACATAGCAGCATTGTATTGGTTCAGTTTTTATGCATAATTCGATTGTGACTATGCTGTTTGATGCTGCTTGCCTCATCTATTTTTCATGTCTTGTGTGAAATATGTACCCTACTAGAAGGTGCCACCATCAAGTTAATAATAACACTAATGATAATTTGATTCTAGTCTAGAGATACAAATAACATTAGTTAGGTCCATGGATGGATGGATGAACACACACAGCTAGCAGCCTAGCAGTGTTAGCAAAGGATGTCAGTACAATGTTTATGGCATTCATTTATTGAAGCAAATAGTAACTAACTGTCATGGGCTTTTTATTGTGGAGCTCAATTAACTTTTTTGGTCGATTGGCTGTCCAAGTTCCTGAAGAACAATTCATACAGACATTATCTTGTTGATTAACGCAGTTTCTCACCTGTTTGCTGCTGATGTTTAGTTCCTTGCTTGATTCTGGATACTATTAAGTTGAAATAAAATTGTATGAGAAAAGGATCACTAAACTAAGGAGGCTTAACCTGATAATAACTTCTTTTACGTTAATAGCCTGCAATGTTGTCTCGGAGCTTATTGTCCAAAATAATACCTCTACTTTTTGTGTCCTTCAGGAATGCATATCCTTCAGGACAACTCAAGCAGGTATATAGCTTGCGCAAATCGCTCGTCCCTCCTCCTCTCTCGTACATGAATGTGAGATGCTGCGCATGCAAGATCTGAGCCAAATGGCATATTGTAATCTTTTTATTGCTGGTTTTTTATGTATGATGTCATGAAGATGTACGTTTGAAATGTTGCTTTGACAGCAAAATTGTATTCCTGTGTACATGCTGCTTTGACAGCAAAATTATGAAAATTTCTCAACAATATATACGGGCAAAATTGTATTCATGTGTATTTGCCTGAAAAGGCTACACCCAACTGACGATGTTGCTGTGGAATTGTTTATTTTATTTTAAATAGCGAAAATAATAATTTTGCCAAAAAATTATAAAAAACAAAATGAAAAGGCCAGCAAAAAACAAAACGAAAAGACCAAAAAAAAGAAATTTACAAGAAAAAGTAAAGGGCCCAAAAAGGAAAGGCCTGCAAAAATTGGGCTTGGCCCATTTAGTTGACAATAAAAAAACATAAATTTGTTGGAATTAGTGGGCTCGGCTCATATAAAAGACAGAATTGGACCGGGCTGAATCTTATCCACATCAGCTTGCCACGCTGGATGCCTACGTGGCATGGGGAGCTTGCTAGTGACCAAAAATTTGGTCGTGGAACCAACGACCTTTTACATATCACAAAGAAGGTCACAAATTTCAGTTTACGACCGCCAGCTTTTGACCTTCTGTTTTGTCACAAAAAGGTCGCAAATGAAAAACTATGACCTTTCAGCGCCCAATAGTGAGGGTCACAAGTTGACATATTTCTTGTAGTGATACCCCGCGGTATGACCCGGTCGGAGTTATAACCCGGCTTGGACTTGGTAAACCGGCAGATAGTTCACCCAGACGGTAACCGGCAAGGGATAATCCGGCAAACAGTTAACCCAGATCATAACCCGGCAGATGGTAAGTTAGATGATAACTCGGCAGATGGTAAGTCAGATTATAACCCGGCAGATGTTAAGTCAGATGATAACCCGGCAGATGTTAAGTCGGATGATAACCCGGCAGATGGTAAGTCAGATCATAACCCGGCAGATGTTAAGTCAAATGATAACCTGACAGATGTTAAGTCAGATCATAACCGAGCAGACAGAGTCGCCTGGGGTTAATAAGCCCAAGACGTTAAGAAGCCCAAGATGTTAAGAAGCCCATGAAGAGAAGTCAAAATAGTTTAAGTCTTAATCCGAGTTGGACTCTACATGTAACCCGCCCCTTCAACTTATATAAGGAGGGGCAGGGCACCCCAAGAGGGGGAGAAATAATCTTAAGGGTTAGACATAACTAGGAGAGCCAGTTTACGGTGACTCCCTCGTGATGATAATGAGACCTAGCCACAAACAGCATGTAGCGTTGTTACTGGATGATGTTTCCCGGGGCCCGAAGCTGTCTAAATCCTTGTCTTCTGTTTCGTCTCTCAATTCCGCCCAACCCCTCTCAAGCTACCACATAGATGCGTTGGCCTCACGACTAAGTCCTCACACCAGGACATCTGACGTGACAATTCCACGACAGTTGGCGCCCACCGTGGGGCTCCGCATGGTGGTGTTGAGTTCTTGAAGGGATCTCTTTCAGGGATCGAGAAGCTCGTAATTTTTCGGATGAATAAGAATCGTTGCGGAAGAATTTACATGACTTTGAAGACATGCAGTCATATTTGATATCCGTCCGAGATCCAAGAAGAAATTTAGGGTTACAATCTGTTTGTAGCCAGGATTGGCCGATACAACTCGGCGAGATCGAATTCTAGCTCCTATGGCTACTTTGGGCGTGGACGGCAGATCAACTCCAAGTATTTTCACTAAGGGAGCGGCTAGCACTACTAGTTTGACTCACACACAAATTGAAGAGACTTATTCCAAGAAATATGGAAAGCAAGAGCTATCAAGTGACAGGGTCTTCACGTGAATAACAAAAAGAAGGAAAAGTGGAAGAAGAAAATTGGCAGCGGCGATTGATGTCCCTAGCACGACATCAATTGAGGCATGTGTCACATAAAAAAAGAGAAAAAGGAAGTGGAGACAAGCACGAGCGGAACTGGATACAGCGTTAACCCGGCTTTCACGTTGCCTCCCTGGGCCGGCGTCACCTTTGATCCGCCGTCGTCGACCCCTCCGTGGCCCGCTCCCGCGGCCTCTCCGCTTCGCCCGCCACAGGAGCATCGCCGGTCCGCCCCTCCGGCGCAGACTCGCCGGGGCCCTCTAAACCATCTCCGCTGCTGACTAACACCATGCCGGCCTCAAGCTCCATGGGCGCCAGGCTATCCCTGTTTCATCAAGTTGCCACCTGCTGCTTTGCTGCAGCCTGAATCGCCGCCCCGGCCGAGTCACCGTTGGCCGGCCAAATTGCCTCTCGCCTCAAGATGTTTCGCTCCGTCGCTGTGACGAGTTGCTCGTCCGCCCTAGAGACAATAAACTGTCGCACTTTGGGTTGATGGGGGCCTCTTCAGCTGCGGCCGGCACCAAGCCGCCTTCTCCTTGGTCTCAAGATGCCGTGGACTCGGGGTTAACCACCCGGTTCGTCTCCGCCACGCGCACCCGGCTTCAAGCCGTTTTCGCCAAGTCGATGGCGAGTCACCCTTGGCCTCGCTCAGACGCCTCTGCCGCGGCCTCGCATCGAGCCGCTGCCTCTATCAGCACGAGCTCGTACCTTAAACCGCCCTGGGCCATCCGCGCCCATCATTCAGCCGCCATGGCCACGGCCTCGCTCCACCAAGTCATCGTCGCTGAGCCGCCGCCGAGTGTCCCGACTGCCTGCTTCTGCCAAAGAGGTCATCAAGCACCTCCTCCATCGGAGCTACCACGAGCCACCGCTCCGCCTTGCTGCCATCCCGGTGTTGAACCGCCGCCGGGTCAAGTTGACCTGGCCACCACATCGCCACTACTACCGAACCTGGAGTCGCCCCGTGAACCTGCCGCGGCCCACCTTACCTCGCACTGCGTTGAATCGGCCTCGCTACCTCCGTCTCCAACCGGGTTGCGTCTCCGCTTCGTCAGACCCATTGCGGCCCTACGCTGCCTGAAGTTGCGACGGCGGATCGCTTTGCATGGCCTCCGTCGCAGCAACGGCCATGTCGGTGGCCTTGTGTTAAACCACCCGCCTCCAACTCTACCGATGTGGCCCTGGATTCACCTCGAGTTGTCGAGCCGTTGTTTTGCTTCTGCCGCACACGAGCCTGCCGTGGTCACGTTTACCGCCGTGGCCGGATTATAAGCCCAACTACTGCTGTGAATTGCCAAAGGCTCGGCCTCACATGTGACTCGCCACTCCCGCCATCGGGACCGAATCAATCATCGACAGCCGCCGGGTCTCCTTGCCTCTGCCGCGATGTTGGGTCACCGTGCTACTTGGCCTTGTCAAAACCGGCGACGCCTTGGCTGGCGCGCCAAGCCGCAGTTACAGCCAAGTTTGGCCTCGCTCCTTGAGTCGCCGACCCGCTTCACTCAATCCTCCATGGTCAGGTTCCGAGCCGGCTCTCACCCGCTAAAGCGGACGTCAGTTGCCGAACTGGCCGTCTCACACCATTGCAGAGCCGCCCCTTGTCCAAAGGAGGTCTCGCCTCTGTTGTGGCCATGAAAACTCAGCTCCTTTCTGCTATAAATCAAGCTCTCTCAAAGATCCATGCATACAGACTGGATGATTTCTACGCCTCCGGCTTGTTTCTGTTGAACCGCCGCTGGGTTACGTTGCTGCTACTATAGTCTCGCGCCACCATCTACAAGCTGCTACAGGTTCAGTCGCCGCCCAGTTTGTTTTTGCGCTCAAAGCGTCTGCGAGTTGCTGTCAGTCCTGGTTTTCGCAACAAGTCGCCCTCGTTGCGCTTGGTCTCCGCCTCATGCTGTCATCTACAAACCGCCGAGAATGTCTTCTTCCTCTGCTGCCTGTTTCCCAGGCGCGTCAGGTTGCCCATTGCTATCTCTTGAATGAGACATGCAGGCCAATCTACTCCAAGTAAATTTAATGGTGACCAGATGTACGTGGATTCAGGGAGTGTCGTAAAAAAAGTGGAAGCAGTCAAATTCGGACCAGTTGGAAAACCAATGACGTACACGGTTGGCTCGCCATCCCATGAAAATATCAGAGACGGCAAGATCATCGGTCATCCAAATACATCAGGACAATTATTCACCGCCGAAGTGGAGTTATATCGCGGATATGGAGTGCATAGCATCGTCATTTTGCACTAACATTTATCCATGCTGCCGTGCTCAACGGAAGTGCTTACGCTGCCGCCCTTGCAGTCTGGTCTATATCAACACACCGGGCCGCACTTGTCTGCTTTATTGAGTATGAGCAAGTCACTGCTTGGGTAGCTCGGTTTTCTTCCAACAAATTGCAGGCAGATCATCAAATTATCATCAGCCGCCGTCTGCGCTGGATGGTTCAATGGATATGCGTGCAAGTCGCCGCCACTACAGTTTCGTCAACTTGAAACAGCCAGTTGGAAGGAACCATTGGCCGAGTTGCTGACACGGCTCATACGGGATCATTTATAACCCGCCGCAGTCACCTCAACCTTCTGCGGATTAACATCACATTATCAACACCAATGATATACACCTTCTGCTATGGTTAAATACGAAGAATCTCAAGACAACTCCTCGAGTCGTCTTAAGACTCGAGGTCTACAATGACATAATTTAGCACATCTTGCCAGTTTCAGCAAATTTAAGAACCCCAGGACGATGGAGGGAAAGATAACCCGGTCCCGGAGGCTGCTGCTATATTGATGAAAATTTAAAGGCCGTTAGAAAATTTTCGGCTTAAAAATTATATGAAAATTGCAAAATCCCGGCTCAATGAAGAAGTTCTGGGTCATCAGAAAGGATTCCGGTTCAAAATCTGGTTCAAGAGACATCTCTCTCCCATAAAGTGTTGAAGCTCTCAAATATCCGGTTTAAAATCTGGCTCAAGGGAAGTCAGTCTTACTGAAGCTCTCAATATCTGGTTTAAAATTCCGGCTCAAGAAGAATATTATCTCTCGCAAAAGTTCGAGTTCTCAGGAAAAGTTAAAGGGACTAAAGAGAGTCTGTTGCAAAAGCACAACTCAAACATAGGTGGCTTGGAAGCCAGGTGTATTCACCTAAAACCCTGGGTTATCGTGCTTGTATGCCAGATGCTTCTCCATTAGGTAATCCTGATTGACCCGGCGAACTCTTAAACAGTCAATCTGTTCAGCAAAGACCCTGAACTTGTTAAGGTTAGAACGTCGGTCTGTCATGAGAGGGCACGGTTTACGGATAGCAACGAGAAGCTCAGGCTGTTAAAGTCGCCTTCCTTGAAACTTGGATAAATTGGCCTGTGATGCTTGATGCTACTCTGACCCCGCGTACTCCTAATAAGTATATCCTTACATAAGAACTGAACTTATCTGGGTTAAAATGTCGAAGTGGTAATGTGAGTGCCAGCTCACGGATAGCGCGTACCTTCCAGTGGTTAATACTAGTTTCATTGAAGAAGATATTTTGGCTTGGCGGCCTATGAAAGCCTTGGATTTTTCCTTTTGCGTTTTTTTCTTTTGTGATATGGTAATTCTCCGGTGTTTATTGACCCGGCCTGGCTTTGACTATAAGTCGCCAGTATGAGATAATTCTCCGGTATTTATTGACCCGGCCTGGCTTTGACTATAAGTTGCCAGTATGAGATAATATCCGGTGTTTATTAACCTGGCCTGGCTTTTGACTATATGTCGCCAGTGTATGATGAGAAAATATCCGGTGTTTATTAACCCGGTCTGGCTTTGGACGTTAAGTTGCCAGTATATATTTGGATTGCGCCATTGGAATCATGGGCTCATAAATCATTGGGTTATATTATTCAAATAGCCAACATGGCTGGATTTTTATTATGGTTATCAATAACCAATATTATGATTGAGGTTTTCAAAGTCGCTTCAGTGCAATGGATATTACTTTATCAATGGATATGATTTATTATACAAAGGAATAGTCCCGAGACGCTGCAGGCTTACGACCCTGTTGGAAATATGCCCTAGAGGCAATAATAAAAGGGTTATTGTTATATTTCCTTGTTCATGATAATTGTCTTTTATTCATGCTATAACTGTATTATCCGGAAATCGTAATACACGTGTGAATACATAGACCATAACATGTCCCTAGTGAGCCTATAGTTGACTAGCTCGTTGGTCAACAGATAGTCATGGTTTCCTGACTATGGACATTAGATGTCATTGACAACGGGATCACGTCATTAGGAGAATGACGTGATGGACAAGACCCAATCCTAAGCATAGCACAAGATCGTGTAGTTCGTTTTGCTAGAGTTTTTCCAATGTCAAGTATCTCTTCCTTAGACCATGAGATCGTGTAACTCCCGGATACCGTAAGAGTGCTTTGGGTGTACGAAACGTCACAACGTAACTGGGTGACTATAAAGGTGCACTACAGGTATCTCCGAAAGTGTCTGTTGGGTTGACACGGATCGAGACTGGGATTTGTCACTCCGGATTACGGAGAGGTATCACTGGGCCCACTCGGTAGTGCATCATCATAATGAGCTCAAAGTGACCAAGTGTTTGGTCACGGGATCATGCATTACGGTACGAGTAAAGTGACTTGCCGGTAACGAGACTGAACGAGGTATTGGGATACCGACGATCGAGTCTCGGGCAAGTAACATACCGACTGACAAAGGGAATAGTATACGGGGTTGATTGAATCCTCGACATCGTGGTTCATCCGATGACATCATCGAGGAGCATGTGGGAGCCAACATGGGTATCCAGATCCCGCTGTTGGTTATTGCCCGAGAGCCGTCTCGGTCATGTCTACGTGTCTCCCGAACCCGTAGGGTCTACACACTTAAGGTTCGGTGACACTAGGGTTATTAGGAAGACTTGTATGTGACCACCGAATGTTGTTCGGAGTCCCGGATGAGATCCCGGACGTCACGAGAAGTTCCGGAAGGGTCCGGAGGTAAAGATTTATATATGGGAAGTTGTCAAACAGACACCGGAAAGTTTCGGGGTCATACCGGTATTGTACCGGGACCAACGGAGAGGTTCCGGGGGTCCACCGGGAGGGGCCACCCCTCCCGGGGGGCACATGGGCTGCATGGGGATAGCAGCCAGCCCCTGGTGGGCTGGGCGCCCCCCCCCTTGGGCCCATGCGCCTAGGGTTGGGGGGGGGGACCCTAAGGGGGGCGCATCCCCCTTGCTTGGGGGGCAAGCCACCCCTCCCTGGCCGCCGCCCCCCCTCTAGATCCCATCTAGAGGGGCCGGCCCCCCTTGCCCCTTCCCCTATAAATAGGGGGGTGAGGGGAGGGCAGCCGCACCATAAGCCAAGGCGTAGCCCTCCCCTCCCCAAGACCTCTCCTCCTCCGTTGTGAGCTCGGCGAAGCCCTGTCGGAGTACTGCTTCTCCACCATCATCACGCCGTCGTGCTGCCGGTGGAGCTGTCTTCCTCAACCTCTCCTTCCTCCTTGCTGGATCAAGACGGATGATACATTGCCCGTACCGTACATGTGTTGAACGCGGAGGTGCTGTCCGTTCAGCACTTGGTCATCGGTGATCTGAATCACGTCGAGTACGACTCCATCATCACCGCTCCCTCGAACGCTTCCGTACGCGATCTACAAGTGGTATGTAGATGCAAACTCACCCCTTGACTCGTTGCTTAGATGAACTCGTAGATGGATCTTGGTGAAACCGTAGGAAAATTTTTAATTTTCTGCAACGTTCCCCAACAGTGGCATCATGAGCTAGGTCTATGCATAGTTCTCTATTGCACGAGTAGAACACAATTTAGTTGTGGGCGTAGATCTTGCCAACTTGCTTGCCGCTACTAGTCTTAACTTGCTTCAGCGGTATTGTGGATGAAGCGGCCCGGACCAACCTTACACGTACGCTTACGTGAGACCGGTTCCACCGACTAACATGCACTAGTTGCATAAGGTGGCTGGCGGGTGTTTGTCTCTCCCACTTTACTTGAAGTGGATTCGATGAAAAGGGTCCTTATGAAGGGTAAATAGAAGTTGACAAGATCACGTTGTGGTTATTCGTAGGTAAGAAAACATTCTTGCTAGAACCCAATTGCAGCCACGTAAAAGATGCAACAACAATTAGAGGACGTCTAACTTGTTTTTGCAGCAATTGTCATGTGATGTGATATGGCCAGAAGTTGTGATGAATGATGAATGATATTATGTGATGTATGAGATCATGTTCATGTAATAGGAATCACGACTTGCATGTCGATGAGTATGACAACCGGCAGGAGCCATAGGAGTTGTCTTTATTATTTGTATGACCTGTGTGTCATTGAAGAACGCCATGTAAACTACTTTACTTTATTGCTAAAGCGTTAGTCATAGAAGTAGAAGTAGTCGTTGGCGTGACAACTTCATGAAGACACGATGATGGAGATCATGATGATGGAGATCATGGTGTCATGCCGGTGACAAGATGATCATGGAGCCCCGAAGATGAAGATCGAAGGAGCTATATGATATTGGCCATATCATGTCACTACTTTATATAATTGCATGTGATGTTTATTATGTTTTATGCATCTTGTTTACTTAGAACGACGGTAGTAAATAAGATGATCCCTTACAACAATTTCAAGAAGTGTTCTCCCCTAACTGTGCACCGTTGCTAAAGTTCGTCGTTTCGAAGCACCACGTGATGATCGGGTGTGATAGATTCTTACGTTCACATACAACGGGTGTAAGACAGTTTTACACATGCAAAACACTTAGGGTTAACTTGACGAGCCTAGCATGTACAAACATGGCCTCGGAACACGGAGACCGAAAGGTCGAACACGAGTCGTATAGAAGATACGATCAACATGAGAATGTTCACCGACGATGACTAGTCCGTCTCACGTGATGATCGGACACGGCCTAGTCGACTCGGATCGTGTAACACTTAGATGACTAGAGGGATGTCAAACCTGAGTGGGAGTTCATTAAATAATTTGATTAGATGAACTTAATTATCATGAACTTAGTCTAAAAACCTTTGAAAATATGTCTTGTAGATCAAATGGCCAACGCTCATGTCAACATGAACTTCAACGCGTTCCTAGAGAAAACCAAGCTGAAAGATGATGGCAGCAACTATACGGACTGGGTCCGGAACCTGAGGATCATCCTCATAGCTGCCAAGAAGGCATATGTCCTAGAAGCACCGTTAGGTGACCCACCTGCTCTCCCAGCACTGCAAGACGATTTGAACGTCTGGCAGACACGTACTGATGATTACTCCCTCGTTCAGTGCGGCATGCTTTACAGCTTAGAACCGGGGCTCCAAAAGCGTTTTGAGCGGCACGGAGCATATGAGATGTTCGAAGAGCTGAAACTAGTTTTCCAAGCTCATGCCCGGGTCGAGAGATATGAAGTCTCCAACAAGTTCTATAGTTGTAAGATGGAGGAAAACAGTTCTGTCAGTGAGCACATAATCAAAATGTCTGGGTTGCACAGTCGCCTGTCCCAGCTGGACATTAACCTCCCGGACGAGGCAGTCATTGACAGAATCCTTCAGTCGCTCCCACCAAGCTACAAGAGCTTCGTGATGAACTACAATATGCAGGGGATGGTGAAAACCATTCCTGAAGTATTTTCAATGCTGAAATCAGCAGAGGTTGAAATCAAGAAAGAACATCAAGTGTTGATGGTCAATAAGACCACTAAGTTTAAGGAGGGCAAGGGTAAGAAGAACTTCAAGAAGGACGGCAAAGATGTTGCCACGCCCGGTAAGCCAGTTGCCGGGAAGAAGTCAAAGAATGGACCCAAGCCCGAGACTGAGTGCTTTTATTGCAAGGGGAAGGGTCACTGGAAGCGGAACTACCCCAAATACTTAGCGGATAAGAAGGTCGGCAACACTAAAGGTATATTTGATATACATGTAATTGATGTGTACCTTACCAGTACTCGTAGTAACTCCTGGGTATTTGATGCCGGTGCCCTTGCTCATATTTGTAACTCACAGCAGGAGCTGCGGAATAAACGGAGACTGGCGAAGGACGAGGTGAGGATGCGCATCGGGAACGGTTCCAAGGTCGATGTGATCGCCGTCGGCACGCTACCTCTACATTTACCTACGGGATTAGTTATAAACCTTAATAATTGTTATTTTGTGCCAAGTTTGAGCATGAACATTGTATCTGGATCTCGTTTGATACGAGATGGCTACTCATTTAAATCCGAGAATAATGGTTGTTCTATTTATATGAGAGATATGTTTTATGGTCATGCCCCTATGGTCAATGGTTTATTCTTAATGAATCTCGAGCGTAATGTTACACATATTCATAGTGTGAATACCAAAAGATGTAAAGTTGATAACGATAGTCCCACATACTTGTGGCACTACCACCTTGGTCACATTGGTGTCAAGCGCATGAAGAAGCTCCATGCTGATGGACTTTTGGAGTCTCTCGATTATGAATCATTTGACACGTGCGAACCATGCCTCATGGGCAAGATGACCAAGACTCCGTTCTCCGGAACTATGGAGCGAGCAACCAACTTGTTGGAAATCATACATACCGATGTGTGCGGTCCAATGAGCGTTGAGGCTCGCAGAGGATATTGTTATGTTCTCACTCTCACTGATGACTTGAGTAGATATGGGTATGTCTACTTAATGAAACACAAGTCTGAGACCTTTGAAAAGTTCAAGGAATTTCGGAATGAGGTAGAGAATCAACGTGACCGAAAGATAAAATTCCTACGATCGGATCGTGGAGGAGAATACTTAAGTCACGAATTTGGTACACACTTAAGGAAATGTGGAATCGTTTCACAACTCACGCCGCCTGGAACACCTCAGCGTAACGGTGTGTCCGAACGTCATAATCGCACTCTATTAGATATGGTGCGGTCTATGATGTCTCTTACCGATTTACCATTATCATTTTGGGGATACGCTCTAGAGACAGCTACATTCACTTTAAATAGGGCACCGTCTAAATCCGTTGAGACGACACCGTATGAATTATGGTCTGGGAAGAAACCTAAGCTGTCGTTTCTAAAAGTTTGGGGATGCGATGCTTATGTCAAGAAACTTCAACCTGAAAAGCTCGAACCCAAGTCGGAAAAATGCGTCTTCATAGGATACCCTAAGGAAACCATTGGGTATACCTTCTACTTAAGATCCGAGGGCAAGATCTTTGTTGCCAAGAACGGATCCTTTCTGGAAAAAGAGTTTCTCTCGAAAGAAGTAAGTGGGAGGAAAGTAGAACTCGATGAAGTACTACCTCTTGAGCCGGAAAGTAGTGCAGCTCAGGAAAATGTTCCTGTGGTGCCTGCACCGACTGGAGAGGAAATTATTGATGATGATCAAGGTACTTCGGATCAGGTTGCTACTGAACTTCATAGGTCCACAAGGACACGTTCCGCACCAGAGTGGTACGGCAACCCTGTCCTGGAAATCATGTTGTTAGACAACGGTGAACCTTCGAACTATGAAGAAGCGATAGCGGGCCCAGATTCCAACAAATGGCTTGAAGCCATGAAATCCGAGATAGAATCCATGTATGAAAACAAAGTATGGACTTTGACTGACTTGCCCGATGATCAGCGAGCGATAGAAAACAAATGGATCTTTAAGAAGAAGACGGACGCGGATGGTAATATTACCATCTATAAAGCTCGACTTGTCGCTAAGGGTTATCAGCAAGTTCAAGGGATTGACTACGATGAGACCTTCTCTCCCGTAGCGAAGCTTAAGTCCGTCCGAATCATGTTAGCAATTGCCGCATACTATGATTATGAGATATGGCAGATGGACGTCAAAACGGCATTCCTTAACGGTTATCTTAAGGAAGAACTGTATATGATGCAGCCAGAGGGTTTTGTCGATCCTAAGAATGCTAACAAAGTATGCAAGCTCCAGCGATCCATTTATGGGCTGGTGCAAGCATCTCGGAGTTGGAACATTCGCTTTGATGAGATGATCAAAGCGTTTGGGTTTATGCAGACTTATGGAGAAGCCTGTGTTTACAAGAAAGTGAGTGGGAGCTCTGTAGCATTTCTCATATTATATGTAGATGACATACTTTTGATGGGAAATAATATAGAATTCTTGGACAGCATTAAGGCCTACTTGAATAAGTGTTTTTCAATGAAGGACCTTGGAGAAGCTGCTTATATATTAGGCATCAAGATCTATAGAAATAGATCGAGACGCCTCATAGGTCTTTCACAAAGCACATACCTTGATAAGATTTTGAAGAAGTTCAAAATGGATCAGTCCAAGAAGGGGTTCTTGCCTGTATTGCAAGGTGTGAGATTGAGCTCGGCTCAATGCCCGACCACGGCAAAAGATAAAGAAGAGATGAGTGTCATCCCCTATGCTTCAGCCATAGGATCTATTATGTATGCCATGCTGTGTACCAGACCTGATGTAAACCTTGCCGTAAGTTTGTAGGTAGATACCAAAGTAATCCCGGCAAGGAACACTGGACAGCGGTCAAGAATATCCTGAAATACCTGAAAAGGACAAAGGACATGTTTCTCGTTTATGGAGGTGACGAAGAGCTCGTCGTAAAGGGATACGTCGACGCTAGCTTCGACACAGATCTGGATGACTCTAAGTCACAAACCGGATACGTGTATATGTTGAATGGTGGAGCAGTAAGCTGGTGCAGCTGCAAGCAGAGCGTCGTGGCGGGATCTACATGTGAAGCGGAGTACATGGCAGCCTCGGAGGCAACGCATGAAGCTATTTGGGTGAAGGAGTTCATCACCGACCTAGGAGTCATACCCAATGCGTCGGGGCCGATCAAACTCTTCTGTGATAACACTGGAGCTATTGCCCTTGCAAAGGAGCCCAGGTTTCACAAGAAGACCAGGCACATCAAGCATCGTTTCAACTCCATCCGTGAAAATGTTCAAGATGGAGACATAGATATTTGCAAAGTACATACGGATCTGAATGTCGCAGATCCGTTGACTAAACCTCTCTCGCGAGCAAAACATGATCAACACCAGAACTCTATGGGTGTTCGATTCATCACAATGTAGCTAGATTATTGACTCTAGTGCAAGTGGGAGACTGTTGGAAATATGCCCTAGAGGCAATAATAAAAGGGTTATTATCATATTTCCTTGTTCATGATAATTGTCTTTTATTCATGCTATAACTGTATTATCCGGAAATCGTAATACACGTGTGAATACATAGACCATAACATGTCCCTAGTGAGCCTCTAGTTGACTAGCTCGTTGGTCAACAGATAGTCATGGTTTCCTGACTATGGACATTAGATGTCATTGACAACGGGATCACGTCATTAGGAGAATGACGTGATGGACAAGACCCAATCCTAAGCATAGCACAAGATCGTGTAGTTCGTTTTGCTAGAGTTTTTTCCAATGTCAAGTATCTCTTCCTTAGACCATGAGATCGTGTAACTCCCGGATACCGTAAGAGTGCTTTGGGTGTACGAAACGTCACAACGTAACTGGGTGACTATAAAGGTGCACTATAGGTATCTCCGAAAGTGTCTGTTGGGTTGACACGGATCGAGACTGGGATTTGTCACTCCGGATTACGGAGAGGTATCACTGGGCCCACTCGGTAGTGCATCATCATAATGAGCTCAAAGTGACCAAGTGTTTGGTCACGGGATCATGCATTACGGTACGAGTAAAGTGACTTGCCGATAACGAGACTGAACGAGGTATTGGGATACCGACGATCGAGTCTCGGGCAAGTAACATACCGACTGACAAAGGGAATAGTATACGGGGTTGATTGAATCCTCGACATCGTGGTTCATCCGATGACATCATCGAGGAGCATGTGGGAGCCAACATGGGTATCCAAATCCCGCTGTTGGTTATTGCCCGAGAGCCGTCTCGGTCATGTCTACGTGTCTCCCGAACCCGTAGGTTCTACACACTTAAGGTTCGGTGACGCTAGGGTTATTAGGAAGACTTGTATGTGACCACCGAATGTTGTTCGGAGTCCCGGATGAGATCCCGAACATCACGAGGAGTTCCGGAAGGGTCCGGAGGTAAAGATTTATATATGGGAAGTTGTCAAACGGACACCGGAAAGTTTCGGGGTCATACCGGTATTGTACCGGGACCACCGGAGAGGTTCCGGGGGTCCACCGGGAGGGGCCACCCCTCCCGGGGGGCACATGGGCTGCGTGGGGATAGCAGCCAGCCCCTGGTGGGCTGGGCGCCCCCCCTCTTGGGCCCATGCGCCTAGGGTTGGGGGGGAACCCTAAGGGGGGCGCACCCCCCTTGCTTGGGGGGCAAGCCACCCCTCCCTGGCCGCCGCCCCCCCTCTAGATCCCATCTAGAGGGACCGTCCCCCCTTGCCCCTTCCCCTATAAATAGAGGGGTGAGGGTGTGGCAGCCCACAAAGCCCCCCCCCCCCCGGTTAGTTGGGCGCCTAGAGGCGCGTTAGTTGGGCTCAACCCATTTCCAATTATTTTTTCTTCTATTGTAAGTGTTCAAAAAAATAATGCAGCACCGGACTTCGAACTCGCAACTAGCTGCTTCGAAGAAAACGACGGTAACCTTAGGCCATCGAAGGACTAGTGCTTTCTAAGGCTTTTTTTTTCTTTGTTTTATCTCTCTCTTCAATCGCGAGAATCCACCGGTATTGGGAAGCTTACACAAGCTTCCCAATCATACTTTTTACCGATTTGCTAGTCATTTTCGTGGCGGCTTTATTCGAGTTTTCTTTTTCTTTTTTCCTTTTTTAAATTCATGTTTTAGAAAAACTACTAACTTTTTTCAAAATCGGTGAACTTTTCGCAAATTAGATAAAAATTTTAATTTCGGGTGGGTTTCTTTAATCAATGAACTTTTTTTCACCCCGAAAAAAAAATGAACTTTTTTTCAAATCCGATGAATTTTTTTTGAATTGAATTGATTTTTTCTAATTCGGTGAACTTTTTCAGATTTGTTGAAGCTTTTCAAATTTTGTGAACTTTATAAAAAAATTCATGTACATTTTTTAATCACGGATTTTTTGTGATTATTATTATTATTTTCTTTTTTTCTAAATTCAACCAGTCAACCGTTGAAAGATCAACCGCGACCAGTCAGCACCCGAAGCGAGCAACCTCGAAGGGACGTGACCACACAAACACAATTGCTTGAGCAGGGCCTAAGAGTGTGCCTGACGTGGGCGCCGAAACCCCTAGTTGGCGCCAAAGGCGCTGACTAGGAGCTCCCAAGGACCTTTGCGGAAAAAAGAAGAGTCGACAGGAAAGAACAAGGATAATATGGCCCGTCAGCCCAATATAACCCAAAAAACAAAGTGTTATTTTTCATAAATCCCTAGCCTAATTCTTGCACTTTATTTTTTAGAGTAGACGTAGAAACTTTGAAGCTGATAGTTTAGCAAAGTTTTCCTTACATCTAGATCTTGGTAGACATATGTGGCTTGATGTACCCCCATGATTGTTGTCGAATAAAGAGGAACGAGGTTTACTCAACGGCGGATTACCTATCGAATAGGGTGTTGCAGGCCGAAAACCCAATTCGGTGCCGAGGCTCATCTGCACCCGGTCAGAAAAAAACAAAATAAATACTAAAAAGTTCAAAAATAATAATTTTTTTGTGTGATAGATAATTTTATGCGTGAGGTTTGCTCCAAATTTCAACTTATTTGGACATCTGCGCAGCTCTCAGCAAACAAAACAAATTGGGTCAGAACAGTATGTGAACAGTAATATTTTTTTACAGAGCCTGAATTTGTCTTTTTTGCTGAGAGTTTCTCAGATGTCCAAATGAGTTGAAACTTGGAACGCGCCTCACGTATAAACTTATCTACCACACAAAAAAATTGAATTTTTTGAAAAATTTTAATATTTATTTTGATTTTTTTTTCGTTAGGGTAGATGCAGATGAGCTCGGAAGCAAAAACGCCGCACTCGTTGCAGGCGTCTCATCCAGGAGCTGGCGGACGCAGCTTGGTTTGGGCCGACCCGGTTACACGGGTTGGGCGGCCGCCCGCTCGTTGTGCGCTCGTTTTACGGTTGTCTGGTCAACTGTTCACCTCACTAAAAAGAAAAAGGTCAACGGTTCACCATTTGAACGTTGATTTTTTCAAGAGAAAAAATGATTTTAGTTTGCAAAAATCGGAAATTTTCGTGAATTCAAAAATGTTAACTGATTATGAAAACGTTCATCAAATTTCAGAAAAAGGTTTTGGAAAAAAGTTCACCGAGTTTGAAAAAAATCATAAAATATGGTGGGGGGGGAGTCAACGATTTGAAAAAAACTTCATTGAATTTGAAAAAATATCATCAAATTTAGGAAAAAGTTTACTGAATTTGAAAAAAAATCCTTCTGAAAAAGGTTCACTGATTTTGAAAAAAGTTCATCGAATTTGGGAAAAAAATGTCATTGATTTGAGGGTCCAAACCGTCAAGCGGACCAATACAGGCTCATGTTGAATGGCTTCGAATGTCCAGACATATGCAAGTGATTTGAGAGTCGACTTTGAAGATGTCCGGACTATTAGAGCAAGATACGAGCAGTAATGTTTCACTGCTGGACGAACAGCGCACGACCATGGAGCCAGATAAACCAGCGCACGCACCGCCGGACGTAAAAGGCTTCACTAAAATTAGTTATCAACTACATCCAGTTACCACTAGGAAATTATTGATAAAAAAGATTGAATTTAGGCTTAGTTTAGCGAGTCTATATATATATATAGACCTCACATGGCTAGCATACAAAGTAGTCGACACACACGGCCAACAAACATAGTCGATACAATGCAGAAGATTTTTAGTAATACAAGTCCATTGGCAATGCAACAAATCATACGCATCATGGATGAGGTAGAAAAGACTTCTTAAGCTTTCTTTGTACCCGGGCTTTGACCGTGCCTTCGAACAATTTCAACTCAAATTTCGGTAACAAGCTTCTTACTTGCCATCCATACTTGTTTCAGCAGCATTCGATATTTGCCTGTATAAACGAGAGTAAAAAAATTCTGTTAGATGATATGAAATATCTACTTGCAGAGGTTAAATCATCTAAACATTGACTATAAAAAGCAGAAGACCCATAAACAAATTATTATCCAATTAAATTAAAATTCCAACAACCGCTCTGCTCTTCATCAAAGGAGTACTAACATTAGCAATTTTGTTCGCACTATCTCTTTCTGACTGTATTGAGTATTCTTGTCATACAACACTCAGATTCAGGAACTTGCAAGTTCTCTTCCATTCCATGCAACTCCCTGTGTTTCAAATTCTAGATTTGTCCCAAGTCAAACATTTCTATCTTTAGCCATCAATTCCTAGAAATTTGTACAGTATAATGACTGAGCATAATTGTCATGGTGAATCTAATAATATAAATCTTATAATCTTGAACTATAGAGTGAATTTCACTTTTTATCCATAGTCTAACATTTGTGACAGCAATTACCCCATTTAATAGGAATTCCTCCTGTTTACTCTCTTTAGTCTAACTCTAATATCTGACAATGGTACAAATATAGGGACAGTACTGAACGCATTCACCAGTTAACATTTCCCATTTAGTGAAACATTTGCCAGTTTATTCAGTTCTATTTGGTAGGACTCGTTCATCAGGTCTACATGGCCATGCGCGACTTCAACAATCCTAGCTGCTTCTACTACGATCTTTGTTGTAGCTACTGTCCTTGCTTCATCGATCGCTTGGCTGAAACCTGAAGAGAGAAGCTAGCGCATGCACGCTTGTCCTGTACATGCATGGCACACAGAAATTTTATGCTACGTACTAGTACTAGAACAAAAACAATAATTACGAAAAATACAACCAAAATACTCTACTTAAGTGGACTACTGCTACTAGTGCCCTATTATGCTCTGGCTAGCTCTCGTGTTTAATTCTGTCTGGCTAGCAGAAGGTGAGAACATTGTGGCAGCAACAGTTGTGCCACAAAGGTGCAGATGAGGACCTGAGAAGGTAGTCGGATATTAAATATGCCAGGGCAAAATATGTTTCTGATATTGCAAGCCACGTAGAGCTGATAACTCGGTGCAACCTTACAGAATGGGTCAAGTTTAAAAGGGGGTGAAAGCTGACACAACTTTTACTAAATGGGATAAGTGCGAAGAATTTCTGCTAAATGGGCCAATTGTTAAACTAGGGGTTGAAAAATGGAATTCACACTAAACTATACGCATTTCTAGAAACCGGTAGTTATTAAAGATAGAAAGAAAGGTTTGACTTTGGACAAAACTAGAATGACAACTAATATGAAGAAGAGGGAGACCCTAAATGTACTGCAATTTTTACAGGGGCCACGGATCCACTGCAATATTTCCCCTCAAATAAGCCAACCATAGTGATTGCCGATTTTGTCCCAATACAACTCTCCCTAACAAATGGGCCACGCCTGCCAGTGGGTCATTTTTTTTCCTCTCTCATTTGCATCTTTTCGGCAAGGCTGCGGTGGCAGGTGGCGGCGGCGCGGATGTCCAGCGACGGCAGCACGGAAGTCCGGCGGCAGCGGTGGTGTTCCAGCAGACGGCAGTGGTCCAGTGGCGCGGCGGTCAATGGAGGCGGCGCACTGACATGGCAAGCATTGAAAATTTATGGGGAGGGTTGCAACTCTCCACTATCTGAGGAGATAATTTTTTGGGTTTAGGGAGACTGTTGAAGCAGGTTTTTTGCCTCAACTCTTCCTATACGTGCAATTTCTTGGGAATAGGGAGTAGTTTGCTGAAGATGATATAAGTGTACTACTACTAGTGCACTATTATGCGCTAGCTAGCTCTGGCATTTAGCTGTGTCTCGCTAGCAAATGGTGGGAACATTGTGGCTGCAACAGTTGCCGCACAACGGTGCGGACGAGGACCTGAGAAGGTAGTCGGAGATTAAATATGCTTCTGATATGGCAAGCCACATAGACCTGATGACTCGGCCCTCCTTACAGAACTAGTAAACATGTACGTGCAACGCACGTCTCAATCGACATCAAATAATTGTTAATAAATAGTTGTCTAATATTTACATAGTTTTTCATCCGTACATATCTTTATTACTGATTTATAATGTTTTTCGGATGGAAGCAAAACTAAATTACGGATAAATAGAGAATGTGCAAATTAGTTCAAGATCAATAAATTTATGTAACTTATGTTGCTAGTACGGACACCCTAGTAGTCACTTATTTGCTACTATTTTCTTAGCCATATCATCCTGATTCTACCCTTTGTCCCATCATAGAAATTGACACATCACCCATGGCTGCAACAGTCTCAACGTGATGAAGAGCCAAATCAGTTTCCTCCTCCGTCTTACACATGACCTTGCTTCCTGTCATGTCACAAAAGAAGAAAACAGTCCCTTTCTCTGTAAGATTGAACAGAGTCAAGCCATAAAAGAAAATGGACAAGCTGATTTTTTCATCATGAAATTTTGTGTTTTGAAATAGTTACTAAATATGTAATGTTTAGTCCAGCAGCCAAATGGTTATACCCCAGAGTTGTTTACATCATTGCTTCACTCATGGTTCAGTGCCATGATGGCATAAAAGATATCTTAGAAAAAGCCGGATACATAGTAATGCCTAATTAACAGATGGTCAAAGCAATTATCAAAAAACATGAAGAGCAGGTTAACCATTGTTACATCCCAAATCTATGAGAACATCTGTAAATAATTATCTGTAATGGGGTGTTTAGAGTACACCTGCTTTGGTTGTACTGGGGTGTGGTCGAGAGTGGATGTTCGCATCCATTTCGAGGCTTCTTGTACATTGTATTTTCTCTCTTCTATAAAAGTATGCCTTTGGCGTACTCTCAAAAAAAAAAGAATATCTGTAAATTGTAGAAGAAAATGGCGCAGCTATGAAAAGAAAACAAAGCTTTAACCTTGGTGTAGTAAAAACTAAAAGGTAACTTATCCCTACAGTCTAATAACAGAACAACACATGAGTAAACAACTTGCTGTTTTCTGTAAAGGGTGAATTTCATTGGCAGCATGTCTGAACTATCATAATAAAATTAGTCAGGCCTCCTAAATTTTGTTACTCAAGAAACTATCTGCAGGTCCCTGAAATTTTGCTATGCATTTTTGGAAGAGAAGAGCACCATTTCAAATTCACAATACTGCGTGATAGTTTGTTTCTCGAGCCTAAACAAAAGCAAAACTTCCTCTAGACACTTGCTTAATGTAAGAGCGGAACAAACTTTCATAATTTCAAACTGAAGATTTCAAAGTCATACACATGGCAGATAATTCATACTTTAGGAGGAAATTAGTTTGCCTCCAAATCCAACAGCAATCAACAAAAATACACATGGAAAATGGCATTTAATAGTACACTGTAAACAGAACACTGAATGGATAATGATACTAAAATGTGTTTACAAAGGTCAACAGAATACAGATCTTACCAACGAACAAAGATGAAGTGATGAACTGACCGGTTTCAGTGAAGTGGCTAATGTCATGACCTCGGTTTTCTGCTGAAGCAACTCATTTTCTCTTTCAGATAGCTGAACTGCTAAAATACCCACCTATGGAAAGTACCAAAATATTGAAGTGTTTACAAACAAAGAGATCATTTAGGCATGTATATATATGTAGGTCGACTGGTGGAGACTTCTTTGAATAAAAACTCACCTGCTACTATTTTTTACACAATGAAACTGTACGTGCTTCTTAAATATGTGCAAGCTAGTTGTGTATTTCATCGATTGTCAAGAGAGAAGGCATCGAGGAAGGAACCAACCTGGACATGATGATAGATAGGCTAAGAATTTAAATTGTGAATGAAGTGTACTATGATTTTCATCAAGGTCCGGTATTTCTTGTATATATCAGCAAGAGCACATCAAGTGCTTCTGAGTTTGAACAACATGTTAAATTAAACCAGCATTCCTTTCATCCAAGAAATGGAATGGAAAGTAATGGGGAGATTGAGAGTAAGCATGACTCACCACGGTATATCAGAGATGCAGGTCCTGAATTAGTTGGACTTGAGGGCGAGGAATTTTTTCCACCTGAGTGCGAGGAGATGTACCCCCAAATTCGTACCACTACCATAGACCTGCACGTGCGTAACATCATGGCAGCAAATTACAGTTTTCTAAAATATTGGCAATGTAGCATCATGGCTGCAAATTACATTGCGTACAAGTGGGGTCAGAACAAAAGCTACAGTCAAAAATGGGGCCCAAAATGGAAATACAATCCAAAATAGAAAATCAATGAAAAGTTGAAAACTGTAGTAAGATGAGGATTTGCACTTGGCAATGTAGCTTACCTACAACTGAGGTTTGAACAAAAGCTACAGTTATAAGCACATGAGTTGGTTGTAGAACTGATCTAAATACTTCACCATTGATTAGTATCTCGTTGAGAGTTCACCTCTTCTGGTGCCACAGACCAGCACCCTCGGCGCTCTCCCTGGCTACACAAAGCATGCTCGTATTGATCAATTCCGCAGTTGTATAGCTACAGTTTCCGCCCCTCTTGGTTCCTCGTTCGCCACAACCCGCCTAATTCCTGCTGTGTGAGTCAGCAAGCAACAGTGCTCACCTTCATCCAAATACATAGATTAAAAAGACCAATGTGGGGATGAAAGGCCGCATAGTATGCTGCTCGGAGAACATATGAACCTAACTTTGCTTCAGAGGTAAAATTAGCAATTCCTAGTCATTATCTGCTTTGACTGCAGTACCAAATTATCAGTTGAACTAACTTAAAATTTATAATTGGTGCAATACCTATATAAATTGAGAAGGCGGTGAAGTCCAACTATTAGATCCAACATCACTGAATCCTTGAGATCTTAAACGTGACCTACTTGCTCATAGTTCCGACCTACTTGCTCATAGTTAAGATGATTACCATCTGCAAGAGGACATAAATAGTTCAACGGAGAAGAAATTTGTCAGAATATATATGTGTGTCATGGCCGAAAGCTTATGTAGCAAGGTTCTTCATGCATGCAAATCTCCCAAAAATCAATCCATATACCTGTTTCCAACCACTGGTACGTGCATGTTGCTATAACCGAAAGCACTTCTGACATAGCAACATTGACCAATCACTACAGCACCTAAATCTGTTTGCTGTTGGAAACCTCTTAGGGATCTTAAACTCAACTCTAAAATTAGTCAAAGACCTTCTAAGATTAATATTACACTTAATGGGATCAACTACAAAACT
Organism: Triticum aestivum; assembly: GCF_018294505.1. Taxonomy (NCBI): domain Eukaryota; kingdom Viridiplantae; phylum Streptophyta; class Magnoliopsida; order Poales; family Poaceae; genus Triticum; species Triticum aestivum. The sequence goes on from NC_057801.1 coordinate 467,419,957, forward strand.
CAGCTAGATTGATTTGTACAGCAAATTGCAAAGAAGATTACTTATATCAATCAATAAGTGTAAAAGGATGTGGCCAGTTTGATACATCAGACTTTTTATGTTCAGTCAGGATATGGCCAGATCGATTCATCACAATAAATTCCAGTGGAAAGGGCACTCCGAACCAACAAAAACATGAACCGTGATACGGCTGGCCGGTTGTAGATCGCCACTGGCAAATATCTCCTGGTTAAGTGAAGCGTGTATCAGCACTACACTGAAAATATCAAATGTGAAGCAACACTACACTGAAAAAAATATACTGGACCTCGTGAGATACTGAGAGAACAGAATCACAAGCATCAACTTAGAGGATCAGAGAGATACATGGTGAAAGTTAGTCGGCTTGATGGCGAGGGCCTCACCGTATAGGTGGCCACCGTCGAAGTGGGGGATCAGAGTCAGCCGCGACGGAAGCAGAGTTCAGCGGCGACGGCGGAGGAGCGGAGGGTCGGCGGCAGAGGCCGACTGGAGCGGGGGGTGACGGGCAATTTGAGCGGCGGCGGAGTGGAGGATCGGCGAGTGGCGGTGGTAGCCCGTGCTGGCGCGTCCACTGGGCAACACAGAAGGAGCGGGCGGCGGCAGAGGCCGACTGGAGCGGGCAGCGACGGGCGATTAGAGCGGCGGCAGCAACCCGTGCCGGCGCATCCGCTGGGCAAGGAGCGGGCGGCGCACCGTGCACAGGAGGAGAGGGCGGAGGTTACACAGGAGAAGCAGGATAGAGATCGTGGTTCGTTCGTGCGGAGTAGTTTTCTTTAACGAAGAGGCATCTACTATCAGTCGACGGGTTAGTGGCTTGCTAGCGTTAAACACAGAGAGATTGTGAACCATTAGATCGTGTGATTAGGCGGCTGAGATTATTTGGATCTGCCTCTTTCTTTCTTTTATAGGGGTAGTAGATGGGTAATGTTTAAAAGGAGGTGAAAGCTGGCACAACTTTTACTAAATGGGGCAAGTGGGAAGAATTTCTGCTAAATGGGCCAATTGTTAAACTAGGGGGTGAAAAATGGAGTTACACTAAACTATGCGCATTTCTAGAAATCGGTAGTTACAGATAGAAAGAAAGGTTTGTCTTTGAACAAAACTAGAATTACAACTAATATGAGGTACAGGGACCTAAATGTACTGCCATTTTTACAGGAGCCATGGAGCCACTGCAACATTTCCCCTCAAATAAGCCAACCATAGGGATTGCCCATTTTGTCCAGCGAAAACCAGCTGGGTTAGGCTTACACTTTGCTTATTTTGTGTGCGATGGAAACTTTTCGGTTCCCACAAAAGAAATAAACATTTAATACAAAAGCAAGATTATCTACCAAAAGCTGCGCACAACAAAAGAAAACATTGCTTAATTCGTGCAGATAGTGCATCTTATCGTTCTGACAATGGCCCAGGAAATAGTATGGCACGAAAGACGCAATGCATGAAAGCTGAATCCTGGGTATGAGATAGCCTACCAATGGTGTGCAATATTTTCCCCTCAAATAAGCCAACTATAGGATTATTTTATTTCCTTGGTGCACATTTGCACCGTTTGAACAATGGCTGTGGAATTATTTTTAATAGGGGTTAGTTACACCACATGGTGTGCAAGATACAGCACATGGCGCACTAATGAAATCATTCATGTGCAACACACCATAAGCAAGCAGAAACTTTGGTTAGGGAACAATGCGGTGAAGTTAAGCTGGACACTGTCTTTACTTTTGTTATTTTGTCTGTTGAATGAAGCCTTTTTTATACATCTAATCAAACAGAAACCACGGAATTTAAATGTGGTGACAGGGAAGCAGTAAGTGCTGAATTTATGGACAGAAAAGTAAATGCTAGCGAGATAAATGCAGGCACAATGTTCACCGTCCTCAAACAAATACAGTAGTTATTTTGAAACAACAAATCAGGTAGATCTAAAGAATACTAGCTGGTAGCTGCACATGATCAAATGAAATAATAAATAATGAAAACCAGAATTGTAATGAAAGATGGAACACATTCTTTTGTGATATTAACTTGCACAGCATAATAAAAGCATAGATGTAACAAATCTACATCCACTCAGTACAAGTACCCAAAGTACTCTCTGCTGCCAGTACAAGTTGGTTTACCTCTGATACTTCAGTTTGTAAATCATTTTGCTACGAAAGGATATGAAAGCTCTTAACGAAATTACCTGGTTGATGAGAAAATGCCCAGATGCTTGGAGATCCCACTGGGAAAGTAGGTGAAACAATGACCCAGGGGTCTTCCAGAGCCGCCAAAATTAGCCACGCCTTTTACAGCCTTGTTCCTCATATCAAGAGCAATAACACAAGCCTTATCCCCAAGGGTATCAGGCATGTGCATAAGGTAAACAACATCACTGTCATGCAAGCTAAGAGCAGGATAGCCTAGACAAGTTCTCTTGAGGTTTGGCTTGGTATCATCACCACGCTCCTGCAGATTAGGTAGTAGCATTTGGGCATACACAGGGTTATCCAATGGTACATCATCTGGGCATCTGATAGTGCAGTCCTCCTCCCAGTTGCTGCTATCAGAAGTGGAACCAATGCTTGAAATTTTTAATTTTTTTGTTGCAGCAATCCAACCTTGAGATATCGGGGAGCTTCCAGTGTCTGAGCCCGGTCTGACGTTATTGTGCATCTCAAAATACTTGATGTAACCTTGGAGAACAGTGATGTTCTGAACATACAACGGATAACCAATGAGCGGATCGGGCGACAGCGGCGAAGGTAGCGGGATGTAGCGAAGACTCTGGTTGCTGTCAAGGAGGAGAAGGTCACAGATGATAATGCCCCGCCCGAGGTCGACCCAACCCACTGAACCAAGCTCCCCTCCAATGGTGATCCCCTTGTTGGGAGACTGGAACTCAAAATCCTTGGGCGAATCAAGAAGCATCAACTTGGTGCTCCATGCCTTTGTCTTGGAGTTGTACAGGTGGAGATTAAAGTGCCCGTCGGTGTACTCCCGCTCAATGAAGGCCCTGCGGAGCACGGCGATGAAGAACATCTCTTGGTCGTGGCAGTGCAGTAAGGCAACCTCTTGGTCGTAGATCCTGAAGTAGGGGGGACAGTGGACGAGCTTGACCGACGGCGGCGTCTTCTTGGTGCCGGCCTGGTAGACGAAGTAGCGAATGTTCTTGGTGTACACGTGCTGGCGCTCGGGGCAGATGGTGATGCGGAGCAGGACGAGGCCATCCTCCGTATAGGAGATCTTGGGCATGTCAGCGAATGCATCGGGCTTCAGATCTGGGCAGTGGACGGTGAAGCAGGAGACGCGCGGCGGGGCAGCCGGCCAGAAGGTGACCAGGATGCGCTTGCCCTTCTTCTTGGTCCTGCTCCTGCGGCCACGGGCGGTGGTGGCGTTGGTGCGGTCGCTGAGGTAGCCGAAGGAGTCGATGAGGATGGTCTCCGGGAGAGGAGAATCCGGATCCTCGGGGTGGATAGGCGGAGGGATCTGGAGTAGCCGGAGTTGGTGGTCATCCATCACCATGGCAACCGAGGAGGTCGATGCGGAGGTGGCGGCCGGAGGAGGAATGGGAGTGGAACCCTAACGCAGGGAGGAGAGATGAATCTATGGATGGGCTCGCTGGCACACACTGAACGAGTCGATATTTTATCTCGGGGACTCCGACGCACAGAAGAGGAGGCAACGACTGGGCCGGCCCGACTCTGTAGCGCTCATTGTTGCATCATTCTCAAAAACAAAAAGCTCATTGTTGCATTCTCTATACAAGAGGTCATTGTTGCATTCTATAAAAAAAGGTCAATTGTAGCAACCTTTTTGAAACAAATCTAAATTTTCTCGAAATATGAATATATTTTATTGTAAAAGAAAATATTTACTGAAAACGCGAACAACTTTTCAAATTTCTGAAAAATGAACTTACAATTTTCTAAAAAAAATTGAATCATATAAAAACAATTTTTTAAATGCGTTTTTACTGTGAACAAATTCTGAAAATACGGATTTCGTAAATTCCAAACAATATTTGAAAACACACAAAAAATCTGCTTTTTTAATCTAAAAGCATTTTCTAAAAATTCCAAACATTTTTAAAAAAGGTAACTTTTTTGAAAACATAGAAAAGAAAAAGGAAACAAAAAAGGGACACAGACCGATCAGGGGCCTTGTAGAAGGTTTCCAAAATCGGAACCAACATTCAATTTATCTAGCGTTAAATTGGTCGGCCAACTCGGTCGCTCATGTGCCAATAGGCGACTATTTGAGGCATGTTAGTCAAATACTAGTAAACACCATTTATCTCTGCTCTTATAAAAACAAGGATCATTTACATTTCAGTCCCTAACTCGAACCCACTACTCGACGCACAGAAGAGGAGGCAACGACTGGGCCGGCCCGACTCTGTAGCGCTCGGTACTGTAGCAATCAGCTCATTGTTGCATCATTCTCAAAAACAAAAAGCTCATTGTTGCATTCTCTAAAAAAGGTCAATTGTAGCAACCTTTTTGAAACGAATCTAACTTTTCTCGAAATATGAATATATTTTATTGTAAAAGAAAATATCTACTGAAAATGCGAACAACTTTTCAAATTTCTAAAAAATGAAGTTACGGTTTTCTAAAAAATGGAATCATTTAAAAAACAATTTTTAAATGCTTTTTTACTGTGAACAAATTCTGAAAATGCGGATTTCGTAAATTCCAAATAATATTTGAAAACACACCCAAAAATGCTTTTTTAATCTAAAAGCATTTTCTAAAAATTCCAAACATTTTTTTAAAAAAAGGTAACTTTTTTGAAAACATAGAAAATAAAAAAGAAACAAAAAAGGGACACACACCGATCCAGGGACCTTGTAGAAGGTTTCCAAAATCGGAACTAACATTCAATTTATCTAGCGTTAAATTGGTCGGCCCAACTCGGTCGCTCATGTGCCAATAGGCGACTATTTGAGGCATGTTAGTCAAATAGGAAACACAATTTATCTCTGCTATTATAAAAAAACAAGGATCGTTTATATTTCAGCCCTTAACTCGAACCCACTACTAAGATTTACCCATAATTTTGAAGCGTGTTCAAATTTCCCCCTCTCCCGTTAGGTGCCTTTATAAAAATGTCCTTCTGTGCCATTTCCGTCTGGTCAAAGGCCTCTGACCATCAATAGGACGTTTTCTAGACATATTTGCCCTTCGATGCATATATAACTTACACATGGACCTGCCCAAAGTTAAAAAAACTCACTATCTCATCCCCTCTCTTTAACTTATAGATGGACCCCAACAAGCATAAAAAATAAAAATAAAACACACTCTCTCTCTCTCTGACATGTGGACCATGGGACTCACTGCGAGGGTCAACAACGGTCCACACGTCCCCAAACGCATGTCCGGCCGGCTGCGCTCGCCGACGGCTCGCCGTACGTGGCTATAGACGGTCGCGGGAGGAGAGTGTGAGGCGGGCAGTATAGTTGTGTGAGGCACTCCTTGCACACCAATTCATCTTCACGGGCACGTCACTCGCAGGTAGGTGGGCGCGCGCAGACGACCGAGCTAGCCGAGGTCAATCATGGCGGCCAGCTTCGGGCAGGGCGCTCCGGGAACGGGGTCGAGCAGTGGAAGAGGGGAGTAGGTCCACAAGATTTCAACGACGATGCATTGAGGTCGAGGAGGTCAACGGTGGCTCGGGGCGGACGAATTTAGGAGCTCAAAAGCACATCCATGGCGGAGATCAGAGTCCCGTCCGTCGTCTACAGGCGGCCCTAGGCCCGATTGAGGCGGCCAGAGGGGCACATGGCCATGCTCTTTGGTCTCGATCTAGCCTTCGACCGAGACAGCTAGCATCGACGTCCTCCGCGGAATGTCTCATGCGCTCCCCGTGCATGGCGTCACAGTCCGCCGCCACCCGCCTCGACCACCACCTGCAAATCCTTCGACAAACCACCCCGAACTCGTCCCCTTGGTCTTCACATGTAGGCACGCCGCCCCTCATCGGCGACGGCCACCTGGCGAGCCTTGCCTTGCTTTGGAGCGCGTGGACTAGTGTGGACACTGCAAGTGGGTCCTTGGCACACATGTCAAGGAGAGAGAGGTTATGAGAGAGGGAGAGTTTTTTATGTTATAAGTGAGTGAGAGTGAATAAGACAAAAAAATTCTCTTTTTCCTAGGGTAGGACCCGCATGTAAGTGACAAGTGAATAGAGGGGCAAATATGTCCAGGAAACGCCCCATTGATGGTCAAAGGACTTTGACCGGGCGGATATGGCACGGAGGGCATTTCTGTAAGGGCACATAACGGCACAGGGGGCAAATTTGAGAATGCTTTGATATTAGGGGTAATCTGTGTAGTAGGTTTGAGTTAGGGGCACAAATGTAAATGTCCCTAAAAACAATGTTGGGTGTAATTGGTTTTGTTCCCTGGATCAATTTCGGACCTCCTACATACATGATCTAAACCAGGTTCTACACTTTGTTTGATTGCCCACAAATCCCCACACTACATGGCAGCACAAACGCAAGCACGACATTTGGTTGTGGGTATGTGTAACGCCCCGGATTCGATGCGCCAGGTGTCCGCCAGTTATTCGATGTCCTTGCCATGTCATTTGCTTGCGTGTTGCACTTTGCCATGTCATCATCTGCATTTCATATCATGTCGTCATGTGCATCGCATTTGCATACGTGTTCGTCTCATGCATCTGAGCATTTTCCCCGTTGTCCGTTTTGCAATCCGGCACTCCTATGTCACCCGGCGTCCCCTTCTTGCCTCTTTTCGTGAGCGGGTGTTAAACGGTCTCAGAATGGACTGAGGTTTTCCAAGCGGCCTTGGTAGACCGCATGTCAAGTTTCGTGCCATTTGGAGGTCGTTTGATACTCCAACGGTTAACCGGGTAACCGTTAAAGCCTCTTTTGTGTGCAGCCCAACACCCCTTCCAAAGTGGCCCAAAACCCAGCAAACTCCCCTCCATGCTCTCGGTCGTTCGATCACGATCGTGTGGGCGAAAACCGCACCTCATTTGGACTCTCCTAGCTCCCTCTACCTATATATAGACCTCCCCCTCCGAAATTTCGGTGCAAACCCTAGTCCTCTTCCTCCCGCGCTGCCAACCAGGCCCACGCCCGCCTCCCGCTCGCCTCCCCCGAGGCCCGATCCGCCGCCACCATCTCCGCCTCCCCTCACCGGCGCCGCCATCTCTGGCAGCCTCGCCGGCGACCTCCGCCGCCCTCCGGCGCCTCCCTCCGCCGGCCGCCGCTGCGGGCACCGCCCGCGCCTGCTGCGCCGACGCCCCGGTCGCCCCTCGGACCCGCGTCGCCGCCTCGGCACTTCGCCGACCGCCGCCACCTCGCCGGGCTCCGGCGCCGCCCGCGCACCTCCGCCCCGCGCCGGTCCCCTCCGGTCCGGATCCGGTGGGATCCGGCCGGATCTCGCTCCGCCCGGCCACCTCGACCTCCCCGACAGCCTCCTCCGCCCGCGTCTCCGGCCGCCGTCATCAACTCCGGCGAGGTCCGTGGATCGGGACGAGATCCACCAAGCCCCCGATCCAAACGCCTCCATCCAGGATCGCCCCGTCCACTTTGTCCCCGAGGTGAAATTTCCACTAAGTCCCCGAATCTGTGACATTTTCATGCCATGTTCATCGCATCATAACTTGCTGCATACTGCTCCGTTTCGTGCATATAATATGTCAAAATGTTCGTAAGTAGGAGTTCAGGATCACTTCTTGATCATTACTAGTTGACGACCGTTCCTTTGTTTCTCTTCTCACTTTCATTTACGTATGTTAGCCACCATATATGCTTAGCCGCTGCTGCAACCTCACCACTTTACCCCTTCCTTTCCCATTAAGCTTTGCTAGTCTTGATACCCATGGTAATGGGATTGCTGAGTCCTCGTGGCTCACAGATTACTACACCAACAGTTGCAGGTACATGTTATGCGATGATCATGACGCGAGAGCGATGTTTGCCTATTTTGGAGTTCTTCTTCTGCTTCTTCGATCAGGGGATAGGTTCCAGGTCGGCAGCCTGGGCTAGCAGGTTGGATGTCGTTTGAGTTTCTGTTTGTGTTTCATCCGTAGGCGGATGGTGCTCTTATGTAAGATGATGTTGTATTCGTGTGGCATTGTATGCCTTTTGTATGTATCCCCATCTATTATGTAATGTTGATGTAATGATATCCACCTTGCAAAAGCGTTTCAATATGCGGTTCTATCCTTGGTGGGACCTTCTAGTCGCTTTAGGATAGTATCGCATATTGGGCGTGACAAGTTGGTATCAGAGCCTCGACCGACCTTAGGAGCCCCCTTGATTGATCGTGTAGTTTGGCCGTTGTTTAGTCTAGAAGAAAACTGTTTTCGGAGTCTAGTTATATCGGAGAGTAGGAATTCTTTTTACTCCTCAGCCCCTTCGTCGCTCTCGTCAGGAATCTTGACGTAGGTGTTTTGAATTACTCCTCTTCCCTTTCAAACTTTCTTTAGGATCACGCAGTTGGTTTTCCGATCGTTGTTCCTCAGCTCTTTGCATCCGGTGCATTTCTCGTCATGGCGATTTGACCCTCTTTGTTTTGCAAGTTCAATCCTCAGTTGTCTTTTTTTCCCACCCGCCCACCCCTTTTTTCTTCTCGGAACCGGAGTCCGTAATCGAGTATCCATCCCACTCGTGCGAAGTCTTTGCTTTCTTTCCTCAATGATTTCAACCGGTGTTTTTCTCTTCAAGATATTCGTCGTTTCCCCTTCCAAGTTTCCTTTGTTTTTCCCGCCCTCCCACCCTCTTCTTCCCGGAGCTTGAGTCTGTTTCAAGCATGTCATTCGTGTGGAGCCTCTTCAGGTTTTCCCTCAATTAATTCAACCGGTGAATTCTCGTCTCGTTCGTCATTCTTCATCTCTTTCTTTTCCGGTGGATTCAATTCAAGTTTTTTCATTGTCGATCGTATTCTTTCCCTCAGCTCAAATATTTCCCTTTGCTCGTTCGCCTCTCGCCAGTTTATCCTTCCGGAGTGCTGAAGACATCTCAGGAGATTCGTCTGTGTTCCAATTAATTCGAGGTTGTCACCTCATTCAAATATTTCAATTGTTCCGGTGCATCATCTATCTATTCAACATCCCTTTCCAATGATGTTTTTCTCTTTAGTGGGCCCTAACCCACAGGTCTTTTCCTAGGATCTTACTTGACTCTTCTAATTATTCCGGAGCTATTCTAAATTCTTTCAATTCTTCCAGAGGCCTTGCGTTGTTCATCTTTTTTTTTCTTGCGTTCTTGTTTCACCTCATCCCTTTTCCCTTCCGTCTCGGTCCTAAGATCTCGGGACGAGATCTCTTGTTAGTGGAGGAGTGTTGTAACGCCCCGAATTCGATGCGCCAGGTGTCTGCCAGTTATTCGATGTCCTTGCCATGTCATTTGCTTGCGTGTTGCACTTTGCCATGTCATCATCTACATTTCATATCATGTCGTCACGTGCATCGCATTTGCATACGTGTTCGTCTCATGCATCTGAGCATTTTCCCCGTTGTCCGTTTTGCAATCTGGCATTCCTATGTCACCCGGCGTCCCCTTCTTGCCTCTTTTCGTGAGCAGGTGTTAAACGGTCTCGGAATGGACCGAGGTTTGCCAAGCGGCCTTGATATACCACCGGTAGACCGCCTGTCAAGTTTCGTGCCATTTGGAGGTCGTTCGATACTCCAACGGTTAACCGGGTAACCGTTAAAGCTTCTTTTGTGTGCAGCCCAACACCCCTTCCAAAGTGGCCCAAAACCCAGCAAACTCCCCTCCATGCTCTCGGTCGTTCGATCACGATCGTGTGGGCGAAAACCGCACCTCATTTGGACTCTCCTAGCTCCCTCTACCTATATATAGACCTCCCCCTCCGAAATTTCAGTGCAAACCCTAGTCCTCTTCCTCTCGCGTCGCCAACTGGGCCCACGCCCGCCTCTCGCGCGCCTCCCCGGAGGCCCGATCCGCCGCCACCATCTCCGCCTCCCCTCGCCGGCGCCGCCATCTCCGGCAGCCTCGCCGGCGACCTCCGCCGCCTCCCTCCGCCGGTCGCCGCTGCCGGCACCGCCCGCGCCTGCTGCGCCGACGCCCCGGTCGCCCCTCGGACCCGCGTCGCCGCCTCGGCACTCCATCGGCCGCCGCCACCTCACCGGGCTCCGGCGCCGCCCGCGCACCTCCGCCCCGCGCCGGTCCCCTCCGGTCCGGATCCGGTGGGATCCGGCCGGATCTCACTCCGCCCGGCCACCTCGACCTCCCCGACGGCCTCCTCCGCCCGCGTCTCCGGCCGCCGTCGTCAACTCCGGCGAGGTCCGTGGATCGGGACGAGATCCACCAAGCCCCCGATCCAAACGCCTCCGTCCCGGATCGCCCCGTCCACTTTGTCCCCGAGGTGAAATTTCCACTAAGTCCCCGAATCTGTGACATTTTCATGCCATGTTCATCGCATCATAACTTGTTGCATACTGCTCCGTTTCGTGCGTATAATATGTCAAAATGTTCGTTATAAGATGCTCTTCATTTCATTCCATTGCATCATGTTCATTTGAGCTCAGCTTGATGCCCGACTCATTGTTGCAAGAGTGCTATATGATGTTAATCTGCTGAAACTGTTATAACTTGATGATTTGTCATTTTTGTTGCATTTGATGTGTGCGTCTTATGAGCATGAGGTCTACATGTGTTTTGTGCTATGTCATGCCATCTTTACAGTGGTGTCATCCTTGTATTTTTGTGATTCCTGTAGTGAGTGCATCAAGCTTGCTAAGTAGGGTACTTGCTGTTGCTGTTTTGCATGTCTGAATCTGCTATATCATGATGCTATGTTAACCTGCTTCCACAAGTCAATCTATGCATAATCTGGAGATGTTTACTAAGGATGTTTTGTTATACATATCATGCTCTATCCATCCATGCCCCTGGTTGCATTTATAGCTTGTTGTAGCTTGTTGTAATCTTGCTCTCAAATTGCTAAATAATGTTGCTGTAAGCCTGTTAACATTAAGTTCAATGTTTCCATGATTGTTGTTAGTGATCCATGCACCCTATGAACTTGTTCTTGTCATGCTTAGCTTCATAAACATGTCTTCTTACTGTGAGTTGCCTTGCCATGCCATGTATTGCTCTGTGGTGAGTGGTTCAAGCTCACCAACATGTCTACTTATTGTTGTTCCTGCCATGTATGAATCTGTAATATAACTTGCTATGTTTACATGGGTGCCATCATATCTTCTGATCCTTTTTGGCTTATGGTCATTAAAGGACATTTGTTTTATGTAATTAGTAGATTCATGCCATGCCTTTGTTCGCCATGATAAGTTCCTGTAGCATGTTGTTTGATAGCTCTAAACTTTGCAACCTGATGTTATTTCTGCTAAGCCTGAAACTGTTATTATTTGCAATCTTGCCATGTCCTTTTGAGCACGTTCTAGTGATTTCTGGAGATAGCTTAGTGTTCATGTTTTGTCATGTTTTACCTGTACTTCATGCCCATGCCTTTTGTTTTCACGTTGAGATGCTGTAGCATAGTGTTTTGATGCTTGCAATATGCCTAGTTGCTGTTTTGGACAGCTTGTGCTTTAAACTTGTATAGAGTGTATGTGTTGAACCGTTGCTCCGTTTTGAGTGTGCTCTATATGTAACTTGCTTAGAATTGCATGTATCTTCATATTATCATGTTGCATCCTTGTTTTGGGGTGTTTGCTTGATGTTTGTATGCATTTTGCATCAATGCCATGTTTAACTTGCTTTGCTCATATCTTCTAGGCCGTAGCTCCGAATTAAATGAACTTTATATGTAACTTGACTAGAATTTCATGTAGATCATCTTGGTGCATCTTACCTTGCTGTTTAACAACTTGAACTTAAGGTTTATTCAGATCTGTACCAATTTCGAAATATGCATATGAGGACTTACCGGAATTGTTCTATGTTGTTTCCGGCCTCATTTAAACTTGCTTTGAGGTGTTGTTCTTGTTTGCATCATATTTTGCCATGAGTAGCTCCATGTAGCCTTGTCATGCATCATGCTTGTTGTGCATCATGCCTTGTTCATGTGTGGTGTGTTTACTATGTTGTGTGCTTCTTCTCGATAGTTCCCGTTTCGTTGCGATCGTGAGGATTTGTTCGTCTACGCTTGGTTCGTCTTCGTGGCTTCATCTTCTTCATGGACTCGTTCTTCTTCCTTGCGGGATTTCAGGCAAGATGACCGCTACCCTGGATCTCACTATTATCATTGCTATGCTAGTTGCTTCGTTCTATCGCTTTGCTGCGCTACATATCAATTGCTCTTCAAGCCTCCCAAATTGCCATGAACCTTTAACCTTTGTCACCCTTCCTAGCAAACCGTTGTTTGGCTATGTTACCGCTTTTGCTCAGCCCCTCTTATAGCGTTGCTAGTTGAAGGTGAAGTTGAAGATTGCCCCATGGTGGACAGGTTTTTGTTGGGATATCACAATATCTCTTATATTATTAATGCATCTATATATTTGGTAAAGGGTGGAAGGCTTGGCCTTATGCCTGGTGTTTTTTTCCACTCTTGCCGCCCTAGTTTCCGTCATATCGGTATTATGTTCCCGGATTTTGCGTCCCTAACGCGGTTGGGTGATTTATGGGACCCCCTTGATAGTTTGCTTTGAATAAAACTTGTCCAGCAAGGCCCAACCTTGGTTTTACCATTTGCCTCACCACCACCTATACCCTTCCCTTGGGTCGGCCAACCCAAGGGTCATCTTTATTCAGCCCCCCCGGGCCAATGCTTGTCTAAGTGTTGGTCCAAACTAGAGTCCTTTGCAGCGCCACCTTGGGGAAACTCGAGGGCTGGTTTTAGTTGTACGGTGTGCTCATCCGGTGTTGCTCTGAGAACGAGATATGTGCAACTCCTATCGGGATTGTCGGCGCATAGGGCGGTCTTGCTGGCCTTGTTTTATTACTGTCGAAATGTCTTGTAGCCGAGATTCCGAGACTGATCGGGTCTTCCCGGGGAGAAGGAATATCCTTCGTTGATCGCGAGAGCTTATCATGGGCTAAGTTGGGACACCCCTGCAGGGTATAAACTTTCAAGAGCCGTGCCTGCGGTTATGTGGCAGATGGGAATTTGTTAATATCCGGTTGTAGTAAACTTGAAGTAAACTCTTCTAAAATACACCAACCGTGTGCATAACCGTGAGTGTCTCTTTTCGGGGTTGATCGAGAGGAGAACACGGTTTCTGGGTTATGTCTGACGTAAGTAGGAGTTCAGGATCACTTCTTGATCATTACTAGTTGACGACCGTTCCTTTGTTTCTCTTCTCGCTTTCATTTGCGTATGTTAGCCACCATATATGCTTAGCCGCTGCTGCAACCTCACCACTTTACCCCTTCCTTTCCCATTAAGCTTTGCTAGTCTTGATACCCATGGTAATGGGATTGCTGAGTCCTCGTGGCTCACAGATTACTACACCAACAGTTGCAGGTACATGTTATGCGATGATCATGACGCGAGAGCGATGTTTGCCTATTTTGGAGTTCTTCTTCTGCTTCTTCGATCAGGGGATAGGTTCCAGGTCGGCAGCCTAGGCTAGCAAGGTGGATGTCGTTTGAGTTTCTGTTTGTGTTTCATCCGTAGGCGGATGGTGCTCTTATGTAAGATGATGTTGTATTCGTGTGGCATTGTATGCCTTTTGTATGTATCCCCATCTATTATGTAATGTTGATGTAATGATATCCACCTTGCAAAAGCGTTTCAATATGCGGTTCTATCCTTGGTGAGGCCTTCTAGTCGCTTTAGGATAGTATCGCATATTGGGCGTGACAGTATGTGCTCCTCATATGCAATGTGTCATTGTTTGGTTATGTGTTGCCTGAAGTGTAGTGTGGTAACCTATTATTCTAATGGTGAGGTTACTAGCATATACATTAGTCCTATAAATGATGTTGAAGTACCCGCCTCCTAGGGGCCTCGCGACGCGAGAGTGCCAACCACGCCGTTTGTTGCTCCTGGGCCTCGCACGATTGGCTGCTTGGTGCGTTTCGCGTGTTTCGATCTCAAAGGATGCCTCACACTTGGACAATTTTCCTCGAGGTCCATAACACGTGGCTCGCGGGTGCGGCCAGGGCCACCCTCCTGCGGTGTTTCCGATCGCGCTTGTGTGCACTCTCTCACGCGCTGCTTCGCACGCGACGGTTGAGACGGGTTTGGCTGTCAGCATTTGCATGCGTCAGGTGGACCCAATTGGCATGCGGCCAACCGGGGGAGGGTGTTGCCTTCATTAGGTGTCTCATAGGGGCACTACTTCAAATGCGGAGGGTCTTGTCTGTCCGGCCTCTTGCCCACATGGTCGGTGATGGCCACTTGCCCGCATTTTTTAAATCAAGCCTTTTATATATCTCCTCAAACAGTAACCATGGAATTTAAATGCCCAGATGCTTGGAGATCACACTCTCAAGGTAGGTGAAACAATGACCGAGGGGTTTCCAGAGGCAAAATTAGCCACGCCTTTTATAGTCTTGTACTCTTGTTCCTCGTATCAAGAGCAATCACACATGACTTGTTGATACGGCCAAGACTAATCTTAGTATTGTTGATGATCGCAAAATAATGCCGCATGTCAGTGGATTAAAGGTTAAGGATATCTATGTGCCAAGCGACGATGAATTACTTTCAGTTACAGTAAAACAAGACGTTGCTTTGCTTTGTGCCAATGAGAAGGAAGGGACGTGCATGATTCAAAGGGAAAGGGGAATACTTGCATGCAAGGTAATGTATTAACTCAGAGATATGCATGCAAGATTAATCAGGCTCGTTTTGGCAAGGAAAATTCAGTGTCCATTTATAGAGAGATGGAAACCTAGTTAATGGAAGGGAGCATGCGGGGTGTCATTTATTTGGTTCGGCCAACAATATAAATGACAGAGATTTATTTCTGTTTTTGCCACCTCCACGTAAGAAGGAAGTTTCTCAATGTGTTGAGAGTTGGAGACTCGTACGTGATTTCTTGTCATTAAAGGGCACGGGCTGGGGTCCACCTCCAATATTATTTAGTTGTAAGTTTAGGATCCATCAAGATTTAAAAGGTAGTTTAAGAGGGTGCTTGGATACGTTTTAGTCCCATGACTAAAAGTAGCGGGATTAAAACTTGCTAGCCTCACCCATGTTTGGATCCAAATACTAAAGAAACTAAAATCAAGTTAATGAGCATTTATTATCCTTCAAACCCTCCAATCCAAAACTCATCTGTGTTAAAGGAGAGGAGTTAAATGAGAAGAGAGAGGACTAATCCACATTTTAGTAGGGGTACCCCTGACTAAAAGAATTTAGTCTCAAGACTAGTTTTAACCCCTCTTTAGTCAGGGCTGCTTGGAACTTTAGCCTCTTAAAGAGACTATTTTTAGTCAGACTAAAATAAGTCCCTTGAATCCAAGCACCCTCTAATTGGAGAAGAGTTTTATTACGTGTGCTAGTTTGTCCTGGTTACGTACGTAACTTGTTAGTCGGTTGCTTATTTTTCTTTGAGACCATGTTCCGTAGATGTTTTGCAGGCTATATATAAAGCCAAGTGCGTCCATGTAAAAAGGAGGTTATTTTTATAAAAGAGACACGATGTGTTTTGAAGGATAGACACCCGTATAAGTTTTAGAGGGATCTTTAGAAAACCTCTGTGTTGCGATTTCTTTATGAAATTGTTTTTGCGCGTGAGTACCATCGTTGAGATTGGTTTTTTCGTGCTGAGCCGCAAGGTTCAAACCCTCTATTTCGTGTACATCGCATGCGCGGGCAAGAGGTACTGCTACTGAAGATGGAGTGTCATGAAAGGTCGGGCCGCATTAACAGATCGGATCTCACCATCGAGGTTTGGTCTATATCACTTGTCCTCACGGGGATCACGTGTGTGCATGAGGTGCATGACGTAAACAACATCACCGTCAACCGTCATGCAAGCTAGGAGCAGGATAGAATAAACAAATTCTCTTGAGGTTTGGCTTGGTATCATCACCCTCCTGCAGATTAGGTACTAGCATTCGGGCATACACGGGGCAATCCAATGGTACATCATCAGAGCATCTGATCGTGCGGTCCTCCTCCCAGTTGCTACTAGAAGTAGAACCAATAATGCTTGAAAAACTTTTTTGTTGCGGCAATCCAACCTTGGCAGATCGGGGAGCTTCCATTGTTTGAGCCAGGTCTGTCGTTATCGTGGAAATACTTGATGTAACGCTGCAGGACAATGATGTTCTGAACATACAACGGATAACGCTTGAGTGGACCGGGCGACAGTGGTGAAGGCAGTAGGATGTAGCGAAGGCTCTGGTGGATGTCAAGGAGGAGAAGGGCATAGATGACAATGCCCCACCTGAGGTCAACCCAACCCACTGAACCGAGCTCCCCTCTAATGGTGATCCCTTTGTTCGGAGAGTGGAACTCGAAATCCTGCGGCGAATCAAGATGGATCAGCTCGGCACCCCATGTCTTTGTCTTGGAGTTGTACAGGTGGAGATCAAAGTGTTGGGAAACATAGTAGAAAAAAAATCTCCCTACAAACACCCGGGAACAATATGAAGGTGCATTAGAGGATTGGATATCAACTCTGAGTATGTAGTCGAAGCAGAAGAGTCAGTGTTAATCGTACTTGGAGTCTCTCGAACCATTGATGAACGGTCCTACGAACCGCCCTTGAACGATCCCAAACTGAAGACTGAATGCATGGACTCTCTACAGTTTGCAAGCGTATGGTCTTCATGATCCAGCAGCGCAGGCCGTCCAGAACTAATCACCGCTAGAGAATTAGAGGAGGAGAATAGAGCCACACTGGGCTTCTAATTATGAGGATTAGAGAACTAGAACTAGCTCTAATTATCTCAATTAGAACTAGTAGTATTGGGCTATAGGAGGCACATAAAACTTGTGTGTAGAAAAGGGGCCAAGACCTCCACTATATATAGGTTATAGGGGAGAGGGGCATCCAAGAGGAGGGGAAGGACTTGTTGGGGAACGTAGCAGAAATTCAAAATTTTCTACGCATCACCAAGATCAATCTATGGAGTACTCTAGCAACGAGGGGAAGGGGAGTGGATCTACATACCCTTGTAGATCGCGATGCGGAAGCGTTGCAAGAACGCGGATGAGGGAGTCGTACTCATAGCGATTCAGATCGCGGTTGATTCCGATCTGAGCACCGAAGAACGGTGCCTCCGCGTTCAACACACGTGCAGCCCGGTGACGTCTCCCACGCCTTGATCCAGCAAGGAGAGAGGGAGAGGTTGGGGAAGACTCCATCCAGCAGCAGCACGGCGGCGTGGTGGTGATGGAGGAGCGTGGCAATCCCGCAGGGCTTCGCCAAGCACCGCGGGAGAGGAGGAGGAGGGAGAGGGGTAGGGCTGCGCCGAAAGAGAGACGTTCTCGTGTGTCTTGGGCAGCCCAAACCTCAACTATATATAGGGGGGGAGGGGGCTGCGCCACCTCTAGGGTTTCCACCCCCAAAGGCTGGCGGCCAGCCCTAGATCCCATCAAGGGGGGCGGCCAAGGGGAGGAGAGGGGGGGCGCCCCACTAGATGGGCCCTAAGGCCCATCTGGACCTAGGCTTTGCCCCCTCCCACTCTCCCATGCGCCTTGGGCCTTGGTGGGGGGCGCACCAGCCCACCTGGGGCTGGTCCCCTCCCACACTTGGCCCACACAGCCTTCTGGGGCTGGTGGCCCCACTTGGTGGACCCCCGGGACCCTCCCGGTGGTCCCGGTACATTACCGATATCACCCGAAACTTTTCCGGTGACCAAAATAGGACTTCCCATATATAAATCTTTACCTCCGGACCATTCCAGAACTCCTCGTGACGTCCGGGATCTCATCCGGGACTCCGAACAACATTCGGTAACCACGTATATCTTTTCCCTATAACCCTAGCGTCATCGAACCTTAAGCGTGTAGACCCTACGGGTTTGGGAACCATGCAGACATGACCGAGACGTTCTCCGGTCAATAACCAACAGCGGGATCTGGATACCCATGTTGGCTCCCACATGTTCCACGATGATCTCATCGGATGAACCACGATGTCGGGGATTCAATCAATCCCGTATTCAATTCCCTTTGTCTATCGGTATGTTACTTGCCCGAGATTCGATCGTCGGTATCCCGATACCTTGTTCAATCTCGTTACCAGCAAGTCTCTTTACTCGTTCTGTAACCCACATCATCCCGTGATCAACTCCTTGGTCACACTGTGCACATTATGATGATGTCCTACCGAGTGGGCCCAGAGATACCTCTCCGTTTACACGGAGTGACAAATCCCAGTCTCGATTCGTGCCAACCCAATAGACACTTTCGGAGATACCTGTAGTGCACCTTTATAGTCACCCAGTTACGTTGTGACGTATGGTACACCCAAAGCATTCCTACGGTATCCGGGAGTTGCACAATCTCATGGTCTAAGGAACTGATACTTGACATTAGAAAAGCTCTGAGCAAACGAACTACATGATCTTGTGCTAGGCTTAGGATTGGGTCTCGTCCATCACATCATTCTCCTAATGATGTGATCCCATTATCAATGACATCCAATGTCCATGGTCAGGAAACCGTAACCATCTATTGATCAACGAGCTAGTCAACTAGAGGCTCACTAGGGACATGGTGTTGTCTATGTATCCACGCATGTATCTGAGTTTCCTATCAATACAATTCTAGCATGGATAATAAACGATTATCATGAACAAGGAAATATGATAATAACCTATTTATTATTGCCTCTAGGGCATATTTCCAACAGTCTCCCACTTGCACTAGAGTCAATAATCTAGTCCACATCACCATGTGATTAACACTCATAGGTCACATCACCATGTGACCAACATCCAAAGAGTTTACTAGAGTCAACCATCTAGTTCACATCTCTATGTGATTAACACTTAATGAGTTCTAGTTTGATCATGTTATGCTTGTGAGAGAGGTTATTTAGTCAACGGGTCTGAACCTTTCAGATCCGTGCGTGCTTTACGAATATCTATGTCATCTTGTGGTTGCTACCACACGCTATTTGGAGCCATTTCAAATAATTGCTCTACTATACGAATCCGGTTTACTACTCAGAGTCATCCGGATTAGTGTCAAAGTTCGCATTGACGTAACCCTTTACGACGAACTCCTTTTCACCTCCATAATCGAGAAAATTCCTTAGTCCACTAGATACTAAGGATAAGTTCGACCGCTGTCATGTGATCCATTCCCGGATCACTATTGTACCCCTTGACCAACTCATGGCAAGGCACACTTCATGTGCGGTACACAACATATCATACTGTAGAGCCTACGTCTGAAGCATAGGGGACGACCTTCGTCCTTTCTCTCTCTTCTGTTGTGGTCAGGTCTTGAGTCTTACTCAATACTCACACCTTGTAACATAGCCAAGAACTCCTTCTTTGCTGATCTATTTTGAACTCTTTCAAAATCATGTCAAGATGTGCATTCTTTGAAAGTATCATCGGGCGTCTTGATCTATCTCTATAGATCTTGATGCCCAATATGTAAGCAGCTTTATCCAGGTCTTCTTTTGAAAAACTCCTTTCAAACAACCCTTTATGTTTTCTAGAAATTTTACATCATTTCGGATCAACAATATGTCATTCACATATACTTATCAGAAATGTTATAGCGCTCCCACTCACTTTATTGTAAATACAAGTTTCTAACAAACTTTGTATAAACCCAAAAACTTTGATCACTCCATCAAAGCGTATATTCTGACTCCGAGATGCTTGCTCTAGTCCATGGAAGGATTGCTGGAGCTAGCATACCTTTTAGCATCCTTAGGATCGACAAAACCTTTCTGATTGTATCACATACAACCTTTCCTTACGAAAACTGGTAAGGAAACTTGTTTTGACATCCATCTGCCAGATTTCACAAATGCAGCTAATGCTAACATGATTCCGACGGACTTAAGCATCGCTACGGATGAGAAAATCTCATCGTAGTCAACTCCTTGAACTTGTGGAAATACTCTTTGCCACAAGTCGAGCTTCATAGACGGTAACATTACCGTCCATGTCCGTCTTCTTCTCAAAGATCCATTTATCTCGGATTTCATTGGTTCTAACCATTTGTCGAAATATGGGCCCACCATCGCTTCTCCATAGCTCGTAGGTTCAGTATTGTCCAACAACATGATATCTCAGACAGGATCACGTACCACTCTGAAGTAGCACGTATCTTCGTCGTCCTACGATGTTTGGTAGTGACTTGATACAAAGTTTCATGATCACTATCATAAGCTTCCACTTCAATTGGTGTAGGTGCCACAGGAACAACTTCCTGTGCCCTGCTACACACTAGTTGAAGTGATGGTTCATTAACCTTATCAAGTCTCCACCATCCTCCCACTCAATTCTTTCGAGAGAAACTTTTCCTCAAGAAAGGACTCGTTTCTAGAAGCAATTACTTTTGCTTCCAGATCTGAAATAGGAGGTATACCCAACTGTTTTGGGTTTTCTATGAAGATGCATTTATCCGCTTTGGGTTCGAGCTTATCAGCCTGAAACATTTTTCACATAAGCGTCGTAGCCCCAAACTTTCAAGAAACGACAACTTAGGTTTCTCTAAACGGTGTCGTCTCAACGGAATTGCGTGGTGCCCTATTTAAAGTGAATGCGGTTGTCTCTAATGCCTAACCCATAAACGATAGTGGTAATTCGATAAGAGACATCATGGTATGCACATCATTCTCCTAATGATGTGATCCCGTTATCAACGACATCCAATGTCCATGGTCAGGAAACCGTAACCATCTATTGATCAACGAGCTAGTCAACTAGAGGCTCACTAGGGACATGGTGTTGTCCATGTATCCACACATGTATCTGAGTTTCCTATCAATACAATTCTAGCATGGATAATAAACGATTATCATGAACAAGGAAATATGATAATAACCTATTTATTATTACCTCTAGGGCATATTTCCAACAGGACTCCCCTCCCCTTGTGACGGCCAAGGAAGGAAGGGGAGTCCCTCCCCTTCCCCAATTCGGCCTCCCCTAAAGGGGAAAGGGGGGCGCCTCCCCACTTGGGCCTTGGTGACCCAAGTTGCCTTCCACTGTTTGGCCTTTTTAGGCTCGTTGATATTAAATTAGATATAAAAGCCCTCTAAAAATTACTAGAGCATATTATGTATAATTTAAGAGCCCCAAAAAATTTTCCACCTATATATTAAATTATTGGTATTACCCGATATTACCCAATACTCTCTGAAACCCTTCCGGTGATCCTGAAATGCTTTCGGATCCTCTCACAACTATTATGAATATTAACGAAACTATTTCACAAATAAATCCTTGATACTCTCGTCCTACTAACACTCAGCAGATCATGATTACCTTAAGCATGTGACCCTGTAGGTTCGGTAAACCATAATGAAGGAAATATGCCCTAGAGGCAATAATAAAGTTGTTATTTTATATTTCCTTATTCATGATAAAGGTTTATTATTCATGCTAGAATTGTATTGATCAGAAACTTAAATACATGTGTGAATACATAAACAAATATCGTGTCCCTAGTAAGCCTCAACTAGACTAGCTCGTTGATCAAAGATGGTTAAGGTTTCCTAACCATAGACATGTGTTGTCATTTGATAACAGGATCACATCATTAGGAGAATGATGTGATGGACAAGACCCATCCGTTAGCTTAGCATAATGATCATTCAGTTTATTGATATTGCTTTCTTCATGACAAATACATATTCCTTCCACTATGAGATTATGCAACCCCCGAATACCGGAGGAATACCTTGTGTGCTACCAAACGTCACAACATAACTGAGTGATCATAAATATGCTCTATAGGTATCTCCAAAGGTATTTGTTGAGTTGGCATAGATCAAGATTAGAATTTGTCACTCCGAGTTTCAGGGAGGTATCTCTGGGTCCTCTCGGTAATACACATCATAAGCTTGCAAGAAAATGACTAAGGAGTTAGTTACAAGGTGATGTATGTTGGGGAACGTAGTAATTTCAAAAAAAATCCTATGAACACGCAAGATCATGGTGATGCATAGCAACGAGAGGGGAGAGTGTTGTCCACGTACCCTCATAGACCGTAGCGGAAGCGTTAACACAACACGGTTGATGTAGTCGTACGTCTTCACGATCCGACCGATCAAGTACCGAATGCACGGCACCTCCGAGTTCAGCACATGTTCAGCTCGAAGACGTCCCTCGAACTCCGATCCAGCCGAGTGTTGAGGGAGAGTTTCGTCAGCACGACGGCGTGGTGACCATGATGATGTTCTACCGACGCAGGGCTTCGCCTAAGCTCCGCCACGATATTATCAAGGTGTAATATGGTGGAGGGGGGCACCGCACACGGCTAAAAGATCGTTGATCAATTGTGTGTGTCTAGAGGTGCCCCCCTGCCCCCGTATATAAAGGAGCAAGGGGGGAGGCGGCCGGCCTAGGAGGAGGCGCGCCAAGGGGGGAGTCCTACTCCCACCGGGAGTAGGACTCCTCCTTTCCTTGTTGGAGTAGGAAAAGGGAAGGGAGAAGGAGAAAGAAGGAAGGGGGCGCCCCCCTCCCTAGTCCAATTCGGACTAGTCCATGGGGAGGGGTGCGGCCTCCCTTTGGGGCCTTTCTCTCCTTTCCCGTATGGCCCATTAAGGCCCAATACAAATTCCTGTAACTCTCCGGTACTCCGAAAAATACCCGAATCACTCGGAACCTTTCTGAAGTCCGAATATAGTCGTCCAATATATCGATCTTTACGTCTCGGCCATTTCGAGACTCCTCGTCATGTTCCCCTGTAACACCCCGGATGTAACTTTCCATATTTGTAACTCCGACTCTTGCCATTTTCGGCTATGTGCTATGATATTCCCTCCATGGTCGGGTTTTGTTTGTCGTTTTGTATTTTGTTCATGTCATGCATTTCATATCATGTCATCATGTGCATTGCATTTGCATACGTGTTCATCTCATGCATCCGAGCATTTTCCCCGTTGTCCGTTTTGCAGTCCGGCGCTCCTATCTCCTCCGGTGCACCCCTCTTGTTTTCTTTCGCAAGCGGGTGTCAAACGTTCTCGGAATGGACCAAGGCTTGTCAAGTGGCCTTGGTATACCACCGGTAGACCACCGGTCAAGTTTCGTTCCATTTGGAGATCGTTTGGTACTCCAACGGTTAACCGGGCATCCGCAAAGTCCATTTGTGTGTTGCAGCAAAACCCCTCTCAAAACCAGCCCAAAACCCACCCAACTCTCTTCCATGATGTAGGTCGTTCGATCACGATCGTGTGGGCAAAAACCGCACCTCATTTGGAGCCTCCTAGCTCCCTCTACCTATTTATATGTGAGTACCCCGAAATTACATTCACAGTCCCCGAAACCCTAACTTCCCCCGCCGCCACCGGACGTGTCCGGCGCCCGCCGGACATCTCCGCCGCCGCGTCCAGCGGATTGGGGGCCGCCATGTGTCGCCGCCGCCATCTCCACCGCGCCGGCCCGCAGGCCCGCCGCGGTCCCTCCCGGCCCGTCGGTGGCCGGCCGGCGCGCCTGCCCCCGTCGCCCCATGCCTCTCCTCCACCGCGGCCCCGCACCCGCGCCGGCCGGCCACCGACCGCCCCGCCGTCAGCCATCGCCGCCGCCGGACCTCGGCGTCGTCGCCCCGCCGGCGTCGCCCTCCTCCGCCGCCGCGGTCACCGCCTCCTCCTTCTCCGGCCTCGCCTCCTCTCCTGCCTCCTCGCCGTCCCCCTCGTTCTCCCGTCGCCGGCGAGCGCCACCGGAGCCCCGAGCTCGATCCGATCTGGTGAGCTCTGCCGTTGACTTTCCCGATCCCATTTTTTTCTCCAAGTCCTTATCACCTCCAGCATGTGCCCATGTTCAACAGTGCATAACTCCTTGCATGTAGCTTCGTTTCGCGCGTGTAATATGTCAAATTGTTCGTATCATGATGCTCTACATTTTGTTCAATTGCACCATGTTCATTAGAGGCCATCTTGATTCCCAAATCTCTGTTGCAAGAGTGCTAGTTGTTGTTATCTGCTGGTTCTTAGCAGAACTTGGAGATTTGTTATTTTTGTATCATTTAATCTGTGCATCTTATGGGCATGAGCTCTACATGTGTTTTGTTGTATGCCATGCCATCTTTCCAAGGGTGTATTCCATGTATTTTTGTGATCTCTGTGGTGACTAGCACAAGCATGTAAAGTAGGCTCCGTAATGTTTCTGATTTCAGGGACTTAGTGATTTCTCTAAGTCTTTGTCTGCTGTTGTTTTGTTGCCATGTAAACTTGATGCTACAGAGAGATCCATGCATATTTTGGAGTTGTTCAGTAAGGATGTTTTGTATCTATAGTTGTAATTGATCCATTCCTGCCCTTGTTTGCAATTATGGAGTGCCATAGCATGACTCAATCTTGCTCTACCTTTGCTATAAAATATTTCTGGCAGATTCTTAACATGATATGCACTTTTGCCAAGCTTATTGTAGTTGATACATACATGCTATGCTTTTGTTCTTGCCATGGTTAGCTTCATAAACATGCCATCTTGCTGTAGGTATGCTTTTTTTGTCATGCATTCCCTTGTGGTGACTGCATCAAGCTCACAAAGAGGCCTTCATATTATTGATTCTGCCATGCTCTGTTTTCTGCAAAGTCTGGAACCTGTTAACGAAACTTGCTATGTTTACATGCTTTCCATCATATCTTCTGGTCCTTTTTGGCCTATGGTCAGTAAGGGACTTTTGTCATGTGCATTTAGTAGAACACTGCCATGCCTTGTTTTGCCATGTTAAGTTCCTGTAGAATGTTGATTTCATGCTCTGAACATTGCTACCTGATGTTGTTTTCTGCCATGTCCAGTAATTTCACTAAGTCTGAGAACCTGTTATCTTTTGCACTTTTGCCATGCTTGTTTGAGCTTGATATGTTGTGATCTAGCCATAGCTCAGTGTTCATCTTTTGTCAAGCATCTCCTGCAGATTACTGTCATATGCTTTGTTGCTATGTTGGAGTGTTGTAGCATTGTTACTTGTTGCATTTTAAGTGCTATCATGTTGTTTATCGCAGATTCGTGTCATTCTTGTTTTGCTTGCCATTTGCAAACCGTGCATCCGTTTCCGGTGATCTTTATATCTATTTCGACCGAAATCATCTCATCTTTCTAGTGGCATGCTTGGTTTGCCAAGTTACTGCCTTGTTCATCATTTTCCTTCCGGAGCACGCATACGCATCGCATATCATATCTTGCATAGCATACATGTTTTGCATCATGTTGCTTGTGCATTTCTCATGATTGATTGTGGTTACGTTGCTTGTGTTTTTGTCTTGGGTAGAGCCGGGAGACGAGTTCGTGAACGAGGATGAGTACGCTTACGAGGATCAAGCTTTCGACAACTCTGAGAACCTTGCAGGCAAGATGACCACCCCTCGAAATCACTTCTATCTTTGCTTTGCTAGTTGTTCGCTCTATTGCCATGCTACACTACCTATCACTTGCTATATCATGTCTCCCATTTTTCCATGTCAGCCTCTAACCATCCTTTCCTAGCAAACCGTTGTTTGGCTAAGTTACCGCTTTTGCTCAGCCCTTCTTATAGCGTTGCTAGTTGCAGGTGAAGTTGAAGTTGTTCCATGTTGGAACATGGATATGTTGGGATATCACAATATATCTTATTTAATTAATGCATCTATATATATACTTGGTAAAGGGTGGAAGGCTCGGCCTTATGCCTGGTGTTTTGTTCCACTCTTGCTGCCCTAGTTACTGATATACCGGGATTATGTTCCTTGAGTTTGCGTTCCTTACGCGGTCGGGTGATTTATGGGACCCCCTTGACAGTTCGCCTTGAATAAAACTCCTCCAGCAAGGCCCAACCTTGGTTTTACCATTTGCCACCTAAGCCTTTTTCCCCCGGGTTTTCTAGAGCCCGAGGGTCATCTTTATTTAAACCCCCGGGCCAGTGCTCCTCTGAGTATTGGTCCAAACTGTCAGTCGCCGGTGGCCACCAGGGACAACTCTGGTCTGGCCTATCGGAAGCTTAGACAATCCGGTGTGCCCTGAGAACGAGATATGTGCAGCTCCTATCGGGATTTGTCGGCACATTCGGGTGGCTTTGCTGGTCTTGTTTTACCATTGTCGAAATGTCTTGTAAACCGGGATTCCGAGACTGATCGGGTCTTTCTGGGAGAAGGTTTATCCTTCGTTGACCGTGAGAGCTTATGATGGGCTAAGTTAGGACACCCCTGCAGGGTATTATCTTTCGAAAGCCGTGCCCGCGGTTATGAGGCAGATGGAATTTGTTAATGTCTAGTTGTAGAGAACTTGTCACTTGACCCAATTAAAATACATCAACTGTGTGTGTAGCCGTGATGGTCTCTTCTCGGCGGAGTCCGGGAAGTGAACACGGTTTGAGTTATGAATGACGTAAGTAGGAGTTCAGGATCACTTCTTGGTCATTGCTAGATGACGACCGTTCCGTTGCTTCTCTCCTCGCTCTCATTTGCGTATGTTAGCCACCATATATGCTTTTGCCGCTGCAGCTCCACCTCATTACACCATCCTTTGCCTTAAGCTTAAATAGTCTTGATCTCGCGGGTGTGAGATTGCTGAGTCCCCGTGACTCACAGATTCTACCAAAACAGTTGCAGGTGCCGACGATGCCTGTGCAGTTGATGGGATCGATCTCAAGTGGGAGTTCGATGAGGAACGTGGCCGTTACTATGTGTCTTTTCCTGATGATCAGTAGTGGAGGCCCAGTTGGGACGATCGGGGATCTAGCATTTGGGGTTATCTTATTTTCATTTGGATTTTGACCGTAGTCGGTCTATATGTTTGTATTTTGGATGATGTATGAATTATATTCATGTATTGTGTGAAGTGGCGATTGTAAGCCAACTCTTTATCCCATTCTTGTTCATTACATGGGATTGTGTGAAGATGACCCTTCTTGCGACAAAACCACTATGCGGTTATGCCTCTAAGTCGTGCCTCGACACGTGGGAGATATAGCCGCATCGTGGGCGTTACATCCCCGATCTCATCCGGGACTCCGAACTCCTTCGGTACATCAACATACATAAACTCATAATAAAACTGTCATCGTAACGTTAAGCGTGCGGACCCTACGGGTTCGAGAACTATGTAGACATGACCGAGACACCTCTCCAGTCAATAACCAATAGCGGAACCTGGATGCTCATATTGGTTCCCACATATTCTACGAAGATCTTTATCGGTCAGACCACATAACAACATACATTGTTCCCTTTGTCATCGGTGTGTTACTTGCCCGAGATTCGATCGTCGGTATCTCGATACCTAGTTCAATCTCGTTACCGGCAAGTCTCTTTACTCGTTCCGTAATACATCATCCCGCAACTAACTCATTAGTTACAATGCTTGCAAGGCTTATAGTGATGTGCATTACTGAGTGGGCCCAGAGATACCTCTCCGACACTCGGAGTGACAAATCCTAATCTCGAAATACGCCAACCCAACAAGTACCTTTGAAGACACCTGTAGAGCACCTTTATAATCACCCAGTTACATTGTGACGTTTGGTAGCACACAAAGTGTTCCTCTGGTAAACGGGAGTTGCATAATCTCATAGTCATAGGAACATGTATAAGTCATGAAGAAAGCAATAGCAACATACTAAATGATCGAGTGCTAAGCTAACGGAATGGGTCAAGTCAATCATGTCATTCTCCTAATGAGGTGACCCCGTTAATCAAATGACAACTCATGTCTATGGCTAGGAAACATAACCATCTTTGATTAACGAGCTAGTCAAGTAGAGGCATACTAGTGACACTCTGTTTGTCTATGTATTCACACATGTATTATGTTTCCGGTTAATACAATTCTAGCATGAATAATAAACATTTATCATGATATAAGGAAATAAATAATACTTTATTATTGCCTCTAGGGTATATTTCCTTCAGTCTCCCACTTGCACTAGAGTCAATAATCTAGTTCACATCGCCATGTGATTTAACATCAATAATTCACATCACCATGTGATTAACACCCATAGTTCACATTGTCATGTGACCAACACTCAAAGGGTTTACTAGAGTCAATAATCTAGTTCACATCGCTATGTGATTAACACCCAAAGAGTACTAAGGTGTGATCATGTTTTGATTGTGAGATAATTTTAGTCAACGGGTCTGTCACATTCAGATCCGTAAGTATTTTGCAAATTTCTATGTCTACAATGCTCTGCACGGAGCTACTCTTAGCTAATTGCTCCCACTTTCAATATGTATCTAGACCGAGACTTAGAGTCATCTAGATTAATGTAAAAACTTGCATCGACGTAACCCTTTACGATGAACCTTTTGTCACTTCCATAATCGAGAAACATATCCTTATTCCAGTAAGGATAATTTTGACCGCTATCTAGTGATCTACTCCTAGATCACTATTGTACTCCCTTGCCAAAATCAGTGTAGGGTATACAATAGATCTGGTACACATCATGGCATACTTTATAGAACCTATGGCCGAGGCATAGGGAATGACTTTCATTCTTTTTCTATCTTCTGCCGTGGTCGGGCTTTGAGTCTTACTTAATTTCACACCTTGTAACACAGACAAGAAACTCTTTCTTTGACTGTTCCATTTTGAACTACTTCAAAATCTTGTTAAGGTATGTACTCATTAAAAAAACTTATCAAGCGTCTTGATCTATCTTTATAGATCTTGATGCTCAATATGTAAGCAGCTTCACTGAGGTCTTTCTTTGAAAAACTCCTTTCAAACACTCCTTTATGCTTTGCAGAATAATTCTACATTATTTCCGATCAACAATATGTCATTCACATATACTTATCAGAAATGCTGTAGTGCTCCCACTCACTTTCTTGTGAATACAGGCTTCACCGCAAGTCTGTATAAAACTATATGCTTTGATCAACTTATCAAAGCGTATATTCCAACTCCGAGATGCTTGCACCAGTCCATTAATGGATCGCTGGAGTTTGCATATTTTGTTAGCACTTTTAGGATTGACAAAACCTCCTGGTTGCATCATATACAACTCTTCTTTAATAAATCCATTAAGGAATGCAGTTTTGTTTATCCATTTGCCATATTTCATAAAATGCGGCAATTGCTAACATGATTCAGACAGACTTAAGCATATATACGAGTGAGAAACTCTCATCGTAGTCAACACCTTAAACTTGTCGAAAACCTTCTGCGACAATTCTAGCTTTGTAGATACTAACACTACTATCAGCGTCCGTCTTCCTCTTGAAGATCCATTTATTTTCTATGGCTTGCCGATCATCGGGCAAGTCATCCAAAGTCCATACTTTGTTCTCATACATGGATCCCATCTCAGATTTCATGGCCTCAAGCCATTTTGCGGAATCTGGGCTCACCATTGCTTCTTCATAGTTCGTAGGTTCGTCATGGTCTAGTAACATAACCTCCAGAACAGGATTACCGTACCACTCTGGTGCGGATCTTACTCTGGTTGACCTACGAGGTTCAGTAACAACTTGATCTGAAGTTTCATGATCATCATCATTAACTTCCTCACTAATTGGTGTAGGTGTCACAAGAACCGGTTTTCTGTGATGAACTACTTTCCAATAAGCGATGAGGTACAGTTACCTCATCAAGTTCTACTTTCCTCCCACTCACTTCTTTCGAGAGAAACTCCTTCTCTAGAAAGGATCTATTCTTAGCAACGAATGTCTTGCCTTTAGATCTGTGATAGAAGGTGTACCCAACTGTCTCCTTTGGGTATCCTATGAAGACACATTTCTCTGATTTGGGTTTGAGCTTATCAGGATGAAACCTTTTCACATAAGCATCGCAACCCCAAACTTTAAGAAACGACAACTTTGGTTTCTTGCCAAACCACAGTTCATAAAATGTCGTCTCAATGGATTTAGATGGTACCCTATTTAACGTGAATGCAGCTGTCTCTAATGCATAACCCCAAAACGATAGTGGTAGATCGGTAAGAGACATCATATATCGCACCATATCTAATAAAGTACGGTTACGATGTTCGGACACACCATTACACCGTGGTGTTCCAGGTGGCGTGAGTAGTGAAACTATTTCACATTGTTTTAACTGAAGGCCAAACTCATAACTCAAATACTCTTCTCCATGAGCAGATCGTAGAAACTTTATTTTCTTGTTACGATGATTTTCCGCTTCACTCTGAAATTATATGAACTTTTCAAATGTTTCAGACTTCTGTTTCATTAAGTAGATATACCCATATCTGCTCAAATCATCTGTGAAGGTCAGAAAATAATGATACCTGCTACGAGCCTCAATATTCATCGGACCACATACATCTGTATGTATGATTTCCAACAAATCTGTTGCTCTCTCCATAGTTCCGGAGAACGGCGTTTTAGTCATCTTGCCCATGAGGCACGGTTCGCAAGCATCAAGTGATTCATAATCAAGTGATTCCAAAATCCCATCAGTATGGAGTTTCTTCATGCGCTTTACACCAATATGACCTAAACGGCAGTGCCACTATGTATTATGTTTCCGGTTAATACAATTCTAGCATGAATAATAAACATTTATCATGATATAAGGAAATAAATAATACTTTATTATTGCCTCTAGGGTATATTTCCTTCAATGTATTATGGAACGAGTAAAGATACTTGCCGGTAACAATATTGAACTAGGTATAGAGATACCGACGATCGAATCTCGGGCAAGTAACATACCGATGGACAAAGGGAATTACGTATGTTGTCATAACGGTTCGACCGATAAAGATCTTCGTAGAATATGTAGGAGCCAATATGGGCATCCAGGTTCCGCTATTAGTTATTGACCGGAGAGGTGTCTCGGTCATGTCTACATAGTTCTCGAACCTGTAGGGTCCGCACGCTTAACGTTCGTTGATGATATAGTGTTATATGAGTTATATGTTTTGGTGACCGAATGTTGTTCGGAGTCCCGGATGAGATCACGGACATGACGAGGAGTCTTGAAATGGTCGAGAGGTAAAGATTGATATATAGGACGATCGTATTTTGACGCTGAAGTGTTTCGGGACGTACCAGGAATGAATCGGGTCACCGAAACGGGTTCCGGGCACCCCCCGGCAAGTTATGGGCCTTATGGGCCAAAGGAGGGGACAGACCAGCCCACAAGGGGGCTGGTGCGCCTCCTCCCTTGGTTGGCCAGGCCTAGGGAAGGAAAAGGGGGAGAGCTAGCCCCTCCTGCATTTCCCTCTCATGGGAGAAAGGAAAGGGGGGGGCGCCACCCTCCCCTGCCTTTCCTTGCGCTCCAAATAAGGAAAGGGGGTGTGGCTTGGGAGAGACCCCAAGTAGGATTCCTCCTACTTGGGCGCCTTCTTTGGCTGCTCCTCCCTCCCTCCCACCTATATATATGTGGGAGGGGGCGCCAACACACAACAGACAATTGCCTAGCCGTGTGTGGCGCCCCCCTCCACCGTTTACACCCCCGGTCATATTTTCGTAGTGCTTAGGCGAAGCCCTGCAAAGATCACTTCACCATAATCGTCACCACGCCGTCGTGCTGTCGAAACTTATCCACTACCTCGCCGTCTTGCTGGATCAAGAAGGCGTGGACGTCACCGAGCTGAATGTGTGCTGAACACGGAGGTGTCGTACGTTTGGTACTCGATCGGTTGGATCGCAAAGAAAGTTTGACTACATCAACCGCGTTGTGAAACGCTTCCGCTGACGGTCTACGAGGGTACGTAGACATACTCTTACCTTCGTTGCTATGCATCTCCATGGATAGATCATTGCTAGTGCGTAGAATTTTTTTTGTTTTCCATGCAACATTCCCAACAGTGGTATGAGAGCCAGGTCTATGTGTAGATGATATGCATGAGTAGAACACAAAGAGTTGTGGGCGGTGATAGTCATATTGCTTACCACCAACGTCATATTTTGATTCGGCGGTATTGTGGGATGAAGCGGCCCGGACCAACCTTACATGTCCACGCACATGAGACCTGTTCCACCGACTGACATGCAACTTGTTTTGCATAAAGGTGGCTGACGGGTGTCTGTTTCTCCTACTTTAGTTGAATCGAATTTGACTACGGCTGGTCCTTGAAGTAGATTAGAAAACAAACTTGATAAATCACCTTTGTGGTTGTTTTTGCGTAGGTAAGAACGATTCTTGCTAGAAGCCCGTAGCAGACATGTAAAACTTGCAACAACAAAGTAGAGGACGTCTAACTTGTTTTTCCAGGGTATGTTGTGATGTGATATGGTTAAGACATGATATGATATACGTTATTGTATGATATGATCATGTTTTGTAATTTATCGGCAACCGGCAGGAGCCTTATGGTTGTCTCTTTATTGTATAAGTTGCAAACGCCATGTAATTGCTTTACTTTATCGCTATGCATTAGCAATAGTTGGCGAGACGACCACGATGCAACGATGGAGATCAACGTGTCGAGCCGGTGACGATTGATATCATGACGATGCTTTGGAGATGGAGATCAAAAGCACGAGATGATGATGGCCATATCATGTCACATATTTTGATTGGATGTGATGTTTATCTTTTATGCATCTTATTTTTCTTAGAACAACAGTAGCATTATAAGATGATCCCTTCACTAAATTTCAAGATATAAGTTTTCTCCCCGAGTATGCACCGTTGCGAAAGTTCGTCGTTTTGAGACACCACGTGATGATCGGGTGTGATAGACTCTACATTCACATACAACGGGTGTAAGATAGTTTTGTACATGTAACTTGACGAGCCTAGCATGTACAGACATGGTCTCGGAACACTAGAGACCGAAAGGTCAAATGTGAGTCATATAGTAGATAAGATCAACATAGAGATGTTCACCATTGATGACTACCCCATCTCATGTGATGACCAGATATGCGTTAGTTGATTTAGATCATGTATCACTTAGACAACTTGAGGGATGTTGATTTAAGTGGGAGTTCATTAGTAATTTGATTAACTAAACTTAATTTATCATGAACTTAGTCTTCTAGTTTTTCATATCTATACTGTAGATCAATAGCTCGCGATATAGCTCCCTTATTTTTTGATATGATCCTAGAGAAAAAATAAGTTGAAAGATGATAGTAGCAATGATGGGGACTGGGTCCGTGATCTGAGGATTATCCTTATTGCTGCACAGAAGAATTATTTCCTTGATGCACTGCTAGGTGACAGACCTATTGCAAGAGCAGATGCAGACATTATGAATGTTTGACTAGCTCTATATGATGACTACTTAATAGTTTAGTGCGACATGCTTTACGACTTAGAACCGGGACTTCAAAAATGTTTTGAACGCCACGGAGCATATGAGATGTTCCAAGAGCTTAAATTGGTATTTCAGACTCATGCTCGTGTCGAGAGGTATGAGACCTCTGATAAGTACTTTGCCTACAATATGGAGGAGAATAGCTCAACCATTGAGCATGTGCTCAGAATGTCTAGGTACTACAATCGCTTGAATCAAGTGGAAATTAATCTTCCAGATAAGATAGTGATTGACAAAGTTCTCTAGTCACTATCACCAAGCTACTAGAACTTCATGATGAACTATAATATGCAAGGGATAACGAAAATGATTCCCGAGCTCTTCGCGATGCTGAAATCGGCTCAGAACGTCCGTTAGCTAGGCTCTTTGCCATCTGCTAGCGGACGACAAAGAGTTGTGCCCTATCTAACAAAAAGCCCTCGCCCTACCCCTATCTCTCCCTTGCTTCCCTCATCCCAACCCCGCGCCGCCACCCCGCCACGCCTCGCCTCACCGCCCTGGCCCCCGTTGCCGCCCCGGCCCGCGTTGCCGCACCGGGCCACTCCGCCCCACGGTGCCGCTCTGGCCGGCCTCGCCGCCCCAGCCGCCCCATCCCATCTGCGCCACCCTGTCCACGCCGTCCCGTCCGCGCCACCTCGCCGCCCCGCCCCGTCCACGCTGGCCCGGGCCTCCTCGCCGCCCTGGCCGCCCCGGCCCCGCCGGCCCCGCCCGGCCACCCCACCCCTCCGCGCCGGCCCGCCCCGCCTCGGCCGCCCCACCGCGCCGCCTCTCCGCCCCCCTCGCCGCCCCACCTCGCCGCCCCGGCCGCTCCAAGGTGAGACCTTTTCTTCTTTTTTTTCTGTTTTTTTAGATTTAGTTTAATTAGGTTTAGTATAATTTAGTTTAGGTTTATTTTAGTTTAGTTAGTTTACTTTAGATTTAGTTTAGTTTAGGTTAGGTTAAGTTTCTGGTTTAGTTTAGGTTTAGTTTAGTTTAGTTAGTTTAGGTTTAGTTTAGTTTAGGTTAAGTTTCTGGTTTATTTTGAATATGTGAAATATGTTGTTATTTTTTTAGTTCAAGCATTTATTCCCGCATCGACGTCGATGATGCCTATGCCGCATCCTCGTCGTCGACTCGGTGGAGGAGGCCTGCTTGATCAGAGGGGCCATGTCCGAGACTGGGTTCCGCCGGGCTGGTACTGGGGGTTCTACCTTCTGGGGGGCGCAGCTTGGTGAGCAGCCACCCCATTGTTGACCCGAACCTTGTTTGGTGGCGGTCGCGTGGGTCAGTGACGGTGCCGAGGCTTTCAGACACCGCGGAGGTGGTACGTCACCGTGTCAGCGAGGAGGACGAGCACGTCCGTCGCTACATGGTTTCCTTGGAGGGCAGGTTCGACAATACCTGGCAGGTTCTTCAAGGATCTCACTGGAGCTATGATCCTGTGATGGTTCCTTCTCTTTGGGTATCCATCGCCCGCGCCGATACCCGTCGTTCGCTACGGTTCTAGCTGTATTGGCGATGCTATATGTATGATACTATTTGAGTTGTATTAGTGATAATATTCTATGATGTACGGATGCAAGAGATGATGTAGTTTTTATTATTGAATGCATGCTAATTTAGTTTACCCGGGGACGAGCGGGTTAGGGGGTTCCTCGGTGTCGATGGTACCCTAAATAGCAGGTATCGTCAGTGCGAGATACATGTGGTCGTCAGTGTCGAATACTACATCCACGCCCACAAGTGACACAGGGGTCCTGCATCCCGCATCAACAGTTCTCGATGTCGATGGCGGTCGAATACCATTGCGAATTTGTCTGGCAGCCTCTGAGATGACGATTGAAAGCTAAGTGTTGAAACTTGAAACACCCAAACTGACTCAAGTCGGTTTGGTTGTTTGAAATTTCAATACTTGGCATTAATCCTCATCACAGAGGCTGCCAGACAAATTTGCCAAGGTGTTCGACCATCATCGGCCACCAGACCTATTGTTGTAGGACGCCGGGCGCCAGCGTCACTTGTGGGACGTGGATCTAGTGTTCAACACCGAGCGCCTCATGTATCTTGCACCGATGATACTTGCTATTTAGGGTTCTATCGACGCCGAGGAACCCCTAATCCGCTCGCCTGTTGTAAATATTTAGTTAGGTTGATAGAAAAAACAATATTGCTATGAAACTCATCTTTCGATTTAAATGTGCAGTTTTTTCGTCGCTGCGAGGGTCTAGTGTTCGACGAGCTCCGCTTCTGCGTTTGTGGGTTAGCACAAATGGCATATCCTCCCCCCTTGATTTGCTCTATTCCGGTCTTTGTGCCGATGAAACTTGCTAGCTATAGGTCTTCAATCATCAGTATGCGTGACCACTATGCGTCTCCCGTTCGAAAGGGTTACATCTATAAATATGCATGCATTTGCATATTATAACCGTGATTCTTTCGAATTGTCCCACTTTATCCATGGACAGCCCGAGTATGTGTAGATTGGGTTCGTTTTCCCATATGCTCTGCTCCGGATCCGATGCAGAATTTCGTCAGTGCCTCCTTGTTGTTCTCTGGGTACACATCCTCTTTGCTTATTGCCGAGACGTGTATCAGGAGAACAATGGGGAGGTGCTGCCTAAATTTTGCGTCGGATCCAGAGTAGAGCATGGGAAAACAAACCCAATCTACACATACTCGGGTGGGATTAGGACCTATCTTTACCTATTAGCGTCTAGGTTGCATGGACATAACAAAAGTGACAAACTCCATTAACTGATGAATATATACATGTTGATTTATATATATATATTTCTTATGTGTCCAGTAGCTAGGCAAGATGACTGATCATGCGTGGATGTACACCGGTCACACTAGTCAGAAAGACATGATCATTGAATGGTTAACAAAAACCAAGGGGTTTCTGAGAGCCGCATTTGCAAATGGCCAGAGGACAACATGGTGCCGTTGTGCCGGGTGCAACAATTGGCACAAGAGCACAGAGGATGAAATGGGAAAACACCTGCAGAAGTGGGGTTTTACGCCAGATTATATGGTGTGGACATTTCATGGCGAGTCTGTCCAACATGCCAGAGCTGAGGTGCTTCGTCATCACACCGACGAGCATGGTACCGGGATGCAAGACATGGTGCAAGACTTTGATGATGCTCAGGACTCGGACGATGAGATGGAGGAATCTGCAAAGGCCTTCAATGAAATGTTGGAGTCTTCAAAACGTCCTCTTCACAAGCACACCGAGTTTTGTCAGCTGGATGCCATCTCACAAATAATGGCTCTGAAGGCTCAATTCAACTTGGGCAGAGAATGCTATGACACAATGATGACAATATTTGGATGTTTTCTACCCAAAGGCCATGCACTACCTGCAAACCTGTACCAGTAAGACAAAATCCTCCATGCTCTTAAGATGCCCTATGAGAAGATACATGCCTGTGAGAAAGGATGTGCCTTATTTAGGCTTTAGTATGCGGACTTGAACTATTGTCCCATTTGCAAGTCATCCAAGTATGTTGTGGTAGACAATGGTATGGGTGAGAAGACGCAGACCAAAATCCCCGTTAATGTTCTTCGGTTATGCCAATCGTACCAAGACTTCAATGTCTTTTCATGGTCGAAGAGACGGCCAGATAGATGAAATGGCACAAAACGGGCAAAAGAACCCAACTAGATGCAGATGGGAAGCTGATGATGGTGCACACATCGGATGGTCAAGCATGGAAGAGCTTCGATGCATTACATGATGACAAAGCGGCAGATCCGAGGCATCCTCGAGTCGGCATCAGCACGGATGGGTTCAGTGTGTTTGGTCTGACGGCAGCCCAATACAGTTGTTGGCCCGTATTTGTCTTTCCACTCAATCTCCCCCCGGACAGATTATGCAAAGAAAGAACATTTTCCTGACGTTGATAATTACAGGGCCCAACTATCCGGGGAAGAATATGAATGTGTACATGCAGCCGCTGAAGGACGAATTGCAAGAAGCCTGGGATAATGGGTTCAAGACATACGACGCCTTTAGCAAACGGAACTTCATAATGCGTGTCTGGTACATGTACTCGACGCATGACTTGCCAGCGTATGCACTATTCGTTGGTTGGTGTGTGCATGGAAGGTTCCCGTGCCCCACATGCAAGGGAGCTCTTGAGTTTCGTTGGCTTTAGGCCGGTCACAAGTTTTCTTGCTTCGACATGCATAGGCAGTTCCTGGATCCTCGCCATAAGTTCAGGAAAGACAAGAAGAACTTCATCAGAGGTAGAGTTGTCAAAAACCCTGCACCACCTCCGTTGACAGGCCAAGAGACCCTGGATCAGTTAAACGCTCTCGAGCCAGATCCAGAGCGTCCAGGGTATTTCAAGGGGTATAATTTGAAACACGCCTGGACTCACAAGACATACTTGTGGGATCTGCCTTACTTCAAAGACCTCCTTTGCCCACACAACATCGACGTGATGCACACTGAGAAGAATATCGCTGAGGCACTTTTTGGTACATTGTTTCGGCATAGATGGGAAGTCAAAGGATAATACTAAGGCTAGAGTCGATCTGGAGGCGCTATGTGATAGTCCGTTACAAAACATGAAAGAACCGAAAGGAAAGCAGAACTGGACGAAGCCAAAGGCATGGTTTAATCTTGGAAGGCCAGCTATGAGGGAAATTATCTT
This sequence comes from Triticum aestivum, assembly GCF_018294505.1. NCBI lineage: Eukaryota > Viridiplantae > Streptophyta > Magnoliopsida > Poales > Poaceae > Triticum > Triticum aestivum. The sequence goes on from NC_057801.1 coordinate 467,457,821, forward strand.
GTGGGTGCAACAGCAGTTGATGTTCCCTGATGGGTATGCAGCGAATCTAAAGAGGGGAGCGAGTCTTGATAAATTGAAGATATTTGGTCTCAAGAGTCATGATTGGCACATATGGATTGAGTGGGTAATGCCGGTGATGTTGCATGGATTCATCCCTGAGGATGAATGGCTAGTACTGGCAGAGCTGAGCTATTTCTTCCGTGTTCTTTGTGCGAAAGAACTATCGCCTGGCCTGCTAGAAGAAATTGAAGAGTTGGCGTCGGAGTTGATCTACAAGTTAGAGAAGATCTTTCCGCCGGGCTTCTTTAATGAAATGTAGCACTTGATTTTGCATCTCCCAACCGAGGCAAGATTGGGGGGCCTGTGTCGGTGTACAAAAGTAGGGGCCTTCTGTACCCCTTTACTTGTGCACAGGCAGTCGTAGCCGCACCTGTGGCGGGCTTGGTGAGGCAGAAGAAGCAAAGATACAAGACTACCAGAGCAGCGCTCAAGCCAGAGGCGCGAAGAGCAAAGGGGCAAGATGGGCTTCCCCCGGCAAGACCCTTGCTGGGGCGGCCTATGCGGCCCCGGCAAAAGCCTTGCTGGGGCAAATTGCCCAACACCAGCAAGACCGCCACCCTTGAGCCTGAGAGTTCTGACACCATTGAGAACGTCAGGACCAAGGCTCGGGGGCGCCTGCGTGGTGGCATGCAGATCTTTGTGAAGACCAAAGTCCTGTAAGACTAGATAAGAACCAGAAGACGAAGACCCCCGGCAAGACTCTTGTCGGGGACGCCCACGAGACCCCGGCAAGACCCTTGTGCTACGTCTTGAGCTTGCGTTGGTTTTCCTTGAAGAGGGAAGGGTGATGCAGCAAAGTAGCGTAAGTATTTCCCTCAGTTTTTGAGAACCAAGGTATCAATCCAGTAGGAGGCTCCTCAAAAGTCCCATGCACCTACACAAACAAACAAGAACTCACAACCAATGCAATAAAGGGGTTGTCAATCCCTTCATGGCCACTTGCGAAAGTGAGATCTGATAGAGATAATATGATAAGATAAATATTTTTGGTATTTTTATGATATAGATTGGAAATGTAAAAGATGCAAATAAAAGTAGATTGAAAGCTTATATGATAAAAGATAGACCCGGGGGTCCATAGGTTTCACTAGTGGCTTCTCTCAAGATAGCATAAGTATTACGGTGGGTGAACAAATTGTTGGGAAACGTAGCAGAATTTTAAAATTTTCTACACATCACCAAGATCCATCTATGGAGTTTACTAGCAACGAGGGGAAAGGAGTGCATCTACATACCCTTGTAGATCGCGAGGCGTAAGCATTCAAGTGAACGGGGTTGATGGAGTCGTACTCGTCGTGATCCAAATCACCGATGACCGAGCGCCGAACGGACGGCACCTCCGCGTTCAACACACGTACGGAGCAGCAACGTCTCCTCCTTCTTGATCCAGCAAGGGGGAAGGAGAGGTTGATGGAGATCCAGCAGCACGACGGCGTGGTGGTAGAAGTAGCGGGGATCCCGGCAGGGCTTCGCCAAGCGCAAGCGGGAGGGAGAGGTGTTGCAGGGGGGGAGGGAGGCGCCAGGGGCTGTGGTGCTGCTGCCCTCCCTCCCCCCACTATTTATAGGGGCCCTGGGGGGCGCCGGCCCCCTGGAGATCCCATCTGAGGGGGGGGGGCGGCCAAGGGGGGTGGCTTGCCCCCCAAGCCAAGTGGGGCGCCCCCACCCCTAGGGTTTCCAACCCTAGGCGCAGGGGGAGGCCCAAGGGGGGCGCCCCAGCCCACTAGGGGCTGGTTCCCCTCCCACTTCAGCCCATGGGGCCCTCCGGGACAGGTGGCCCCACCCGGTGGACCCCCGGGACCCTTCCGGTGGTCCCGGTACAATACCGATAACCCCCGAAACTTTCCCGGTGGCCGAAACTGGACTTCCTATATATAATTCTTCACCTCCGGACCATTCCGGAACTCCTCGTGACGTCCGGGATCTCATCCGGGACTTTCGGGTTTCCGCATACTAATATCTCTACAACCCTAGCGTCACCGAACCTTAAGTGTGTAGACCCTACGGGTTCGGGAGACATGCAGACATGACCGAGACGCCTCTCCGGTCAATAACCAACAGCGGGATCTGGATACCCATGTTGGCTCCTACATGTTCCACGATGATCTCATCGGATGAACCACGATGTCGAGGATTCAATCAATCCCGTATACAATTCCCTTTGTCAATCGGTACGTTACTTGCCCGAGATTCGATCGTCGGTATCCCAATACCTTGTTCAATCTCGTTACCGGCAAGTCACTTTACTCGTACCGTAATGCATGATCCCGTGGCTAACTCCTTAGTCACATTGAGCTCATTATGATGATGCATTACCGAGTGGGCCCAGAGATACCTCTCCGTCATACGGAGTGACAAATCCCAGTCTCGATCCGTGCCAACCCAACAGACACTTTCGGAGATACCCGTAGTGCACCTTTATAGTCACCCAGTTACGTTGTGACGTTTGGTACACCCAAAGCACTCTTACGGCATCCGGGAGTTACACGATCTCATGGTCTAAGGAAAAGATACTTGACATTGGAAAAGCTCTAGCAAACGAACTACACGATCTTTATGCTATGCTTAGGATTGGGTCTTGTCCATCACATCATTCTTCTAATGATGTGATCCCGTTATCAATGACATCCAATGTCCATAGTCAGGAAACCATGACTGTCTGTTGATCAACGAGCTAGTCAACTAGAGGCTTACTAGGGACATGTTGTGGTCTATGTATTCACACATGTATTACGATTTCCGAATAACACAATTATAGCATGAACAATAGACAATTATCATGAACAAGGAAATATAATAATAACCATTTTATTATTGCCTCTAGGGCATATTTCCAACACAAATTACTGTCGAGCAATTGATAGAAAAGCGAATAATTATGAGAATATCTAGGCATGATCATGTATATAGGAATCACGTCCGTGACAAGTAGACCGAAACGATTCTACATCTACTACTATTACTCCACACACCGACCGCTATCCAGCATGCATCTAGAGTATTAAGTTCATAAGAACAGAGTAACGCATTAAGAAAGATGACATGGTGTAGAGGGATAAACTCATGCAATATGATATAAACCCCATCTTTTTATCCTCGATGGCAACAATACAATACGTGCCTTGCTGCCCCTGCTGTCACTGGGAAAGGACACCGCAAGATTGAACCCAAAGCTAAGCACTTCTCCCATTGCAAGAAAGATCAATCTAGTAGGCCAAACCAAACTGATAATTCGAAGAGACTTGCAAAGATAACTTAATCATACATAAAAGAATTCAGAGGAGATTCAAATATTTCTCATAGATAAACTTGATCATAAACCCACAATTCATCAGATCTCGACAAACACACTGCAAAAAGAGTTACATCGGATAGATCTCCAAGAAGATCGAGGAGAACTTTGTATTGAGATTCAAATAGAGAGAAGAAGCCATCTAGCTAATAACTATGGACCCGAAGGTCTGTGGTAAACTACTCACGACTCATCAGAGAGGCCTTGGAGAAGATGTAGAGGCCCTCCATGGTTGATTCCCCCTCCGGCGGAGCGCCGGCGAAGGCTCCAAGATGGGATCTCGCGGATACAGAAGGTTACGGCGGTGGAAATAATTTTTCGTGGTGCTCCCCGAAGGTTTCAGGGTACGTGGGTATATATAGGAGGAAGAAGTAGGTCGGTGGACGCTCGAGGGGCCCACGAGGGTGGGGGGCGCGCCCACCTATAGGGGGCGCACCGGGCACCCTCGTGGCCGCCTCCTCTGTTGCTTGACGTCCACTCCAAGTCCCCTGGATCGCGTTTGTTCCAAAAAGATCGCTCCCGAAGGTTTCATTCCGTTTGGACTCCGTTTGATATTCCTTTCCTTCGAAACACTGAAATAGGCAAAAAAAATAGCAATTCGGGCTGGGCCTCCGGTTAGTAGGTTAGTCCCAAAAATGATATAAAGTGTAAAGTAAAGCCCATAAACATCCAAAACAGGTAATATAATAGCATGGAACAATAAAAAATTATAGATACGTTGCAGACGTATCACCTTGCCGGGCCCGCAAGACCTTGCGGGACATCTGCAGAGCTGCAGTCAGGCCCACACCTACCAAGGTTTCGCTGCCCCGCGCCCGTTCCGACGTGGCGGCCAGCCCGCCAACTAGGCGAGCGCCTGCGTGGCAGCATGCATCTTCTAGGCCAACTAGCCAAGCACCTGCGTGGTGGCATACAGATCCTCGTGAAGACCCTGCCACCGCACCAGCTCAGCAGCCAGCCAGCGTGGCGCTACATGCCTCGTCAGCTTGGACGTGCGCCGGAGCGATGCGAGGCGGCGACGGACGGGACGAGCTTCTTTGCCGCCCCCGATAAAGCAAGAGGGCACGTTGGCAGCGCATTAAATGCATTTGTCCTATGGTGCCAGGCGATAGACTTGTACACTGTACATACTTTCCACCTCCTGTGTGCCGATGTGGCAACCCCTTTGACATATAAAAGGAGGCCCAAGGCGTACTGAGAGAGGATTCAGACTTTTTGGACTGGGCATGCACCGCAGCTAGTTCAAAAGCTCAAGAACACTAAATACACACAAAGCAGGACTAGAGTTTTACGCATCGTTTGCGGCCCGAACCTGGGTAAAAATTCCCCCATGTTGATCTTCTAGACCCGCTCTTTGCACAGCCCCACGCCCCACCGACCGTAGTAGGGATTCCCTGTGATCCCATAGGTGTCGTTTCCCCCGAAATCTTTGGCGCGCCAGGTAGGGGGAGCGCTGAAGCTGTGATAATCCGGTTTTGAAGCCAACACATCGACTCCCTCATCGGGATGGATCGAGAGGAGAAGGCGACGTCGATCAGCCACACTCCGGTACCGTCCGCAGCCGCGACGATCATCCACGTGACGACGGAAAAGCTAAGTCACGCAAAACCTTGAGTAATTTCCTTTTTGTACGGTTATTTTCCTCAAAAGATCTTGCTCCTTGTATGGAAAACCTGTACGCAATGGAACCCTTCCGCTATTGGCAACACCCTTGTTCTGTTTCGAGTCCGCTCAACAGTTCAAGCGGCCGCGCTGAGAACGGCAAGGTGGCTTGCCCGGCAGCAAGCGCCCCCCGGCAGGCTGCTAAGGATCCTTCCTCAAAGCGCCACAACATGGGTTTACGCGTCGGCAAACCTATCCAACTAGGCGTAGGATGTGTACATACAAGGAAAGATCGAACAGGAAGATAGCATGCTTCGTTTCAAAGTACTACAGAGTTATATTACATCAATAAGTTGCTGCAGTTCTAACTTAAGATAAAATTGTCTTGGTCATGAACTCGCAGCGGCGATGAGAAACGGGGTGCCTAGTCCCGGCGCTGGCCCTCCACCCTCTTGACTCCGTCGACGCAGCTGATGATGGGCTCGATACGCTCCTCGAGCGCCGTGAGGTCCGCATCCTCCGGCAAGCTCTCCAATGCGTTGGCGAAGTCGACGCTGGGGTTCCAGAATGCCACCTTGGTGAGCACCTTGGTCAGGGCGCCCCAGCAGAGCTTCCGAGCCTCATTGGCGAGATAAGCTACTCGGTTGGAGCGGAGCTGCTCCAGGGCATCAAGGATGCGCTCAAAGAACAAGGTCAGCCTGGCGTTGGGGCTCACGTTCGTCTCCTGGGAGAACCTGACGTCCGGCATGCCTATGTCGGCTAGCTGGGTGGTGAGCTTCTCCGCGACGACGACGAGGCGGCCGATCTAGAGGTTTACGCTCTTCACGTAATCCTTGTGGGCGGCGGCGTCATCGCTCCGCAGCCGCTTCTCGTCCTCCAGGGCCTTGTTCAGGGTCTCCTCACAAGCCCTAACCTCCGAAAGCGTCCCCTCCAAACCGTCCCATGCACGACCCCCACGTCATGTACTCAATGCGGGTCGTGGGGAAGCGCAACTAGCGAAGGAGTTACCGCAGTTAAAGCTCTGCCACGCGTGCCCGCGCACCGTTCTGGGCCTGGCCCAACAACGCTCCGCGCTTATGTGTGGCCCAGGCCCGGGGGCTCCTGTCAGTGTTCAAAAGTAGGGGCCTTCTGTACCCCTTTACTTGTGCACGGTCAGTTGTAGCCGCACCTGCGGCCGGGCTTGGCGAGGCAGAAGAAGCAAAGATACAAGACTACCAAAGCAGCGCTCAAGCCAAAGGCGCGAAGAGCAAAGGGGCAAGATGGGCTTCTCCCGGCAAGTTGCCGGGGCGGCCTATGCGGCCCCGGAAAAAGCCTTGCCGGGGCAACTTGCCCAACACCAGCAAGACCGCCAGCCTTGAGCCTGAGAGTTCTGACACCATTGACAACGTCAGGACCAAGGCTCGGGGGCGCCTGCGTGGTGGTATGCAGATCTTTGTGAAGACCAAAGGCCTGCAAGACTAGATAAGAACCAGAAGACGAAGACCCCCGGCAAGACTCTTGACGGGGACGCCCACGAGACCCCGGCAAGACCCTTGCCGGGGACATCTGCAGAGCCACAGTCAGGCCCACACCTACCAAGGTTTCGCTGCCCCGCGCCCATTCCGACGTGGCGGCCAGCCCGCCAACTAGGCGAGTGCCTGCATGGCAGCATGCAGCTTCTAGGCCAACTAGCCAAGCACCTACATGGTGGCATACATATCTTCGTGAAGACCCTGGCACCGCAAGCTCAGCAGCCAGCCAGCCAGCGTGGCGTTGCATGCCTTGTCAGCTTGGATGTGCATCGGAGTGAGGCGAGGCGGCGACGGACGGGACGAGCTTCTTTCCCGCCCCCGATAAAGCAAGAGGGCACGTCGGCAGCGCATTAAATGCGTTTGTCCTATGGTGCCAGGCGATAGACTTGTAGACTGTACATACTTTCCACCTCCTGTGTGCTGTTGTGGCAACCCCTTTGACATATAAAAGGAGGCCCGAGGCGTACTGAGGAAGGATTCAGACTTTTTGGACGGGGCATGTGTTGGGGAACGTAGTAATTTAAAAAAATTCCTACGCACACGCAAGATCCATCTAGGTGATGCATAACAACGAGAGGGGAGAGTGTTGTCCACGTACCCTCGTAGACCAAAAGCGGAAGCGTTATGACAACGCGGTTGATGTAGTCGTACGTCTTCACGATCAGACCGATCCTAGCACCGAAAGTACAGCACCTCCGTGATCTGCACACATTCTGCTCGGTGACGTCCCACGAACTCTAGATCCAGCTGAATATCGAGGGGGAGCTTCGTCAACACGATGGCGTGATGACGGTGATGATGAAGTTACCGAAGCAGGGCTTCGCCTAAGCACTACAACGATATGACCGAGGTGGAAATCTATGGAGGGGGCACCGCACACGGCTAAGATAACTGTCAACTTGTGTGTTCTAGGGTGCCCCCCTGCCCCTGTATATAAAGGAGCAAGGGGAAGGCCGGCCGGCCCTATAGGCGCGCCAAGGAGGGGAGGAATCCTCCTCCTAGTAGGAGTAGGGATTCCTCCTTTCCTAGTCCTACTAGGACGGGGAAGGAAGGAGAGGGAGAGAGGGAGGGAAAGAGGGGGCGCCACCCCCTCCTTGTCCAATTAAGACTCCTCAAGGGGGGGGGCAGCCCTAAGGCCCCCTCCTCTCTCTCTCTCACAAGGCCCATGTTGGCCCATTAGTTCCCCCGGGGGTTCCGATAACCCCCCGGCACTCCGACAATTATCCAGTGACCCTCGGAACTCATCCGGTGTCCGAATATAGTCATCCAATATATCAATCTTTATGTCTCGACCATTTCAAGACTCCTCGTCATGTCCGTTATCACATCTCGGACTCCAAACTACCTTCGGTTCATCAAAACACAAAAACCATAATACCGATCGTCACCGAACGTTAAGCGTGCGGACCCTACGAGTTTGAGAACTATGTAGACATGACCGAGACTCATCTCCGGTCAATAACCAATAGCAGAACCTGGATGCTCATATTGGTTCCTACATATTCTACGAAGATCTTTATCGGTCAAACCGCATAACAATATACGTTGTTCCCTTTGTCATCGGTATGTTACTTGCCCGAGATTTGATCGTCGGTATCTCAATACCTAGTTTAATCTCGTTACCGGCAAGTCTCTTTACTCGTTCTGTAATGTATCATCCGGTGACTAACTCATTAGTCACATTGCTTGCAAGGCTTATAGTGATGTGCATTATCGAGAGGGCCCAGAGATACCTCTCCGAAACACGGAGTGACAAATCCTAATCTCGATCTATGCCAACCCAACAAACACCATCGGAGACACCTGTAGAGCGTCTTTATAATCACCCAGTTACATTGTGACGTTTGATAGCACACTAAGTGTTCCTCCGGTATTCGGGAGTTGCATAATCTCATAGTCATAGGAACATGTATAAGTCATGAAGAAAGCACTAGCAACAAACTAAACGATCAAGTGCTAAGCTAAAGGAATGGGTCAAGTCAATCACATCATTCTCTAATGATGTGATCCCGTTAATCAAATGAAAACTCATGTCTATGGCTAGGAAACTTAACCATCTTTGATTCAACGAGCTAGTCAAGTAGAGGCATACTAGTGACACTCTGTTTTTCTATGTATTCACACATGTACTAAGTTTCTGGTTAATACAATTCTAGCATGAATAAGAAACATTTATCATGATATAAGGAAATATAAATAACAACTTTATTATTGCCTCTAGGGCATATTTCCTTCAGTCTCCCACTTGCACTAGAGTCAATAATCTAGATTACACAGTAATGATTCTAACACCCATGGAGTCTTGGTGCTAATCATGTTTTGCTCGTGAGAGAGGCTTAGTCAACGGGTCTGCAACATTCAGATCCGTATGTATCTTGCAAATCTCTATGTCTCCCTCCTTGACTTGATCGCGGATGGAATTGAAGCGTCTCTTGATGTGCTTGGTTCTCTTGTGAAATCTGGATTCCTTTGCCAAGGCAATTGCACCAGTATTGTCACAAAAGATTTTCATTGGACCCGATGCACTAGGTATGACATCCAGATCGGATGTGAACTCCTTCATCCAGACTCCTTCATTTGCTGCTTCCGAAGCAGCTATGTACTCCGCTTCACACGTAGATCCCGCCACGACGCTTTGCTTAGAACTGCACCAACTGACAGCTCCACCGTTCAGTATAAATACATATCCGGTTTGTGACTTAGAGTCATCCGGATCAGTGTCAATGCTTGCATCAACGTAACCATTTACAACGAGCTCTTCGTCACCTCCATAAACGAGAAACATATCCTTAGTCCTTTTCAGGTATTTCAGGATGTTCTTGACCGTTGTCCAGTGATCCACTCCTGGATTACTTTGGTACCTCCCTGCTAAACTAATAGCAAGGCACACATCAGGTCTGGTACACAACATTGCATACATGATAGAACCTATGGCTGAAGCATAGGGAATGACTTTCATTTTCTCCCTATCTTCTGCAGTGGTCGGGCATTGAGTCTGACTCAACTTCACACCTTGTAACACAGGCAAGAACCCTTTCTTTGCTTGATCCATTTTGAACTTCTTCAAAACTTTATCAAGGTATGTGCTTTGTGAAAGTCCAATTAAGCATCTTGATCTATCTCTATAGATCTTGATGCCCAATATATAAGCAGCTTCACCGAGGTCTTTCATTGAAAAACTCTTATTCAAGTATCCTTTTATGCTATCTAGAAATTCTATATCATTTCCAATCAACAATATGTCATCCACATATAATATTAGAAATGCTACAGAGCTCCCACTCACTTTCTTGTAAATACAGGCTTCTCCAAAAGTCTGTATAAAACCATATGCTTTGATCACACTATCAAAACGTTTATTCCAACTCCGAGATGCTTGCACCAGTCCATAAATGGATCGCTAGAGCTTTCACACTTTGTTAGCATCCTTTGGATTGATAAAACCTTCGGGTTGCATCATATACAACTCTTCTTCCAGAAATCCATTCAGGAATGCAGTCTTTACATCCATTTGCCAAATTTCATAATCATAAAATGCAGCAATTGCTAACATGATTCGGACGGACTTAAGCATCCCTACAGGTGAGAAAGTCTCATCGTAGTCAACTCCTTGAACTTGTCGAAAACCTTTCGCAACAAGTCGAGCTTTGTAGACAGTAACATTACCATCAGCGTGAGTCTTCTTCTTGAAGATCCATTTATTCCCGATGGCTTGCCGATCATCGGGCAAGTCAACCAAAGTCCACACTTTGTTCCCATACATGGATCCCATCTCAGATTTCATGGCCTCAAGCCATTTCGCGGAATGTGGGCTCATCAGCGCTTCCTCATAGTTCGTAGGTTCGTCATGGTCAAGTAACATGACCTCCAGAACCGGATTACCGTACCACTCTGGTGCGGATCTTACTCTGGTTGACCTACGAGGTTCAGTAGTAACTTGATCTGAAGTTACATGATCATCATCATTAGCTTCCTCACTAATTGGTGTAGTAGTCACAGGAACTGATTTCTGTGATGAACTACTTTCCAATAAGGGAGCAGGTACAGTTACCTCATCAAGTTCTACTTTCCTCCCACTCACTTCTTTCGAGAGAAACTCCTTCTCTAGAAAGGATCCATTTTTAGCAACAAATGTCTTGCCTTCGGATCTGTGATAGAAGGTCTACCCAACAATCTCCTTTGGGTATCCTATGAAGACACATTTCTCCGATTTGGGTTCCAGCTTATCAGGTTGAAGCTTTTTCACATAAGCATCGCAGCCCCAAACTTTAAGAAACGACAATTTGGGTTTCTTGCCAAACCACAGTTCATAAGGTGTCGTCTCAACGGATTTAGATGGTGCCCTATTTAACGTAAATGCAGCCGTCTCTAAAGCTGAAAGGATCGATATAGTTGACTAGAGGGGGGGGGGTGAATAGGCAAAACAAATTTTAACTTTTCTTTACCAATTTAAACTTTGCATCAAAGTAGGTTGTCTAGATATGCAACTAGGTGAGCAACCTATATGATACAACAACAATAAGCACACACGCAAGCAAGGGATAAGGCACAAATAAGCTTGCACAAGTAAAGGCACGAGATAACCAAGAGTGGAGTCGGTGAAGACGAGGATGTGTTACCGAAGTTCCTTCCCTTTGAGAGGAAGTACGTCTTCGTTGGAGCGGTGTGGAGGCACAATGCTCCCCAAGAAGCCAGTAGGACCACCGTATTCTCCTCACGCCCTCACACAATGCGAGATGCCGTGATTCTACTATTGGTGCCCTTGGAGGCAGCGACCGAACCTTTACAAACAAGGTTGGGGCAATCTCCACAACTTAATTGGAGGCTCCCAACGACACCACGAAGCTTCACCACAATGGACTATGGCTCCACGGTGACCTCAACCGTCTAGGGTGCTCAAACACCCAAGAGTAACAAGATCCACAAGGGATTAGTGGGGGAATTCAAATATCTCTTGGTGTAAGTGTAGATCGGGGCCTCCTCAACCAATCCCTAGAGAATCAACAAGTTTGATTGGCTAGGGAAGGAGATCGGGCAAGAATGGAGCTTGGAGCAATAATGGAGCTTGGAGGTGGAAGAGGTAGTCAACTAGAGGAGGAAGACACCCCTTATATAGTGGAAGAACAAATCCAACCGTTATCCACCAACTCAGCCTGCGCAGTGCGGTACTACCGCAACTGAGGCGCGGTACTACCGCAGGGACACACGGTACTACCGCACCTGAGGCGCGGTACTACCGCAGAGCCCCGCGGTACTACCGCCCACGCAGCAGTGACCAGAACAGCCACACATGCACTAAGGCAGAGGGCAGTAGTACTGCTGGCGCGGTACTACCACTCCCTCTTGCGGTACTACCGCAAGGCAGGGGCTGTCCAGGGATGGGAAGGCACAGATATAAAAAATTACATCCGTGGCTACTTCCGCAGAGTTGGAGTCGATGCAAAAACCCGACGCGGTAGTACCGTAAGCCAGCTGCGGTACTACCGCGCGAGGTGCGGATGTAAAAAAATACATCTGCCCCTTATAGCCGCGTAGTTGCGGAACTAAGCAGGGACCACGGTACTACCGCTTACCAGAAGTAGTACTACCGTGGGGCCTTGCGGTACTACCGCACCAGCGGGCGGTACTACCGCAAGGTCCTGCGGTACTACCGCTCTGACGAGTAGTACTACCGCACTTCCTAGTTCGGCAGACAAGAGCTATAATTGCATAGACAAGGAAAACTTAGGATGCTCCAAAGGGAAGAGGAAAGGAGGTGCAAGGGACGATGTGTACGTGATGAATCCACCCAACCTTTACAAAGCGGACCCCCTCTTAATAGTACGGCTTCCCTACGATTCAATACCACTAAAAAGAACCGAAGAGAAACGCCGTCTTCTATAGCCTTTGAGGGGAACCCAATCATCTTGTGCCTAGTCAATATATCTGAAATATTTGATGCACATGATTAGTCCGCAAAAGCATTGTCATCAATCACCAAAACCAACTAAGGGATAAAAATGCCCTTACAATCTCCCCCTTTTTGGTGGATTGATGACAACACGGGATTTGCACGAGGGTATAACGCAAAGAGCAAGGGCAAACCCCAAGTCTCTAAAATATAGACGGGCTCCCCCTAGATGTGTGCTATCTCGATGAGTGCTTTGGACTGCACGGCACACATACTAGGATCAACACTCCCCCTATATTTTATAGACATGGCAAATCTTGCAATTAGGCTAAAGCTAAGCAAGATAGACAGGAGCAAAATGTAATAAGCACAAGATAGAATAAGCTCACTACAGTGCGATAGAGTGCATATGTCTTACACCATATGATAGAAGGTCTCACGAGCACAAACCAAAGCAAACCAAAGCAAACGAAATAAACGAAGTTCAACTGACCCAAACACGACACAACTCGCAGCAAATCCTACACTCTCTCCCCCTTTGGCATCGAGACGCCAAAAAGGTAGAGAGGACACCTACAGCAATAGTGGTGGCTCAAGCGGAGTAGTCACTGGCACGCTCCTCGTCGGACTCTGCAGCTGGGACGGACTCCTCCTCAGACTCGGTCCACCGATAGCCCTGCTTGTGCAGCCATTCTGCCTCTGGGGTGATGTTCACCTCTGACCCGCTAGATATGTTCTCGCCAAAGGTCCTGAAAATCCGCTTGTCGCGGTGGCGAGTCTCCTTGGAAGCCACATGGGTCTGGTACTGCCCCTTTGCTTGCATACAAAACAACATCTTCATCTTGTTCTTCAGTCGCTTAGCCCAAGAAGGCTCAGAGGTGGGAGGGATGTAACCCTCAGAGCTATCCTCGTCTGCTGCCTCCTCCTCATCCTCATCTGCATCTACGTCCATGGCAGCCACAGTAGCGGCACGAGAGGTAGTGTTGGCCCACTGAGGCTTGATACGGAGGTTGATGGGCTCATGCCGGATCCAACCAGGGGCCTCAAACTCATCCTGAGGGTAGACCCGCTCCCAAGTAGCCGAGATCAACAGAAACAAATAAGGTCCATAGATGGGGACCTTGCGGTTGTAGACCGCAAACCGAAGCTCAATCCACATGATATGTGAGACATCAAGTGGTTGTGTCTGAGAGTTGCGAGCATCTTCACACAGGAGCATCATATCCACCAGATAGGCATGCACCTTGTCCTTGTCCCCAATGTGTGGGAAGAGTGTTGCGGAAGATCCGGTGCATGATGTCAAGAAAGGAGTTGAGTACCCAAGTTGACTTGCCATTGGAGAGCTTCTTCTCCACAAGGTAGGGCATGAGCTTGTTCTTGTTGGCAGACTCGGGATTGGCATGAGGGCGAACACCTTGGGGTGTGGCGAGCCCCTCATCCGGAACCCCAAGCAGGGTCATGAATTCCTTCCAAGCAGCAGTCAGCTGTCGGCCATTGGTCATCCAAGTCATGGTCCTTTCCTCATTGGGATGAAAATGCACGGAGGCAAAAAACCGAGCAAGGATCTCAGGATCATAGTCTTTGTGGAATGAGATGATATGCTCAATGCCAAATTGCTCTACGAGGTCCAAAGCCTCACCAAAGTATTCCCGGTGCGCCTCTTTGCGCATGTGATGCATGTTGATCCACTTCACCTCCACATGGGTATTTTGCTTGGCCTTGATGACATCCAGATAAATGAGATTCTGCTGCTTGGTCCAGAATAGGTCATTCCCTCGAAAGTTAGCACGAGGGTTTCCATACGGATTGATCTTTCTCTGAGCGATGAACTCAGCAAGCGGTATCTCATCCATACCCTTGGCGGGTTCCTTCTCTTTGGTGGCAGAGGTCTTGGTTCTGCGTTGGGGGGCATTGGAGCCCTCTGCTTCCTCTGTGTTGTGCATACGCTTGGATCCCGTGTCACGGCTTGGATTGGAGCGGCGAGCCGGAGCACCTGAGCCACCACCTAAACACACACCACAAAACAAACACGCAGGAAACGCGAGAAGGATCAATGCAAAGACCACAACAAAGCAGGAGAAACAAATAGACTTGGCACGTGAGAAGTGCCACAAGAGGGATTTGAGATAACGGTAGTAATGCGTGTTGTGCCACGTGCGGTAGTACCGCTCCAAGGAGCGGTGTAGTACCGCACCCGCAGGGCGGTAGTACCGGACGTGCGGTAGTACCGCACCAGCAGGGCGGTAGTACCGGACGTGCGGTAGTACCGCACGGTTGCAGATCCGAAATAGCCATGGAGATCTGAGCACAACCGTGTCAACACGCGGTACTACGGTCAATCAAATCCATCACGGGACAACTATAGCAAGTACCAACACTACACAAAACTACTCTCCTACATCCTACTCTTGCATAGATTTGGCCTAAAATCTCAAGAACAACTTGCATCTCCCAAAACCTAAAAGCAACAAGACGAAAAAGAAAAAGAGAGGGATTGGGAAGAAACCTTGTTCCATGGCAAGAGGGAGTGGTGGGGAACGATCCCACCGGTCGGAATCCGAGGAGAGCGGCCGGAGACGGAGATCCGGCGAGGACCTCCGGCGCTGTTCTTGAGCGAGAGAGAGAGGGAGAGAGAGACGAAGTGGGGAGAGAGACGAATGGGTATGGGGGAGTTAGAACTCCCCCTGCCCGTGTTTAACCCCCACGCGCCCTTGACCGCACGGAAGTACTGCACGTCATCGCGGTACTACCGCCCGGGCGGAAGTACCGCACCGAGGCCGTAGTACCGCTCCCCCAGGCGGCAGTAAAAAATTACTGCCGCGCTGGGTGCGGAAGTACTGCTCACTCCTCTCGCGGTAGTACCGCACGTCATCGCGGTACTACCGCCCGGGCGGAAGTACCGCACCGAGGCCGTAGTACCGCTCCCCCAGGCGGCAGTAAAAAATTACTGCCGCACTGGGTGCGGAAGTACCGCGCGCCCTCCTTGCGGTAGTACCGTGGTAGGCCGCGGTAGTACCGTGGGCTCAAAAACAACAGTTTCAACCAAAGATAACAACTAAGAACGGAACCTTCAAGCGAGAGACCACAACAAGGAACTAACACACTGGACACCACAAGCACGAGCTCGCCACGAAGTAAGAGAGGCAAGAACCAACACAGACCAAAAACGAGACACAACCTCTCCAAGAAGAGGGCGGTGGCCGGAGCCACCTATGTTTGAGTCAATTGGTATGGCACCGCGAAGAATTATCCTTGGGCCCATGACCAAAACTCGTCTTTGAAGCACAAGTACCATCAAAAATGGCTAATGTGAAAGAGTTGATCACTTTATGCATAATGGGGGGAGGGAGAGTTCATTGAGAGAACAATACTCCCCCTATGTCCATGCCTACACCTAGATTAGACAACAAGTTGAGTGTGGTGGGGTGTGCAAGGGGTCAAGCAACATTGCTCGAATCAATGATATTTAGCTCATGCCTTAACTCGCGAAATCTTGCTTCATCCAAAGGCTTCATGAAAATATCTGTAAGGTTATCATGGGTGTTGACGTAGTTGAGCTCGATCTCCCTTCGCCTAATGTGATCTCGGATGAAGTGATATCGAATCTCAATATGCTTCGTCTTGAAGTGTTGCACGGGGTTAAGAGAAATCTTGATGGCACTTTCATTATCACACCAAAGAGGCACTTTGTCACAAATGATACCGTAATCCTTTAAAGTTTGCCTCATCCATAAGAGTTGTGCACAACAACTCCCAGCCGCCACATACTCCGCTTCGGTGGACGAGACTTTGCTTTTTAGAAGACCAACTTACCAAAGAGCAACCAAGGAATTGGCACCCTCCGGAAGTGGACTTCCTATCCACTTTGTCTCCCGCCCAATCGGAGTCCGAATATCCTACAAGCTTGAAGTTTGCTCCTCTTGGGTACCATAAGCCAAAGTTTGGGGTATGAGCCAAATATCGAAAGATTCGCTTGACCGCCACAAAGTGGCTTTCCTTAGGTGCGGCTTGAAACCGTGCACAAATTCCCACACTCAACATGATATCCGGTCTAGATGCACAAAGATAAAGCAAGGAACCAATCATGGAGCGATATACCTTTTGATCCACCGCTTTACCATTGGGATCGATGTCAAGTTGGCACTTGGTGGGCATTGGAGTGGACGCCGGCTTGACATCACTTAGTTTGAATCTCTTGAGCATGTCTTGAGTGTATTTGGCTTGGTTGATGAAGGTTCCTTCTCTTCTTTGCTTTACTTCGAAACCGAGAAAGAACTTCAACTCTCCCATGGAAGACATCTTGAACTTTGAGGTCATGAGTGCGGCAAATTCCTCATTGAAAGTTTTGTTAGGGGAACTGTTGAGGATATAACCCTTAGAGTCACCCGCCCGGAGGGGCCGGGTTACTCATAATGGTCATCGCCTGAAGCCCGGCGCCAAGCTTGAAGACGGCGGGCCAGAGATGGGCTTAAGACCCGGAGATGGCTTAAGGCCCATAGTTGCAACCGCTATTATGGTAGAACTTGTAGTGTAAGGCAAGAATAGTTGAGAGTCCGAGCCGGACACTCTTATGAGCCGGCCGGGACTCTGAGAGCTGCTGGGCGTCAACCTCTCTATATAAAGGGACGACCCGGCGGCGGGTCAAGGAGAAGGAAGATCTCGTCGAGAGCCAGGCCTAGCAGTTAAGCTCCCTGGTCATCGAAACCCTAATCAATACCACCTCAACTGGACGTAGGCTTTTACCTTCACCGTAAGGGGCCGAACCAGTATAACCCTCGTGTTCCTTGTCCCGTTTAACCCCTTCAAGCTTCCTAGCTGCGATGGCTCCACGACTAAGTCCTAGCTCGAGGACATCTGCCGTGACAATTCCACGACAGTTGGCGCCCACCGTGGGGCCGGCGCACGGTGGATTTGAGTTCTTGAAGGGCAGCTTCGAAGGGCTCAAGGGATACGCTGTGGGCCGGATGACCAAGAGTCGTCGCGGCAAGCTCTACATCGACGATGCAAACTGGGGCCCCGACGCCGGCTCAATTGAGTACGGGTACCGGGTCCCCTTCGGCGGAATTCATGTCTTCATTGGCAAGATTGGTGAGCCGGGCCCTGAGCCGGATCTCTGCGCCGATCTCATCGAGACGGCTCAGCGTGCACGACCTGCCCGGGCTCTACCTGCCTTGAGGCATGCTTTTGTGGGATGTGTTCATGGAGGACTCTCTGAAGGGTCTGGATCTGGTGATGAGACGGCCGCCGGCTCTGACGGCGAGTCGTCCACAGATGAGTCAAACTCGTTGTATCAACTTCAAGATGGCAGGCTCAGGGGTTGTTCCGATGGTGACAGTATTCCGGATCCTTTTGAGCCGCCGAGCCGGGTTGGGATCTTCATGGCCAGTGCGCAACCTGTTCAAAACCCTGCCGATGGGTCAGGAAACCCGGTACCCTCGCCGGCTCAGGTGCTGATGGATCTCACGGACAAGATGACGGCCCTGTTGACCGCCACGGTTGACCCGGCGGATCAAGCTCAGCATGACGCGGAGGTGGCGCAGTTAAAGTTAGATCTAGTGAAAGCCAAGGAGGATCTGGCGGCGGAAGGGATCAGGATGGCTGCGGAGAGGGCGGCTCTCGACGCCCAGACTCAGTTGATTCAGGCGCAGTCCTTCCGGCTCACGATGGATCAGAACGCGTCCAATGAGGTCATGAGAAGGAGGCATCAAAAGGCCCAATCTCGACTCCCTCCGGTCTACGATCCTCGAAACCTCTTCAACACGCCAGGTGCAGGGTCTAGTAACCCGCCGGGGATCATAGTGCCCGGGTCTGGGACCCCTGTTCAGCCACAAGTGATGGGGCCTCCCCGGGTGAACCCCGCCCCGCCTCAGTATGTGCCAATACCACCGGGTCATTATGCTAACCCGCTGGAGAATATGGTCGCCGCAGCAGCACGGCTGGCGGCTCTCCCAATTGACGGCGACTCTCCAACGGCTATTGAAACCCGCCGGGTCAGAGAACTCCTTCAGACAGCACTGGCGCAGCAAGAGGCGTATTCTTACAGCCGGGACAGGATCCACTCAACCCCTCGTCCAGGCCGGAGCCCGAGTTATAGCAGACACATGGTCTCAGCGACCGGCTCAAGTAATGTCCGACGCCATGACCCGCCCCCTGGCCATGGCCCGGCTCATAACGGAGCCTTTCACGCAACAGACCAAGACAGAGCGCGGCAGGAGGCGGAGCAGGTGCCTCAGTTGACGGCTTACCAGACTCCCCCGGCTTATCCGACGACTTCCGTCGATGTGGGTATCCCTACGAGGACTGGAGGTGTCCCTTGTTTAGTGCCGGCTCTCCGCAATGAGCGTCTACCCAAGGATTTCAAAGGGCCTAGGAAGGTGCCTAATTACACGGCTGACTTACAACCCGGAGCCTGGATCGAGAGTTACGAGATGGCCATGGAATTGCTGGAGGTCAGTGAAGCAGCGATGGCCAAGTACTTCACCATGATGTTAGATGGGACTGCCCGCACTTGGTTGAAAGGGCTACCACCGAACTCCATCGGGTCTTGGGCTGAGTTGAAGGCCCGGTTCATCCAAAACTTCAAAGATACCTGTAGGCAGTCTATGTCAATTGTGGATTTGACTAACTGTAAACAGCAGGAGGGTGAGTCTACGACACATTGGGTTCGCCGGGTCAAGGAGATAATACATTCATCTGATAAGATGGATGCCGGCTCTGCAGTCTTAATGTTGGAACAGAATTGTCGTTTCCTGCCCTTGAAGATGAAACTCGGGCGGCTTAAACGTGACTGCAATGATATGGGTACGCTGATGGCGGCTCTCGTCAAGTACGCCGATTCTGATAGTACCAAGGACCCCGCTTCAGATGATGAAAGGACAGGGAAGGGAAAGAAGAACGGCAATGGCAAGGGTCCTCAGCATAACCCGGGGAACCAAGGAGGTGGCAAGCGTAAGGCCGACGGCAGCCTAGAGTTCGTGGCCAACGCCAGCTCACAGGGGAATAACCAGCGACGCAAGGGGAGGCCACCTCCCCGAGCCGGCGGGTCAGGCCCGACGCTGGAACAGCTGTTGAATGAGCCTTGTCCAAGGCATGGCTCTAGGGAGAAGCCAGCTACTCATCTATGGAAGGATTGCGCAATCATGAAAGCCTTTAAGAATTCCAATGCCTTTAATGACAACCATGGCCCGGGCGGCGGTTCAGGCACTGGCGGTTTTCATGGCCCGGGCGGCGGCTCAAATTCTAATCCTCAGAACGGTCAAGGGGGCTTTAATCAGCAGTCTGGCCAGGGTCATCAACAGCAGCAGGGGGGTTATCAGACCAACCCAAAGCAGCTCAACGGGGGACAGTATCACGTATTTACCACCAGTCTGTGTAAGCGAGATCAGAAGCTTCATAAGAGGGCTGTGAATGCTGTTGAGCCGGCGACTCCACGCTACTTAAGATGGTCTGAGCAGCCTATTGTGTGGAGTAGGGAGGATCACCCTCCTCGGGTTGATAATCCGGGTCACTTGGCCCTGGTGGTGGCTCCTCAGGTGGGAGGATATAAATTCACTAAGGTACTCATGGATGGAGGCAGCAGCATCAACATCCTCTATTATGAGACTTTCCGTCGTATGGGGTTGATTGATAAGAACCTCAGCCAGTCCAATACTATTTTCCATGGTGTGGTGCCTGGTAAGTCGGCTTATCCAGTTGGTAAGATCGAGTTGGAAGTGGCCTTTGGAGACGAGTACAACTACAGGGTGGAAAAATTGACCTTTGAAGTGGTCAAGATAAGAAGTCCATATCATGCCATATTTGGGCGGCCGGCTTACGCCAAGTTCATGGCACGGCCGTGTTACGTGTATTTACAGCTCAAGATGCCGGGTCACAATGGGACCATTACGGTTCATGGCAGCCGGAAGGTGGCCTTGGAGTGTGAGGAAGGTGATGCAGCTTATGCAGAATCTGTTTGTGCAACAGAGGAGTTGAAATTTTACAAGGACAATGTTGACCCAACAGATATGACCTCTCTGAAAAAGCCGACTACGGAGCATGAGCCGGCAATGAAATTTAAGTCGGCTGATAAGACTAAACTTGTTGATTTCGTTCCAGGTGATTCATCTCAGCAGTTCAGCATCAGTGCCAATCTGGATCCAAAATAGGAAAGCGCGCTCATCGAGTTCATCCGTGAGAATAGGGACATCTTTGCATGGAAGCCTTCTGACATGCCGGGTGTACCTAGAGAACTCGCTGAGCACACTCTCAATGTTGATCCGAAATTTAAGCCGGTCAGGCAATTCCTTCGGCGGTTTAATGAAGAGAGGCGGAAAGCCATTGGTGAAGAGGTGGCCCGGCTCTTGGCGGCCGGGTTTATTGTTGAAGTCTTTCACCCGGAGTGGCTAGCTAACCCGGTGCTCGTGCTCAAAAAGAATGGCACCTGGCGGATGTGTGTGGACTACACGGACTTAAACAAGGCATGTCCGGCTGATCCTTTTGCTCTTCCCCGTATTGATCAAATCATTGATGCTACGGCGGGTTGCGAGCGCTTAAGTTTCTTGGATGCTTATTCTGGATACCATCAGATTAAAATGGCAGTTAAGGACCAGGAGAAGACGGCGTTCATCACTCCCTTTGGAGCCTTCTGCTATGTGTCTATGCCCTTTGGGCTCAAGAGTGCACAGGCGACTTATCAGCGTTGCGTGCAGAACTGTCTTCATAACCAGATTGGGCGCAATGTTCATGCCTATGTGGATGATATTGTGGTTAAGTCCAGGGAGAAGGAAACCTTGATAGATGATCTGAGGGAAACCTTTGATAATCTCCGGGTCTACAAGATGATGCTTAACCCGGCCAAGTGTGTTTTTGGTGTTCCTGCAGGCAAACTCTTGGGTTTCTTGGTTTCTAACAGAGGCATTGAAGCTAACCCGGAGAAGATCAAGGCAATCACCTCTCTGGCTAAGCCGGCGTGTATAAATGACGTCCAGCGCCTGGCGGGTCGTATCGCTGCTTTAAGCCGGTTTATAAGCCGTTTGGGTGAGAAGGCCATGCCATTGTACCAGTTGATGAAGAAAACTGATAACTTTGTCTGGAATGATGCTGCTAATACTGCTTTTGAGGATTTGAAGAGACAGCTGGCAGAGCCCCCAGTCCTTGCTGCTCCGGTTGACAAGGAGCCTTTATTGCTGTATGTAGCTGCTAACACACGGGCCGTCAGTGTGGCTGTGGTGGTGGAGCGCAAGGAAGAGGGTAAGGAGCACCCGGTTCAGCGGCCGGTTTATTACGTCAGTGAAGTGCTCATCGAGTCCAAACAGCGGTATCCACATTGGCAGAAGCTTGTTTATGGTGTGTTCATGGCAAGCCGGAAGCTTAAGCATTATTTCCAGGGTCACCCTATCACTGTGGTCAGTTCTGCCCCCCTTGGAGATATCATTCAAAACAGAGAGGCCACAGGGAGAGTGGCTAAGTGGGCTATAGAGCTCGGACCTCATGGTCTGAAATACGTACCACGCACTGCTGTTAAATCTCAAGCCTTGGTGGATTTCATCAACGATTGGACAGAGCTACAAGTGCCCGAAGAAAAGCCGGATAACACATATTGGACTATTCACTTCGATGGGTCCAGGCAATTGGAGGGCTCGGGGGCTGGAGTTGTATTGGCTTCCCCTAAAGGTGACAAGTTCCATTATGTGCTACGGTTGATGTTTCCTTGTACTAACAATGCGGCTGAGTACGAGGCCTTGCTCCATGGTCTTCGGATGGCTAAGGAGATGAGCTTGAGCCGGGTAAGGTGCTTCGGCGACTCAGACTTAGTAGCTCAACAAGTATCAGGCAAGTGGGATTCCAAGGACCCTCTCATGGCGGCTTATCGCCGTGAAGTTGATGCTATTGCTGGACACTTTCAGGGTTACCAAGTAGAGCACATCGATCGCAGGAAGAACGAGGCGGCTGATGCTTTAAGCCGGCTGGGCTCTCAGCAAAAACCGGTGCCGCCTAATACTTTTTTGGACGTCTTGCATAACCCTTCTGTTAAGTTTCCTACAGAGGAAGACTTGGCTGTCCCTGACCCGGAGGCACAGTTGGTGGCGGCTCTCCACATCACCCCGGACTGGACGGTGCCTTACTTGGCTTACATGACCCGGGGAGATTTGCCTGAGGATGAAACGTTGGCCAGACAAATAACCCGGCGGTCTAAGTCAATGGTTGTTATCAATGGTGAGCTGCATCGCCGCAGTGTTACAGGAGCGTTCCAGCGTTGTGTCTCCCCTGAGGAAGGTCAAGAAATCTTGCGTGAGATTCACGAAGGGGATTGTGGCCATCATGCCGGCTCAAAATCCCTTGTTGCAAAGGCTTTTCGTCATGGTTTTTATTGGTTGACGGCTCATGCTGATGCGGAGGACTTGGTCAGTAAATGTGACGGTTGCCAGAGGTTCTCACGACGGGCTCATGTGCCGGCTCAAGAGCTGCGGATGATACCAATCACTTGGCCATTTGCGGTCTGGGGGCTCGATATGGTTGGGCCTTTTAAAAGGTCTAAGGACAAGAAGACCCACCTCTTGGTGGTAGTTGACAAATTCACAAAATGGGTGGAAGCAGAGCCAGTTAGCAAGTGTGACGCAGCCATGGCGGTTCAGTTCATGAAAAAGGTGATCTTTCGCTTTGGCTTTCCACACAGCATTATAACTGACAATGGTACCAATCTGTCCAAGGGCGCCATGGAGGAGTTTTGTCAATGAGAGCATATTCGACTTGATGTTTCATCAGTGGCTCACCCTCAATCTAATGGTCAAGCTGAGAGAGCTAATCAGGAGATTCTGAAAGGCATCAAGCCCCGGCTCTTGGTCCCTTTGCAACGGACGCCGGGTTGTTGGGTGGAGGAGTTACCCTCCGTGTTATGGAGCATCAATACTACTCCTAAAAGGTCTATGGGTTACACGCCCTTCTTCATGGTTTATGGAGCGGAAGCAGTCCTCCCCAGTGACATCCGTCATGACTCGCCTCGAGTGGCGGCTTATGTTGAGGCGGATAATGAACAGGCGCGCCAAGATGCTCTTGACTTGTTGGACGAACAGCGTGATGTGGCAGCAGCTCGCTCAGCGATTTACCAACAAGACCTGCGCCGTTATCACAGTCATCGGGTTAAATCCCGGGTCTTCCAGGAAGGTGATCTGGTGCTCCGGCTCATCCAAGATCAAACAGATGCGCACAAGCTATCCCCGCCTTGGGAAGGACCCTTTGTGGTCAGCAAGAACTTGCACAACGGGTCATACTACCTTATTGACGTTCGCGAGCATAAAGATTCACGTAAGTCGGAGGAAGAGACCCGTCGGCCGTGGAACGTAGCTCAGCTCCGGCCTTATTACACTTGAGCCACCGGCTCTCATAATGTACATATTTCTATAAGCCATGTATATATTATGATAAGCAATAAAGCAGGACCTCTGTCCTTTTTTCTCCTCCAAAGGTAAAGGTGTTGTTTCCATTACAAGATCACATGGTAACTTGGAGATGGATCCGGCTTATGATCGTATTCGAATCTAGCCGTACGCAATATAATCACTTGGGGGCTTCCTGTTCAAACATAGGTCGTATTCGAACCAAAGAGAACATAGCTGTCGATACCCATTTGATTGGCAAAGTGCCGAGCTCATTGGGGAGTCTTCTTTGATCATATTTGAATCATAGCTCAACCCCCTTTGGGAACCGACGTGGATCGTATTCGAATCAGCGTCGTTAAACAACTCTTAAGGTCATTTGGGGGCTTCCTGTTCAAACATGGGTCGTATTCGAACCAAAGAGAACATAGCTGTCGGTACCCTCTTGATCGGCATCGCCAAACCCACTGGGGGCTATATGATCGCATTCGAATCTTAGCTTAACCCCTTTGGGACGGGTCTCTGGTCGTATTCGAACCGGAAGCCCCTGAGTTTTGATTTTCTGATTTACAACAAGTTCTTCTGGTGGTATCAACAGTGTACACGGCGGTTTTTGTTCCGCCGGCTTAAGTTTGACTCACGATGCTAGTCATGCACAATCAACATTGTCAAGACTGGTAAACCGGAGTTGAGGTACCAACCTTATTATCCGGGTTATATAATCTGGAAGTGTACTTGAAGGCCGGTAAGTGTGTTATTACGGTTATGTCAAAGACGTAATTGAGGACCAGTCTTTCATGACTTAGATTTATATTCCGGGTTATATGTATGAGACTATGACTCTCAGTGCGGTAAGCCGCCTAGAGACTTGTGATTTGTTTTTCTATGCAGGATAGTTAAAGACAACTATTTGAGCTTAAGGAAAATGAATGATCAATTATGACCCGGAGGAATATAAGGAAGCAACTTCAATGGAATTAAGCATTCAGCACGTGCACCATGGCACGACAAAGTTAAAATGTTGGTCCTATTCTATTACAAGACTCCCCGAGTCCAAAAGGGTGAAGCATTGTTTAACAAGCCGCCTAAAGAGTCAAGATGCTTGCCGGGACGAAGCTTCCGGCTCATCCCTCTCCGCTCCTCCGGCTGTTCCCAAGACCTGGAAGGTTGACGATTTCCAGTCAATGCCGCTCAAAGCTTCAAATTGAGCTTCCTCGTCAATTAACCCGGCCGGGTCAATTTCCGGGGCAAAGGTGTGCTTACGAGTCGGCGGGACTAAGCTGATGGCTTCGTAACGCGGAGTGGGGATCCTCTGATTCTCTGCATCGTAGCCCGGTTGATACTTGGTCAGATCAGTGTCATTCCCAATCAGGGTGGCCACCGGGCGCACGATCTTCACACAGGCAGCAAAGTCCTTTTGGTCGAAAGGGGTGCCGTCTTCCTTCAAGCTGGGGTAACCAAGTGCGATGTCCGCCGGGTCTAGCTCTGGAAGGAAAGCCTTGGCCCGGCTCAGAGCAGCTATGGCTCCGGCTCTTGCAGAGGCCCGTCACAGCTCTTGGACACGCTGAGGAAGAACGGCAAGCCGGCGAAGAACTTCCGCCAGGTGAGTCGGAACCTCGTTGGATAGGGCCACCATGGCCAAAGCGCGCTGTGACCCGGTGTAGAGTTGCTCCACCAGGGTGTACACGGCCTTCAGCTTGGTCAGCACGTTCTGATTGAGGTTGGCGCTTCTGGGACCTGTTTAACAAAGTAAGATAATCCGTTCTCAATGATGGGAGTTATGGGACATAAAGACTGTAAACTTGTTCAAAGCCTGCAGAAGGACTTACCGAAGATTGCGGTGACCATTTGTGACACATGGCGTTTTAAGCCGGAGAGTTCGGCGGTTCTCTCCATTAGAGCCTTCTCCGCCTGTTCGGCCCGGCTCACCAGAGCAGCCTTCTCTTCGGCCCAAGTTTTCCTTTCAGCTTCAAACGTCTTCTTCAGCTTCTCTTGAGCGGCAATGCTGGATTCGAATTTGGCGTTGGCCGTCCGGGTCTCAGTTTCCTGAGTCGTCAGGCGGTTCTTCAGCTCTGAGATATCAGCCTCAAATTTCTTGCAAATAGCCTGCACAATTTCCGGGTTATAGTATGAACAGTTATTATGCAACTTTAAAGTCCCAAGCACTTTCCAAGCAAAGACACTTGGCACTTGGGGGCTAATGCATGTCGAAAGTTTTCTATCTACAAAATTACCGGTTCATGAGAGTAAGCCGGAAGATAAGTCTACAACATATTCTATAATAAGTAGTAGGCTTGGGGGCTAGAGTATGGTAAAGATAACTATGCAGTAAGCAATAGAGTGGTACCTCAGACTTCTGCTGTATCTGATTCACCATGTTGATCTCCAAATCCCGGCTGTTGTGCACCTGACTGACATAGCCGGAGACGATCTCTCCGATGCTCAAGTTAGCATAGTTGGTGATGTCCAGCTTGGCCCGGCGGCGCTCTAGCAACTCTTCCTTCGCAGAGCACTTAGCCAGCGCAGTGGGTCTCCCCGGCTCGACAAACTCCGTCCGGGTGATTACCACGTCCGGGTCATCGGCCGGCTGAGCCGGGCTGGAGATGTCCGGGTTGGTGGAAGTCTCCGTGGCTGGCTCATCGGTTGGAGTGGTGGCTTCAGGGGCAGAGGCAGCTGGCGGCTCTTGAGCTGCAACCTCCGGCTCAGGCAAGACCGGTTCTTCGACCGGCTTGTTCTTTTTTGCTCTTTTACTGAGCTTTGCTTGAGCACTGAAAGGACATAAGGTTAGTACAAAAGTATGAGTAAAGATAAGCATAACAAGAGATGATCATCATTTACCCGGGTACGGTCTTGAAAGCCGGCAGGTTCGATTGCATAGAGTCGCCAGAGGAGGGTGAAGTTTCCTGATAATTTGAATCAGAAGAATTGAGCGGTTGACGTATAACACCCGCCAAAGGATGAAAAGGATATAAGTTGGAGGTGACCTCGGTCCGGCGCTTCCTCGACGCTTCAGGTAAGCCGGAGGAGAGGTCTGCGTCTTTGTTGGTCCGGGTGTGCCGCCGGCTCTCATGAATCTGTCGCTTCAAAAGAAATTGAGGATCTTGATAAGCTAAAGGATGTGAAAATCTTACTTTCCGGGTTACTCTTCGGACTTTCAGCCTTGGCAAGGGCTCCGAGTCGGAGGAAAGTGTCATTACCTCTTCAACCACCGGGTTACTTGCTCCGGTGTCGTCCTGCTGATGATCAGTATCAATAAGGTGGACAGGAATAAACAAGGAATGCAACAAGAGCTTACAGGTTCAGGGGTTACCTCTGACTCGGAGCTGTCACTTAATTGAAGCAGCTCTGAGGCAGTAGGCCTGCTTCCCTTCTTGCGGGGAGCGGCTCTCCTGGCGGCTTTCTTAGCCTTCCTGGCTTGGCCTCATGGTCATACTTGACCTTCCAGAATTTATCATCAGCCTGAAAAATACAATGAAGATTTCTTAAGGTTCAGATGGAAACTATCTAAAGGAGAAAATATGATATTCAGATCAGCGGCTTACCGCTGGGGCCGGGTTGGTCTTGCAGAAGGGGCTTAAGCCGGTCCTGCCGCAGTCTGCCAAGCTCTCGTTCAAGAGGGCCTTGGTCATGTCTTCAGCAACGTCTTCAGGAAGATCGTTGCGGCTGTGTCGCAGGGGGTCATCTTTCCGGCCCGTGTAATCACACATTAAGCCGGGGCGGCGGCTCAAGGGAATCACCCGCCACGAGATCCAGACCCGGACCAGATCAATGCCATTGAGGCCATTTCCCAGGAGAGCCTTGATTTTGTTGATGGTGGGGATCAGAGGTTGGCGCTCCGCCTGAGATAGCTTGTCTGACAGAGGGTGAGTTGGTTCCAGACGCGAGGGACGAAAGCCGGGCAGCGGGCTCTCGTCAGCCGGCGAAGTGTCCTGGCAGTAGAACCACGTCTGGTTCCAGTCCTTTGGATGGCTGGGCGGCTCAGCGTAAGGAAAGAGGCAGTCTCTCCGGCGTTGAATGGAGATTCCACCAAGTTCCAGGCTTGGTCCGTTGGCGCACTCATTTTGGCGGTTCAAATAGAATAGCTCTCTAAAGAGCAGAAGGCTGGGCTCTTCTCCAAGGTAGACTTCGCAGAACACTTGGAAATTGCATATATTCGACACAGAATTGGGTCCTATGTCTTGTGGCCGCAGATCAAAGAAATTCAGCACATCTCTAAAGAACCTTGAGCCGGGCGGTGCGAAGCCCCGGCTCATGTGATCCGCAAATATTACCACTTCACCATCCTTGGGTTGCGGTCTCTCCTCTGACGGGTCAGGGGCACGGTAAGACATGACATCCTTTTTGGGCAGGTAGCCCGTCTTCACAAAGTCCGCTAAGGTTTCCTCAGTGACGTTGGACCTCAGCCAGTTGCACGTGATGGTCGCTTTGGGAGCTTTGGGAGGCATGGTGAAAGTCGGAAGCCTATGATAAAAGGAAATGTCCGGTTCAATTATAAGCCGGAGGAAGTTTACATTTCAATGTTTAAAATGGCGGCTTATGAAGGGGCCTAATGACATATGGCTAAGTGCATCGGGTTATCTAAGCCGCTGCAGGTAGCGAGAGTAATTCAAATTGTCTACAGCTTTATCATAAATGAGCCGGCAAATTTTACGGCGCGTGGCTTCTCTGAGCCGGAAATATAAGCCGCCATAGCTCAGCAGATGCAGTTTTTTACTAAGTGTGGTGAATACAAGTTTCACCGATCGCAGTGAATATTTTGGATCAAAATGGTTGACTAAAAGGAAAAGTTTCTACACCTAAAACAGACGCAGAAGAAGTTCATAGGTTCGAACGGAGCCTTTATGCAGGGAAAAGGGATCTATATACATTGGAAACGGGTGTGAAACAACTACCGCAACAGTCCTCTACAGTCTACAGATCAAGAAGGGGTGGTAATAATGAAATCTACCAAGAGCTCGCGATGAACGGCGACGAACACGGGAAGAACAGCAAGAACCCTAATGCAGGTCTATTCTACGGAGTAACAAGGGCTTACAGGTACTGGAGAGTTGCGGAGGTCGCCGCCGTTTATCTGGTCACGTCAGGTTGGTGCAGCGGCCTGAGTCGGAGAAGACAGGAAGACCCGCGGCGGCGGCGGCGATGGAGCTCGAGCGAGAGAACAGTGGCGAGAGGAGGAAGACGAGTGGCTGGAGGCTCATCGGGCCGGACTATTTATAAGGTGAGGCTCATAAGTGGGCGCGAGAAACGAGGAGGCCACGGCGCGGTAATCTCACCACAAAAACGCCTCGATTTTCGGGACGGCAGTTAAAGATAAGATCCGTTGCGGATATGGTGGAGTAAAAAATGGACTTAATGGAAGATGACGTCACGGCGGGTTACCCGGAATCCAGAAGATGACATCACGACGGGTTATAGCCTTCACACAATTGTAAGCCGGAGATTTTCTGTCAAAAGGATTGAAGATTGACATGAGCCGGCTCAAATCAATCTGGGGCCTAATGTTGAGGATATAACCCTTAGAGTCACCCGCCCGGAGGGGCCGGGTTACTCATAATGGTCATCGCCTGAAGCCCGGCGCCAAGCTTGAAGACGGCGGGCCAGAGATGGGCTTAAGACCCGGAGATGGCTTAAGGCCCATAGTTGCAACCGCTATTATGGTAGAACTTGTAGTGTAAGGCAAGAATAGTTGAGAGTCCGAGCCGGACACTCTTATGAGCCGGCCGGGACTCTGAGAGCTGCTGGGCGTCAACCTCTCTATATAAAGGGACGACCCGGCGGCGGGTCAAGGAGAAGGAAGATCTCGTCGAGAGCCAGGCCTAGCAGTTAAGCTCCCTGGTCATCGAAACCCTAATCAATACCACCTCAACTGGACGTAGGCTTTTACCTTCACCGTAAGGGGCCGAACCAGTATAACCCTCGTGTTCCTTGTCCCGTTTAACCCCTTCAAGCTTCCTAGCTGCGATGGCTCCACGACTAAGTCCTAGCTCGAGGACATCTGCCGTGACAATTCCATGACAGGAACCAAATATAATATCATCAACATATAGTTGGCATACAAACAACTCCCCTTTGACCTTCTTAGTAAAAAGAGTGGGGTCGATTAGCCCAACTTCAAACCCACGATCTTGTAACAACTCGGTAAGGTGGTCATACCACGCACGTGGGGCTTGTTTAAGGCCATAGAGTGCCTTATCGAGTTGATACACATGATCGGGAAAGTAGGGATCCTCGAACCCGGGGGGTTGCTTGACATAAACCAACTCATTAATGGGACGATTAAGAAAAGCACTCTTCACATCCATTTGTTGCAACTTAAAGTTGTGATGAGAAGCATAAGCAATCAACAAACGAATAGATTCAAGGCGAGCAACGGGAGCAAAGGTTTCACCATAGTCGATACCCTCGACTTGGGAGTAGCCTTGTGCCACCAATCGTGCCTTGTTGCGAATGATGGTCCCATGAGCATCTTGCTTGTTCTTGAATATCCACTTGGTTCCAATGACATTGTGGTTCCCCGTTGGCCTCGGCACTAATCTCCACACCTTGTTGTACTCGAAGTTGTTGAGTTCTTCATGCATGGCATTAAGCCAATCCGGATCTTCGAGTGCTTCATATACCTTATGGGGTTCAACACAAGAGACAAACGCGTGATGTTCACAATAGTTTGCCAATTGTCTACGAGTGCTTACCCCCTTTTGAATGCTTCCAAGCACATTCTTCATGAGATGACCCTTGGTGGAGAGCTTGGATGCAATCTTGGCGGCACGATGCTCCAATTCCTCCTCGGTGGTGAGTCGAGGAGCGGTCACTTGATCATCTTGAGCGCCGTCTTGAGCTTGTTCTTGATCTTGAACTTGATCGGAGGAGAGAACTTGACCTTGGGCATCACTTGGTGTGTCACCACCGTCTTGAGCATGATCTTGCCCTTGGTCTTGTTCATGAGGTTGAGGGTCTTCACTTTGTTCTTCGGAAGCGTGTGGGCCTTGGGTTGGTGATGGCTCCACTTGAGTGGAGCATTGTCCTTCTCCTTCGGCCACAAGGGGTTCCTCAATGGGTAGAATAAAACCAACACCCATTCTTCTTATGGCTTGAGGAGGAATTTCATCACCTACATCACAAGTGCCACTTTGCTCCACTTGGGAGCCGTTATTCTCATCAAACTCCACGTTACACGTCTCCTCAATAAGCCCCGTAGATTTATTGAGGACACGGTAAGCATGAGAGTTTGTCGCATAACCAACAAATATGCCCTCATAAGCTCTAGCCTCAAATTTAGACAACCGAACACCTTTCTTGAGAATGAAACACTTACACCCGAACACCCGAAAGTACTTGAGGTTGGGCTTGTTACCGGTGAAAATCTCATATGGAGTCTTGTTCAAGCCCTTGCGGAGGTAGAGCCGATTGGATGCATGACACGCGGTGTTGATGGCTTCGGCCCAAAAGTTGTATGGAGACTTGAACTCCGCCATCATGGTCCTTGCCGCATCCATCAACGTCCGGTTCTTCCTCTCCGCAACACCGTTTTGTTGAGGGGTGTAAGGTGCGGAATATTGATGCTTGATCCCCTCATCACTAAGAAACTCATCCAAAGTGTAGTTCTTAAACTCGGTGCCGTTGTCACTTCTTATTGTCAAGATCTTTGTATTGTGTTGACGTTGGGCTTCATTCGCAAAGTCAATGACGGTTTGTTGGGTCTCGCTCTTCCTCTTGAAGAAATACACCCAAGTGTATCTTGAATAGTCATCCACAATCACCAAGCAATACTTCCTACCCCCAAGACTATCAAAGGATGGAGGCCCAAAGAGATCCAAATGAAGGAGCTCCAAAGGCCTCTTCGAGTAAATGATAGTTGTGGGAGGGTGAGCCGTCTCATGTAGCTTTCCTTCGATACAAGCACTGCAGGCACGATCTTTAGCAAAACTAACATTCGTTAGTCCACGGACATGGTCCCCCTTGAGAAGACTTTGCAAAGATCTCATATTGACATGGGCTAACCGGCGATGCCAAAGCCATCCCACGTCAACTTTAGCCATTAGGCATGTCGCGGTCTTAGTGGGTCGCTCCGAAAAGTTAATCACATAGAGACCGTTCTCGACATGCCCAACAAAGGCTACTTTAAGAGTCTTGCTCCACAAGAGGGCCACGGTATCAATATCAAAGAAAGTGGCAAAGCCCATGATTGCAAGTTGACGAACGGAAAGTAAATTGTATGCAAGGGACTCAACAAGCATGACCTTCTCGATCGTGAGATCATGAGAAATGACAACTTTGCCGAGTCCCAATACCTTAGAAGACGAGGCATCACCCCACTCGACATTGGTGGGCATAGATGGAATCTTGTGCACGTCCACCACCAAGTCCTTGCTTCCGGTCATATGATTTGTAGCTCCACTATCAAGCAACCATGATCCCCCACCGGAAGCAAACACCTACAAGAGATCAATGCTTGGTTTTAGGTACCCATTTTGTAATGGGTCCTTTGATGTTAGTAATTAGGGTCTTAGGAACCCAAATAGACCATTCAATATACTCATAAGGAGAACCAACAAATTTGGCATAAACATGCCCATCACTAGCACGGCATAGCACATAAGAAGGATTAAAGTCGCCGGCTTTGTTGGAAGGGGTGCCATTGCCCTTCTTGACACCGCCACCCTTCGCATTGTTCTTCTTATCCTTGGAAGCACCCTCTCCCTCCTTCACAAAAGTTTGCTTGAGAGGAGGAGGTCGTTTGGTCTTGTCATTCTTCTTCTTGTTCTTGGGCTTGGGTGTGAACCCAATCCCCTCCTTGGCCATAACTTCCTTTTGATTGCTCAAAAGGTCGTTGAGGTTCTTCTCACCTTGTATGCATGACACAATGCCTTTCTCAAGTTGCTCCTTCAACTTAGCATTCTCCTCAACAAGATGCACATGCTCACAACAAGGGTTAGTAGCATTTGCATTATCAATTAACACCATATGAGGAAAGGTGGCTTTCTCCTTAGTTAGCTTCACTTGGAGTTGATCATGAGACTCCTTGAGGCTAGCATGAACACCCTTCAAGACTTTGTGAGCCTTGTCAAGAATGTCAAACTCCTCTTTGAGTCTAGCAAGATCAACCCCAAGCTTTGGCTTCTCGGAGTTTAGCACACGAGACACAACAAGAGCATGATCAAGATCTTTCTTTAACTTAGCATGATCATCGTTGTATGACTCCTCAAGAGCCAAACGAAGACCACGCTCTTCGTCAAGAGCATTGGAAAGATCCGAAATCTCATCGGCATAGTCACGACTATGCCCCTCCATCTTAGAGATGGTATCTTCGTGAGCCTCGATCATGTCATTGGCTTCACCAAGTTGTTCCAAGAGAGCAACGAAGTGCTTCTTGGATTTACCCTTGAGTTTACTCATAAAGGTCTCAAACTCATTTTCCTCCACATTTGTCCCCTCATATTCATCAATGCTATCCGTCGAAGAAGGATGATTAATGATGGTAGTTTTGATGTTGGGGGTTACCTTGTTGGTGGCTTTAGCCATGAGGCATTTGGCGATGATGTTCTCATTGGGTGAGTTGAAGAGAGACATCCGTGGAGTCATTGCAATGGCAACGGAGGCCATAGCAACCGACTCACCATCTTCATCATCGTCATCATCCTCATTGTACTCTTCTTGTACCACCAATGCCTTGGGAGGAGTCTTCTTGGTGAAGTTGCTCTTGTTGGGGAATGACTTGCCCTTGTCCTTTCGGATGAGCTTGCCACCATTGTCTTCCCTCTTCTCGTAAGGGCATTCCGCAACAAAGTGGCTCACATTGCCACAATTGAAGCAAGTCCTCACTCATTGCTTGCCCTTTGCGCCACTTGAATAGTTCTTGTTGAAGTTTGGCCTTGAGTTCTTCTTGCTCCAAAATTGCCTTGAAGCAAGAGCCATGTGTTCATGATAGGCATACTTCGTATCTTCGAGGTTGCTCTCCTCTTCTTCCTCTTCATCCTCTTTCTCCATACTCACCTTGGCCTTTAGTGCAAGGTTGGCCTTCTTTACTCTTTGAGAGCGAAGAACCGCATTGTCGGCGGTCTTGTCCAAGATGCTCATAGCAACGAACTCATCCAACACTTCACTTGAGGACAAGGTGTGGAAGTCCGGCCTTTGACGCATGACGGAGGACATGGCTTTGTGGTAGGTCATCATTGCCTTGAGGAATTTGCGCTCGATCCAATTTTCATCCGTGTCCTTACTACCATGATCTCGGAGAGAGACCGCGAGTTTGGTTACTCTCCGAAAAAGCTCACGAGGTTCTTCATCTTCTTTCATTGCAAACTCGTCGGCTTCATCTTGCACCACTTCATAGTTGGAGCGTTGAATGCTTGCGCTTCCCCGATAGAGGGAAACAACTTGGAGCCAAGCATCTTTGGCCACGGTGTAAGGCCGGAGATGAGGAAGATCTTCGGGTGGGATTGCTTCTTGGATGATGAAGAGAGCATTCTCATTGAATTGATGATCCACAACTTCTCTAGGAGTGAAGTTACTTCGGTCATGCGGATAAAAACCTTCTTCAATGATTCTCCAAAGGTTAGTGTTCACATGATTTAAATGACGCTTAAAACGATAGATCCAAGAATCAAAATCTACATTCTTCTCAATCTTAGGGGCCGGGCCGACATGATTCAAATGAGTGGAAGGGAGCGTTCCACCATAGACAGGTGGAGGTTCCACATGGGCAAAGATGCCAGTGCCATTTTTACCACTAGAAGAAGGAGCTTTCTCGCTAGTAGCTTCCCCTTTGTCGGAGGTAGCATCCGTCACCTTGTTGGCGGGACCACCCACTTTCAATGGTGCGGTGGAAAGTTTAAGCCCTTCTAAGTATTTATTAAACATGCTTTCGACCTCGGTAGTCATGGAGGTTTTCAATGTGTCCAACGCCACATTTAATTCCTCACGAGAGACCGCGGTTCCCCCATCTCCCGTAAACGAGACCGGATTCACACCGGAGTGCTCCTCCACACCGTCTACGACGTCAACCATACTCTTCGGACGGTAAAGTCCTTAATAAAGAGACAAGGCTCTGATACCAATTGAAAGGATCGATATAGTTGACTAGAGGGGGGGTGAATAGGCAACTAACAAATTTTAACTTTTCTTTACCAATTTAAACTTTGCATCAAAGTAGGTTTTCTAGATATGCAACTAGGTGAGCAACCTATATGATGCAACAACAATAAGCATACACGCAAGCAAGAGATAAGGCATAAATAAGTTTGCACAAGTAAATGCACGAGATAACCAAGAGTGGAGCCGGTGAAGACGAGGATGTGTTACCGAAGTTCCTTCCCTTTGAGAGGAAGTATGTCTCCGTTGGAGCGGTGTGGAGGCACAATGCTCCCCAAGAAGCCACTAGGACCACCATATTCTCCTCACGCCCTCACACAATGCGAGATGCCGTGATTCCACTATTGGTGCCCTTGGAGGCGGCGACCGAACCTTTACAAACAGGGTTGGGGCAATCTCCACAACTTAATTCGAGGCTCCCAATGACACCACGAAGCTTCACCACAATGGACTATGGCTCCATGGTGACCTCAACCGTCTAGGGTGCTCAAACACCCAAGAGTAACAAGATCCACAAGGGATTAGTGGGGGAATTCAAATATCTCTTGGTGGAAGTGTAGATCGGGGCCTCCTCAACCAATCCCTAGAGAATCAACAAGTTTGATTGGCTAGGGAAGGAGATCGGGCGAGAATGGAGCTTGGAGGTGGAAGAGGTAGTCAACTAGAGGAGGAAGACACCCCTTATATAGTGGAAGAACAAATCCAACCGTTATCCACCAACTCAGCCTGCGCAGCGCGGTACTACCGCACCTGAGGCGTGGTACTACCACAGGGGCACGCGGTACTACCGCACCTGAGGCGCGGAACTACCGCAGGGGCACGCGGTACTACCGCAGAGCCCCGCGGTACTACCGCCCATGCAGCAGAGACCAGAACAGCCACATATGCACTAAGGCAGAGGGTGGTAGTACTGCTGGCGCGGTACTACCACTCCCCCTTGCGGTACTACCACAAGGCAGGGGCTGTCCACAGATGGGAAGGCACGGATATAAAAAATTACAACCGTGGCTACTTTCGCAGAGTTGGAGTCGATGCAAAAACCCGACGCGGTAGTACCGTAAGCCAGCCGCGGTACTACCACGCGAGGTGCGGATGTAAAAAATTACATCCGCCCATTACAGCCACGTAGTTGCGGAACTAAGCAGGGACCACGGTACTACCGCTTACCAGAAGCGGTACTACCGTGGGGCCTTGCGGTACTACCACACCAGCGGGCGGTACTACCGCAAGGTCCTGCGGTACTACCGCTCTGACGAGCAGTACTACCGCACTTCCTAGTTCGGCAGACAAGAGCTATAATTGCATAGACAAGGAAAACTTAGGATGCTCCAAAGGCAAGAGGAAAGGAGGTGCAAGGGGCGATGTGTACGTGATGAATCCACCCAACCTTTCCAAAGCGGACCCCCTCTTAATAGTACGGCTTCCCTACGACTCAATACCACCGAAAAGAACCGAAGAGAAATGTCGTCTTCTATAGCCTTTGAGGGGAACCCAATCATCTTGTGCCTAGTCAATATATCTGAAATATTTGATGCACATGATTAGTCCACAAAAGCATTGTCATCAATCACCAAAACCAACTAAGGGATAAAAATGCCCTTACAAAAGCGTAACCCCCAAATGATAGCGGTAAATCAGTAAGAGACATCATAGATCGCACCATAGCTAATAAAGTGCGGTTACAACGTTCGAACACAACATTACGCTGTGGTGTTCCGGGTGGCGTGAGTTGCGAAACTATTCCGCATTGTTTCAAATGAAGACCAAACTCGTAACTCAAATATTCTCCTCCACGATCATATCGTAGAAACTTGATTTTCTTGTTACGATATTTTTCACTTCACTCTGAAATTCTTTGAACTTTTCAAATGTTTCAGACTTATGTTTCATCAAGTAGATATATCCATATCTCCTCAAATCATCTGTGAAGGTCAGAAGATAACGATACCCGCCGCGAGCCTCAATATTCATTGGGCCACATACATCAGTATGTATGATTTCCAACAAATCTGTTGCTCACTCCATTGTTCCGGAGAACAGAGTTTTAGTCATCTTGCCCATAAGGCATGGTTCGCAAGTACCAAGTGATTCCAAAAGTCCATGGAGTTTCTTCATGCGCTTTACACCAATATGACCCAAACGGCAGTGCCACAAATAAGTTGCACTATCATTATCAACTCTGCATCTTTTGGCTTCAATATTATGAATATGTGTGTCACTACTATCGAGATTCAATAGACCACTCTTCAAGGGTGCATGACCATAAAAGATATTACTCATATAAATAGAACAACCATTATTCTCGGATTTAAATGAATAACCGTCTCACATCAAACAAGATCCAGATATAATGTTCATGCTTAACGCTGGCACCAAATAACAATTATTCAGGTCTAAAACTAATCCCGAAGGTAGATGTAGAGGTAGCGTGCCGACGGCGATCACATCGACTTTGGAACCATTTCCCATGCGCATCGTCACCTCGTCCTTAGCCAATCTTCACTTAATCTGTAGTCCCTGTTTCGAGTTGCAAATATTAGCAACAGAACCAGTATCAAATACCCAGGGACTACTGCGAGTTTTAGTAAGGTACACATCAATAACATGTATATCACATATACCTTTGTTCACCTTGCCATCCTTCTTATCCGCCAAATACTTGGGGCAGTTCCGCTTCCAGTGACCAGTCCCTTTGCGTTAGAAGCACTCAGTCTCAGGCTTAGGTCCAGACTTGGGCTTCTTCACTTGAGCAGCAACTTGCTTGCCGTTCTTCTTGAAGTTCCCCTTCTTCCCTTTACCCTTTTTCTTGAAACTGGTGGTCTTGTTGACCATCAACACTTGATGCTCCTTCTTGATTTCTACCTCCGCAGCCTTTAGCATTGCGAAGAGCTCGGGAATCATCTTATCCATCCCTTGCATGTTATAGTTCATCACGAAGCTTTTGTAGCTTGGTGGCAGTGATTGAAGAACTCTGTCAATGACACTATCAACCGGAAGATTAACTCCCAGCTGAGTCAAGTGATTATGATACCCAGACATTTTGAGTATATGCTCACTGACAGAACTATTCTCCTCCATCTTGCAGCTATAGAACTTATTGGAGACTTCATATCTCTCAATCCGGGCATTTGCCTGAAATGTTAACTTCAACTCCTGGAACATCTCATATGCTCCATGACGTTCGAAACGTCGTTGAAGTCCCGGTTCTAAGCCGTAAAGCATGGCACACTGAACTATCGAGTAGTCATCAGCTTTGCTCTGCCAGGCGTTTACAACGTCCGGCGCTGCTCCTGCAGCGGGTCTTGCACCTAGCGGTACTTCCAGGACGTAATTCTTCTGTGCAGCAATGAGGATAATCCTCAAGTTGGGGACCCAGTCCGTGTAGTTGCTACCATCATCTTTCAACTTAGCTTTCTCCAGGAACGCATTAAAATTCAAAGGAACAGTAGCACGGGCCATTGATCTACAACAACATAGACATGCAAAATACTATCAGGTACTAAGTTCATTATAAATTAAAGTTCAATTAATCATATTACTTAAGAACTCCCACTTAGATAGACATCCCTCTAATCATCTAAGTGATCACGTGATCCAAATCAACTAAACCATGTCCGATCATCACGTGAGATGGAGTAGTTTTCAATGGTGAATATCACTATGTTGATCATATCTACTATATGATTCACGCTCGACCTTTCGGTCTCAGTGTTCCGAGGCCATATCTGCATATGCTAGGCTCGTCAAGTTTAACCCGAGTATTATGTGTGTGCCAAACTGGCTTGCACCCGTTGTATGTGAACGTAGAGCTTATCACACCCGATCATCATCTGGTGTCTCGGCACGACGAACTTTCGCGACGATGCATACTCAGGGAGAACACTTGTACCTTGAAATTTAGTGAGAGATCATCTTATAATGCTACCGTCGAACTAAGCAAAATAAGATGCATAAAGGATAAACATCACATGCAATCAATATAGGTGATATGATATGGCCATCATCATCTTGTGCC
This sequence comes from Triticum aestivum, assembly GCF_018294505.1. Lineage (NCBI taxonomy): Eukaryota > Viridiplantae > Streptophyta > Magnoliopsida > Poales > Poaceae > Triticum > Triticum aestivum. Next base: position 467,496,630 of record NC_057801.1, read on the forward strand.
TTTGATCTCCATCTCCAAAGCACCGTCATGATCACCATTGTCGCCGGCGCGACACCTTGATCTCCATCGTAGCATCGTTGTCGTCTTGACAACTATTGCTTCTACGACTATCGCTACCGCTTAGTGATAAAGTAAAGCAATTACATGGCGATTGCATTTCATACAATAAAGCGACAACCATATGGCTCCTGCCAGTTACCGATAACTATGTTACAAAACATGATCATCTCATACAATAAAATTTAGCATCATGTCTTGACCATATCACATCACAACATGCCCTGCAAACACAAGTTAGAAGTCCTCTACTTTGTTGTTGCAAGTTTTACGTGGCTGCTACGGGCTGAGCAAGAACCGTTCTTACCTATGCATCAAAACCACAACGATTTTCCTCAAGTGTGTTGTTTTAACCTTCAACAAGGACCGGGCATAGTCACACTAGATTCAACTAAAGTTGGAGAAACTGACACCCGCCAGCCACCTGTGTGCAAAGCACGTCGGTAGAACCAGTCTCGCGTAAGCGTACGCGTAATGTTGGTCTGGGCCGCTTCACCCAACAATACCGCAGAATCAAAGTATGACATGCTGGTAAGCAGTATGACTATTATCGCACACAACTCTTTGTGTTCTACTCGTGGATATAACATCTACTCATAGACCTGGCTCTGATACCACTATTGGGGAACGCAGTAATTTCAAAAAAATTCCTACGCACACGCAAGATCCACCTAAGTGATGCATAGCAACGAGAGGGGAGAGTGTTGTCCACGTACCCTCGTAGACCGAAAACGCAAGCGTTATGACAACGCGGTTGATGTAGTCGCACATCTTCACGATCCGACCACTACTAGAAAAAAGGCTATAGCTAATATGGACATTAATGGCGCACCAAGTATGTGGTGCACCACTGCTATATAGCAGTGGCACACCATATATAGGTACGCCATTAGTGTCCATATCACTAATGGCGCACCACAACCACGGTGCGCCACTACTAACAATTTTTTTTTTCAAAACTAGTAATGGTGCACTAGGGGATAGTGCGCCATTACTAGTTTTAACATGTAATGGCGCACCACACACTCTGTGCGCCACTACTAACAATTGTTTGTTTACTCTCTTTTTTTCAAAACTAGTAATGGCGCACCTGGGGATAGTGTGCCATTACTAGTTTTAACTAGTAATGGCACACCACAACCACGGTGCAGATCGTCGCCAACATCGTCATCAACACTGTTGCACCCATAATAGCTAACGATCAGTATGTCCAACATCCTCTGTTCATGTCTGTTTCTACAGCTATTGTTACGTGTTTGCTGCTGTTATGCATGTCTTGCTGTTCTTCTAGTTTGCTAGATTATTGCATGCTAGTATCTCTTCTAGTCATGAATTATTTACTGGAATTAATCATGAACTTGCCTGATATTCCAACAATCCAAAAACCTAATTATAGGCAATTTCCTGAGTTAACTATGGCTGGATTCGCTGATGCACAGAGACCGGATAAGTTTACCGGTGTGCACTTTAAGAGGTGGCAGGTGAAGACCACGCTCTGGTTTACTGCTCTGAAAGTTTTCCACGCTAGTGTTGGTGCTCCAGAGGGAATGACCGACGAAGATAGGAGAAAATTCCAGGAAGCCAATACTATGTTTGTGGGATGCATTTTGAGTGTTCTTGCTGACCGTCTGTGTGATGTGTACATGCACACAAATGACGGAAAAATTCTGTGGGATGCACTGAATGCAAAATTCGGTGCAACAGATGCAGGCAGTGAACTGTACATCATGGAGAGTTTTCATGACTACAAGATGGTGAATAACCGTTCTGTGGTTGAACAAGCTCATGAGATACAGTGCATTGTGAAGGAACTTGAACTCCTTAAATGTGTTCTACCCGACAAATTCGTGGCTGGGTGCATGATTGCAAAGTTGCCTCCTTCATGGAGGAATTTCGCCACAACTCTGAAGCATAAGAGACAGGAGATATCAGTTGAAAATCTGATTGCATCTCTTGATGTTGAAGAAAAAGCTCGGGCTAAAGATACCACTGAAAAAGGAGGTGAGGTTCAGCCTACTGCTAACATGGTGCATAGGTACCCACAGAACAAGAACAAAGGGAAGAACAAACCTGTTTTCAACAAGCCTACCAAGACTACTACCTTCAAGAAGAAGAAGTTCAACAAGGCTGAGCTAGAGTGCTATGCCTGTGGGAAGCCTGGACACTTTTCCAAGGAATGCCCTGAACGTGCAGAACGCAGAGGGAAAACAAGCTCCAAGACTGTCAACATGGTGACCGCTAGCAATACTGATGGGTATGGTAATTTACCTATTGTGCTTTCAGTATTTCAATCATCTTCGTGGTGGATTGATTCGGGTGCTAACGTTCATGTGTGTGCTGACATCTCCCTGTTTACTTCTTATCAGGTCGCAAGGGATTCTTCCGTCCTAATGGGGAATGGGTCACATGCTTCTGTTCGTGGCATTGGCACGATGGATCTGAAGTTTACTTCGGGAAAGATCGTGCAACTAAGGAACGTGCAGCATGTCCCTACTATGAACAAGAATCTAGTTAGCGGCTCCCTTCTATGTCGAGATGGATTTAAGGTAGTTTTAGAGTCCAATAAAGTAATTGTGTCAAGATTTGGACAATTTATAGGAAAAGGCTATGAGTGCGGAGGCTTGTTCCGCTTTTCTCTTCCAGATTTTTGCAATAAGTCAATAAACCAAATTTGTGCTAGTGTTAATGATGATGCAAGTATTTGGCACTCTCGTTTATGTCATATTAATTTTTGTTTAATGTCTCGGCTATCCAGCATGAGTTTAATTCCGAACTTCACAGTTGCCAAAGGTTCTAAGTGCCATAGTTGTGTGCAATCTAAGCAACCTCGAAAGCCTCATAAGGCTGCCGAGGAGAGAAACTTGGCACCTCTAGAACTCATACATTCTGATCTTTGTGAGATGAATGGTGTGTTGACAAAAGGTGGAAAGAGATATTTCATGACTTTGATTGATGATGCGACTAGATTTTGCTATGTTTATTTGTTGCAAACTAAAGATGAAGCATTAGACTACTTTAAAATCTATAAAGCTGAAGTTGAAAATCAACTAGAGAGAAAGATCAAGCGTCTTAGGTCCGATCATGGTGGAGAGTATTTTCCAAAAGTTTTTGATGAATTTTGTGAGGAACATGGTATTATTCATGAGAGGACGCCTCCCTATTCACCTCAATCAAATGGAGTGGCCGAGAGGAAAAACCGCACATTGACTGACTTGGTGAATACCATGTTAGACACTTCTGGTTTGTCTAAGGCATGGTGGGGGGAGGCTCTATTGACTTCATGTCATGTCCTGAATAGAGTTCCCAACAATAATAAAGAGAAAACCCCTTATGAGGAGTGGGTTGGGAGAAAACCATCACTTTCTTATTTGCGCACTTGGGGATGTTTGGCAAAGGTCAATATTCCTATTCCTAAGAAACGCAAACTTGGACCAAAGACAGTGGATTGTGTCTTTCTAGGGTATGCTCAACGGAGCATTGCTTATAGGTTTTTAGTGGTAAAATCTGAAGTACCTGATATGCATGTTGATACTATAATGGAATCTCATGATGCAACATTTTTTGAGAACATATTTCCTATGAAAGATATGCATAGCATTGCTAGATTTTCTTCTGAGATAATTCCTGAATCTAGTACAACTGATGAATATTTCGAACAATCACATGAGGAAGTCCTTGAGAAGGATAACAATGAAGTTCCTAGAAGGAACAAGAGACAAAGGATTGCAAAATCCTTTGGTGATGATTTCATTGTATACCTTGTGGACGACACACCCAAGACGATTGCAGAAGCATATGCATCTCCGGATGTAGATGATTGGAAAGAAGCTGTTCATAATGAGATGGACTCAATTCTTTCTAATGGAACTTGGGAACTAACTGATAGACCATATGGTTGTAAACCTGTGGGTTGTAAGTGGGTGTTCAAAAAGAAGCTAAAGCCTGATGGTACTATTGATAAGTACAAGGCGCGGCTAGTGGCCAAGGGCTACACTCAGAAAGAAGGCGAAGATTACTTTGACACCTATTCACCCGTTGCTAGAATGACCACCATTCGAGTGTTACTTTCCTTGGCTGCCTCTTATGGTCTTATCATTCATCAAATGGATGTAAAGACAGCTTTTCTCAATGGAGAGTTGGAAGAGGAGATCTATATGGATCAGCCTGACGGGTTTGTGGTAAAGGGTGAAGAGAGAAAGGTGTGCAAGTTGTTAAAATCTTTGTATGGTCTGAAACAGGCACCTAAGCAATGGCATGAGAAGTTTGAAAGAACTTTGACTTCTGCAGGATTTGTCATTAACAAGGCTGATAGGTGTGTTTACTATCGCCATGGTGGGGGCAATAGTGTCATATTATGTTTGTATGTGGACGACATACTGATCTTTGGTACAAACATTAATGCAATTAATGAGGTCAAGTCTTTTCTATCAAAAAGTTTTGACATGAAAGATCTGGGAGAAGCCGATGTAATTCTAAACATCAAACTTATTAAGGATGAGAGTGGGATTACATTAACGCAATCTCACTATGTTGAGAAGGTCTTGAACCGATTCGGTTTTATGGATAGCAAGCCTTCTCCAACACCTTATGATCCCAGCGTGACACTCAGAAAGAACAAGAAAGAAACGAGAGATCAATTAAGATACTCTCAAATTGTCGGTTCACTCATGTACTTAGCTAGCGCTACAAGACCAGATATCTCTTTTGCTGTGAGCAAACTGAGTAGGTTCATGTCCAACCCGGGTGATGATCATTGGCATGCACTAGAAAGGGTCTTGCGCTATCTGAGAGGTACTATGAGTTACGGAATTACTTATTCAGGGCATCCTGCTGTGCTAGAAGGATATAGTGATTCAAATTGGATCTCCGATGTTGATGTACTTTACGCAACAAGTGGGTATGTATTTACTCATGGTGGTGGTGCAGTGTCATGGAGGTCTTGCAAGCAAACCATATTGACGAGGTCAACTATGGAAGCAGAATTAACTGCTTTGGACACAGCTACTGTTGAGGCAGAATGGCTGCGTGAGCTCTTGATGGACTTGCCGGTTGTTGAAAAACCTACCGGCTATTCTTATGAATTGTGATAACCAAACGGTTATCGCTAAAGTGAACAATTCTAAAGATAATGCAAAGTCATCAAGACACGTGAAAAGACGTTTGAAGTCTGTCAGGAAGTTGAGAAACTCCGGAGTAATAACTGTTACGTATATACAAACAGACAAAAACCTGGCAGATCCCTTTACAAAGGGACTATCATGAAATGTGATAGATATTGCATCGAGGGAGATGGGTATGAGACCCATAGATGTTACACCATAGTAGTAACCCAACCTTTGTGATTGGAGATCCCGTGAATTAGGATCTGGGAAGAACAAGCTATTGGTTAACTGAGGAGAGTAATAACTTATGATCGTCTCCAAGTGAAGATGCAAAACTCTCAGAGCTGTAAGGCTCAGATCTGTAAGGCAGGTCGGCAACATGCCTTAATGTGGTTCTATTGGCTATAATTAGCAAAGATGCTGTCCTACAGAGCAGTCTTGAAAGAACACACCTATATGAGTTCTGACTGTAAATGTCGCAGTCTATGAGATTGGGGTGATCTCTAGTAAACTCACAAAGAGACCAGGGAGTATGACGTATAAGCTCCAAACCGCGGGGTAGCCTACTGGCGGTCAGGTACTGGTTAAGACTTTGAGTGAAACCTATTCACACAAAACTAGCAATTCAAGGCATAGTCCATTGTCAAGTTGTGAATGGATGTAGCTTAAAGTTCTAGGCAGAAGTTCAACTTAACAGTCTCTGCTGAAACACTGGTATATTAAACAAGTGGTGAGAGAAGGAAAATCTCTAAATGGGTATTTGAGATCTGGTGGGGGATTGTTAGAATTAATGGGCTAGGCCCATAGCAATTTCTGAAATCTCAAAGCCCATGTGTAAAATGGCAAGTGGTGGTGCTAAGTTTAGTCCCACCTTGGAAGTTGAAGAAGAGTTGGACCTCTTTATATAGTGGGTTCTCTCCACCACTCTAAGTGGTGTGTGAGAAGAGAAAGGTAAAACCTCACGCGCGCGCTCGCTCGCCTCGCTTCGCCTGGCCTGGCCGGGCCGGGCCGGGGCATGGCGAGGCGAGGCGGCGCGTACATGCGACATGCGCGTGAATGGTCCGCCGAAATCCGGTCCGTCTCCTTGCAGGAGCGCAGCTTCCTTTTGCCGTTTTATTTTTATGTCTTGGCAGACAAGTTTTTGATTTCTTGTCCGGTAAGTATACGAATTAGAAACCGAGTCGGTTTGGGATTGTGGTCGTGACACAATATCGCCTCTGGTCCTAATATATATATAGCTACCGGCTGCGGCCAGAGACACACCGAAAAACACCTAGGGTTTTGCCTCATCTCACAACTTGCGCCGCCATCGTAGTCTACTCCATCCCAAACGCCCGCGTGCATCGGCGCGTGGGAGAGCAGGTCTCCGGAACCGTTCGTCTTTGCGATCCTGCACCGGGAGAGGACGAATTAGGTTTTTGGGAAGCGTTGTGCGCGACTGCTCAAATTCGTTATCACGGGTCGTCTTCCGTCCAAGTCGGGCGGTGCTACTCATCATCGTATTCATCGCCGTCAGCAGCAGATCGTCGCCAACATCGTCATCAACACTGTCGCACCCATAATAGCTAACGATCAGTACGTCCAACATCCTCTGTTCATGTCTGTTTCTACAGCTATTGTTACGTGTTTGTTGCTGTTATGCATGTCTTGCTATTCTTCTAGTTTGCTAGATTATTGCATGCTAGTATCTCTTCTAGTCATGAATTATTTACTGGAACTAATCATGAACTTGCCTAATATTCCAACAATCCAAAAACCTAATTATAGGCAATTTCCTGAGTTAACTATGGCTGGATTCGCTGATGCACTGAGGCTGGATAAGTTTACCGGTGTGCACTTTAAGAGGTGGCGGGTGAAGACCACGCTCTGGCTTATTGCTCTGAAAGTTTTCCACGCTAGTGTTGGTGCTCCAGAGGGAATGACCGACGAAGATCGGAGAAAATTCCAGGAAGCCAATACTATGTTTGTGGGATGCATTCTGAGTGTTCTTGCTGACCGTCTGTGTGATGTGTACATGCACATAAACGACAGAAAAATTCTGTGGGATGCACTGAATGCAGAACTCGGTGCAACAGATGCAGGCAGTGAACTGTACATCATGGAGAGTTTTCATGACTACAAGATGGTGAATAACCGTTCTGTGGTTGAACAAGCTCATGAAATACAGTGCATTGTGAAGGAACTTGAACTCCTTAAATGTGTTCTACCCGACAAATTCGTGGCTGGGTGCATGATTGCAAAGTTGCCTCCTTCATGGAGGAATTTCGCCACAACTCTGAAGCATAAGAGACAGGAGATATCATTTGAAAATCTGATTGCATCTCTTGATGTTGAAGAAAAAGCTCGGGCTAAAGATACCACTGAAAAAGGAGGTGAGGTTCAGCCTACTGCTAACATGGTGCAGAGGTACCCACAGAACAAGAACAAAGGGAAGAACAAACCTGTTTTCAACAAGCCTACCAAGACTACTACCTTCAAGAAGAAGAAGTTCAACAAGGCTGAGCTAGAGTGCTACGCCTGTGGGAAGCCTGGACACTTTTCCAAGGAATGCCCTGAACGTGCAGACTGCAGAGGGAAAACAAGCTCCAAGACTGTCAACATGGTGACCGCTAGCAATACTGATGGGTATGGTAATTTACCTATTGTGCTTTCAGTATTTCAATCATCTTCGTGGTGGATTGATTCGGGTGCTAACGTTCATGTGTGTGCTGACATCTCCCTGTTTACTTCTTATCAGGTCGCAAGGGATTCTTCCGTCCTAATGGGGAATGGGTCACATGCTTCTGTTCGTGGCATTGGCACGGTGGATCTGAAGATTACTTCGGGAAAGATCGTGCAACTAAGGAACGTGCAGCATGTCCCTACTATGAACAAGAATCTAGTTAGCGGCTCCCTTCTATGTTGAGATGGATTTAAGGTAGTTTTAGAGTCCAATAAAGTAATCGTGTCAAGATTTGGACAATTTATAGGAAAAGGCTATGAGTGCGGAGGCTTGTTCCGCTTTTCTCTTTCAGATTTTTGCAATAAGTCAATAAACCAAATTTGTGCTAGTGTTAATGATGATGCAAGTATTTGGCACTCTTGTTTATGTCATATTAATTTTGGTTTAATGTCTCGGCTATCCAGCATGAGTTTAATTCCGAACTTCACAGTTGCCAAAGGTTCTAAGTGCCACAGTTGTGTGCAATCTAAGCAACCTCGAAAGCCTCATAAGGCTGCCGAGGAGAGAAACTTGGTGTCGTGGTTCTAAGCCTGACAGTAGAGTGGGGGTAGGTATGGAGAGGCAAGGTCCTAGCTATGGAGAGGTTGTAAACACAAGGGATGTACGAGTTCAGGCCCTTCTCGGAAGAAGTAATAGCCCTACGTCTCGGAGCCCGGAGGCGGTCGAGTGGATTATGAGTATATGAGTTACAAGGTGCCGAACCCTTCTACCTGTGGAGGGGGGTGGCTTATATAGAGTGCGCCAGGACCCCAGCCAGCCCACGTAGGAGAGGGTTTAAGGTGAGTTAAGTCTGGGGCGTTACTGGTAACGCCCCACATAAAGTGTCTTTACTATCATAAAGCCTACTTAATTACAGGCCGTTGCAGTGCGGAGTGCCTCTTGACCTCCTGGTGGTCGAGTGAGTCTTCGTGGTCGAGTCCTTCAAGTCAGTCGAGTGAGTCCCTCGTTGGTCGACTGGAAGGCGACCTCTTCTAAGGGTGTCCTTGGGTAAGGTACTTAGATCAGGTTCGTGACCCTACCCTAGGTACATGACCCCATCATTAGCCCCCGAATGGATTGAGGCTTCGAGTGAGGAAGGAGTTGATGTTGTTTCCGATTAACCTTTGCACACTGGTCGTGCGTTGTTCTGGATCAAAGAATCTCTTCGTCGATAGTGAGCAACTTGTCTTCAGTCGACTCGATCCATTCTCTTCTTTCGTCGAGTGGTCTTTCGGGCTTCGACGATCTCCGAGCGACGGATCGCGAGAAACCCCGCGTCTGACAGACCGATCTGCCGTTCGCGGATTCCGCGGGATGCGAAATTTGGGGACGCGCGCGAAGCGGAGCGGACCGCGACGTTCGGATGGGACGGGACATAGACGCCTCGATCTCCGTGCCGCTTTCTTCGCCACGTATCCCGTCTGCATAACTGTTCCTGGATATGATTAGATCGACCGGGCCCACCTGTCATCCACTCGGAAGGGACCTTATAAATGCGCCCGGCGAGGATTTCTGTACTGTGCCTCAGCATTCTCTCTCTCTCTCTGCTCCCTTCGTCCCCGTCCAGCGCGCTCGCCCTCGCTCCCGCACAACTTCCCTTCGCGCATCTCGCCGGCAACCATGGCCAAGGAGAAGACGGCGGCGCTGGAACGTGCGAAGAAGGCGTCGGCGCCGGAGAAGGCAAAGGGGAGATCTACCAGCCGCAGCGGGTCCTCGTCCAGATCCCGCCTGCCGAAGGGCTGGGTCCAAGGAGACTGGATCCAGTCGACCATCACAGAGAAAGACCTCCTCGATATGGCCAACGAGGGCTTGATCCCTCATGGAGCTGCGAGGCTTCCGGGGAAGGAGTGGCAGCCCCAGCCAGAAGAGGGTGAGTGTGTGCTCTTGGCCACCCATGTTGATCCTGGATTTTCCTTGCCGCCGAGTATTTTCTTCCGTGGCTTCTTGAATTTCTTTGGAGCGCAGCTCCACCACTTTACCCCAAACTCTATTGCCTATCTTGCCGCGTTCGTGTCCATGTGTGAGGGTTTCCTGGGCTGTCGACCGCACTGGGGTTTGTTCAAGCATATATTCACGTGTCTCTCTCAGACCGTGAAGAAGGCGAGCCCAGGTGATGAGAGAACCTGAGTCGTCCAAATGTGTGGGGGTCTGGGGATCCAGGTGAGGAATAAGAGCACCTTCCCGCCCATGACCTTTCCCGAGTCAGTCAGAGGCTGGCAGTCGACCTGGTTCTACTGCCAGGACCAGTCGACGCCGGGACAGTCGAGTGGACTCCCACAGTTTACCATGGACCGAGTGAACAAGCCCTCCTCTCTAAAGTTGATTCCGGAGGAGAAAGCTGACGTGAAGATGTTGATGGAGCGCGTGGTGCAGTTGGTTCGGGAGGGAGTGACGGGCATGGACCTCCTGGAGGTCTTCCTCACGCGTCGCATCCAGCCCCTTCAGTTCCGGAGCCACTGCATGTGGTTGTACTGTGGGACTGAAGACGAGACTCGAGTCCATCCAGAAGCAGTCGACGATGTCACTCTGGAAAGATGGATGGTAGTCGTTACCGGAAACAAGGACAACCCACGCGGAGCCAGAAGGATTCCTCCACTCGACCACAACAGTGATCCAAACAAGGTACACTTGCTCTGCTCTCCACTGCGTTCTTGTCGCATTCATTTCTGTTTATCCTGCCGACTGGTCGACTGATCCTTGTCTTGATATCTGCTAGGCTCTCACCGAGCTGTACTCGATGCCCAATGGGGCACAAGCTCCGACTGAGGAGGGTGAGGCGAGTGGGGGCGAGAGCCAGGACGAGGAGGAATGGGACTCGGACGTTGCAGAGGATGATGATGATGATGATGATGATGATGACAGTGATGAAGATGATGTTGAAGACGAGGAGGAAGAGGAGGAGGAGGTCGTACCACCGCGCTCGGAAAGGCGGTCGAAGCTTGTCCACGACCCTTCGACCGAACGTGGTAAGGGCGTTGCGACCGCCGCTCAGTCGACCAAGCGCCCTCGGACCACCTCTCCGGTGCTGACTGAAAAGGCGCCGAAGCAGCCCAGGGCGGCCTCGTCGAAGTCGATCAAGCTCCTGCCGAAGATGAAGGTGTCCATCCCCACCATATCAGGGTAATCGTGCTGCTTAAGTCTTCTTATTTTGTGTGAACTTTGTCTCTGGTCGACGCTGAAGTTAGTCGACTGATCCTTTGGAGTTGCAGTGCTGCTACTTCTGAAACCTCAGCCCGGGCTGATGACCACGAGATGGAGGACGCAGCAACTTCGAAACCAGGTACTGTATTCTTAACGCCGTTCTTAGTCGACTGACTCGCGATCTCTGATCCTGATTCTTCTCCGTAGCTCCACCCAATGTTGTTATCAATCTCCCTGATGATGATGAGGATGAAGAACCACTAAAGCGCAGGAGGAGTCGGAAAGCGTCCGCCAATAAGGTGCCTCAGGATGTGACGGCGCCTGAGATTCTGACTGCGGAGGAAGAGAACACCACTCGACACACGGTGTCCTTCGCAGATCCATTGACGAGTGCTCAGCAGCCCTCCCTCTTCACGACGCACCACGTCCCAGAGGACCAAGCTGGCGTGGCGAAAGAAGCGATACGCCAGGCGGGAATCATGATGGAGCAGTTGAAGACCATCCGGGATGCGAGCCAGGCAGCTTATGACGCCAGTTCTGCCCTCCAAAGCAATGTCCAGGTCAGTCGACCATCGTTTGTTCTGTTGGATATGCTACCAAAAACTTTTCCTTTCCGGAATTTATAGTAGTCACCCATTGGGTGTGTCGATTAAACTCCGTGTTAGCGGGGGCACGCTGAGTGCACCCGCTGGGTGTAGTCCCCAAGGCTAAGGTCGACTGCTGGCAGTCGGCCTTAGGCTTTATGATGTCAATCTTTCTGTCAGTCGACTATGTCGACTGGATTTCACAAACCGGTGGGGGCACGCTGAGTGCACCCACTGGGTGTAGTCCCCGAGACTGTGGTCGACTGCTTGCAGTTGATCACAGTCTTAGAGAATGCATCTCGCTCTTTTTTTTTGGAGGTCGACTGGTCGACTTTGTCTTCAACAGAATTAGTGGGGGCACGCTGAGTGCACCCACTGGGTGTAGTCCCCGAGACTACGGTCGAATGCTTGTATTCGGTTGTAGTCTTAGAAACGTGTGTTTTTTCCTTTTTCACTCGGAAGTGAATTATATTTGACATTTAGTCGATTGGTTCTTCGCAGAACTCTTGTGATCTTGTGGCTCGCTACTCTGAGCTGGAAAACAAGCACACTCAACTCGAGCTGAGCTTGAAGCTGGTTCAGGAGAAGCTGACGAAGGCAAAGGAGGATACCGAAGGTATGTTTGGTGAGACCCTGACGGCTGCTTCTCCCCTTGTTTGTTTCAAAATCTGATCTTGCTGTAACTTACAGGTAAGGTAAGGGAGGCCCAGCAGAAGAAAGACCTCGAACTAGCTGAGAAGATCAAGCTTGCTGACGAGAAGTTAGCTTCAGTCACCAAGCTTGAACAAGACAATACCAATCTGAAAGCTGCTCTTGGGATCGCCAACAAGGAGGTCAGTCGACTAAAAACTGATAAAGCTGCCCTGACCGACCAAGTCAATAAGTTGACTGGGAAGAAAAACGATCTAGAAGCCTTCCTGAGTGGTCTTGCCAAGAAGCTGTTTCTTATGCTTGAAGGTAAACCTCTATGCTTGGCAAACATTTCCAATTGTGGTTTTTCCATTCGACCATCCCCTTGACTTTAGTGATCATCCTTGCAGAATTTTGTCAAAACTTTGAAGAAGAAACTAGCCGGCTGGAGCCAAACCTCGACCCCGTCAATTCTCCGGTGAACGACGAAGTTGCCATGGATGTTTTCCGACTGGAGTCTCATGTTGCAGCTGTCGTGGACTATCTCGCAAGGCTGAAGGCCGCCACATCTCGCATCGACTCGACGCTCTGGCCTGAGGAGACACTTCAGAATGACCTTGAGTCGCTGATGGCCCGCTTGAACACGATCCCTGGTCGAGTGCAGGAATGGAAGAAGTCATCGGCTCGGTGTGGTGCAGATGTTGCTCTGTGTCTGTCCCGAGTCCACTGTAAAGACGCGCGAGAAGAGAAGCTGGCGGCTCTTCGGGTGGCCAACTCCAAGAAACACGACTTCAGGTCCTTTATGGAAACTTTCCTTGCAGCTGCCACTCGGATCGCCGACGGAATCGACCTTGATGAATTCGTTGCACCTTCCAGCCCTCCTCAGGAGGGGTAAAAAACTTCTTCTGGCTCGACGCTTTAAATTTGCCTCGGTATGCCGAGTGGAATTGTAACCGATAAACCTTAACAGGCTTAACGCCTGAGCACTTTCGGTTCCTTTAGATATCGATTCAAACTTAAATTTGGTGCTTGAATACGATTGCCTTTGGCTCGAAATGTCTTTCGCAGGTTCAAAGCAAGGCGCCTTTACAGCAATCGACTTATTCTTTAGTCCACTTAGGCGAGCACTGGGCTGCGGCTAAGCCTCCGAGTGGAAGCCCGGCTTACCACTCGGTAGGATTTCTATAACTTAGGCGAGCACAGGGCTGCAGCTAAGCCCCCGAGTGAGAGGTTTGCTCTGCACTCGGTAGGATTTTTATAACTTAGGCGAGTGCTTGGACTGCAGCTAAGCCCCCGAGTGAGAGGGTCGCTCTTCACTCGGTAGGATTTTTGTAACTTAGGCGAGCACATGGCTGCAGCTAAGCCTCCGAGTGAAAGTCTGGCTTACCACTCGGTAGGATTTTGATAACTTAGGCGAGTGCTTGGACTGCAGCTAAGCCCCCGAGTGAGAGGGTTGCTCTTCACTCGGTAGGATTTTTGTAACTTAGGCGAGTGCTTGGACTGCAGCTAAGCCTCCGAGTGAAAGTCTGGCTTACCACTCGGTAGGATTTTTATAACTTAGGCGAGTGCTTGGACTGCAGCTAAGCCCCCGAGTGAGAGGGTTGCTCTTCACTCGGTAGGATTTTTGTAACTTAGGCGAGTGCTTGGACTGCAGCTAAGCCTCCGAGTGAAAGTCTGGCTTACCACTCGGTAGGATTTTTATAACTTAGGCGAGCGCAGGGCTGTAGCTAAGCCTCCGAGTGAAAGTCTGGCTTACCACTCGGTAGGATTTTGATAACTTAGGCGAGTGCTTGGACTGCAGCTAAGCCCCCGAGTGAGAAGTTTGCTCTCCACTCGGTAGGATTTTTATAACTTAGGCGAGCGCAGGGCTGCAGCTAAGCCTCCGAGTGAAAGTCTGGCTTACCACTCGGTAGGATTTTGATAACTTAGGCGAAATGGATTCGCAGCTAAGCCCCCGAGTGGGAGTCTGGCTCACCACTCGGTAGGATTTTTACAAACTTAGGCGAAACGGATTCGCAGCTAAGTCACCCACTGAGGGGGAATTTTATTGGACAAAAATAAAAAGTGACAGAAATTATGGAGGAACTATGACACTATTATTTTGAGGTCCATGAACTACAGAAGTACTTTATTGCAACTCATCCGAGTGATAAAACTTAAGTATAAAATGGGCGGAGTAGCTCCGCGTTCCAAGCTCGGGGCTCGTCGATATTATGCTCGACGTTGTAAAGACGGTACGCCCCGTTGTGGAGAACCTTGGTGATGATGAAGGGGCCTTCCCAAGAAGGAGCAAGCTTGTGTGGTTTGTGCTGATCCACTCGGAGAACTAAATCTCCTTCTTGGAAGGCTCAACCTCTCACATTTCTGGCGTGGAAACGACGCAAATCTTGTTGGTAGATGGTCGACCGGATCAGAGCCATCTCCCTTTCTTCCTCTAAAAGGTCGACTGCGTCCTGCCGCGCTTGTTCAGCCTCTGCTTCGTTGTAGATTTCAACTCGAGGAGCATTGTGGAGAAGATCACTCGGCAAGACTGCTTCAGCTCCGTAGACCAAGAAGAATGGAGTTCTTCTGGTCGACCGATTAGGTGTGGTCCGCAGCCCCCAAAGCACTGAGGGAAGTTCGTCGACCCAAGCTCCAGCCGCGTGTTTGAGATCCCGCATCAGTCGAGGCTTCAATCCCTTAAGAATCAGTCCATTAGCTCGCTCTGCTTGTCCATTCGACTGCGGATGGGCGACTGAAGCGTAGTCGACCCGTGTGCCTTGGGAGTTGCAGAAAGCTCTGAATTCCTCTGAGTCAAAGTTCGACCCATTATCCGTAATGATGCTGTGCGGGACTCCATATCTGAATATTAGTTCCCTGATGAAGCTAACAGCAGTACCGGTGTCAAGGCTCTTGATTGGTTTAGCCTCGATCCACTTGGTGAACTTGTCGACTGCCACCAGTACATGCGTGAAGCCACTTCGTCCTGTTCTCAAAGGACCGACCATGTCCAGTCCCCATACTGTGAAAGGCCAGACGAGTGGGATGGTCTTCAGGGCCGACGCAGGCTTGTGCGACATATTCGAGTAGAACTGACATCCCTCGCACTTATCCACTATCTCTTTTGCCATCTCATTCGCCTTTGGCCAGTAAAATCCGGCTCGGTATGCTTTGGCCACGATGGTCCGAGAGGACGCATGATGATCACAGGTCCCCGAGTGAATATCATTGAGGATGAGTCGACCTTCTTCTGGTGTTATGCACTTCTGACCAATTCCAGTCGCGCTTTCTCTGTATAATTGTCCTTTGATTACGGTAAAGGCCTTAGATCGACGGACGATCTGTCGAGCCTCTTCCTCATCCTCCGGAAGCTCTTTTCTCCACTAAATCCGAGTCGCCATAGACCATCAGGCGACGGACGCCGAGTGAAATGGCCATGCGCAACCCATATAAGAGGGCCTCATATTCTGCCTCATTGTTGGAGGAATCAAAGTGAATCTGGAGCACATATCTGAGCTTATCTCCTCTGGGGGAAACCAGGACAACCCCAGCACCGGAACCATTCAACATCTTAGAGCCATCAAAGAACATGGTCCAATGCTCCGAGTGAACTTCAGTCGGCTGCTGCTGTTCAATCCACTCGGCGAGGAAATCTGCTATTGCCTGGGACTTAATGGCTTTCTTTGCCTCAAACTTGATATCAAGGGGAAGAAGTTCAATCGCCCATTTGGCCACTCGACCAGTTGCATCTCTGTTGTGCAAAATCTCTGATAGTGGAGCGTCGCTGACGACTGTGATGGAATGATCAGAAAAATAATGAGCAACCTTCTTTGTGGTCATGTATATTCCATACACAAGCTTCTGATAATGAGGATATCTCTGCTTGGATGGAGTCAAGACTTCAGACAAATAATACACTGGGCGCTGAACTTTGAGAGCTTTTCCTTCTTCTTCCCGCTCGACCGTAAGCACAGTACTGACAACTTGTCCTGTGGCTGCGATATAGAGCAACAGAGGCTCTTTGCTGACTGGAGCAGCAAGCACCGGCTGGGTGGAGAGCAGAGCTTTTAGCTCGGCAAACGCTGCATCAGCTTCTGGAGTCCACTCGAACTTGTCTGTCTTCTTCATCAGTCGGTAAAGAGGCAATGCCTTTTCTCCGAGTCGTGAGATGAATCGACTTAATGCGGCCAAGCATCCAGTAAGCTTCTGGACATCGTGCACTCGCACAGGGCGTTTCATTCGGAGAATAGTGCCAATCTTCTCTGGGTTAGCGTCGATTCCCCGTTCGGAAACAAGAAAACCGAGTAACTTGCCACCAGGAACTCCAAATGTGCACTTTGATGGATTGAGCTTGATATCATATCTTCTGAGGTTGGCAAATGTTTCGGCGAGATCAGCGAGCAGGTCGGAACCTTTTCGTGACTTGACAACGATATCATCCATATATGCTTCCACATTCCGACTGATTTGAGTGAGAAGACACTTCTGAATCATTCGCATAAATGTGGCTCCGGCATTCTTGAGGCCGAATGGCATGGTGATATAGCAGAAGCACCCGAATGGAGTGATGAAAGCTGTTTTTACCTCGTCGGGTCCGTACAGACGGATCTGGTGGTACCCGGAGTAGGCATCTAAAAAAGATAGCCTCTCGCATCCCGCGGTCGAGTCAACAATTTGATCTATGCGAGGGAGAGGAAAATGATCTTTCGGGCAGGCCCGGTTGATGTGCTTGAAATCAATGCACATTCGGAGCGACTTGTCCTTCTTGGGAACCATGACGACATTAGCGAGCCACTCGGAGTGGTATATCTCTCGGATAAATCCTGCCGCCAATAGTCGAGCCACTTCTTCACCAATGGCTTTTCTCTTCTGGACGGCGGACCGCCGAAGATGCTCTTTGACTGGTTTTGCAGACGAGTCGACTCTTAGGCGATGCTCAGCCAGTCCCCTGGGAACACCTGGCATGTCAGCGGGCTTCCATGCAAAAATGTCCCAGTTCTCACGGAGGAACTAGATGAGCGCTTCTTCCTATTTTAGGTCGAGTGTTGTGGAGATGCGGGTCGGAGCTGCATCGGGGTCGGTCGGGTGAATGTGAACAGGCTTCGTCTCACTGGACGACTGGAATGCAGACTCTGTGGCGGGTTTCTTTGATCGCAGCAAGTCACTCGGATCTGCGTTTTGCTTGTATTCCTCAAACTCGACCGCCGTCACCTGGGAATCGGCAATCTTGGAGCCCTTCTGAAAGCACTCTTCTGCCTTTTTCCTATCACCGGTGACAGTGATCACTCCTTTGGGGCCGGGCATCTTCAATTTGAGGTACACGTAACATGGTCGAGCCATGAACCGTGTGTAAGCTGGTCTCCCCAAGATGGCATGATATGCACTCTGAAAATCCACGACCTCAAACGTCAACTTTTCTTTGCGAAAATGTTTCGAATCACCAAACACCACATCCAAAGCTATTTGGCCGAGTGACTCGGCCTTCTTCCCTGGTATAACTCCATGAAAGCTCATGTTACTAGTGCTCAGTCGGGACATCGGAATGCCCATTCCTTTCAGTGTGTCTGCATACAACAAGTTCAGCCCACTTCCACCATCCATCAGCACCTTTGTCAGTCGAGTGCCTTCGACAACTGGATCGACCACCAAAGCTTGCCTCCCAGGGGTGGCAATATGAGTCGGGTGATCAGATTGGTCGAATGTGATGGGTATTTGAGACCATTTCAGATAATTTGCTTTTGCTGGGGCAACCATGTTCACCTCTCGGTTAATGACTTTCAGTCGACTCCTACTTTCCACATCTGCAAAGATCATCAGAGTGGAGTTGATATGCGGATATCCTTCCTCACTGTCCTCCTTGTCTTCGGCCTTGTCTGACTCCTTCTCCTTGTCCTTAGACTGTTTTCCCTGAAACTGCTGGATCAGGAGTCGACATTGGCGAGTGGTGTGCTTCGGGTAGATGATATTCCCCTCTTCGTCTTTCTTCGTATGGATGTGACATGGCATATCCATTACGTCGTTCCCTTCTTTATCCTTTACCTTCTTGGGGTTCCAGGATCCTTTTGGTTTCCCCTTAAACTTTCCCTGAGTCACGGCCAGAGCCTCTCCAGGAGCTGCTGGTTCAGCCTTCTGCTTATGTTTCCGACTGGTGTTTCCTTTTTCCGACTGACTCGGTTTGTGTTTGCCGCTTCGGAGTCGGTCTTCTTCTTCGCCGTTGGCGTACTTGGTAGCAATCTCCATCATCCGACTCAAGGTCATGTCACCGGTTCGACCAAACTTCAAACTCAGTTCTCTGTTCTTGACACCATCTTTGAAGGCGCAAACTGCCTGATGATCGGACACATTCTCCACAGTGTGGTGCAAAGTGATCCACCTCTGAATATACTCTCTGAGAGTCTCATTAGCCTTCTGCACGCAGACTTGCAACTCTGTCAATCCAGCTGGTCGCTTGCAAGTTCCTTCAAACGTTTTAATGAACACTCGGGACAGATCTTCCCATGTGTAAATGCTGCTAGGAGGTAATTGAGTCAACCATGCCCTGGCAGAACCTTCCAGCATGAGGGGCAAATGCTTCATGGCCACCTCGTCGTTCCCACCGCCAATCTGAACTGCCACTCGGTAATCTTCAAGCCAAGTTTCAGGCTTAGACTCACCAGTGAACTTGCTGACTCCTGTTGCCAACCTGAAATTGGGAGGGATAACTGCGGCTCTGATAGCTCTGCTGAAACATTCAGGACCAGAAACATGCACTCGACTGCTTGTGTGTGCATCTCTGTCGAGTCCACCTCGATGGGCTCTGTTCCGGTCGACCATACCTTGCACGATAATGGATCGCGCGTCGAAGCCTGGTTCTCTGGGGTCGACTGGAACCCTTCGCCCTGTACTGTACTGACGCCTGTCATCTTGCTGCCGAGGAGCGTAAGACCCACCCCTCGGAGGGGAATTGGGCGCTCGACGCCTATCATCTCGGTCGAGTCGGTCACCATATTGATCTCGCCGATTCTCGCGCCCTTCACGCCGCGGAGGCGATCTGGGGCTGTGAGCCAACTGAACCGTATTCGCAGTGATGGATCGACTGTGAATTCTGTTGCGCGACTGAGACACGGCTGAATTCTGATCTCCTGCTGCCCGGAGCAGATCCCTGATGTGCAGCAAACCTCTACCAGCTTCCGACTTCGAAGGCTGGATGGACTCTGCTATACGGGTCGCAGCTGCTAAATTCTGAATTGGGGTTCGATATACCTAAGTCGGCGGGAAGAGTTGACGTCGACTGGTGTCGGGAACTCGTTGCCGCGCGCGCTCGTCGAGTGCTCGCTGAAGGTTCTCCAGTCGAGTGCGCTCGGCCAAATTGGCCAGACGCGCCTCCTCCAAGGCACGAGCCTCGGGGGTTTCTCCTGCGATGGGAGTACGCAGGGCATCCACGTTCCTGCGGCGAAGTTCCTCTCTTTGCAGAGAGTCGAGTGGCTCGGGCTGGTACTCTTCGTGGTGTCGTGCGGGGTCGCCTCCGTCACCTGCTCCATCATCACGGGCGAAGCCAGGGGGACTGCGGGGCCCGTCGACCATCAAGATTTCCGCCGCTGGATCACTGCTACCGCACTCGGATGCAGTCTCTACGGAGCCAGTCGACAGATCGAATAAGCCGTAGAGAGATTCGTCGGGCTCGATTGCCGCAACTTGGGTGGTGGCCGATTGGCGAGCCACCGCGTGCCTCACCCATCGCTGAAGCCTCGACTGGCCCGAGCGCTTGCGCTGGCGGGAGACCGGGAGGGTGGACGATGGAGGAGTCGACCGATACTGGGTCGACGGTTGCCGCAGCAGAACGCCGCGGACACATGCGCGAAAATGCGTCGCACCGTGGACGGGGAGCGCATCTACGTCGAGTGGAGCCTCCTGGAGCCACGCGGAGTCGTCGGCGATGAAGGTGAGAGTGCCGAGACGGATCTCTTGACCCCCGACCAAAACTCCAGCAGACACCATGATGAAAGTACTCGGAAGAATCGCAACTTCTCCACAAAATCGCTAAAACACCTGCCCCACGGTGGGCGCCAACTGTCGTGGTTCTAAGCCTGACAGTAGAGTGGGGGGTAGGTATGGAGAGGCAAGGTCCTAGCTATGGAGAGGTTGTAAACACAAGGGATGTACGAGTTCAGGCCCTTCTCGGAAGAAGTAATAGCCCTACGTCTCGGAGCCCGGAGGCGGTCGAGTGGATTATGAGTATATGAGTTACAAGGTGCCGAACCCTTCTACCTGTGGAGGGGGGTGGCTTATATAGAGTGCGCCAGGACCCCAGCCAGCCCACGTAGGAGAGGGTTTAAGGTGAGTTAAGTCTGGGGCGTTACTGGTAACGCCCCACATAAAGTGTCTTTACTATCATAAAGCCTACTTAATTACAGGCCGTTGCAGTGCGGAGTGCCTCTTGACCTCCTGGTGGTCGAGTGAGTCTTCGTGGTCGAGTCCTTCAAGTCAGTCGAGTGAGTCCCTCGTTGGTCGACTGGAAGGCGACCTCTTCTAAGGGTGTCCTTGGGTAAGGTACTTAGATCAGGTTCGTGACCCTACCCTAGGTACATGACCCCATCACTTGGCACCTCTAGAACTCATACATTCTGATCTTTGTGAGATGAATGGTGTATTGACAAAAGGTGGAAAGAGATATTTCATGACTTTGATTGATGATGCGACTAGATTTTGCTATGTTTATTTGTTGCAAACTAAAGATGAAGCATTAGACTACTTTAAAATCTATAAAGCTGAAGTTGAAAATCAACTAGAGAGAAAGATCAAGCGTCTTAGGTCCGATCGTGGTGGAGGGTATTTTCCAAAAGTTTTTGATGAATTTTGTGAGGAACATGGTATTATTCATGAGAGGACACCTCCCTATTCACCTCAATCAAATGGAGTGGCCGAGAGGAAAAACCGCACATTGACTGACTTGGTGAATGCCATGTTAGACACTGCTGGTTTATCTAAGGCATGGTGGGGGGAGGCTCTATTGAGTTCATGTCATGTCCTGAATAGAGTTCCCAACAATAATAAAGAGAAAACCCCTTATGAGGAGTGGGTTGGGAGAAAACCATCACTTTCTTATTTGCGCACTTGGGGATGTTTGGCAAAGGTCAATATTCCTATTCCTAAGAAACGCAAACTTGGACCAAAGATAGTGGATTGTGTCTTTCTAGGGTATGCTCAACGGAGCATTGCTTATAGGTTTTTAGTGGTAAAATCTGAAGTACCTGATATGCATGTTGATACTATAATGGAATCTCGTGATTCAACATTTTTTGAGAACATATTTCCTATGAAAGATATGCATAGCATTGCTAGATTTTCTTCTGAGATAATTCCTGAATCTAGTACAACTGACGAATATTTCGAACAATCACATGAGGAAGTCCTTGAGAAGGATAACAATGAAGTTCCTAGAAGGAACAAGAGACAAAGGATTGCAAAATCCTTTGGTGATGATTTCATTGTATACCTTGTGGACGACACACCCAAGACGATTGAAGAAGCATATGCATCTCCGGATGTAGATGATTGGAAAGAAGCTGTTCATAATGAGATGGACTCAATTCTTTCTAATGGAACTTGGGAACTAACTGATAGACCATATGGTTGTAAACCTGTGGGCTGTAAGTGGGTGTTCAAAAGGAAGCTAAAGCCTGATGGTACTATTGATAAGTACAAGGCGCGGCTAGTGGCCAAGGGCTACACTCAGAAAGAAGGCGAAGATTACTTTGACACCTATTCACCCGTTGCTAGAATGACCACCATTCGAGTGTTACTTTCCTTGGCTGCCTCTTATGGTCTTATCATTCATCAAATGGATGTAAAGACAGCTTTTCTCAATGGAGAGTTGGAAGAGGAGATCTATATGGATCAGCCTGACGGGTTTGTGGTAAAGGGTGAAGAGAGAAAGGTGTGCAAGTTGTTAAAATCTTTGTATGGTCTGAAACAGGCACCTAAGCAATGGCATGAGAAGTTTGAAAGAACTTTGACTTCTGCAGGATTTGTCATTAACGAGGCTGATAGGTGTGTTTACTATCGCCATGGTGGGGGCAATAGTGTCATATTATGTTTGTATGTGGACGACATACTGATCTTTGGTACAAACATTAATGCAATTAATGAGGTCAAGTCTTTTCTATCAAAAAGTTTTGACATGAAAGATCTGGGAGAAGCCGATGTAATTCTAAACATCAAACTTATTAAGGATGAGAGTGGGATTACATTAACGCAATCTCACTATGTTGAGAAGGTCTTGAACCGATTCGGTTTTATGGATAGCAAGCCTTCTCCAACACCTTATGATCCCAGCGTGACACTTAGAAAGAACAAGAAAGAAACGAGAGATCAATTAAGATACTCTCAAATTGTCGGTTCACTCATGTACTTAGCTAGCGCTACAAGACCAGATATCTCTTTTGCTGTGAGCAAACTGAGTAGGTTCATGTCCAACCCGGGTGATGATCATTGGCATGCACTAGAAAGGGTCTTGCGCTATCTGAGAGGTACTATGAGTTACGGAATTACTTATTCAGGGCATCCTGCTGTGCTAGAAGGATATAGTGATTCAAATTGGATCTCCGATGTTGATGTACTTTACGCAACAAGTGGGTATGTATTTACTCATGGTGGTGGCGTTGTGTCATGGAGGTCTTGCAAGCAAACCATATTGACGAGGTCAACTATGGAAGGAGAATTAACTGCTTTGGACACAGCTACTGTTGAGGCAGAATGGCTCCGTGAGCTCTTGATGGACTTGCCGGTTGTTGAAAAACCTGTACCGGCTATTCTTATGAATTGTGATAACCAAACGGTTATCGCTAAAGTGAACAATTCTAAAGATAATGCAAAGTCATCAAGACACGTGAAAAGACGTTTGAAGTCTGTCAGGAAGTTGAGAAACTCCGGAGTAATAACTGTTACGTATATACAAACAGACAAAAACCTGGCAGATCCCTTTACAAAGGGACTACCACGAAATGTGATAGATATTGCATCGAGGGAGATGGGTATGAGACCCATAGATGTTACACCATAGTAGTAACCCAACCTTTGTGACCGGAGATCCCGTGAATTAGGATCTGGGAAGAACAAGCTATTGGTTAACTGAGGAGAGTAATAACTTATGATCGTCTCCAAGTGAAGATGCAAAACTCTCAGAGCTATAAGTCTCAGATCTGTAAGGCAGGTCGGCAACATGCCTTAATGTGGTTCTATTGGCTATAATTAGCAAAGATGCTGTCCTACAGAGCAGTCTTGAAAGAACACACCTATATGAGTTCTGACTGTAAATGTTGCAGTCTATGAGATTTGGGTGATCTCTAGTAAACTCACGAAGAGACCAGGGAGTATGACGTATAAGCTCCAAACCGCGGGGTAGCCTACTGGCGGTCAGGTACTGGTTAAGACTTTGAGTGAAACCTGTTCACACAAAACTAGCAATTCAAGGCATAGTCCATTGTCAAGTTGTGAATGGATGTAGCTTAAAGTTCTAGGCAGAAGTTCAACTTAACAGTCTCTGCTGAAACACTGGTATATTAAACAAGTGGTGAGAGAAGGCAAATCTCTAAATGGGTATTTGAGATCTGGTGGGGGATTGTTAGAATTAATGGGCTAGGCCCATAGCAATTTCTGAAATCTCAAAGCCCATGTGTAAAATGGCAAGTGGTGGTGCTAAGTTTAGTCCCACCTTGGAAGTTGAAGAAGAGTTGGACCTCTTTATATAGTGGGTTCTCTCCACCACTCTAAGTGGTGTGTGAGAAGAGAAAGGGAAAACCACACTCGTGCGCTCGCTCGCCTCGCCTCGCCTCGCCTGGCCTGGCCTGGCCTGGCCGGGCCAGGCCGGGGCGTGGCGAGGCGAGGCGGCGCGTACATGCGACATGCGCGTGAATGGTCCGCCGAAGTCCGGTCCGTCTCCTTGCAGGAGCGCAGCTTCCTTTTGCCGTTTTATTTTTATGTCTTGGCAGACAAGTTTTTGATTTCTTGTCCGATAAGTATACGAATTAGAAACCGAGTCGGTTTGGGATTGTGGTCGCGACACAATACCGCCTCTGGTCCTAATATATATACAGCTACCGGCTGCGGCCAGAGACACACCGAAAAACACCTAGGGTTTTGCCTCATCTCACAACTTGCGCCGCCATTGTAGTCTACTCCATCCCAAACGCCCGCGTGCATTGGCGCGTGGGAGAGCAGGTCTCCGGAACCGTTCGTCTTTGCGATCCTGCACCGGGAGAGGACGAATTAGGTTTTTGGGAAGCGCTGTGCGCGACTGCTCAAATTCGTTATCACGGGTCGTCTTCCGTCCAAGTCGGGCGGTGCTACTCATCGTCGTATTCATCACCGTCAGCAGCAGATCGTCGCCAACATCGTCATCAACACTGTCGCACCCATAATAGCTAACGATCAGTATGTCCAACATCCTCTGTTCATGTCTGTTTCTACAGCTATTGTTACGTGTTTGCTGCTGTTATGCATGTCTTGCTGTTCTTCTAGTTTGCTAGATTATTGCATGCTAGTATCTCTTCTAGTCATGAATTATTTACTGGAATTAATCATGAACTTGCCTAATATTCCAACAATCCAAAAACCTAATTATAGGCAATTTCCTGAGTTAACTATGGCTGGATTCGTTGATGCACTGAGGCCGGATAAGTTTACCGGTGTGCACTTTAAGAGGTGGCAGGTGAAGACCACGCTCTGGCTTACTGCTCTGAAAGTTTTCCACGCTAGTGTTGGTGCTCCAGAGGGAATGACCGACGAAGATCGGAGAAAATTCCAGGAAGCCAATACTATGTTTGTGGGATGCATTCTGAGTGTTCTTGCTGACCGTCTGTGTGATGTGTACATGCACATAAACGACGGAAAAATTCTGTGGGATGCACTGAATGCAAAATTCGGTGCAACAGATGCAGGCAGTGAATTGTACATCATGGAGAGTTTTCATGACTACAAGATGGTGAATAAGCGTTCTGTTGTTGAACAAGCTCATGAGATACAGTGCATTGTGAAGGAACTTGAACTCCTTAAATGTGTTCTACCCGACAAATTCGTGGCTGGGTGCATGATTGCAAAGTTGCCTCCTTCATGGAGGAATTTCGCCACAACTCTGAAGCATAAGAGACAGGAGATATCAGTTGAAAATCTGATTGCATCTCTTGATGTTGAAGAAAAAGCTCGGGCTAAAGATACCACTGAAAAAGGAGGTGAGGTTCAGCCTACTGCTAACATGGTGCAGAGGTACCCACAGAACAAGAACAAAGGGAAGAACAAACCTGTTTTCAACAAACCTACCAAGACTACTACCTTCAAGAAGAAGAAGTTCAACAAGGCTGAGCTAGAGTGCTATGCCTGTGGGAATCCTGGACACTTTTCCAAGGAATGCCCTGAACATGCAGACCGCAGAGGGAAAACAAGCTCCAAGACTGTCAACATGGTGACCGCTAGCAATACTGATGGGTATGGTAATTTACCTATTGTGCTTTCAGTATTTCAATCATCTTCGTGGTGGATTGATTCGGGTGCTAACGTTCATGTGTGTGCTGACATCTCCCTGTTTACTTCTTATCAGGTCGCAAGGGATTCTTCCGTCCTAATGGGGAATGGGTCACATGCTTCTGTTCGTGGCATTGGCACGGTGGATCTGAAGTTTACTTCGGGAAAGATCGTGCAACTAAGGAACGTGCAACATGTCCCTACTATGAACAAGAATCTAGTTAGCGGCTCCCTTCTATGTCGAGATGGATTTAAGGTAGTTTTAGAGTCCAATAAAGTAATCGTGTCAAGATTTGGACAATTTATAGGAAAAGGCTATGAGTGCGGAGGCTTGTTCCGCTTTTCTCTTTCAGATTTTTGCAATAAGTCAATAAACCAAATTTGTGCTAGTGTTAATGATGATGCAAGTATTTGGCACTCTCGTTTATGTCATATTAATTTTGGTTTAATGTCTCGGCTATCCAGCATGAGTTTAATTCCGAACTTCACAGTTGCCAAAGGTTCTAAGTGCCATAGTTGTGTGCAATCTAAGCAACCTCGAAAGCCTCATAAGGCTGCCGAGGAGAGAAACTTGGCACCTCTAGAACTCATACATTCTGATCTTTGTGAGATGAATGGTGTGTTGACAAAAGGTGGAAAGAGATATTTCATGACTTTGATTGATGATGCGACTAGATTTTGCTATGTTTATTTGTTGCAAACTAAAGATGAAGCATTAGACTACTTTAAAATCTATAAAGCTGAAGTTGAAAATCAACTAGAGAGAAAGATCAAGCGTCTTAGGTCCGATCGTGGTGGAGAGTATTTTCCAAAAGTTTTTGATGAATTTTGTGAGGAACATGGTATTATTCATGAGAGGACGCCTCCCTATTCACCTCAATCAAATGGAGTGGCCGAGAGGAAAAACCGCACATTGACTGACTTGGTGAATGCCATGTTAGACACTGCTGGTTTATCTAAGGCATGGTGGGGGGAGGCTCTATTGACTTCATGTCATGTCCTGAATAGAGTTCCCAACAATAATAAAGAGAAAACCCCTTATGAGGAGTGGGTTGGGAGAAAACCATCACTTTCTTATTTGCGCACTTGGGGATGTTTGGCAAAGGTCAATATTCCTATTCCTAAGAAACGCAAACTTGGACCAAAGATAGTGGATTGTGTCTTTCTAGGGTATGCTCAACGGAGCATTGCTTATAGGTTTTTAGTGGTAAAATCTGAAGTACCTGATATGCATGTTGATACTATAATGGAATCTCGTGATGCAACATTTTTTGAGAACATATTTCCTATGAAAGATATGCATAGCATTGCTAGATTTTCTTCTGAGATAATTCCTGAATCTAGTACAACTGATGAATATTTCGAACAATCACATGAGGAAGTCCTTGAGAAGGATAACAATGAAGTTCCTAGAAGGAACAAGAGACAAAGGATTGCAAAATCCTTTGGTGATGATTTCATTGTATACCTTGTGGACGACACACCCAAGACGATTGCAGAAGCATATGCATCTCCGGATGTAGATGATTGGAAAGAAGCTGTTCATAATGAGATGGACTCAATTCTTTCTAATGGAACTTGGGAACTAATTGATAGACCATATGGTTGTAAACCTGTGGGCTGTAAGTGGGTGTTCAAAAGGAAGCTAAAGCCTGATGGTACTATTGATAAGTACAAGGCGCGGCTAGTGGCCAAGGGCTACACTCAGAAAGAAGGCGAAGATTACTTTGACACCTATTCACCCGTTGCTAGAATGACCACCATTCAAGTGTTACTTTCCTTGGCTGCCTCTTATGGTCTTATCATTCATCAAATGGATGTAAAGACAGCTTTTCTCAATGGAGAGTTGGAAGAGGAGATCTATATGGATCAGCCTGACGGGTTTGTGGTAAAGGGTGAAGAGAGAAAGGTGTGCAAGTTGTTAAAATCTTTGTATGGTCTGAAACAGGCACCTAAGCAATGGCATGAGAAGTTTGAAAGAACTTTGACTTCTGCAGGATTTGTCATTAACGAGGCTGATAGGTGTGTTTACTATCGCCATGGTGGGGGCAATAGTGTCATATTATGTTTGTATGTGGACGACATACTGATCTTTGGTACAAACATTAATGCGATTAATGAGGTCAAGTCTTTTCTATCAAAAAGTTTTGACATGAAAGATCTGGGAGAAGTCGATGTAATTCTAAACATCAAACTTATTAAGGATGAGAGTGGGATTACATTAACACAATCTCACTATGTTGAGAAGGTCTTGAACCGATTCGGTTTTATGGATAGCAAGCCTTCTCCAACACCTTATGATCCCAGCGTGACACTCAGAAAGAACAAGAAAGAAACGAGAGATCAATTAAGATACTCTCAAATTGTCGGTTCACTCATGTACTTAGCTAGCGCTACAAGACCAGATATCTCTTTTGCTGTGAGCAAACTGAGTAGGTTCATGTCCAACCCGGGTGATGATCATTGGCATGCACTAGAAAGGGTCTTGCGCTATCTGAGAGGTACTATGAGTTACGGAATTACTTATTCAGGGCATCCTGCTGTGCTAGAAGGATATAGTGATTCAAATTGGATCTCCGATGTTGATGTACTTTACGCAACAAGTGGGTATGTATTTACTCATGGTGGTGGCGCAGTGTCATGGAGGTCTTGCAAGCAAACCATATTGACGAGGTCAACTATGGAAGCAGAATTAACTGCTTTGGACACAGCTACTGTTGAGGCAGAATGGTTGCGTGACCTCTTGATGGACTTGCCGGTTGTTGAAAAACCTGTACCGGCTATTCTTATGAATTGTGATAACCAAACGGTTATCGCTAAAGTGAACAATTCTAAAGATAATGCAAAGTCATCAAGACACGTGAAAAGACGTTTGAAGTCTGTCAGGAAGTTGAGAAACTCCGGAGTAATAACTGTTACGTATATACAAACAGACAAAAACCTGGCAGATCCCTTTACAAAGGGACTATCACGAAATGTGATAGATATTGCATCGAGGGAGATGGGTATGAGACCCATAGATGTTACACCATAGTAGTAACCCAACCTTTGTGATCGGAGATCCCGTGAATTAGGATCTGGGAAGAACAAGCTATTGGTTAACCGAGGAGAGTAATAACTTATGATCGTCTCCAAGTGAAGATGCAAAACTCTCAGAGCTGTAAGGCTCAGATCTGTAAGGCAGGTCGGCAACATGCCTTAATGTGGTTCTATTGGCTATAATTAGCAAAGATGTTGTCCTACGGAGCAGTCTTGAAAGAACACACCTATATGAGTTCTGATTGTAAACATCGCAGTCTATGAGATTTGGGTGATCTCTAGTAAACTCACGAAGAGACCAGGGAGTATGATGTATAAGCTCCAAACCGCAGGGTAGCCTACTGGCGGTCAGGTACTGGTTAAGACTTTGAGTGAAACCTGTTCACACAAAACTAGCAATTCAAGGCATAGTCCATTGTCAAGTTGTGAATGGATGTAGCTTAAAGTTCTAGGCAGAAGTTCAACTTAACAGTCTCTGCTGAAACACTGGTATATTAAACAAGTGGTGAGAGAAGGCAAATCTCTAAATGGGTATTTGAGATCTGGTGGGGGATTGTTAGAAATAATGGGCTAGGCCCATAGCAATTTCTGAAATCTCAAAGCCCATGTGTAAAATGGCAAGTGGTGGTGCTAAGTTTAGTCCCACCTTGAAAGTTGAAGAAGAGTTGGACCTCTTTATATAGTGGGTTCTCTCCACCACTCTAAGTGGTGTGTGAGAAGAGAAAGGGAAAACCACACGCGCGCGCTCGCTCGCCTCGCCTCGCCTGGCCTGGCCTGGCCGGGCCGGGGCGAGGCGAGGCGGCGCGTACATGCGACATGTGCGTGAATGGTCCGCCGAAATCCGGTCCGTCTCCTTGCAGGAGCGCAGCTTCCTTTTGCCATTTTATTTTTATGTCTTGGCAGACAAGTTTTTGATTTCTTGTCCTGTAAGTATACGAATTAGAAACCGAGTCGGTTTGGGATTGTGGTCGCGACACAATATCGCCTCTGGTCCTAATATATATACAGCTACCGGCTGCGGCCAGAGACACACCGAAAAACACCTAGGGTTTTGCCTCATCTCACAACTTGCGCTGCCATCGTAGTTTACTCCATCCCAAACGCCCGCGTGCATCGGCGCGTGGGAGAGCAGGTCTCCGGAACCGTTCGTCTTTGCGATCCTGCACCGGGAGAGGACGAATTAGGTTTTTGGGAAGCGCTGTGCGCGATTGCTCAAATTCGTTATCACGGGTCGTCTTCCGTCCAAGTCGGGCGGTGCTACTCATCGTCGTATTCATCACCGTCAGCAGCAGATCGTCGCCAACATCGTCATCAACACTGTCGCACCCATAATAGCTAACAATCAGTACGTCCAACATCCTCTGTTCATGTCTGTTTCTACAGCTATTGTTACGTGTTTGCCGTTGTTATGCATGTCTTGTTGTTCTTCTAGTTTGCTAGATTATTGCATGCTAGTATCTCTTCTAGTCATGAATTATTTACTGGAATTAATCATGAACTTGCCTAATATTCCAACAGAGACGACGGGAACAGCGCCGAGGTCTTGCCAGAGCACGAGTTTTGGCTGGCACGACCCATGGTCACCGCGTGAGCTGGCTCAAGCGGCATGTTCTAAACAGGCCAACCATATCTAGTGGGTATACCTTAGTGCCCGTTGTATATATGAAGAAACAAATTGGTCCAGGGGCAAAGAAGAGATTTGCACCTAGCTCCAAAACATTGCAACAGCAAGGTGTTTGTGCTGAGGTGAGGAGGATAAAAGGGAGGGGGTAGACTCGGGGCTTTGTCATGGCGTGATCAAACACTAAGATGATCACCTCTGTAAATTTTCAGCTCATTAGGATGAATATTTATGGTACTTGCTGTAGAAACCACCATAATGGCCAGAATTAGAGATGATGAAGTTGCACTCACATGAAGAGGCAAGTTGGCTAAAATTGGGCATGGCCCAATTATTTGAAGATATGAAGATGCTCAAAAGTTTCAGGCCATTTGGATGAACCAAACTAGCAGTTGCTTCACGATGCTTTATTCTGACCAGAAACTTGGAAAAATTGCACAGGGCAAATTGTTTGATGAATTGAGCCAAAACTTGGTGGAGAGAGTTGATATGGATAGTAGAATACCCTGGAAAATTTTCAGCTTAAATGAAGCAAGATAAAATATGGTTGCTTCACAAACTGAAAATCTGACCAGAAACTAAGATTTGGGGCTGGGCTCACATATATACATTGCATGAGCTCAAATCTTGTGTAGAGCTTTGATTTGATGATATGAAGGACCATGCAAAATTTCAACTCATTTGGATCATCCTAGCTAGTACTTCCTTCACAAACAATTCCCTCAAACGGGAACTTTGAAAATTTGCTCAGGAATATTCACTAGGCAAATTAAGTTGAATTTTGGCATGAGGCAATTATTTGGACATGAAAAGGTGTCCAAAAAATTTGGGGTCAATTGGGCAAAGGTAAATGGCACTTGCTTCACAAACTGCCATTCAGGACAGAATAGAAAAGGAATTGATTGAGCATGATGAGGAACATGGCAATTGAAATATTTCGCCATATTTGAGGAAGATATGACCCAAGCAATTTATGAGAATTATTTGGGAATTTTAGGAGTGATGGAAATATAGGTTGCTTCACAACCTAGGGCAAATTGGGTTATTCCTTTAATAGAAAAAGGAATATTTCCAAGGAAAAGAATATTGGGGTTGGGCTAGGATGAAAATGGCAAGGTCTTGGGATGTATTTGAGGATGAAAAGCCACTATGGAAAGAAAGAAGAGGTCATCTTCTTCAGTTTCCAGACCACATAGCCACGGAAAAAAAACTCAAGCAAAAATCTCGGAAAATCAAAAGAAAAGAAAGGGCCAAAAATCAGGGTGTGACAGCCATTGACGCTCTTTCGGAGACCACCTGGCCATTCTATCACGAAGATAGCACGAAGAAATCCTCGGGATGATGACAGCGTGCGGTCGGTGGGGGGTCATCCCAGAGGGTATGGAGGGCGTGGAGCACCCAAACCCATTCGCCTTTCAGGTGATCCCGAGCGATGCTAGTTCCAAAGACTCCAAAGGTGAGGAGGAGCTTGACGGCGTGGCCAACGAGGAGGCCCCGAAGGGGGATGAAATGGTGGAGCCTCCGCCAATGGCGAAGAAATGCTGGAAGGCTTTGGCGGGGGAGTAATCGGCCCGGAAGGCAGCAAATGGTGCCGCCTAGTCAAGATCATTGGTATGGGTAGGTTAGTTCTCCGCTCGCAAACGATGTCATACGACGCCGGCTCGTCCTTGGCCCGGCGTCCGATCTTGACGCCATGGTAGTGCGGGGGCGACGCCGTCTCATCCTTGACACAGTGTCCGATCTGGACGCCATGGTTGCGCTTGGGTGATGCCGACTCGTCCTTGACCCGCTGGAGCGGGGACGCTGGCCGGAGTTGGTTTCTCAGGGTGCGTTGTCTGCATTGAAGCGGCGACGCCCGAGAGGTCACGTTCGTCAGCTTCGCCCTCCCATACGATCAAATTGGGGGCATCAATGTCACCCGCTGCATGCTCTAGGTCAGCATGAATGCGGCGCTCGCGTTCGATAAAAAGCACGGGAGAGGCGGTGGTTATTTTGGTGGGACAGGGCAGTCAGACAAGGGTGTGGTAGCCCACAAAGGCCCCGCCCCTATTCTTATTGTTTCTGCAAAGGGCGCCTACGGGCGCGTTAGTTGGGCTCCGCCCATTTCCATTTTTTGCTTCTATTTTAAACGTTCAAAAAAATAATGCAACACCGGACTTCAAACTCGCGACCAGCTTCTTCGAAGAAAATGACGGTAACCCTAGGTCATCGAAGGACTAGTGCTTTCTAAGGTTTTTTTCCTTTATTTTAGTTCTCTCTTCAATCGCGAGAATCCACCGGTATTGGGAAGCTTACACAAGCTTCCCAAACCAGCTTTTTACCGATTCGCTGGTCATTTCGGGGGTGGTTTTATTCCAGTTTTCTTTTTATTTATTTTTTAAACAAATCGTGTTTTAAAAAAACTATGAATGTTTTTCAAATTCAATGAATTTTTTTCAAATTTGATGAACTTTTAAATTCAGATGATTTTTTAAAATCAATGAACTTTTTTCAAATTTGATGAACTTTTTTGAATTGAATGATTTTTTTTTAATTCGGTGAACTTTCCAAATTTTATGAACTTTTTTAAAATTTCCTGTACAGTTTTTAATCACAGATTTTTTTCTAAAGCCAACCAGTCAATTGTTGAAAGATCAACCGTGACCAGTCAGCAGCAAAAGCAAGCAACACCGAAGGGACGTGACCACGCGAGCACACTTGCTTGGGCCGGGCCCAAGAGTGCGCCTGCCGTGGGCGCCGAAACTCCTAGTTGGCGCCTTTGGCGCTGACTAGGAGCTCCTAGGGACCTTTGTGAAAAAAGAAGGGTCGACAAGAAAGAACGGGGATAATATGGCCCATCAGCCCAATGTAACCCAAAAAACAAAGTGTTATTTTTCATAAATCCTTCTTGCAACTTTATTTTTTAGAGTAGACGTAGAAACTTTGAAGCTCGTAGTTTAGCAAGGCTTTCCTTACTAGATCTTGGTAGATATGTGTGGCTTGATGTACCCCCACGATTGTTGTCGAATAAAGAGGAACTAGGTTTACTCAACGCACGGATTACTGATCAAACAGGGCGTTGTAGGCGTCTCATCCAGGAGCTGGCGCACGCAGCAGCTTGGTATGGGCCGACCCAGTTACACGAGTTGGGTGGTCGCCCGCTCGTTGTACGCTCGTTTTACGGTTGTCTGGTCAACGGTTCACTTCGCTAAAAAGAAAAGGTCAACAGTTCACCATTTGAACCAAGAAAAACCATGATTTTAGTTCGCAAAAATCAAAAAAAATATTATGAATTCAAAATGTTCACAGATTATGAAAAGTTCATCAAATTTGGAAAAATAAATGTTTTGAAAAAGTTCACCGAGTTTCAATAAATCATAGAATTTGAAAAAAAATCATCGATTTGAAAAACTTCATTGAATTTGAAAAAATCATCAAATTTGGGAAAAAGTTCACCGAATTTGAAAATAAGTTCATCGATTTTGGAAAAAGTTCATTGAATTTGAAAAAATCGATTCTGGAGTTCATTGATTTTGAAAAAAGTACACCGAATTTGAAAAAAAGTTCAGCAAATTTGAAAAAATAATCAATGTTTTTTTTTGAAAAGTTCATCACTTTGTCTGCAGAAAAAAAAACACGTCTAGACCGTCAAACGAACTAATACAGGCTCATGTTGGATGGCGGCCTATGCCTATGTTGGATGGCTTCGAAGGTCCGAACGTATGCAAGTGATTTGAGGGTCTAAACCGTCAAGCGGATCAATACATGCTCATGTTAGATGGCAACTCATGCCTATGTTGGATGGCTTCAAAGGTCCAGACATATGCAAGTGATTTGAGGGCCGACTTTAGAGATGCCCTGACTACGAGAGCAAGATACGAGCAATAATGTTTCACTACAGAACGAAGACGTATGCAAGTGATTTGAGGGCCGACTTTGGAGATGCCCTGACTACGAGAGCAAGATACGAGCAATAATGTTTCACTACTGAACGAACAGCTCGTGATTTGAGGGTCTAAACCGTCAAGCAAACCAATACATGCTCATATTGAATGGCGGCCCATGCCTATGTTGGATGGCTTCGAAGGTCCAGACGTAGGAAAGTTATTTAAGGGGGACATGGAGTAATTGAGCTCGGGCTCAAACGAGCTCTTTATCTAGGCCCTTCAAAAGTACATCAGGATCTGTGCCATTTGTTTATACTCCTGGCGGTGGGCTGTTAAAAAATGCGGACTGTAGCGTAATACGTATATGACAGGCGCGTGTGGTGGGCCTCGTTTTGACGGGAGCTGGGACGTCGTTTGTCGCTGACGACTTGGGCCGAGGATCAGATAGCGCGTAGACGTCAGATCCGTGGCCCAGGAAGTTTGCTTTCCGTTCCGTGTGTTGGCTTGAGCGGTAATTGAGTGGGTCGTCTGGTACCTTCGACAACACACAGTTGACCTAACTTTGGGAGCTCTCGCAGATTCCGGCGGCGACGGCGGCAGCAGCGACCAGCATGGCAGCAGCCGTAATCCTTCCCCACACTGCCTCTTCGTTCTGTACGCAGCGTAAGTAGTCGTTCTAAATGGATTTTGTTTGGCCTGCCTCAGATCCACGTTCTAAACTCGAGCTCAGAATAGCACTTTCGATTTAAGGGTCAACTTTGAAGATGTGCGCAAGTGATTTAAGGGTGGACTTTGAAGATGCCCTGACTACGAGAGCAAGATACGAGCAGTAATGTTTCACTACTGGACTAACAGCCCGCGACCATGGAGCTAGATAAACCAGCGCACGCACAAGGCTTCACTAAAATTAGTTATCAACTACATCCAGTTACCACTAGGAAATTAATGATAAAAAAGAATGGGTTTAGGCTTATTTTAGCAAGTCTATATATATAGACCTCACATGGCTAGCATAGAACATAGTGGACACACACGGCCAACAAATATAGTCGATACAATGCATGAGATTTTTAGTAATACAAGTTCATTGGCAATGCAACACATCATACGCATCACCCGATGAGGTAGGAAAGACTTCTTAAGCTTTTTTTGTACCGGGGCTTTGACCATGCCTTCGAACAATTTGAACTCAAACTTCTTTCCAGCCTGCACTCAAATTTCGGTAACAAGCTTCTTACTTGCCATCCCTACTTGTTTCAGCAGCATTCGATATTTGCCTGTATAAACGAGAGTAAAAAAATTCTGTTAGATGATATGAAATATCTACTTGCAGAGGTTAAATCATCTAAACATTGACTATAAAAAGCAGAAGACCCATAAACAAATTATTATCCAATTAAATTAAAATTCCAACAACCGCTCTGCTCTTCATCAAAGGAGTACTAACATTAGCAATTTTGTTCACACTATCTCTTTCTGACTGTATTGAGTATTCTTGTCATACAACACCCAGTTTCAGGAACTTGCAAGTTCTCTTCCATTCCATGCAACTCCCTGTGTTTCAAATTCTAGATTTGTCCCAAGTCAAACATTTCTATCTTTAGCCATCAATTCCTAGAAATTTGTACAGTATAATGACTGAGCATAATTGTCATGGTGAATCTAAAAATATAAATCTTATAATCTTGAACTATAGAGTGAATTTCACTTTTTATCCATAGTCTAACATTTGTGACAGCAATTACCCCATTTAATAGGAATTCCTCCTGTTCACCCTATTTAGTCTAACTCTAATATCTGACGAATGGTACAAATATAGGGACAGTACTGAACGCATTCACCAGTTAACATTTCCCATTTAGTGAAACATTTGCCAGTTTATTCAGTTCTATTTGGTAGGACTCGTTCATCAGGTCTACATGGCCATGCGCGACTTCAACAATCCTAGCTGCTTCTACTACGATCTTTGTTGTAGCTACTGTCCTTGCTTCATCGATCGCTTGGCTGAAACCTGAAGAGAGAAGCTAGCGCATGCACGCTTGTCCTGTACATGCATGGCACACAGAAATTTTATGCTACGTACTAGTACTAGAACAAAAACAATAATTACGAAAAATACAACCAAAATACTCTACTTAAGTGGACTACTACTACTAGTGCCCTATTATGCTCTGGCTAGCTCTCGTGTTTAATTCTGTCTGGCTAGCAGAAGGTGAGAACATTGTGGCAGCAACAGTTGCCACACAAAGGTGCAGATGAGGACCTGAGAAGGTAGTCGGATATTAAATATGCCAGGGCAAAATATGTTTCTGATATTGCAAGCCACGTAGAGCTGATAACTCGGTGCAACCTTACAGAATGGGTCAAGTTTAAAAGGGGGTGAAAGCTGACACAACTTTTACTGAATGGGATAAGTGCGAAGAATTTCTGCTAAATGGGCCAATTGTTAAACTAGGGGTTGAAAAATGGAGTTCACACTAAACTATACGCATTTCTAGAAACCGGTAGTTATTAAAGATAGAAAGAAAGGTTTGACTTTGGACAAAACTAGAATGACAACTAATATGAAGAAGAGGGAGACCCTAAATGTACTGCAATTTTTACAGGGGCCACGGATCCACTGCAATATTTCCCCTCAAATAAGCCAACCATAGTGATTGCCGATTTTGTCCCAATACAACTCTCCCTAACAAATGGGCCACGCCTGCCAGTGGGTCATTTTTTTTCCTCTCTCTCATTTGCATCTTTTCGTCGAGGCTGCGGTGGCAGGTGGCGGCGGCGCGGATGTCCAGCAACGGCAGCACAGAAGTCCGGCGGCAGCGGTGGTGTTCCAGCAGGCGGCAGTGGTCCAGTGGCGCGGCGGTCAATGGAGGCGGCGCACTGACATGGCAAGCATTGAAAATTTATGGGGAGGGTTGCAACTCTCCACTATTTGAGGAGATAATTTTTTGGGTTTAGGGAGACTGCTGAAGCAGGTTTTTTGCCTCAACTCTCCCTATACGTGCAATTTCTTGGGAATAGGGAGTAGTTTGCTGAAGATGATACAAGTGTACTACTACTAGTGCACTATTATGCGCTAGCTAGCTCTGGCATTTAGCTGTGTCTGGCTAGCAAATGGTGGGAACATTGTGGCTGCAACAGTTGCCGCACAACGGTGCGGACGAGGACCTGAGAAGGTAGTCGGAGATTAAATATGCTTCTGATATGGCAAGCCACGTAGACCTGATGACTCGGCCCACCTTACAGAATGGGTAATGTTTAAAAGGAGGTGAAAGCTGGCACAACTTTTACTAAATGGGGCAAGTGGGAAGAATTTCTGCTAAATGGGCCAATTGTTAAACTAGGGGGTGAAAAATGGAGTTACACTAAAGACTAAACTATGCGCATTTCTAGAAATCGGTAGTTACAGATAGAAAGAAAGGTTTGTCTTTGAACAAAACTAGAATTACAACTAATATGAGGTACAGGGACCTAAATGTATTGCCATTTTTACAGGATCCATGGAGCCACTGCAACATTTCCCCTCAAATAAGCCAACCATAGGGATTGCCCATTTTGTCCAGTGAAAACAGCTGGGTTAGGCTTACACTTTGCTTATTTTGTGTGCGATGGAAACTTTTCGGTTCCCACAAAAGAAATAAACATTTAATACAAAAGCAAGATTATCTACCAAACAGCTGCACACAACAAAAGAAAACATTGCTTAATTCGTGCAGATAGTGCATCTTATCGTTCTGACAATGGCCCAGGAAATAGTATGGCACGAAAGACGCAATGCATGGAAGCTGAATCCTGGGTATGAGATAACCTACCAATGGTGTGCAATATTTTCCCCTCAAATAAGCCAACTATAGGATTATTTTATTTCCTTGGTGCACATTTGCACCGTTTGAACAATGGCTGTGGAATTATTTTTAATAGGGGTTAGTTACACCACATGGTGTGCAAGATATAGCACATGGCGCACTCATGAAATCATTCATGTGCAACACACCATAAGCAAGCAGAAACTTTGGTCAGGGAACAATGCGGTGAAGTTAAGCGGGACACTGTCTTTACTTTTGTTATTTTGAAACAAATGTTCACTGTCCATAAGTAAGTGCTGAATTTATGGACAGAAACGTAAATGCTAGCGAGATAAATGCAGGCACAATGTTCACTGTCCTCAAACAAATAGAGTAGTTATTTTGAAACAACAAATCAGGTAGATCTAAAGAATACTAGCTGGTAGCTGCACATGATCAAATGAAATAATAAATAATGACCAGAATTGTAATGGATGGAACCCATTCTTTTGTGATATTAACTTGCACAACATAATAAAAACATTGATGTAACAAATCCACATCCACTCAGTAAAAGTACCCAAAGTACTCTCTGCTGCCAGTACAAGTTGGTTTACCTTTGATACTTCAGTTTGTAAATCATTTTGCTACGAAAGGATATGAAAGCTCTTAACGAAATTACCTGGTTGATGAGAAAATGCCCAGATGCTTGGAGATCCCACTCGGAAAGTAGGTGTAAGAATGACCCAGGGGTCTTCCAGAGCCGCCAAAATTAGCCACGCCTTTTACAGCCTTGTTCCTCATATCAAGAGCAATCACACAGGCCTTATCCCCACGGGGATCAGGCATGTGCATAAGGTAAACAACATCACCGTCATGCAAGCTAAGAGCAGGATAGCCTACACGAATTTTCTTCAGGCTTGGCTTGGCATCATCTCCCTCCTGCGGATTAGGTAGCATTTGGGCATACACAGGGCTATCCAATGGTACATCATCTGAGCATCTGATAGTACAGTCCTCCTCCCAGTTGCTACTACCAGAAGTAGAGCCAATGCTTGAAATTTTTATTTTTTTTGTTGCAGCCATCCAACCTTCACATATCAGGGAGCTTCCAGTGTCTGAGCCCGGTCTGACGTTACTGTGCATCTCAAAATACTTGATGTAACCTTGGAGAACAGTGATGTTCCGAACATACAACATATAACCCCTGACTGGATCGGGCGACAGCGGCGAAGGTAGTGGGATGTAGCGAAGACTCTGGTTGTCAAGGAGAAGGTCACAGATGATAATGCCCCGCCTAAGGTCGACCCAACCCACTGAACCAAGCTCCCCTCCAATGGTGATCCCCTTGTTGAAAGAGTGGAACTCAAAATCCTTGGGCGAATCAAGAAGCATCAACTTGATGTTCCATGCCTTTGTCTTGGAGTTGTACAGGTGGAGATTAAAGTGCTCGTCGGTGTAATCCCGATCAATGAAGGCCCAGCGGAGCACGGCGATGAAGAACATCTCTTGGTGGTGGCAGTGCAGTAAGGCAACCTCTTGGTCGTAGATCCTGAAGTAGGGGGGACAGTGGACGAGCTTGACCGACGGCGGCGTCTTCTTGGTGCCGGCCTGGTAGACGAAGTAGCGGATGTTCTCGCCGTACATGTGCAGGCGCTCGGGGCAGATGGTGATGCTGAGCAGGACGAGGTCGTCCTCCGTATAGGAGATCTTGGGGATGTCAGCGAATGCATCGGGCTTCAGATC
This sequence comes from Triticum aestivum, assembly GCF_018294505.1. NCBI lineage: Eukaryota > Viridiplantae > Streptophyta > Magnoliopsida > Poales > Poaceae > Triticum > Triticum aestivum. The sequence goes on from NC_057801.1 coordinate 467,536,378, forward strand.
TGGGCAGTGGACGGTGAAGCAGGAGACGCGAGGCGGGGCAACCGGCCAGAAGGTGACCAGGATGCGCTTGCCCTTCTTCTTGGTCCTGCTCCTGCGGCCACGGGCGGTGGTGGCGTTGGTGCGGTCGCTGAGGTAGTCGAACGAGTCGATGAGGATGGTCTCCGGGAGAGGAGAATCCGGATCCTCGGGGTGGATAGGCGGAGGGATCTGGAGCAGCCGGAGTTGGTGGTCATCCATCACCATGGCAACCGAGGAGGTCGACGCGGAGATGGAACCCTAACGCATGGAGGAGAGATGAATCTATGGATGGGCTCGCTGCCACACACTGAACGAGTCGATATTTTATCTCGGGGACTCCGACGCACAAAGAGGAGGCAACGACTGGGCCGGCCCGACTCTGTAGCGCTCGGTTGTTGCATCATTCTCAAAAACAAAAAGCTCATTGTTGATCCTCACAAAAAAAGCTCATTGTTGCATTCTCTAAAAAAGGTCAATTGTAGCAACCTTTTTGAAACAAATCTAACTTTTCACGAAATACGAATATATTTTATTGTAAAAGAAAATATTTACTGAAAATGCGAACAACTTTTCAAATTTCTGAAAAATGAAGTTACGGTTTTCTAAAAAATGGAATCATATAAAAAAATTGTTTAAATGCTTTTTTAATGTGAAGAAATTCTGAAAACATGGATTTATTTCTGGATTTATTTCAGGATTTCCTGCGATTCGCATTTAGAGGAGACGTTCCTATCGACGACGAGGCGCCTACGATGACTTCGTAAATCTCAAGATGATATGCCGGCTCAGTCTTTCGGAGATGCTCATAGGAGTAGGGTGTGCGTGTGTGCGTTCATAGAGATGAGTGTATGCGCGTGTATTGAGCGCTTTTGTCTGTACTGATGCTCAAAAAAAAGGTTTCCAAAATCGGAACCAACATTCAATATATCTATGGTCGGCCAACTCGTTCGCTCATGTGCCAGTAGGCGAATAGGAAACATCATTTATCTCTGCTCTTATAAAAACAAGGGTCATATACATTTCAGCCCCTAACTCGAACCCATTATTCAGATTTACCCCTAATTTTAAAGCGTGTCTAAATTTGCCCCTCTGCCATTAGGTGTCTTTATAAAAATATCCTTCTGTGTCATTTCCGTCTGGTCAAAGTTCTTTGACCATCAATAGGACGTTTTCTAGACATATTTGCCCTTCTATGCTGAGAGCGGATGTCCTGGACGCAGCGGCAGCTGAACGCAGCTATCCAGCCGCACGTCTAGGCGAGGTGATCTGCGCATTAATCTCTTTTGAAATGCAAAAAGGTCACATACATCGGTTCATACTTGCGAATACAGTGTCCACGTCGGTTTGCGGGTGCGTGCAGGGTGCAGAGCCGGGCCTGATGGGTACAGAACTGACGCAAAGGAACAGGCGCGCAGACGTGTTTCTTTTTTACTTTGTGGGCCTGGCTCTGATTTTACTAGTGTGGCATGACCCGATGGTCAACATAGGCGGCGGTGGGGCCTTGCCATGCACGCATACAAGGGACACGTCCTCGGTGGTGTACGATGGAAACGCTGGCGGTGAGCGCGCAGGGGACATGGACGAAGTGGGCAGCATGGACGCTCGTGCTCCAGTTTAGTTTTTTTTTTTTGCGAAATCGTGCTCCAGTTTAGTTGCCTAGAAAAAATGATGTAAAAACGTACACCATGCTAATTTGTTTATGCGTAGTGGAAAAACAGACGGTGCAACTGATTAGTACTCTCCTGTGACTTGTCAGAGTGATCGATCCGGGTCCATGGTCTTAAAGTAGATCATGGTAAAAACCAGTACGCAAGCAACGGTCATACATCTTCCTGCGTCTGGACTGCCTACTTTCCTTGTGTCAGGTCGTCCTGCCAGTCGTGGTCCTTTGAATACGCATGCGTCACAGAACAATAGCCAATGTTCAGTTATATACTCTAACTAGCAGGCTTCCTCATTCGAATCGCAAAGTCGCTGGCGCCGTCGATGCCGTGCGTGCAGCTGCCGCTGCGTGCATCGATGCACTTCTCCTTCTATGCATATGTAATTTACACGTGGACCTGCCCAAAGTTAAAAAAAGCTCACTATCTCATCCCCTCTATCTAACTTATAATGGACCCCAACAAACATAAAAAGTAAAAATAAAACACACACTCTCTCTCTCTCTCTGACATGTGGGCCATGGCACCCACTGCCAGGGTCAACACCGGTCCACACGTCCCCAAACGCATGCCCAGTCGGCTGCGCTCGCCGGCGGCTCGCTGTACGTGGCTATAGACGGTCGTGGGAGGAGAGCGCGAGGCGGGCAGTATAGCTGCGTGAGGCACTCCTTGCACACCAATTCATCTTCACGGGCACGACACTCGTAGGTAGGTGGGCGCGCGCACACGACCGAGCCAGCCGAGGTCAGTCATGGCGGCTGGCTTCAGGCAGGGCGCTCCGGGAATGGGGTCGAGCAGTGGAAGAGGGGAGTAGGTCCCAAAGATTTCAGCGACGAGGACACTGAGGTCGGGGAGGTCAACGGTGGCTCGGGGCGGACGGATTTAGGAGCTCAAAAGCACATCCATGGCGGAGACCAGAGTCCCGCCCGTCGTCTACAGGCGGCCCCAGGCCCAATTCACCGCGTAGGGCAGAGGAGAGGCGGCCAGAGGGGCACATGGCCATGCTCTTTGGTCTCGATCTAGCCTTCGACCGAGACAGCTAGCATCGACGTCCTCCGCGGAATGTCTCAGGTGCTCCCCGTGCATGGCGTCGCAGTCCGCCGCCATCCGCCTCGACCACCACCTGCAAATCCTTCGATGAACCACCCCGAGCTCGTCCCCTTGGTCTTCACATGCAGGCGCGCCGCCCATCATCGGCGACGGCCACCTGCTGAGCCTCGCCTTGCTTTGGAGCGCGTGGACTGGTGTGGACACTACAAGTGGGTCCTTGGCACATATATCAAGGAGAGAGAGGTTAGGGCATCTCCAATGGTTGTAATATAGTTGTTGGTAGACTTTGCCACATAGGATTTTTGATGATGTGTCATCCAATAAATGAGGGAAGAGAAGAAGGTTGTATGTACATGAACCAACACCCCTTGCACAAGCTCCAATGTAGAATGAGAGAGCACCTTATTTATTAGCTCACATCCTATTGGGCAAACTAGATACAACCCATTGGAGTTGTTGTATGTTAATGTGTTGGTTGATGACGCGGCATATTTTCCAACAAGCTAACATACAAACTGTTTCAGATGCCCTTATGAGAGAGGGAGAGTTTTTTATGTTATAAGTGAGGGAGAGTGAATAAGACAGATTTGTTTCTCTTTTTCCTAGGGTAGGACCCACATTTAAGTGACAAGTGAATAGAGGGGCAAATATGTCCAAGAAACGCCCCATTGACGGTCAAAGGACTTTGACCGAGCGGATACGGCACGAAGGGGCATTAAGGGCACATAACGACACAGTGGCAAATTTGAGAATGCTTCAAAATTAGGGGTAAATCTATGTAGTGGGTTCGAGTTAGGGGCACAAATGTAAATGTCTCTAAAAACAATGTTGGGTGTAATTGGTTTTGTTCCCTGCATCAATTTCGGACCTCCTACATACATGCTCTAAACCAGGTTCTACACTTTGTTTGATTGCCCACAAAGCCCCACACTACTTTTGGAAATATGCCCTAGAGGCAATAATAAAATGGTTATTATTATATTTCCTTGTTCATGATAATTGTCTATTGTTCATGCTATAATTGTATTAACTGGAAACAGTAATACATGTGTGAATACATAGACCACAACATGTCCCTAGTGAGCCTCTAGTTGACTAGCTCGTTGATCAATAGATGGTTATGGTTTCCTGACCATGGACATTGGATGTCATTGATAACGGGATCACATCATTAGGAGAATGATGTGATGGACAAGACCCAATCCTAAGCATAGCAACAGATCGTGTAGTTCATTTGCTAAAAGCTTTTCTAATGTCAAGTATCATTTCCTTAGACCATGAGATTGTGCAACTCCCGGATACCGTAGGAATGCTTTGGGTGTGCCAAACGTCACAATGTAACTGGGTGGCTATAAAGGTGCACTACGGGTATCTCGGAAAGTGTCTGTTGAGTTGGCACGAATCGAGACTGGGATTTGTCACTCCGTGTGATGGAGAGGTATCTCTGGGCCCACTCGGTAATGCATCATCATAATGAGCTCAATGTGATTAAGTAGTTAGTCACGAGATCATGCATTACGGAACAAGTAATGTGACTTGCCGGTAACGAGATTGAACAAGGCATTGGGATACCGATGATCGAATCTCGGGCAAGTAACGTACCGATTGACAAAGGGAATTGTATACGGGATTGCTTGAATCCTTGACATCGTGGTTCATCCGATGAGATCATCGTGGAACATGTGGGAGCCATCATGGGTATCCAGATCCCGCTGTTGGTTATTGGCCAGAGAGCTGTCTCGGTCATGTCTGCATGATTCCCGAACCCGTAGGGTCTACACACTTAAGGTTCGGTGACGCTAGAGTTGTTATGGGAATTAGTGTGCAGTTACCGAATGTTGTTCGGAGTCCCGGATGAGATCCCGGACGTCACGAGGAGTTCCGGAATGGTCCGGAGGTAAAGATTTATATATGAGAAGTCCTATTTTGGCCACCGGAAAATGTTCGAGATTTTTCGGTATTGTACCGGGAAGGTTCTAGAAGGCTTCGTAGTGGGGCCCACCAGCATGGGGGGACCCACATGAACGTGGGTAGTGGGGGCAAGGCCCCACACCCCTGGTCAAGGCACACCAAGATCCCCCCTTAGAAGAAATAAAATCATATCCCGAAGAGATAAGATCAAGATCCCTAAAAAGAGGGGATAACAATCGGTGGGGAAGGAAATGATGGAATTTCTTTCCTCCAACCTTTGCCAACGCCCCAATGGACTTGGAGGGCAAGAAACCAGCCCCCTCCACCCCTATATATAGTGGGGAGGTGCATGGGAGCTTTACCCCTGGCCCCTGGCGCAGCCCTCCCCCTCTCCAACTCCACCTCCTCCTCGGTAGTGCTTGAGGAAGCCCTGCCGGAGAACTGCAAGCTCCACCACCACACCGTCGTGCTGCCGGAGCTCTCCCTCAACTTCTCCTCTCCCCTTGCTGGATCAAGAAGGAGGAGACGTCCCCGGGCTGTACGTGTGTTGAACACGGAGGCGTCGTCCGTTCGGCGTTAGATCGGATCTTCCGTGATTTGAATCTCCGCGAGTACGACTCCCTCATCCGCGTTCTTGTAACGCTTCCGCATCGCGATCTTCAAGGGTATGAAGATGCACTCCCCTCTCTCTCGTTGCTAGTCTCTCCATAGATTAATCTTGGTGATGCGTAGAAAATTTTGAATTATTGCTACGTTCCCCAACAGTGGCATCATGAGCTAGGTCTATGCGTAATTTCTATGCACGAGTAGAACACAAGTTGTTGTGGGCGTCGATTTTGTCAATTTACTTGCCATTACTAGTCTTATCTTGATTCAGCAGCATCGTGGGATGAAGCGGCCCGGACCGACCTTACACGTACGCTTACGTGAGACAGGTTCCACCGACTAACATGCACTAGTTGTATAAGGTGGCTAGCGGGTGTCTGTCTCTCCCACTTTAGTCGGATCAGATTCGATTAAAAGGGTCCTTACGAAGGGTAAATAGCAATTGGCATATCACGTTGTGGTTTTGGCGTAGGTAAGAAACGTTCTTGCTAGAAACCTATAGCAGCCACGTAAAAACTTGCAACAATAATTAGAGGACGTCTAACTTGTTTTTGCAGCATATGTCATGTGATGTGATATGGCCAAAGGATGTGATGAATGAAATATATGTGATCTATGAGATTGATCATGTTCTTGTAATATGAATCATGACTTGCATGTCGATGAGTATGACAACCGGCAGGAGCCATAGGAGTTGTCTTAATTTATTGTATGACCTGCGTGTCATTGAATAACGCCATGTAATTACTTTACTTTATTGCTAAACCGTTAGCCATAGTAGTAGAAGTAATAGTTGGCGAGACAACTTCATGAAGACACGATGATGGAGATCATGATGATGGAGATCATGGTGTCATGCCGGTGACGATGATGATCATGGCGCCCCAAAGATGGAGATCAAAAGGAGCAAAATGATATTGGCCATATCATGTCACTATTCGATTGCATGTGATGTTTATCATGTGTTTACATCTTATTTGCTTAGAACGACGGTAGCACCACGTGATGATCAAGTGTGATAGATTCTAACGTTCGCATACAACGGGTGTAAGCCAGATTTACACATCCAAAACACTTAGGTTGACTTGACAAGCCTAGCATGTACAGACATGGCCTCGGAACACAAGAGACCAAAAGGTCGAACATGAGTCGTATAGCAGATGCGATCAACATGAAGATGTTCACCGATGATGACTAGTCCGTCTCACGTGATGATCGAACACGGCCTAGTTGACTCAGATCATGTATCACTTAGATGACTAGAGGGATGACTATCTAAGTGGGAGTTCATTAAATAACCAGATGAACTTAATTATCCTGAACATAGTCAAAAGGTGTTTGCAAATTATGTCGTAGCTTACGCTTTAGTTCTACTGTTTAAGATATGTTCCTAGAGAAAATTTTAGTTGAAAGTTGATAGTAGCAATTATGCGGACTGGGTCCGTAAACTCAGGATTATCCTCATTGCTGCGCAGAAGGCTTATGTCCTTAATGCACCGCTCGGTGTGCTGAACCTCGAGCGTGGACTGTGGATGTTGCGAACATCTGACATACACGTTTTGATGACTACGTGATAGTTCAGTGCATAATGTTAAACGGTTTAGAATTGAGGCACCGAAGACATTTTGAAACGTCGCGGAACATATGAGATGTTCCAAGAGCTGAAATTGAGATTTCAGGCTCGTGCCCATGTCAAGAGGTGTGAGACCTCCGACAAGTTTCTTAAGCCTGCAAACTAAGGGAGAAAAGCTCAATCATTGAGCATGTGCTCAGATTGTCTGAGTACTACAATCGCTTGAATCGAGTGGGAGTTATCTTCCACATGAGATAGTGATGGTTCTCCAAAGTCACTGCCACCAAGCTACTAGAGCTTCGTGATGAACTATAACATATCAGGGATAGACATGATGATCCTTGAGCAATTCGCGATGTTTGACACCGTGAAAGTAGAAATCAAGTAGGAGCATCAATTGTTGATGGTTAGTAAAACCACTAGTTTCAAGAAGGGCAAGGGCAAGAAGGGATACTTCATGAAATGGCAAATCAGTTGCTACTCTAGTGAAGAAACCCAAGGTTGAACCCAAACCCGAGACTAAGTGCTTCTGTAATGAGGGGAACAGTCACTAAAGCAGAACTACCCTAGATACTTGGTAGATGAGAAGGCTGGTAAGGTCGACAAAGTATATTGGATATACATTACATTAATGTGTACTTTACTAGTACTCCTAGTAGCACCAGGGTAATAGATACTGGTTCGGTTGCTAAGTGTTAGTAACTCGAAATAAAAGGCTACGGAATAAACCGAGACTAGCCAAAGGCGAGGTGACGATATGTGTTGGATGTATTTCCAAGGTTGATGTTATCAAACATCGCACGCTCCCTCTACCATCGAGATTGGCATTAAACCTAAATAATTGTTATTTGGTGTTTGCGTTGAGCATATACATGATTGGATTATGTTTATCGCAATATGATTATTCATTTGAGGAGAATAATGGTTACTCTGTTTATTTGAATAATACCTTCAATGGTCTTGCACCTAAAATGAATGGTTTATTGAATCTTGATCGTGGTGATACACATGTTCATGCCAAAAGATATAAGATAGTAATGATAGTACCACCTACTTGTGGCACTGCCATTTGAGTCATATTGGTATAAAACGCATGAAGAAGCTCCATGTTGATGGATCTTTGGACTCACTCGTTTTTGAAAAGTTTGAGACATGCGAACCATGTCTATTGGTATGCACGCATGAAGAAACTCCATGCAGATGGATCATTTGGACTCACTTGATTTTGAATCACTTGAGACATGCAAATCATACCACATGGGCAAGATGACTGAAAAGCCTCGTTTTCAGTAAGATGGAACAAGAAAGCAACTTGTTGGAAGTAATATATTTTGATGTGTGCAGTCCAATGAGTGCTGAGGCACGCAGTGGATATCATTATGTTCTTATTTCACAGATGGTTTGAGTAGATGCTGAGTATATTTACTTGATGAAACACAAGTCTGAATTATTGAAAGGTTCAAGTAATTTCAGAGTGAAGTTGAAGATTGTCGTGACAAGAGGATAAAATGTCTATGATATGATCATAGAGATGAGTATCTGAGTTATGGGTTTGGTATACAATTAAGACATTGTGGAAATTGTTTCACAACTAATACCACCTGGAACACCATAGTGTGATGGTGTGTCCGAACATCATAGCTGCACCCTATTGGATATGGTGCATACCATGATGTCTCTTATCGAATTACCACTATCGTTTATGGGTTAGGCATTATAGACAACCGCATTCACTTCAAATAGGGCACCACATAATTCCGTTGAGATGACATCGTATAACTATGGTTTAGAGAAACCTAAGCTATCATTTCTTAAAAGTTTGGGGCTGCAAAGCTTATGTGGAAAAGTTTTAGCCTGATAAGCTCAAACCCGAAGCGGATAAATGCATCTTCATATGACACCCAAAACAGTTGGGTATACCTCCTATTTCAGATCCGGAAGCAAAAGTGATTGTTTCTAGAAACGGGTACTTTCTCGAGGAAAAGTTTCTCTTGAAAGAATTGACTGGGAGGATGGTGGAGACTTGATGAGGTTATTGAACCATCACTTCAACCAATCTGTAGCAGGGCACAGGAAGTTGTTCCTGTGGTGCCTACACCAGTTGAAGTGGAAGCTGATGACAGTGATCATGAAACTTCGGATCAAGTCACTACCAAACCTTGTAGGTCGACAAGGACGCGTACTGCTTCGGAGTGGTACTAAACCTGTCTTGGAGGTCATGTTGCTAGACAACAATGAACCTACGAGTTGTGGAGAAGCGATGGTGGGCCTGGATTCCGACAAATGGCTCGAGGCCATAAAATCCGAGAGATGATCCATGTATAAAACAAAGTGTAGACTTTGGAAGAACTACTTGATGGTCGTAAGGCTATTGGGTACAGATGGATTTTAAAAGGGAAGACGGACAATGATGGTAAGTGTCACCATTAAGAAAGCTCGACTTGTCGCTAAGATGTTTCCCGATAAGTTCAAGGAGCTGACTACGATGAGACTTTCTCACTCGTAGCGATGCTAAGAGTCTGTTGAAATTATATTGGGTTAATTATCCTTTTGCCCTCAGTGGTGTCTCTGTGCTCAGTTTTTCCCTCAGATGCAAATTGTGCTCAGTTTTGCCCCTAGTCCGTGTGCACCGACTCGTTCTGTGAACTTTGGCGTCTCCATCAGGTCAACGTTTTGACTCGGCCCTTACAGGTGGGACCAGGCGGCAGAGGCAACCAATATTATTCAGACCGTTGCACGCTTGGCCTGCGGGACCCAACAGAGAGTCGTTGAGCATAGAGCCGTTACAGGTGTGCTATATAAGCGGGCGACAGCGGCAGTGACTGAGGGAGTCCTAGATTAGGGGGTGTCCGGATAGCCGAACTATCATGATCGGCCGGACTCCAAGACTATGAAGATACAAGATTGAAGACCTTGTCCCGTGTCCGGATGGGACTTTCCTTGGCGTGGAAGGCAAGCTTGGCGATACGGATATGTAGATCTCCTACCATTGTAACCGACTCGGTGTAACCCTAGCCCTCCCCGGTGTCTATATAAACCGGATGGCTTTAGTCCATAGGAAGAACAATCATACCATAGGCTAGCTTCTAGGGTTTAGCCTCCTTGATCTCATGGTAGATCTACTCTTGTAACACACATCATCAATATTAATCAAGCAGGACGTAGGGTTTTACCTCCATCAAGAGGGCCCGAACCTCGGTAAAAACATCGTGTCCCTCGTCTCCTGTTACCATTCGCCTAGACGCATAGTTCGGGACCCCCTACCCGAGATCCGCCGGTTTTGACACCGACATTGGTGCTTTCATTGAGAGTTCCTCTGTGCCGTCGCGATCAGGAAGGATGCCCTTTCCCGTCTTTAAAGACGGCGCCGTCGTCAAGGGAGCTTTGGCCTCCGGCCAAACTATCCGGCTAGGTGGTTTTCTCATGACCGCCAGTTCGGCCACCGCTCCGACAATGACCTCTCAGGTCATCGAAAGCGATCTTCGCATCAACTCGGAATTCGCCGAGCAGCTAGATCCGATGGAGCTCTCCTCCATAAACGAGCTCTTGGATCGCATCGCCGCCCTGGGAGTCGCTACAGACTACGATCAGATTGGGCTTAAAACCGATCTGAGAGAAATTAACTCTCCCCAGGCTACCCACCACGTTGTTGTGGTAGAGGAACAATGCGGCGACTCCTCTTCTATGTTAAAAACCCGTTATGTCCGGATTCCCGATCCCTCCATGCCGGATTCCCGCGGAGTGACGGACGTCAATCAAGCACTGAACCTAAAGTCACGCATCGGACCGGATTTGTTGGAAAATATCCAACAACCCAAGCTTCCAAATCCAGAAACTTCTTGGCCTTCAAGCCCCAGACTGGGCGGGGCTCCGAATTTAATTCCGCCCGCCCACCCAAATATAAGCGATCTATCTCAAATACGGCAAGAGCCCGATGAAACAGTACATCATTACTGGGCCAGATTCCTCCTGGTTATGAACAGGATAAAGGGCTGCCGTGAAGAAAGCGCGATTGAATTTTTCTGCAACAATTGCACGGACAAGGGAATCATGAACGCCATAAGTCGTCGCGAAGTTACACGCTTCACCGACCTAGCGACCACTGTACAAAAATACTGTGCAATGGAGAGTGCTAGGAAAACCGAAACTAGGTTTTGGGACAATCCGGCCCTGAATACGACCCTAGTCCGAAATAAAAGGGTGCGCCATACTCAAGCACCTGGGTTAAAAACCAAAAAGCAAAAAAAACCTAAAGGGCACGGAACCGTACTGGAGGGATGGCTCAACGGGCCCTGTAAAATCCACAGTACGGAGGACGCCACCCCAACACATAGCCTTCGAGCATGTTGGATACTGCGGTAGGTGGCCAAAAGTGGCGAAGGCTTTCTAGCCCCGGGCAACCAGCCCAACAGTACCAGTACGGTGTTATCAGTCTTCGAGACTTTCGCATCAAATAACATGCGGAAACGAACAATCCGCGGCCTCGCCGAAGTCTACCAAGTAGCAACAACAAATCCATGGAGCAACACGGCTATCACCTTCAATGCCAGCGATGAACCTAAATTCCGAACAACTCGAGCACCAGCCGCATTGGTCCTCAGTCTGATAGTGGACGGCTTTCGTCTTACCAAGGTACTCATGGATGGCGGCAGCGGATTAAACCTCATCTACGAGGAAACCCTTCAAAAAATGGAAATTGACTGGAGCCGCATTGAGCGGAGCAGCACAACCTTCAGAGGAATAATCCCTAGTCGAGAAGTACGTTGCACAGGAAAAATCACACTCAACGTAGTGTTCAGCTCACCGGACAATTACAGGTCCGAAGAGGTCACGTTCCAAGTGGCCCCATTCAGCAGTGGATATCACGCCTTGCTAGGCCGAGAGGCATTCACAATATTCCAAGCTATACCCCATTACGAGTACATGAAGCTTAAAATGCCCGGCCCCAATGGAATCATCACTCTGGTCAGTGATCCAGATATAGCACTCCGCGCTGAAAATAAGACAGCCGCACTAGCCCTAGAGGCACTATCCGAAGCCCTAGCGGCAGAGGAACTCACCGCACTGCGCTCCACGGTGAACAGGGACGATGTGATACTCGATAAGAGATCCAAGTCCACCTCTTTTAAACCAGTGGACAAAATAGTCAAATTCCAGGTCCACCCATCGGACCCCACAAAGACGGCCTCCATTGGGACACAATTAAGCCCTGAGGTAGATGCCGCACTACGAGAATTCCTTCGGGAAAATTGGGACATTTTTGCCTGGCACCCCTCAGATATGCCAGGAATCCCACGCAGGCTGGCAGAGCACAGCCTAAATATCCTAAAAGGATTCAAGCCAGTCAAACAGGCTCTTCGACGATTTTCCGAACCCAAAAGACAGGCAATGGGAGAGGAGCTAGCCAAACTCCTAGAAGCCAGATTCATCAGAGATATAAAGCATCCGGACTGGCTAGCCAACCTGGTAATGGTACCAAAGAAGGACAAATCCTGGCGCCTTTGTGTCGATTTCAAAGACCTTAACAAGGCCTGCCCAAAGGACCCTTTCCCTCTCCCCCGCATCGACCAAATCATCGACGCCACCGCATGGCACGATTCATTGTGCTTCCTCGACGCATACTCCGGATACCATCAAATCAAGATGGCGGAAAAAGACCAGGCCGCAATAGCATTCATTACTCCGTACGGACCATTCTGCTTCAACACAATGCCCTTCGGACTTAAAAACGCCGGTGCAACATATCAGCGCATGATCCAGACGTGCCTGGCTACCCAGATAGGGAAAACAGTGGAGACATACGTAGACGATGTGGTCGTTAAGACCAGACACGTCGAAACTCTAGTAGACGATCTGAGGCTTACATTTGACAACCTCCGGGCATATGACATCAAGCTCAACCCGGAAAAATGTGTTTTCGGCGTACCGGCCGGAAAACTCTTGGGCTTCATTGTATTCGGCAGAGGAATTGAAGCAAACCCAGCCAAGATCCGGGCTCTGTCACAATTGGATATCCCAAAAGACCTCAAACAAATACAAAAATTGACCGGATGCGTGGCAGCTCTAAGCCGCTTCATCTCCCGTTTGGGAGAAAAGGCGCTGCCCCTCTATCGCCTTCTCCGGCGCACCGAACACTTCGAATGGACGGATGCCGCCACGGCCGGACTCGAAGAAATTAAAGCCACATTGGCAACAAATTCGGTCCTGGCCGCGCCCAACCTGGGCGAACCTATGTTATTATACATCGTGGCAACACATCAAGTCGTCAGCGCGTACTTGTCGTCGAACGAGAAGTAGAAGGACACAAATTCCCTCTTCAAAAACCACTGTACTATGTATCCACTGTCTTAACTCCATGCAAGTCCCGGTACCCACACTATCAAAAGATAGCGTACGCGGTGTTCATGGCATCTCGGAAGTTGCGACACTACTTTCAAGAGTGTTCCATCACGGTGGCCTCTGAAGTACCTCTCAACGATATTATAAACAATCACGACGCAATGGGCAGGATTGCAAAATGGGCCATTGAGCTCTTACCATTTGACATAACCTACAAACCACGGTGAGCTATCAAGTCGCAAGTTTTGGCTGACTTCATCGCCGAATGGACTGAAGCCGAACTCCCTAAAGAGTACGGCGCATACTCCAATTGGATCATGCATTTCGACGGCTCCAAAATGTTGGCCGGCTTGGGGGCTGGCGTCGTCCTGACGTCCCCTACCGGAGACACAGTCCAATATGTACTTCAAATAATGTACATGGACTCCAACAATGCAGCCGAATACAAGGCCCTTCTACATGGCCTCCGAATGGCAATCTCCATGGGTATCCAACGCCTAGAGGTGCGCGGGGATTCAAACCTCGCAATATCTCAAGTAAATGGAGACTTTGATGCCAAGGATCCGAAAATGGCAGCCTATCGTAATGTCGTTTTAAAAATGTTAGCTCGGTTCGAAGGACTCGAATTCAACCATGTAGCCCGGGATAATAACCAGGCAGCAGACGTGTTGGCACACATCGGCGCAAAACGCGACGCCGTCCCTCCAAATATCTTCCTGGAGCGGCTCTTCAAGCCATCCGTATTATGGGAAGAGGAGCCCGGAAACAACAATCCGGAACCAACGGCACCTCCCAACACAGAACATTCTGACACAATCGGAGGCTCAACCAATGAAATAACACCTTCAGCCCACGAAATAATGGCAGTAATCGCCCCGTGGACAGAACCATTCCTAGCCTACTTAATCAGGCAGGAACTTCCAGAAGACCAAAATGAGGCCCGCTGCATAGTTCGGCGATCTAAAGCCTACAAGGTCTATGAGGGAGAACTTTATAAGAAAAGCACAACCGGAGTCCTTCAAAGGTGTATCTCCGAAGAGGAAGGGCGAAATCTCCTGGCTTAACTTCACGCCAGACTCGGCGGGCACCACGCCGCTGCTCGGGCCCTTGTAGGCAAGGCCTTCCGTACATGATTCTATTGGCCGACAGCCCGGGCAGATGCTCAGGGCTTAGTCCTACGATGCGTCGGTTGCCAGCTCTTTGCTAATCAGAGCCACATGCCACCCACCGCCCTCAAAACTATACCCATCACTTGGCCGTTTGCGGTCTGGGGGCTTGACATGGTTGGACCCCTTAAAGGGGGAACCCACAAGCACAAATACTTATTGGTCATGGTGGATAAATTCACCAAATGGATAGAGGCCAACCGGTTAAAACGGCAGAATCCGGACCTGTGATAGACTTCATATCCGGGGTAGTACACCGTTTTGGCGTCCCCCACAGCATTATCACCGATAACGGCACCAATTTCACGGCCGACGAAGTTAAGCTCTGGTGCAAAAACATGGGCATCAAGCTTGATTATGCTTCAGTCTACCACCCTCAAACTAACGGTCAAGTGGAACGAGCAAATGGTCTAATCATGAGCGGCATTAAACCCAGATTAGTGCGATCCCTCACGGAATCTAACACGCACTGGGTAGAGGAGCTCGACTCCGTACTCTGGGGGCTGCAGACCACGCCAAACCGCACTACCGGATTCACACCATTTTTATGGTATACGGCGCTGAGGCAGTTTTGCCCTGCGATATAATTCATGACTCACCTCGCGTGCGCATGTACGAAGAAAGAGAAGCCGAGTTGGATCGGCAGGACAGTTTGGACGCTTTAGAGGAGGAGCGCGACGTGGCAAAATCTTGTTCCGCATTCTATCAACAGCAGGCTCGAAGATATCAAAGCAGAGAAGTACGGGCCAAAACTTACAATGTTGGCGAGCTAGTTCTACGCCTGCCGGACAAGAAAAAGGACAAACTCAAGCCCAAGTGGGAAGGTCCCTTCATCATCGACCAAGTCCTTACCGGCGGGGCATACCGTCTGCGCAAAGCATCTGACAACCGACTCAAGCCAAACCCATGGAACGCAGCCCGTCTCCGCAGATTCTACGCCTAGCGCCGGACTCAGGGTTCGTCCCCTTCCTCCGTCCGCCTTTCATATTTTTTCACTGTCTTGGTTTTCCCTCCTTTTTCCTCCCTTCTTTTTTTTTCTTTCAGTACAAGCCTCTTGAGGGCTGATCTGCGCTTTGTTCGCACTTACCCGATGTGCTACTCGCACTCGTTGTACCTGGGGGCTTCTTTAACAGAAGCTTATTTATATGGGCTTCATGCCCAATACATGTGTTACACTTCCGCATGTACCTTTTACTCACCATTATATGCATCGATATGACTTAAGTTTTGGCCAAGCCTGGTTGCCTGGCTCCTGTGCTTACCCCTACGTTCCCGATTGTTCGGCTAGGAGGTAAAGGGAGCACCTCTGCGATTGTTACTGCCGGGTCAGCCGGATGTGTACCTCAGACTGGGTGAAGCCGAAGGCTAGCATTCTTAAGGGAATATTCGGTCGGTGACATGAAAGATGATTTATTACTTATTTATGTATATGCCCCCAGATGCTTTTTCTGCTCTTTTCGCAGTCCGGTAATGCACTTTAGGGCATGCCTCCCAGGGAAAGGAACCCCTAACGGAACTATTCTCCCTGGAAGATGTTTCTTACTAACCATGTAATATAACATAGCTAGTTGGGCACTTGTCTGATAAAGCACTTATGACCCCTACGCCTTGTCTCCATGCATGCCCCGGTTCTTTTATAACCGTAAGGGTATTCGGACACACTCCGGACTGTTGGGTCCCGAGGTTGAAGCGAAAAGGTCCGCAAAGACAAACAATCTACAATCCGGCTAGAAGGCATTTTACATGTCATTTTAAAACTACATCATCAAACTGACTGATTGTACTCCTCACCAATCCCATCTAACAGGCTGTCTAATTTACAGTCCTGTTGGGAATATTTCGCGGCCAGCTCTACTTGGCCGTACACTAGGCTCACAGGGATCTCCTTCCCATCGGTCCCCACAGGTCCGACCTCGGCCATGTGGTTTGGATCAGTCTTCGGGTACCATGTCTTCACCATGGCCCAGGCCTCCCTGGCGCCTTGACGGCAGGCCGATATCTTCCACAGACGGAGACGCTGCCGTACTCCCTGAAGCTTCTCAGCAAGCCCTCCAAGGCCTTCGGGTAGGGAGACGGAAGGCCACAAAGCCTGGACGACGCCGCTCATCGACTGCCGAAACGTTCGTGCAGTTGCCGCAGCTCGGGAAGAGGGTCTCCCGTGGAACCAGGCATCTCCTCCGCCGGCCGACCCGTGAGCTGACCTACAGACAGATTTCTGTCAACCGACTTCCTCGCCAAACTCTTCTTTTCAAAAGAGTTTGCTCAAGCACTTACTATAAATGCCGCGACGAAGCCGCCGATTCTCCTTTACGGAGTTAGACAGCTGGACCCGAACATCTTTTAGTTCTTCGCCCAGCTGGGTGTTGGCATCTTGGAGTTTATTCCTCTCCTGCTGCACCCTCATAAGCACCTTCTCGCCGGCCTTCAGCTGGCGCCGCAGATGTTGCTTGTCCGGATCTAGTCCGGAACCCTCTGCAATATTATTGTCAGACTATACACAAACGCCGCACTTCATAAACTCCTTTTTCTTTTCAAAATATGAATTACCAGAGGGGGTCTCTGTGGCTCCCCCGGCAACGGCTAGTGCGGCCTCAAGTTGGGCCTTGCATTCTTGCAGCTCCTGGGATAGGTGGGTATTCTTCTTTGTAAGATCCTGCATAACAAATGATCCTTAAATCAGTTAGTTTAACTATTTTAAGTCTCGGGGGCTACTGGCATACATAACTATTAAAATTCCTCACCCGTATGTCTTTTGTTGGGGAACGTAGCAGAAATTCAAAATTTTCCTACGTGTCACCAAGATCTATCTATGGAGAAACCAGCAACGAGGGGAAGGAGAGTGCATCTACATACCCTTGTAGATCGCTAAGCGGAAGCGTTCATGAGAACGGGGTTGAAGGAGTCGTACTCGTCGTGATCCAAATCACCGGAGATCCTAGTGCCGAACGGACGACACCTCCGAGTTCAACACACGTACAGCCCGGTGACGTCTCCCACGCCTTGATCCAGCAAGGAGAGAGGGAGAGGTTGAGGAAGACTCCATCCAGCAGCAGCACAATGGCGTGGTGGTGGTGGAGGAGCGTGGCAATCCTGCAGGGCTTCGCCAAGCACCGCGGGAGAGGAGGAGTACTTGGGAGAGGGGGAGGGCTGCGCCAGAACTTGTGGTGCGGCTGCCCTCCCACCCCCCACATATATATAGGGGCAAGGGAGAGGGGGGCCGGCCCCCTCAGATCCAATCTGAGGAGGGGGCGGCGGCCAAGGGGGGGAGGAGTGCCTCCCAAGTCAAGTGGAGGCCCTCTCCCTTAGGGTTTTCCCCTCCCATGCGCATGGGCCTTGGGGGGGCTGGTGCCCCTGGCCCATTAAGGCTAGGGCGCCCCCCTACAGCCCATGCTGCTGTATTGGACGTGGTGGAACAATTTACGGACCTCCGGACCCCTCCGGAATCCTCCGGAACCTTCTGGAAGCTTCCCGGTACAATACCGGAAAAACCCGAACTTTTCCTGGAACCCGAACAACAACTTTCCATATGTAAATCTTTACCTCCGGACCATTCCGGAACTCCTCGTGACGTCCGGGATCTCATCCGGGACTCCGAACAACATTTGGTAACCACATACAAACTTCCTTTATAACCCTAGCGTCATCGAACCTTAAGTGTGTAGACCCTACGGGTTCGGGAACCATGCAGACATGACCGAGACGTTCTCCGGTCAATAACCAACAGCAGGATCTGGATACCCATGTTGGATCCCACATGTTCCACGATGATCTCATCGGATGAACCACGATGTCAAGGACTCAATCGATCCCGTATACAATTCCCTTTGTCTAGCGGTATAGTACTTGCCCGAGATTCGATCGTCGGTATACTGATACCTTGTTCAATCTCGTTACCGGCAAGTCTCTTTACTCGTTCCATAACACATCATCCCGTGATCAACTCCTTGATCACATTGTGCACATTATGATGATGTCCTACCGAGTGGGCCCAGAGATACCTCTCCGTTTACACGGAGTGGCAAATCCCAGTCTCAATTCGTGCCAACCCAACAGACACTTTCGGAGATACCTGTAGTGCACCTTTATAGTCACCCAGTTACGTTGTGACGTTTGGTACACCCAAAGCATTCCTACGGTATCCGGGAGTTGCACAATCTCATGGTCTAAGGAAATGATACTTGACATTAGAAAAAGCTTTAGCATATGAACTACGATCTTTGTGCTAGGCTTAGGGTTGGGTCTTGTCCATCACATCATTCTCCTAATGATGTGATCCCGTTATCAATGACATCCAATGTCCATGGTCAGGAAACCGTAACCATCTATTGATCAACGAGCTAGTCAACTAGAGGCTTACTAGGGACATGGTGTTGTCTATGTATCCACACATGCATATAAGTTTCCTATCAATACAATTATAGCATGGATAATAAACGATTATCATGAACAAGGAAACATAATAATAACTTATTTATTATTGCCTCTAGGGCATATTTCCAACAGTCTCCCACTTGCACTAGAGTCAATAAATTCACATCGCCATGTGATTAACACTCACACGTCACATCGCCATGTGACCAACATCCAAAGAGTTTACTAGTGTCATTAAACTAGTTCACATCATCATGTGATTAAGACTCAATGAGTTCTGGGGTTTGATCATGTTTTGCTTGTGAGAGAAGTTTTAGTCAACGGGTCTGCAACATTCAGATCCGTATGTACTTCGCAATTCTCTATATCATATTGTAAATGCTACTTCCACGCTCCACTTGGAGCTATTCCAAATGGTTGTTCCATTATACGTCTCCGGTTTGCTACTCAGAGTCATTCGGATAGGTGTTAAAGCTTGCATCGACGTAACCCTTTATGTCGAACTCTTTATCACCTCCATAATCGAGAAACATATCCTTATTCCTCTAAGGATAACTTTGACCGCTATCTAGTGATCCACTCCTTGACCACCTTTGTACCCTCTTGCCAGACAAGCGGCAAGGCACACATCAGGTGCGGTACTTAGCATGGCATACTGCAGAGCCTACGTCTAAAGCATAGGGGACGACCTTCGTCCTTTCTCTCTTTTCTGCCGTGGTCGAGCTTTAAGTCTTAACTTCATACCTTACATCTCAGGCAAGAACTCCTTCTTTGACTGATCCATCTTGAACACCTTCAAGATCATGTCAAGGTATATGCTCATTTGAAAGTACCATTAAGCGTTTTTGATCTATCCTCATAGATCTTGATGCTCAATGTTCAAGTAGATTAATCTAGGTTTTCTATTGAAAAACACCTTTCAAATAACCCTATATGCTTTCCAGAAATTCTACATCATTTCTGATCAACAATATACTCATCAGAAATTCTATAGTGCTCCCACTCACTTCTTTGGAAATACAAGTTTCTCATAAACTTTGTATAAACCTAAAATCTTTGATCATCTTATCAAAGTATACATTCCAACTCCGAGATGCTTACTCCAGTCCATGGAAGGATCGCTAGAGCTAGCATACCTTTTAGCATCCTTAGGATCGACAAAACTTTTCTGATTGTATCACATACAACCTTTCATTACGAAAACTGGTAAGGAAACTCGTTTTGACATCCATCTGCCAGATTTCATAAATGCAGCTAATGCTAACACGAATCCGACGGACTTAAGCATCGCTACGGATGAGAAAATCTTATCGTAGTCAACTCCTTGAACTTGTGAAAAAACTCTTCTCCACAAGTCGAGCTTTATAGATGGTGACATTACCATCCACGTCCGTCTTCTTCTTAAAGATCCATTTATCTCAATGGCTTGCTGATCATCGGGCAAGTCCACCAAAGTCCATGCTTTGTTATGATACATGGATCCTATCTCGGATTTCATGGATTCTAACCATTTGTCGGAACTTGGGCCCACCATCGCTTCTCCATAGCTCGTAGGTTCATTGTTGTCCAGCAACATGACCTTCAAGACAGGATTACTGTACCACTCTGAAGTAGTACGCCTCCTTGTCATCCTACGAGGTACGGTAGTGACTTGATCCGAAGCTTCATGATCACTATCATAAGCTTCCACTTCAATTGGTGTAGGTGCCACAGGAACAACTTCCTGTGCCCTGCTACACACTAGTTGAAGTGATGGTTCAATAACCTCATCAAGTCTCCACTATCCTCCCACTCAACTTTTCGAGACAAACTTTTCCTCGAGAAAGGACCCGATTCAAGAAACAATCCTTATTGCTTTTGGATCTGAATTAGGAGGTATACCCAACTGTTTTGGGTATCCTATGAAGATGCATTTTATCCGCTTTGGGTTCGAGCTTATCAACCTGAAACTTTTTCACATAAGCGTCACAGCCCCAAACCTTTAAGAAACGACAACTTAGGTTTCTCCAAACCACAGTTCAAACGGTGTCGTCTCAACGGAATTACGTGGTGCCCTATTAAAGTGAGTACGGCTGTCTCTAATGCCTAACCCATGAACGATAGTGGTAATTCGATAAGAGACATCATGGTACGCACCATATCCAATAGGGTGCAACTATGATGTTCGGACACACCATCACACTATGGTGTTCCAGGCGGTATTAATTGTGAAACAATTTCCATAATGTCTTAATTGCGTGCCAAAGCTTGTAACTCAGATACTCATCTCTATGATCATATCATAGACATTTTGTCCTTTTGTTACAATGATCTTCAACTTCACTCTGAAATTACTTGAACCATTCAATAATTCAGACTTGTGTCTCATCAAGTAAATATACTCAACATCTACTCGAATCATCTGTGAAGTAAGAACATAACGATATTCACTGCATGCCTCAGCACTCATTGTACTGCACACATCAAAATGTGTTACTTCCAACAGGTTGCTACCTTGTTCCATCTTACTGAAACCGAGGCTTTTCAGTCATCTTGCCTATGTGGTATGATTTGCATATCTCACGTGATTCAAAATCAAGTGAGTCCAAATGATCCATCTGCATGGAGTTTCTTCATGTGTATACACCAATAGACATGGTTTGCATGTCTCAGACTTTTCAAAAACGAGTGAGTCCAAAGATCCATCAACATGGAGCTTCATCATGCGTTTTGCACCAATATGACTTACAGAGCAGTGCCACAAGTAAGTGGTACTATCATTACTATCTTATATCATTTTTGGCATGAAAATGTGTATCACTACGATCGAGATTTAATAAACCATTCCTTTAGGTGCAAGACCATTGAAGGTGTTATTCAAATAAATAGAGTAACCATTATTCTCCTTAAACGAATATCCGTATTGCGATAGACATAATCTAATCATGTCTATGCTCAACGCAAACACCAAATGACAATTATTCAGGTTTAATACTAATCTTGATGGTAGAGGGAGCGTGCGATGTTTGATCACATCAAACTTGGAAACACTTCCAACACATATCGTTAGCTCACCTTTAGCTAGTCTCCGTTTATTCCGTAGCGCTTTTATTTCGAGTTACTAACACTTAGCAACCGAACCGGTATCTTAATACCCTGGTGCTACTAGGAGTACTAGTAAAGTACACATTAACATAATGTATATCCAATATACTTCTATCGACCTTGCCAGCCTTCTCATCTACCAAGTATCTAGGGTAATTCTGCTCCAGTGGTTGTTCCCCTTATTACAGAAGCACTCAGTCTCGGGTTAAGGTTCAACCTTGGGGTTTCTTCACTGGAGCAGCAACTGATTTGCCGTTTCGTGAAGTATCCCTTCTTGCCCTTCTTGAAACTAGTGGTTTCACCAACCATCAACAATTGATGCTCCTTCTTGATTTCTACTTTCGCGGTGTCAAACATCGCGAATACCTCAAAGATCATCATCTATCCCTGATATGTTATAGTTCATCACGAAGCTCTAGCAGCTTGGTGGCAATGAATTTGGAGAAACATCACTATCTCATCTGGAAGATCAAATCCCACTCGATTTAAGTGATTGTTGCACTTCAGACAATCTGAGCACAAGCTCAACGATTGAGCTTTTCTCCCTTAGTTTGCAGGCTAAGACAAATCGTCGGAGGTCTTATACCTCTTGACGTGGGCACGAGCCTGAAATCCCAATTTCAGCCCTCGAAACATCTCATGTGTTCCGCGACGTTTCGAAAACGTCTTTGGTGCCTCTACTTAAACCATTTAACTGAACTATCACGTAGTTATCAAAACGTGTATGTACGACGTTCGCAACATCGACAAGCGACGTTTGGGGTTCAGCACACTGAGCGGTGCATTAAGGACATAATCTTTCTACTGATCGCATAATCGCTACTGTCAACTTTCAACTATATTTTCTCTAGGAACATATCTAAATAGTGGAACTAAAACGCGAGCTTACGACATAATTTGCAAAGATCCCTTTTGACTATGTTCAGGATAATTAAGTTCATCTTATGAACTCCCACTCAGATAGACATCCCTCTAGTCATCTAAGTGATTACATGATCCGAGTCAACTAGGCCGTGTCCGATCATCACGTGAGACGGACTAGTCATCATCGGTGAACATCTTCATGTTGATCGTATCCACTATACGACTCATGCTCGACCTTTCGGTCTCTGTGTTTCGAGGCCATGTCTGTACATGCTAGGCTCGTCAAGTTAACCCTAAGTGTTTTGCGTGTGTAAAACTGTCTTACACCCGTTGTATGTGAACGTAAGGATCTATCACACCCGATCATCACGTGGTGCTTCGAAACGACGAACTTTAGCAACGGTGCACAGTTAGGGGAGAACACTTCTTGAAATTGTTGTAAGGGATCATCTTATTTACTACCGTCGTTCTAAGTAAACAAGATGCATAAACATGATAAACATCACATGCAATCAAACAGAGTAGTGACATGATATGGCCAATATCATATAGCTCCTTTGATCTTCATCTTCGGGGCTCCATGATCATCTTGTCACTGGCATGACACCATGATCTCCATCATCATGATCTCCATCATCGTGTCTTCATGAAGTTGTCACGCCAACGACTACTTCTACTTCTATGACTAACGTGTTTAGCAATAAAGTAAAGTAGTTTACATGGCGTTCTTCAATGACACGCAGGTCATACAATAAATAAAGACAACTCCTATGGCTCCTGCCGGTTGTCATACTCATCGACATGCAAGTCGTGAATCCTATTACAAGAACATGATCAATCTCATACATCACATATCATTCATCACATTCTTCTTGGCCATATCACATCACAAAGCATACCCTGCAAAAACAAGTTAGACGTCCTCTAATTGTTGTTTGCATGTTTTACGTGGCTGCTATGGGTTTCTAGCAAGAACGTTTCTTACCTACGCAAAACCACAACGTGATATGCCAATTGCTATTTACCCTTCATAAGGACCCTTTTCATCGAATCCGTTCCGACTAAAGTGGGAGAGACTGGCACCCGCTAGCCACCTTATGCACCAAGTGCATGTCAGTCGGTGGAACCTGTCTCACGTAAGAGTACGTGTAAGGTCGGTCCGGGCCGCTTCATCCCACAATACCGTCGAAACAAGATTGGACTAGTAACGGTAAGCATATTGGACAACATCAACGCCCACAACTACTTTGTGTTCTACTCATGCAAAGAATCTACGCAATAGACCTAGCTCATGATGCCACTGTTGGGGAACGTAGCAGAAATTCAAAATTTTCCTACGTGTCACCAAGATCTATCTATGGAGAAACCAGCAACGAGGGGAAGGAGAGTGCATCTACATACCCTTGTAGATCGCTAAGCGGAAGCGTTCATGAGAACGGGGTTGAAGGAGTCGTACTCGTCGTGATCCAAATCACCGGAGATCCTAGTGCCGAACGGACGGCACCTCCGCGTTCAACACACGTACAGCCCGGTGACATCTCCCACGCCTTGATCCAGCAAGGAGAGAGGGAGAGGTTGAGGAAGACTCCATCCAGCACCAGCACAACGGCGTGGTGGTGGTGGAGGAGCGTGGCAATCCTGCAGGGCTTCGCCAAGCACCGCGGGAGAGGAGGAGTACTTGGGAGAGGGGGAGGGCTGCGCCAGAACTTGTGGTGCGGCTGCCCTCCCACCCCCACATATATATAGGGGCAAGGGAGAGGGGGGCCGGCCCCCTCAGATCCAATCTGAGGAGGGTGCGGCGGCCAAGGGGGGGAGGAGTGCCTCCCAAGTCAAGTGAAGGCCCTCCCCCTTAGGGTTTTCCCCTCCCATGCGCATGGGCCTTGGGGGGGCTGGTGCCCCTGGCCCATTAAGGCTAGGGCGCCCCCCCCCTATAGCCCATGCTGCTGTATTGGACGTGGTGGAACAATTTCCAGACCTCCGGACCCCTCCGGAATCCTCCGGAACCTTTTGAAGCTTCCCGGTACAATACCGGAAAAACCCGAACTTTTCCCGGAACCCGAACAACAACTTTCCATATATAAATCTTTACCTCCGGACCATTCCGGAACTCCTCGTGACGTCCGGGATCTCATCCGGGACTCCGAACAACATTCGGTAACCACATACAAACTTCCTTTATAACCCTAGCATCATCGAACCTTAAGTGTGTAGACCCTACGGGTTCGGGAACCATGCAGACATGACCGAGATGTTCTCCGGTCAATAACCAACAGCGGGATCTGGATACCCATGTTGGATCCCACATGTTCCACGATGATCTCATCGGATGAACCACGATGTCAAGGACTCAATCGATCCCGTATACAATTCCCTTTTTCTAGCGGTATAGTACTTGCCCGAGATTTGATTGTCGGTATACGGATACCTTGTTCATTCTCGTTACCGGCAAGTCTCTTTACTCGTTTCGTAACACATCATCCCGTGATCAACTCCTTGATCACATTGTGCACATTATGATGATGTCCTACCGAGTGGGCCCAGAGATACCTCTCCGTTTACACGGAGTGACAAATCCCAGTCTCGATTCGTGCCAACCCAACAGACACTTTCGAAGATACCTGTAGTGCACCTTTATAGTCACCCAGTTACGTTGTGACGTTTGGTACACCCAAAGCATTCCTACGGTATCCGGGAGTTGCACAATCTCATGGTCTAAGGAAATGATACTTGACATTAGAAAAAGCTTTAGCATACGAACTACGATCTTTGTGCTAGGCTTAGGATTGGGTCTTGTCCATCACATCATTCTCCTAATGATGTGATCCCGTTATCAATGACATCCAATGTCCATGGTCAGGAAACCGTAACCATCTATTGATCAACGAGCTAGTCAACTAGAGGCTTACTAGGGACATGGTGTTGTCTATGTATCCACACATGCATCTAAGTTTCCGATCAATACAATTATAGCATGGATAATAAACGATTATCATGAACAAGGAAACATAATAATAACTTATTTATTATTGCCTCTAGGGCATATTTCCAACATCTTTTACATACTGCTCCGTGGCTCTGGTTAAACCATCTTGAGCAGCACGGAGGTGCGCGTCTCCCGCATTAAAGGCATTCAACGCCTCCGGGGAGAAACACGCGTCACGAAGAACTGTCCGACGGCGCCGGTGATTCATGGCGCTCTCCACCTCAGACCTGGTGGCGGACAGCCTGTCGGCATCCTCCGTTGGAGGAGCATCCGGCTCGCACCTCGCGCTCGCCTCCCCTTCCGGACCAAGCGTTGGAGCCTGGCTGGCGGAGGCATGGTTGGCACCCTCTCCGGACTCAGTCCGGCGAGCGCTCTTTCTCCTGGAAGAATCATGAGCATTAATATACCTCCCAGGGGTCTTCCCCCTAAATGACGACGGTGTGCCATACCTTTGCGGCGACGTTTCGATTCGCGCCGCACTCCTCTTTCGCCTGCTGGACCGCACCGACCTTGGTTGGTCAGTCGCCGCGGGCTCGGCTTCCCGCCGTAACGGCACCTCCTGCGAAGCGCCGTTGGCATAAGGTGGTCAGATATAAGCGTTAGAAACGTAATGGTGTTGTGACTTTGGTCGTACTCACCTGGGAAGCCGGAGATAAACCAGGGTAGTCAGCCGTAATGGCGACCAAATTGTTATCTATGCTGAGCTGGTGGAACACCCCGTCAATCAGTTCCACCGCTAAATCCGGATCCTCTCCGGAGGCTGGATCAAGGGACCTTTCCGGATCCTCGGGTTGTGGAGCCGGGCTTTTTATGTCCTCCACATCCCGGCGCAGTTCCTGTGTAGAAATCATGAGATAAGACACTTGCCTTTGAAGGCACGGATCAGATATACAAACGTCCGCTTACCCAGCTCCGAGGGTTATTCATGGAGAATCCATTCAATGGATTCGTATGGAGGAAGTCCTCCTTCTCCCCCTTGTATAAGCCGAACAGGATCTTCACCAGATCTTCGGTCGAGCCTGGCCCCTTGCGGCCGTGACGGGTGGCGTCATTCTCCTTGTTGAAATCCCACATGGGGTGGCCCCTATATTGGAGCGGCTGAACCCCTCGCATAATGCATGTGGCCATGACTCCGATCATGGTTAATCCGGAATGGGCTAGTAGCCGTATCCGGCCCATCAAATAATGGACGCTCCTATCGTCTTCCCGTTGAGGGCTCCGTGGGCGCCAACTCAGGCGCTTCTTCAGAGGAGCGTTGCTGAACTCCGGGAG
The DNA here is from genome assembly GCF_018294505.1 of Triticum aestivum. Taxonomy (NCBI): domain Eukaryota; kingdom Viridiplantae; phylum Streptophyta; class Magnoliopsida; order Poales; family Poaceae; genus Triticum; species Triticum aestivum. The sequence goes on from NC_057801.1 coordinate 467,563,276, forward strand.
GCCAATCCGAACTGGATCCGGCAGCGGGGCGTCTTCCATATAAAACCACTCCGAAGGCCAGTCTTTGGACGCCTTCTTTGGGGTTCCGGGCAAATATCCGGTCCCGGCGATGCGCCATACTTCGGCTCCACCCACTTGATATATCGACCCCTCGTGAGAATGGGGGACGAGGCAAAACAGCCTCTTCCACGGCGCAAAATGGGGCTCGACGCCCAAGAACAGCTCACAAAGAGCTACAAAGCCCGCGATGTGCAAAATGGAGGCAGGCGTGAGGTGGTGAAGTTGGAGTCCATAGAACTCCAGGAGCCCCCGGAGAAACGGATGTATGGGAAATCCGAGTCCCCTTATTAAGTAGGGGGCGAAGCATACCTACTGTCCTTTTGAGGGATTGGGGACGCTCTCCGCCTGTTTCTCACCCTTGTAGGCGGCCAGTCCGGCTCGAACCGGAACCATAAAGGCTGGGGGAAGATATCCCTCTGCTTGGAGCGTCACTAACTCGCTATACCGGACTGAGCATCTCCTCTAATCTCCTGGCTGAGGACTGGGAGCGCGAGAAGAGGAGCCGCGTCGACTATCCATGTTGGAATGGATTTTCACTAGATGTGCTTTGATGAGTACTCGCGGAAGGAGGATGGTGTGATTTGGATCTGGATCTTCGCCTCTCTTATAGGCGGCTTATTCGCGCAGCCAAGGGGTAAAACGTAAAGATAGCCTGGCTTTTCGCATTCGTGCAACACGTGGAAGAAGACCATTATTGAACGCAGAAGCCAAGGAGCACAGCATTTATGAAGCAGCCGGACACTATTCGGCAAATACAGGGAACATGGAGGAGAACCCGCCTTGCAAACGCCGAAGACAGCACGCGCGCCGGACTCGTCGTCATTGAAGCCTGGTTCGGGGGCTACTGAGGGAGTCCTGGATTAGGGGGTGTCCGGATAGCCGAACTATCATGATCGGCCGGACTCCAAGACTATGAAGATACAAGATTGAAGACCTCGTCCCGTGTCCGGATGGGACTTTCCTTGGCGTGGAAGGCAAGCTTGGCGATACGGATATGTAGATCTCCTACCATTGTAACCGACTCGGTGTAACCCTAGCCCTCCCCGGTGTCTATATAAACCGGATGGCTTTAGTCCATAGGAAGAACAATCATACCATAGGCTAGCTTCTAGGGTTTAGCCTCCTTGATCTCGTGGTAGATCTACTCTTGTAACACACATCATCAATATTAATCAAGCAGGACGTAGGGTTTTACCTCCATCAAGAGGGCCCGAACCTGGGTAAAAACATCGTGTCCCTCGTCTCCTGTTACCATCCGCCTAGACGCACAGTTCGGGACCCCCTACCCGAGATCCGCCGGTTTTGACACCGACAGTGACCACGGCGACAGAGAGAACGACCCTGACCACGGCGAGAGAGAGAGAGCACGACGGCGGTGGGAAGCTAGCTATGGAGGGCGCGGCGGCGTTGAGATCCCGTTCGGCTTCGAGCTCCATGTCTTCCGCAAGCTCCACCTCGTGGATGCAGAGCCGGGCGCGTGTGGAGATGCTTGTCTTCGTCTGTCCGCGGTGCCGGGCGAGTGTTGATCGGAGGGTTTCTCACACACCAAGGAACCAGAATCGTCCGTTCTACGTGTGCAGCGAGAATGGGGTAAGAATCGGGGCAATTGCACCATTTTCGTGGTCGGGATTTTTGAGCAATGGGTTGATCTGTTCTGTGTTCATGCAGGTGACATGCTTCTTTCTTTGGGTCGATGCTCTGGCCAAGACTCTGATAAATGAACTGCAAGAAGAGCATGAAGAATGGTTGCACATGCTGCCCCGAACCGCAGTGGGCGCAGCACGAGCTCCGGAAGAAGAGATGGAGGGCGAAGCACGCACTGACAGAGAGCTAGCTATTGAGCTTAGGATGTTGAAGAAGAAGGTTAGGAAGCTTGAAGATCAAGCACTACCAATACCCATTTGCAAATACTTTTGGGCATTTGTAGGTATGGTAATCGCACTGGTTGTAATGTTGAAAATGTATGGAAAGGCATGAATTATGGAGGAATTTGTAATCTTGAAATTGTATGAGAAATTCACCTAGTTTAAATGTTGGTCAAAGTTGTTTAAATGTTGAAAAAAAGAAGAAGTGATCAACATTTAAATATGTTGAAAAAAAGGAGAAGATATGAGGAATTCAGAAACTTTTGATCAATGACAAGCAGCTAATGAATTATTCCAGAGCCAAACAATTAAGGTTAGAAATTTTTTGGAGCTGTTAAATATTTAATAGCAATTTAAGTAATCCAATTCAAATACACCATGATTTAAATCAAAGACCAAAATGTCATGGAAAATGTGCCTCAGCTCTGGTAGAGGTTTACACCTGGTGCCAAAATAAATGAACATTTTTAAGGGCATTATATTGAGAAAAAACTAATTTGTCTAAAAAATGAAAGGTGGAAAATGCACAAAAAATTGGTGCGGCTGGGGACTCGAACCCAGGACCGCGTGGGTTTGTGGTATTTAGGGTTGCGCTGGTAACCGCTAGGATAGATGGCAAGACTTTGACATGGGTAGGGAAGGAAGGTATACATAGTGAGACTGTGAAATTTGTCAAAAAAATAGTGAGACCGTGAATGTTTGCACACGCGTGAGAGTGGTTTTCCTTTGTTTTGCACTGAAATTTTGGAGGGTTGGAAGGTTGAAAACGTATGTTTGCACTGCCACGTGGTTTTGGTTAGAGTGGCACTTGGTTTAGTGTTAGAGTGGCACTTGGTTTAGGATTTAAAGGGAATAAATTTGCATGTTAGTTCATGACTTTTTTTGAATGAAACGGTGGGCTTCTCACCCCCTCCGATTTTCATTAACGAAAACCACAAGTTCTCGAGCTTCATGACTTGGTTTAGGGAAGAAATTATATGTTTGGGCATGAACATTTTTTAACACACATAATAAACCCTAACAAATAACTTAGATAAGATGCAACACAAGTACCATTACAATAATAAGTTCACGGACAGTTCACGGACTCACGACGAAACATGACACGACACGACACGACATAGAAAAGCAACAAATAAAAAACATTCTTCATCTTGACCTCCTCCTTCCACTTTGGCCGCGCGCGCCCCTTCAACACCGTCTTCATCTTCACACCTCCTCGTCGTCGTCGTAGGGAAGGGAGTGCATCCCGGCTGGAGTGGGGAAGATGCTCTCGTAGTTGGTATAGATGTTGTAGACAGTGAAAAAGATGGCCTCGCAGCCGCACCGAAAGACTTGGCCGAGGAGCTCGCGCGCGTCAAATGGGTTGGTGAAGGTGACCATGAGCAGTAGGAGGATGCCGCCGCGGTCACGAACCTCGTTGAGGGTGAACATCCTCGGCGAGCCTCGTAGGAGGTGGGCATAGCCGGCTCTGAGGAAGGTGGTTCGACGGAACCCCTCCACCTTAAAATAGCCCACACACGGAGCTCCCTCTCCACGAGCACGCCCGGTGGGTAGCGCAGCTCCGGCACGACAGGCGGACGGCTGATGGTCGGCCCGTTGAACTGCATGGTCTCGCTTGGGGAGGGCTCGGTCGATTGGGTGTTTGAAGTTGGAGAGAATGGATCGGATCTGGCTTATGGGTGGGAGAGGAAGATAGGCACCCCATTTATAGGCCTGTGGGTGGGAGAGGAAGATGGAAAGGATGAGAATAGTGCGTGTGTGAATCCGAATGCGTGTGGGTATCCGGGCGCGTGTGTGTATCCGTTACGCTTTGCACTCTTAAATTTTTGCACAAAAACGATGCATGGGGCGCGTGCGTGCATTTGAATCACTACATAGCTCTTTGACCGGACGAAGCATCTGACTCGCTGCCCTGAACCACCTAGCTGGCCTCGCTACCCTAGCGCGCCTAGCTCGCCTCGCTCGCCTCGCTTGCATGCATGCACGTCGCAGCCTATGCACATCGCAGCCTCCCGCGCATGCAAACCCATGTCGCAGCCTATGCACGTCGCCGCCTCCCATGCATGCATGCAAGGCCTGGAAAGGCTGAGACGGGCTAATTACTGCGGTCTCAGGCCCAGACAACGAGACGGCCCAACGGTCCATCCAGCGCGCCCGATATTTGTTTTAAAAAAAGAGTCTCCCAGCCAATCAGATTGCATCTCGCGGATCGCCCCCCTCCTCCCTGCAGATTCCTTCTAGAAGGGTTAGATCGACGGCCCTTGTTCAGCGTTAGGGTTAGATGAACGGTCCTGGTTCAGCGCTAGGGTTAGCAGGGTTTGGGAGGGGTTTGGAGCAGTCAAAGCTATGTTTGACCAGATTTCAAATGAGCATAATAAATTAAATAAAAAATAGAAAAATAAAAAACCTGCGCACATAGTCTTCTTATGTCATATACTAACGATTTAAGTTGATAAACAAGGTTTACATATATTTAAACGATAAGTTCATGTGTATTGTATGATATCTCGAGTATCTCAAACTCTCTTGTATGAACTGAAGAGAAGTGTTTTGGGGAAATAAACATGAAAATTTCAAAAAACTCACCACAACTTCATTTTAGAGTGACTAAGAAGGATCCAGGCTTAGTTTTTCATTTTGATGTTTTACACTTGTTTAAATCTTGGTCAAAGTTAAGTTTGACCAGAATTCAAATGAGCAAAACAAATTTAAAAAAGTCAAAAAATGGAAAAACCAGCGCACATAGTCTGTATATATAGAATATATAGAATATATGTTTAGGAAAGTTATTTGGATGATTTAGATAAGGTTGAAAAAACCTTGCTTAGAAATGAGGCCGTTTACCCTACCTTTGGACCCCTCATTTTAGTACATTTTCATGAAAATTTCAAAAACCTCACCACAGCTTCATTTTGGATTGACTAAGAAGGATCCAGGCTTAGTTATTCATTTTGATGTTTTAGACTTGTTTAAATCTTGGTCAAAGTTAGGTTTGACCAGAATTCAAATGAGCAAAATAAAATTCAAAAAAATCAAAAAAAGGAAAAACCATGTGCTCATTCAAACATCATCCAACAGATTTAAAAATCATGTCAAACATAGTTCTAACATAGGTCCAACATCATCCAACAGAAATACAACATTATTCATAATGTTTCATAATTATTCATATATAGCGTTCAGGCTTCTGTCTGTTCCTTGAGCTTCTTGCCATCACTTTGCTCCTCGTGCACCTTGTGCTCATTGCTTCTTCTCTTCTCCTCTTGGTTGTCGGTACCTTGTGCATCTTCTTCAAACCTATCATAGAGTTGTGCAAAACATAAAGGGTAATGAGATCATGTCAAGTGACCCATAAATGTACAGTAGTATTTGACCCTTGCAAGATTTACATACCTAGCAGAACTCACAACAACAGAAGGTTGGTCACCATTTGGAGCCTCACTTGGATCATCATTTGGAGCCTCACTTGGATCACCATGATCATCATTTGGATCACCATTTGGAGCCTCACTTGGATCACCATGATCACTATTTGGAGCCTCACTTGGATCATCATTTGGAGCCTCACTTGAATCATTATTTGGAGGATATTTTGGATCATCATCAAAATCATGCGGCTGTTGACCATGATCATTTCGAACCTCGTCAAAAACCTCATCTAATGCAATTGGCTGATGTCCATCATTTTCATCATCTATTGAGGCAACCGGCTGCTGACCAACATTTTCATCGAAGCCTTCATCAAAACTCTCTCCAAACGCTGGATCTACTGTGTTATCACAGTACTTACCGAAATGACCAGACCCACCACATCTTGTGCACTTACGCTTCCTCGCTCCAAGTCCAGCTCCTTCGCTGCAAGGTCTGATTCGACTCTTCCTTGGTCTACCTGCTGCTCTCTTCAGAACTGGAGCGCAAAGCTTGATTCCAGGGTCCACCATGTCCCATTGTTGCTTTCCCTCCATAGCAGGCAAGGCATAAGCATATGTGGCTTTGAACCTTGCAACAGAGTAGTAATTATGCACATACTACTGAATGTTCCCTGCTGGACCTGGGAGAGAAGTGATGAAAAACAAGGCATGAATGCATGGCAACCCAGTTATCTGCCATTGCCTACAACTGCAAGGTCTAGCTTTTAAATCCACTGGATATCTCCATTCCCTCTTCTCTTTATCCAAATATGATATCTCTGCCGTGGTACCCGAGCAAAGAGTCATGTTCATTTCCAAGCCTGTTGTTTTCTGCTTCAGTTCATTCATCACGGCAGGGATGATAATGTGGCCCATGAATTTTGCCTCGGCTATTCTTGCACGATAATGAAATTTCTGCATGTATTCTATCCTTATCCTGTCCAACAAATCCACCACATAATGACCCTTTAGTTTCCGGATCATTGAGTTGAAAGACTCTGCTAGATTATTGTGCACATAGTCAACTTTTCTCAGTTCACTAAATTGGCTTCTGGCCCATAACTTGGAGTGGTGTCTTTCCAAGTATTCTTTCACTTTGGGATTCATGTATAACTGCCTCAAGTGGTAGTTGTGCTTCTTCACACTGCAAGTCAAAGATGCTGGCCATAAATTGTCGGTATACACCTTTCCTTTGAATTTCTTCATGAAATTTGCAGCAAGGTGACGCATGCATTCCCTATGCTCTACTCCAGGGAACACATTGTCCACGGCCACTTCTAAACCTTTGTAGGCATCTGTATGAATGACCAACCCATCGGGATGTGCAATAGCTCGGCGCAGATTATGCAAAAACCAAGTCCAGCTCTCCTCAGACTCTGTCTCCAGCACACCGTAGGCAACTGGAAATACAAAACTGTGTGCATCAACTGCACAAGCTGCTACTAACTGTCCTTTAAACCTCCCTGTGAGAAAAGTGGCATCAATAGCCAAATAAGGCCTGCAACCTACCAAAAAACCCCGGCGACAAGCCTCAAAGTAGACAAAAACCCTCCTAAAGCATTCCTTGGTCTTTGTCACTCCCCTGAATGTGTACTCCATGGTGTGGTGATCAATATCTACAATACTACCTAGGCTTGTCCTCTCCACTTCACCTTTGAATGAATACAACAATTGAAACCTTTCGTGACAGTTACCATAAATAGAATCCATAGCATGTTGTTTACCATTGAACAACCTCATGTATGGTAAATCTATCTTGAATTTATCTTTGATGTTCTTCTGCAATTCCTTTGGACCCACTTGCTGGTTTTCTTTCACCCACTTATTTACTTCTTCTGCCACCCATCTTGACTTGGCTCTACTGATTGTATCCTTCCTAAGGGTTGATTCCTGGCATGTGTGCTTAAAAGGGTTCACTTTAACCTGAACATTAGTGCTATTTCGCATTTTAGATGCGAGCAGCCTCCATGGACAACCCTCAGTCGGACAGTGCACTCTGTAACGTACTTGATCGCTCTTGTCAACTTTGAATGTACGTTCTACCTTGATGCAGTATGTCACAAGTGCATTTCTACACTCATTCATGGATGCAAAAACTGTACCTTCTTCCATATGAGGGTTCAAAGGGTCCCATTCAACAGCTGCAAGGTCTTCGTCCTCACCCACCGCGTCATCATCCACACGGACTGCATTGTGAGCCTCATCTTGGTTATCAGCCCGAGGTGCCCGTCGTAAATTCCGAATAACATCAGAATATAGCTTCTCTTCATCAACCCCAGAATTGTAGTCATCAGGCTCCACTTCAAGGGGGACCCTACTGCTGTTGCCCACACTTGTCGAGCCACCACGTCGCCGTGCACCAACTGAACTGTTCTGGCTAGAGATGCCATTACGACGACTTGGTTCTCCCCGAGATGTTGCACCCGTCATCCTAGGTCCAAATGCCTGCTCCAGCACATCAACTTGCAGCCTCACATGAAAATTATCTTTCTCTTTATGCCTAACAAACATGGTAGCTAGCTCTTCATCATTACTAATTGTCACCCATTTATTTTCCCCATCATAGTATTTGTATACCACTTCATCAATCAAACCCCAAGGATATTGGCTACAAATTACCTCCCCAAATTGTCTGAAACTCCAATTACTAGCCATTGGCAACCGATAATCAAAACCTCCTTGGTATTTCTTCTGATCCTTTGCATCGAATGTGTACCGGTCCCTTCTAATGTGCATCAAGAAAGCAAACCGCAACTCCATCCTAACCGGTGAAAAACAGAGACGCAATCAGCACACTAATTGGGCAAACCTACTCGAATCGAGTGTTCAAATGCACAACTAAGCTCAATCTAAACAGGAGGCGGGACTTACCCCTCGGGAACCCATTCGTGGACGCGGTGGATCTCCGGCCCGATGCCTGCCTCGCCAAATACTCCGGGGTCACCGCTGCTCTCCATTTCGCCCTAGGGTTCTTCCTCCTAGTTCAAATAGCTCCAGCAGCCCCCCACCTTTGAGTGCTCCGGACGGGCGCACGGAAGGAGGCCGCGCCGCGGGTTGAGCAGGTGGCGGGCGCCCTACCCGTGGCATCGCAGGAAGGTGGCGGGCGTCCCAGGTAGCCGTGGAGCGTAGGCACAAGACGGTAGCGGTGGAGTAGGCGTGCAGCTGGTGGTGGGGCAGGTGCTGGCCGCAGCGCAAGTGGCGGCGGCGACGCAGGTCAGTCGACCGGCGGGGAAGCGGATGGGCAGAGTGAGCTACAAATGATTTGGGGATTTAGTTGCACGGGCCTACATGTCAGCTCCAGACCCACGTCCATGTGGTCCCACGTGTAAACTCCGGACCCACAACCACTAACGCTGGCGGGCGGAATGGACTCAAATATGGCCATTTGGCCTCGTCATAGTAGTTGTGCATGGACTAGGGGCAAAACTGAGCATAATTTGCATCTGAGGGCAAAACTGAGCACAGAGACACCACTGAGGGCAAAAGGATAACTAACCCAATTATATTAGCAGTTCCTGCATTATTTATGAAATCTTGCAGATAGGATGTCAAAACATTGTTTCCTCTATGATTTTCTTGAGGAAAGGTTGTATGTGATACAGCCAGAAGGTTTTGTCAATCCTAAAAGATGCTAACAAGTATGCAAAGCTCCAGCAATCCTTCTAAGGACTGGAGCAAGCATCTCGGAGTTGGAATATATGCTTTGATGAGACGATCAAAGATTTTGGGTTTATACAAAGTTTATGAGAAACTTGTATTTCCAAAGAAGTGAGTGGGAGCACTATAGCATTTCTGATGAGTATATGTTGTTGACATATTGTTGATCGGAAATGATGTAGAATTTTTGGAAAGCATATAGGGTTATTTGAAAAGTGTTTTTCAATGGAAAACCTGGATTAAGCTACTTGAACATTGAGCATCAAGATCTATAAGGATATATCAAAATCGCTTGATAGTGCTTTCAAATGAGTACGCACCGTGACAAGATTTTGAAGGAGTTCAAAATAGATCGGCAAAGAAGGAGTTCTTGGCTGTGTTATAAGGTGTGAGTATTGAGTAAGACTCAAGACCTGACAACGGCAGAAGAGAGAGAAAGGACGAAGGTCGTCCCCTATGCTTTAGACATAGGCTCCACAGTATGCTATGCTGTGTACCGCACCTAAAGTGTGCCTTGCCATGAGTCAGTTAAGGGGTACAAGTGTGATCCAGGAATGGATCATAGGACAGCGGTCAAGGTTATCCTTAGTAACTAGTGGACTAAGGATTTTTCTTGATTATGGAGGTGGTAAAAGAGTTCGTTGTAAAGGGTTACGCCGATGCAAACTTTGACACTAATCTAGATGACTCTGAGTAGTAGACCGGATTCGTATAGTAGAGCAGTTATTTGGAATAGTTCCAAATAGCACGTGGTAGCTGCATCTAGGAGATGACATAGAGATTTGTAAAGCACACACGGATCTGATAGATTCAGACCCGTTGACTAATAACCTCTCTCACAAGCGAGATATGATCAAACCCAATGGGTGTTGGATTCATTACAATCACATAGTGATGTGAACTAGATTATTGACTCTAGTGCAAGTGGGAGACTATTGGAAATATGCCCTAGAGGCAATAATAAAATTGTTATTATTATATTTCCTTGTTCATGATAATTGTCTATTGTTCATGCTATAATTGTATTAACTGGAAACCGTAATACATGTGTGAATACATAGACCACAACATGTCCCTAGTGAGCCTCTAGTTGACTAGCTTGTTGATCAATAGATGGTTATGGTTTCCTGACCATGGACATTGGATGTCATTGATAACGGGATCACATCATTAGGAGAATGATGTGATGGACAAGACCCAATCCTAAGCATAGCACAAGATCGTGTAGTTCGTTTGCTAAAAGCTTTTCTAATGTCAAGTATCATTTCCTTAGACCATGAGATTGTGCAACTCCCGGATACCGTAGGAATGCTTTGGGTGTGCCAAATGTCACAACATAACTGGGTGGCTATAAAGGTGCACTACGGGTATCTCCGAAAGTGTCTGTTGAGTTGGCACGAATCGAGACTGGGATTTGTCACTCCGTGTGATGGAGAGGTATCTCTGGGCCCACTCGGTAATGCATCGTCATAATGAGCTCAATGTGATTAAGTAGTTAGTAACGGGATCATGCATTACGGAATGAGTAATGTGACTTGCCGGTAACGAGATTGAACGAGGCATTGGGATACCGACGATCGAATCTCGGGCAAGTAACGTACCGATTGACAAAGGGAATTGTATAGGAGATTGCTTGAATCCTTGACATCGTGGTTCATCCGATGAGATCATCATGGAACATGTGGGAGCCATCATCGGTATCCAGATCCCGCTGTTGGTTATTGGCCAGAGAGCTGTCTCGGTCATGTCTGCATGATTCCCGAACCCGTAGGATCTACACACTTAAGGTTCGGTGACGCTAGAGTTGTTATGGGAATTAGTGTGCATTTACCGAATGTTGTTCAAAGTCCTGGATGAGATCCCGGACGTCACGAGGAGTTCCGGAATGGTCCAGAGGTAAGATTTATATATGGGAAGTCCTATTTTGGCCACCGGAAAATGTTCGAGATTTTTCGGTATTGTACCGGGAAGGTTCTAGAAGGTTACGGAGTGGGGCCCACCTGCATGGGGGGACCCACGTTAACGTGGGTAGTGGGGGCAAGGCCCCACACCCCTGGTCAAGCCGCACCAAGATCCCCCCTTAGAAGGAATAAGATCATATCCTGAGGAATAAGATCAAGATCCCTAAAAACGGGGGATAACAATCGGTGGGGAAGGAAATGATGGGATTTCTTTCCTCCCACCTTTGCCAACGCCCCAATGGACTTGGAGGGCAAGAAACCAGCCCCCTCCACCCCTAAATATAGTGGGGAGGCGCATGAGAGCTTTACCCCTGGCCCCTGGCGCAGCCCTCCCCCTGTCCAACTCCACCTCCTCCTCGGTAGTGCTTGGCGAAGCCTTGCCGGAGAACTGCAATCTCCACCACCACGCCGTCGTGCTGCCGAAGCTCTCCCTCAACTTCTCCTCTCCCCTTGCTGGATCAAGAAGGAGGAGACGTCCCCGGGCTGTACATGTGTTGAACACGGAGGCGCCATCCGTTCGGCGTTAGATCGGATCTTCCGCGATTTGAATCTCCGCGAGTACGACTCCCTCATCCGCGTTCTTGTAACGCTTCCGCATCGCGGTCTTCAAGGGTATGAAGATGCACTCCCCTCTCTCTCGTTGCCAGTCTCTCCATAGATTTATCTTGGTGATGCATAGAAAAATTTGAATTATTGCTACGTTCCCCAACAACTACATGGTAGCACAAACGCAAGCACGACATTTGGTTGTGGGCATGTGCTCCTCGCATGCAATGTGTCGTTGTTTGGTTATGTGTTGCCTAAAGTGTAGTGTGCTAACTTGTTATTCTAATGGTGAGATTACTAGCATATACATTAGTCCTATAAATGATGTGGAAGTACCCGCCTCCTAGGGGCCTCGCGACGCGAGAGTGCCAACCACGCCGTTTGTTGCGGCCGGGCCTCGCACGATTGGCTGCTTGGTGCGTTTCGCGCATTTCGATCTCAAAGGCCGCCTCACACCTGGACAATTTTCCTCGAGGTCGATAACACGTGGCCCACGGGTGCGGCCAGGGCCACCCTCCTGCGGTGTTTCCGATCGCGCTTGTGTGCACTCTCTCACGCGTTGCTTTGCATGCGACGGTTGAGACAGGTTTGGTTGTCAGCATTTGCATGCGTTAGGTGGACCCCAATGGCATGCGGCCAACCGAGGGAGGGTGTTGCCTTCATTAGGTGGTGGGGTCTCATAGGGGCACTACTTCAAATGTGGAGGGTCTTGTCTAACTTGCCTCTTGCCCACATGGTCGATGATGGCCTCTTGCACACACTTTTTAAATGAAGCCTTTTTGTATATTTCCTCAAATAGAAACCATCGAATTTAAATGCTGAGATGCTTGGAGATCACACTCTCAATGTAGGTGAAACAATGACCGAGGGGTTTTCCAGTGACAAAATTAGCCACACCTTTTACAGTCTTGTACTCTTGTTCCTCATATCAAGATCAATCACACAGGCCTTGTGCTCACAGGGATCACGTGTGTGCATGAGGTGCATGACGTAAACAACATCACCGTCATGCAAGCTAGGAGCAGGATAGACTAAAGCAATTCTCTTGAGGTTTGGCTTGATATTATCACCCTCCTGCAGATTAGGTACTACCATTCGGGCATACACGGGGCGATCCAATGGTACATCATCAGAGCATCTGATCGTGCGGTCCTCTGAAGGAAATATGCCCTAGAGGCAATAATAAAGTTGTTATTTATATTTCCTTATATCATGATAAATGTTTATTATTCATGCTAGAATTGTATTAACCGGAAACTTAGTACATGTGTGAATACATAGACAAACAGAGTGTCCCTAGTATGCCTCTACTAGACTAGCTTGTTAATCAAAGATGGTTAAGTTTCCTATCCATAGACATATGTTGTCATTTGATGAATGGGATCACATCATTGGAGAATGATGTGATGGACAAGACCCATCCGTTAGCTTAGCAGAATGATCGTTTAGTTTATTGCTATTGCTTTCTTCATGACTTATACATGTTCCTATGACTATGAGATTATGCAACTCCCGAATACTAAAGGAACACTTAGTGTGCTATCAAGCGTCACAACGCTGGGTGATTATAAAGATGCTCTACATGTGTCTTCGATGGTGTTTGTTGGATTGGCATAGATCGAGATTAGGATTTGTCACTCTGTGTTTCGGAGAGGTATCTCTGGGCCCTCTCGGTAATGCACATCACTATAAGCCTTGCAAGCAATGTGACTAATGAGTTAGTCACGGGATGATGCACTACGGAACGAGTAAAGAGACTTGCCGGTAACAAGATTGAACTAGGTATGGTGATACCAACGATTGAATCTCGGGCAAGTAACATACCGATGACAAAGGGAACAACTTATCTTGTTATGCAGTTTGACCGATAAAGATTTTTGTACAATATGCAGGAACCAATATGAGCATCCAGGTTCCGCTATTGGTTATTGACCAGAGATGAGTCTCGGTCATGTCTACATAGTTCTCGAACCCATAAGTCCGCACGCTTGACGTTCGATGACGATCGGTATTATGAGTTTATGTGTTTTGATGTACCGAAGGTAGTTCGGAGTCCCGGATGAGATCACGGATATGACGAGGAGTCACGAATGGTTGAGACATAAAGATTGATATATTGGATGACTATATTCGGACACCGGAATGGTTCCGGGGTGTATCGGATATTTACCGGAGTACCGGGGGGTTACCGGAACCCCCCGTGGGGTCAATGGGCCTTCATGGGCCTTAGTGGAAGAGAGGAGGAGGCGGCCAAGTGGTGCCCCCCAAGCCCAATCCCAATTGGGGAGGGGGGTCGGCCCCCCTTTCCTTCTTCCCCTCTTCCTTTCCTTCCCCCTCCTAGTTGGACTAGGAAAGGGGGGAAACCTACTCCTAGTAGGAGTAGGATTCCCCCCTTGGGGCGCACCCCATGAGGCCGGCCGGCCCTCTCCTCCACTCCTTTATATACGGGGGAGGGGGGCACCCCATAGACACACAAGTTGATCTCATAGCTGTGTGCGGTGCCCCCGTCCACCATATTCCACCTTGGTCATATCGTCGTAGTGCTTAGGCGAAGCCCTGTGCCGGTAACTTCATCATCACCGTCGCCACGCCGTCGTGCTGAAGGAACTCTCCCTCGGCCTCAACTGGATCAAGAGTACGAGGGACGTCATCGAGCTGAACATGTGCTGAACACAAAGGTGCCGTATGTTCCGTGCTTAGATCGGTCTGATCGTGAAGACGTATGACTACATCAACCTCGTTGATATAACGCTTCTGCTTTCAGTCTACGAGGGTATGTGGACACACTCTCCCCACTCATTGCTATGCATCACCTAGATAGATCTTGTGTGATCGTAGGTAAATTTTTTGAAATTACTACGTTCCCCAACAGTGGCATCCGAGCCAGGTCTATGAGTAGATGTTATATGCACGAGTAGAACACAAAGAGTTGTGGGCGATAATATTCATACTGCTTACCAGCATGTCATACTTTGATTTGGCGGTATTGTTGGATGAAGTGGCCCAGACCGACATTACATGACCGCGTTCATGAGACTGGTTCTACCGGCGTGCTTCGCACACAGGTGGCTAGTGGGTGTCTGTTTCTCCGGTTTTAGTTGAATCGAGTGTGGCTACGCCCGGTCCTTGTTGAAGGTTAAAACAGCACACTTGACGAAATATCATTGTGTTTTTGATGCGTAGGTAAGAACGGTTCTTGCTAAGCCCGTAGCAACCACGTAAAACTTGCAACAACAAAGTAGAGAACATCTAACTTGTTTTTGCAGGGCATGTTGTGATGTGATCTGGTCAAGACGTGATGATATATAATTTGTTGTATGAGATGATCATGTTTTGTAACAGTTATCGGCAACTGGCAGGAGCCATATGGTTGTCGCTTTATTGTATGAAATGCAATCGCCATGTAATTGCTTTACTTTCTCACTATGCGGTAGCGATAGTCGTGGAAGCAATAGTTGGCGAGACGACAACGATGCTTTGATGGAGATCAAGGTGTCAAGCCAGTGACGATGGTGATCATAACGGTGCTTTGGAGATGGAGATCAAAGACACAAGATGATGATGGCCATATCATATCACTTATATTGATTGCATGTGATGTTTATCCTTTATGCATCTTATTTTGCTTACTACAACGGTAGCATTATAAGATGATCTCTCACTAAATTTCAAGGTATAAGTGTTCTCCCTGAGTATGCACCGTTGCGACAGTTCGTCGTGCTGAGATACCACGTGATGATCGGGTGCGATAAGCTCTACGTTCACATACAACGGGTGCAAGCCATTTTTGCACACGCCGAATACTCGGGTTAAACTTGACGAGCCTAGCAGATGCAGATATGGCCTCGGAACACTGAGACCAAAAGGTCGAGCGTGAATCATATAGTAGATATGATCAACATAGTGATGTTCACCATTGAAAACTACTCCATCTCACGTGATGATCGGACATGGTTTAGTTGATATGGATTACGTGATCACTGAGATTATTAGAGGGATGTCTATCTAAGTGGGGGTTCTTAAGTAATATGATTAATTGAACTTTAATTTATCATGAACTTAGTACATGATAGTATTTTGCATGTCTATGTTGTTGTAGATAAATGGCCCGTGCTACTGTTCCATTGAATTTTAATGCATTCTTAGAGAAAGCTAAGTTGAAAGATGATAGTAACAACTACACGGACTGGGTCCGTAACTTGAGTATTATCCTCATTTCTGCACAGAAGAATTAAGTCCTAGAAGCACCGCTAGGTGTACCACCCGCGCCAACAACTACAGACATTGTAAATGCCTGGCAGACGTGGGTTGATGACTACTCGATAACTAGCAGGAGCCATATGGTTGTCGCTTTATTGTATGAAATGCAATCGCCATGTAATTGCTTTACTTTATCACTAAGCGGTAGCGATAGTCGTAGAAGCAATAGTTGGCAAGACGACAACGATGCTACGATGGAGATCAAGGTGTCGCGTCGGCGACAATGGTGATCATGACGGTGCTTTGGAGATGGAGATCAAAGGCACAAGATGATGATGGCCATATCATATCACCTATATTGATTGCATGTGATGTTTATCCTTTATGCATCTTATTTTGCTTAGTTCGATGGTAGCATTATAAGATGATCTCTCACTAAATTTCAAGGTACAAGTGTTCTCCCTGAGTATGCATCGTCGCGAAAGTTCGTCGTGCCGAGACACCAGATGATGATCGGGTGTGATAAGCTCTACGTTCACATACAACAGGTGCAAGCCAGTTTGGCACACACATAATACCCGGGTTAAACTTGACGAGCCTAGCATATGCAGATATGGCCTCGGAACACTGAGACCGAAAGGTCGAGTGTGAATCATATAGTAGATATGATCAACATAGTGATATTCACCATTGAAAACTACTCCATCTCATGTGATGATCGGACATGGTTTAGTTGATTTGGATCATGTGATCACTTAGATGATTAGAGGGATGTCTATCTAAGTGGGAGTTCTTAAGTAATATGATTAATTGAACTTTAATTTATAATGAACTTAGTACCTGATAGTATTTTGCATGTCTATGTTGTTGTAGATCAATGGCCCGTGCTACTGTTCCTTTGAATTTTAATGCGTTCCTGGAGAAAGCTAAGTTGAAAGATGATGGTAGCAACTACACGGACTAGGTCCCCAACTTGAGGATTATCCTCATTGCTGCATAGAAGAATTACGTCCTGGAAGTACCGCTAGGTGCAAGACCCGCTGCAGGAGCAACGCCGGACGTTGTAAACGCCTGGCAGAGCAAAGCTGATGACTACTCGATAGTTCAGTGTGCCATGCTTTATGGCTTAGAACCGGGACTTCAACGATGTTTTGAACGTCATGGAGCATATGAGATGTTCCAGGTGTTGAAGTTAATATTTCAAGCAAATGCCCGGATTGAGAGATATGAAGTCTCCAATAAATTCTATACAATACAAAAAAATACACTTCCGTGATGATACGTGTTTGTCACAGTAGGTCGCGTTTTTTGTCATGCATGTACATCCATGACGATTTTATGACAGAATCAAGATAGTCATACATGTGCTGTCGTAGAAGTGTTCCATGACATTACCAAAATTATCATCACGGAAGTGTCCACTTCCATTACAATAAATCGCGCGTCACAGAAGTGCTTTCGTCAAGGGTGACCGACACGTGGCATCCACCGTAATGGAACGCCGTTAAGCTATCGGGTCCGGTTTTGGATCCGATAACCCGTTAACAGCCCAGACCAATGGGGATTTTCCACGTGTAAAATCATCATTGGCCAAAGGAAACACGTGTTGCCTCACCGTTGGGACAGATGCCATCCACTCATTAGACAGGAGGCGCCTATGATAGGTCGACACATGGCACGACCCAACAGTGGCCCATTCCGGTGAAAAAGGCCGGCCCAGTAAAAATTAGCAGGCCGGCCCATATAAGGCCTACTTGTGTCAGGTCCATTCAAGCCTACGGCCCATATGAGATGTGCCAATTCGGCCCGTCAATGGCCCGTTAAAGATTTGACACCATTGCAGCCCATCGTCAGTTCGAGCCCGTTAACAGCCCACTATATATTTGGGCTCAATATCGGCCCGATGAAGTTTCGGCCTGTTAACGGCCCATTTAATGGATGGGCCAATTTTCAGGATGTACATCTTTCGACCTTTTAGCGACCCATTTAAATGTTGGGCTAATTTACGGCCCGGTGTGTCTTTCAGCCTGTTGATGGCCCATAAATCTGATGGGCTATTTGTAGTCGGACCTGAGTTTCAGCCTTTTAGCGGCCCATTTAAGTGTTGGGACAATTTTTGGTCAGGTGTCACTTTCAGCCTGTTGACGACCCATAAATCAGTTGGGCCATTTGTAGTCGGACCTGAGTTTTGGCCTTTTAGTGACCCATTTAAGTGTTGGGCCAATTCCCGTCCCTGTGTGCCTTTCGGCCTGTTAACGAACCATAAATGAGTTGGGCCATTTGTAGTCGGACCTTAGTTTTGGCCTTTTAACGGCCCATGCCCGTCATGGTCCAATATCATCCCGGTTTCTCTTTCGGCCTGCTAAAGGCCCACAACACAGTTGGGCCATTTACAATACGACCTAACTTTCGGCCTGTTAGCGGCCCATGCTCTTCATGGTCCAGTACAAGCCCGCTGTCTCATTCGGCCTGCTAAAGGCCTATAGTATAGTTGGGCCATATGTAGCCCATACTTAGTAACGGCCTGTTAACGGCCCATGAAATAAATTGGGGCCACCTGTTGCCCGCTTCGATGTCGGCCTGTTAACGACCCGGGAGGTAAGAGGGCCGACCATTAACTTTCGGCCTAGTAACGGCCCATTAACTTAATGGGCCCACTAAAGTTCGTACATGTCTTTAGGCCAAATTAGATAATTTGAGCCCATTACGACGAGCAATTACACACAGGACCAAAACCGATCAAGCAAAGGTACAACATGCAGGGAATAACGTTGCACATCCAGCATATATTAGAGGAAATTACATCCACTGGGCAATCAAAGATTGATGCCAGTGCAAATAAATGAGCAGAACCTAACCATCTACAACTTCACAATCTGCAACCTCAGCACAGATGACGCCCATAAGCATGTGGGCAAGTTCTTGCTGCTTTGCTACACTGTCTCTGAAAACATTGATCAGTTGTTGTGTCGCACGACTCTGCACCTCTGATTCATCCACCATTTCCATCATTGCTTCAGCCATTAATTGGTTCACAAACATACATTTATTCCGTTGCATTCGAGACAGAGGATACTGAACAGATTCAGATGGCGATTTTGGCAGGCTTGTATTATTGATAGTGGAGAGTGTCTCGACCACTGCATCATAACATAAATTAGGACGGGAACCAAACAGATTAATCATGAGTTATTGCCATATTACCTGGCCTAGATTTACTGGAAAGAAACAATGGGGTTGCCTTGCTGTTTTCAGAGTTTGTCTTCTTATCTTCAGCAGCCTGCACAAAATTAACACACTAGCATTGCTATCATTGGCCAAGTCAGATAATAGGAAAGCAACATTGACACAACGAACGTTTGGGCAACTAGCCTACACCAAATTAACACAATATGGCACAACTATCATCAGCCAGGTAAGGTAGTACGAAAGCAACATTGACACAATGAATGAATGGGCAACCAGAGAAGCACTACAATTCAGTAATGTGCATGATATGAGATAGTACATTCATGCAGCTCAGTATGCAAAACTACCAGGCAGTTTTCCTTACAAAAATCAACATTGGCGCCTTTAACATTTTGCTACAACTAATTTTAGATCAGATAAAGGTTAGATTCACGCCGATTAACAAAATACATGTTGATGTAAAAATATAGTGATATACAACAGGTACTTACATCAGCATTGGAGCACAGAGAATTCCCGCAAGATATTTTCCTCGAATACGATCCCAATGGAGGAAGTCTTCTATCGTTTAACCTTATTTTCTAAAAGAGAGATGGGTAAGAAACATGTAGAAAATATGATCAGAATGCTATAAATTTCATGATGCGAGGATACGCACATGCTTCTTAGAATGGAGTTGGCATTATTTTGTTGGACTGGAGCGGACTAGTTCTTTGAACACTGGAATCTACTTATTATCAGTGGGAGTTGGGTTTCTCTGTGCTGGAGCAGTATCTATGAAAAATGGAGTTGGTTTATTATCTCCTGGCGTTTGGATCTTTTGCAAAGACCTGGTTTGTAACCCTTCAGATTCTAACATATCCGTCTTCCCCTTGCATGCCTTATATAGAAGAATGGTGATTCAGTTATAAAACATGCTACAACAGAGATGGAATAGGTACTGAAGAATAGAAAGGCATGACATATTGACATGTATTCCCGCCATCCGAAAATAAATGGATGGGTCTAGGCGTATTTCAGTTCTAGATACATCCAGATTTATCCATTTCTGTGACATTTAATCCGGACGGAGGGAGTATGATGTAAGAGCTAGGGATACGACATGACAACACAGTAAAAAAAACACCGAAAAACCCACTGCAGAACTAAAGTATTCAAACCCACTGATATGAGATAGTACACTCATGCAGCTCAGGATGCAAAACTACTAGGCAGTTTTCCTTACAAAAATCAACATTCTGGCCTTTAATCATACATTTTGCTAGAACTACAACTAAATTTAGATCAAATAAAGGTTGGATTCACGCCGATTAACAAAATACATGCTGATGTAAAAATATAGTGATATACAAGAGGTACTTACATCTACATTGGAGCACAGAGAATTCCTGCAAGAATGTTTCCTCATAAACGATACCATTGCAGAAATTCTTCTATCTGTTAAGCTTATTTTCTAAAAGAGAGATGGGTAAGAAACATGTAGAAAATATGATCAGCATGCTATAAAATTTCATGATGCAAGGATACGCACACGCTTCTTAGAATTGAGTTGACATATTTTTGCTGGACTGGAGCGGACTAGTTCTTTGGCCACTGGAATCTGCTTATTATCAGTAGGAGTTGGGTTTCTCTGTGCTGGAGCAGTATCTATAAAAACTGGAGTTGGTTTATTATCTCCTGGCATTTGGATCTTTTGCAAAGGCCTTGTTTGTAACCCTTCAGATTCTAACATAGTCGTCTTCCCCTTGCATGCCTTGTATAGAAGAATGGTGCTTTAATTATAAAACATGCGACAGTAGAGAGATGGAATAGGTACTGAAGAATAGAAAGGCATGACATATTGACATGTATTCCCTCCATCCGGAAAAAATGGATGGGTCTAGGCGTATTTCAGTTCTAGATACATCCTTTTTTATCCATTTCGGCAACATGTAATCCGGACGGAGGGAGTATGGTGTAAGAGCTAGGGATACGACAGGACAACACAGCAAAAAAACACTAGTTGAATGTAAAACTATATGCTAGCGGAATACGTACAGAAATAACTAAGGCAACATACACGTGTATGATTGGGAAAATAAGATGGCATTGCAACAGAGCACTAGAACAACACTTCAATGTAAAAAAACATGGTATGGCAGACAGATGAAGTACATACTGATGAATAACAATGCATAAGATATTCAGAAGCATGATGTCCAAATTAAGCAGATGGCATTGCGATAGAGTAGAATGACAGTACTTGAATTTGAAAACATGTTATCATGAATGGAATAGGTACTGAAAAACAGGAAGGCATGACATATTTACATGCATGATCAGCATGCTAAGCACATGGCATTGCAACAGAGTAGATACACTCCAGGACATTATATGCATGTTGTACCCATATCACAGGCCAAGTTAGAGCAAGGACCTTGTGGGGTGAAGAGGATTCATCATCTTTCTGCAAGTCTTCTGAAGAACTGCCTTTACATGTTCCATCATATTGGGTATCATTGACATCAAGTTTATTGGCCTTTACATTGCTCCGTGAGGTTCTTGTGGATATATCAGTGTGTGCAATTATATCTGACATGCATGGAAGACAACTAGTAGTTAGATTTACGTAATGAGTGCCTGTAGGAGACGACATAAATAGTAGGACTGGGGTTAACTAGCAGCAACAGGTCTCATAAACTAAAGGGAGAACACAGATGAAAGCTATAGAATATGTATCGTTTGTACTCGAGATTAACTAGATGGCACACAAAAGTATTAAAGAACAATATAGGTAATACTAGAAGTGGTATAATACTATAATCACCAGCCTGTGGGATAGCATTGGCTGATGGATGATAACTATGGAACAACGTTACCTAAAGAACAAGTATCTTAGCTGAACTATGAAACGGCGTGAACTCCTGGACAAGACCCGTAAGAGATCAGCATGAATATACAGTGAAATGTGATGATCTATTTTCCATGCTTAGATGAATAACAACGCCATAAATGTTGCACACAAGTAAGATGAGGGTACAACCTATCTGGCTGCCATCCATAGGAGTGAGCATCATGTGCTGACTTGTCGATGGCCCTACAGTTGTTGTGGCTGTCCATGTCGGGCACGCGCATTCAATGCAGGGAACTGTTGAGTGGGGACTATAGCTCCCTTCTGGTGTATGCTTCCCTTGTTGGAGCAGCTGCGGTGAGTCGGAAGAAGGTGTGTCTGAACATGCAGATAATGCATAATGTTAAGAACGACATATCTGTTTGATCTGAAGAAATACACTAAGAGATCAACAGCAAGGTACGAGAGTGGTCACACGTCTGTTGACTGAAGACTAAATTGGGATCACACGATTTTATTTTATTTTGGTACTGTTCGATCTACGCCGATGGCTTGATGGTCGTCTTGTGCCTCCCGGCTGACATTGTTCGGAATCTTCCCCGAAGAGCCAACGACCAACGGCAGAGCAGCCTGCCTCCGCTGTCCGTGGCCCCGGCCAAAACCCCGCTCCCCGCCCCACCGCACTGCCATGGTTGCGCCACCCCCGGGCCAATCCACAAAGACTACCCGTCATCCAGATCCGGCGGCGGCAGTACCTTTAACCCACACAACTCTAAAAGATAGCCATCTAAGTGCTGCTTCCGAGGCAAACTTGCGGCCCTGCACCCTAACGTTAGACACCAGCCAACCGGCAGCCTAGGAGCACTGCCGCCTCGTGGGGTCCCATTGGGATTCGATTGGCCCAGAATAAAAATTCAGACAACTGACGCCTAAATAAAGTGATTTGAGATGAGGGTGCGACCTATCTAGTGGCATGGTGAAGTAGGCAGGTCCAGCTGCCGAGTCGGTGAGGCCGGCGCGGTTGTGGTGGCGACCGGCGGCAGGGAAAGAGCGATGTCGCGACGGTCGACGGTGATGCGGAAGCAACGCCAGGACTCTGGAAGGATCTTGGAGCCGCTCTGGCGCCGTGAATAACGGCGGGGGTGAATCAGCTCCAGTACGGTTCACACGTCCGTCGTCGAGGCAGCACCAGCAGCACAGAGTAAGAGGCACACGACCCAGTGCACGACGGAAAATGGACAGCGTCTCCGGCATTAGGGAGGAGGGCGGCTGTGAAATTGGTGCGGTGGGGGCGCCATGGAGGTGGGGCTGAGGTTTCGTGGCTCGGGAGAAGGGAGCTTACCGAGGAGAAGGTGATTTGGCGCCCACGAGGTATGACTGGGGGCGGGCGGGGGGGGGGGATTGGGAGGGGAGTGGAACCATGTCTTACGGACGCATTTGTCTGAAATGTGAGGGGGAGTTACAGTTCTACCCTTGCCTATAGGCTTCTCGGCTTGGGTCTGTGTACTGAGGGTCGGGGATAGTAGAGTAACTTAGCTTCTGCCCAAATAGTGGGTGGGAGCGATTTCGGGCGAGGAGGGCGTGTTTTGAACTATAGTGGGCGCGAGCGATTTCGGGCGAGGAGGGCTGTTTTGAACTATAGTGGGCGCGAGCGATTTCAGGCGAGGAGAGCGTGTTTTGAAATAGTGGGGGCGAGCAATTTCTTGCGAGGAGAGCGTGTTTTGCCGACCATGGTTTATGAATTATTCGGCACATGTCATTTCGGCCGAGGAGAAGGCGCGCTTGGATGAAGTTACGAACCTACCCTCGATGTACAACGGGCCAATTGATGCGTGTCCCACATAGGACGGTAATTTTGCGTCTCCCATTTATTTGCTCGGGCGAATTCCATTGAGCAGAGAGGATGTTTAATGGTTCATTCAAATTTTGGGAGAATGAGCATCCACATCTACCTTACCAAGTCGATTCGAATCAAATTTTGAAATATTAGCTTGCCACTTCTTTTTTAGATGGAGAGATGATGCTCAGGAGTAATGTGTTTTTACATGCTCGTTGCTAGCGATTTACTATATGACAAACAGTTGACCCACTCAAAAACGCGAATCAAACCCAAAATGAAATATCCCGATTCAATGAATTAGCTCGTTCAGTAGGTCAAAATAGTGAACTAAATCCAAAATTGAACACCTCAATCTAGTAGCATCTTGTACATTATTATAGTACTCCATGAACATGTTGAAAGTCAAATTAATGAACTTGTTTGATATACGCATATATCCGTTCATGTGTGGATTGCAGACAACATGTTCTCCAATTTAAATATTTGAATGCAAGTTTATATCGAAACATGGTTTATATAAGTCTTTGATGCATAAAACGCGACCTCCCCGTCTCCCGGACTCCTGCTCTCTCTCTCTCTCTCTCTCTCTCTCTCTTTCTCTCTTTCTCTCTCTCTCTCTCTCTCTCTCTCTCTCTCTCTCTTTCTCTCTCTCTCTCTCTCTCTCCCCGACAATCTTCAATTCTGTCGCACGCATCCGACACAAAAACCTTGTTGGTCCCTCTCCCTTTCTCTCCATCTCTCTCGCTCTCTCTCTCTCTCTCTCTCTCTCTTTGTGTGTGTGGGGGGGGGTCTTTCTAGTTCACATGCATATATACACCATCTATAGGTCTCTCTCGTACACTATGTATGATACTCTAGCTAGTCCAAGCTAGATATCTTGGGTGCACTCATTGTACGCACACAAATTCATTGGCACTTTGCCCGTAACTCTCTCACGCACCACTATGTCATCTCGGAGATCTCCCCCCCCCCTCTCCCAAACTCTCCATCCACCTGGGTCACACATACACATGCATATCTCACTCGCACTCGATAGGCCCATCTAAAACCCTATCTCTCGCCCTTGTTCTCTCTCCATCTCACACGCACAAAAACACAATCTCATGCCCAGCTAGCCAAGTATGATGGTCTCTCACTCAATTGTAATCACACGCAGTCCCCCCCTATATGTATATGACTAGCTAATCTTAGTCTCCATCACAAACATGTGCATGGTCTATCTCGATTTCTCTCGGGACATCTTTCTATCGCGCACGCACTCCCTCGATCTCCCACCCATATAGTCCCCTCACGATCTCGAGGGGATCTCTCTATCACAAACACACCCTCTCTCCCTCCCCATGCGTCCATGCCATCCATGTGTCTCTCTCGACCTTTTTTCCTTGTTGGTCAGACCTCTATTGGACATGTGCTACAGGGGTGTCTCTCTCCATTGCAAACAATCACACACTAGCTATCTTCGTGTATATCCTCGCCTCGCTTTTCCATCTCGGAGATGCATGCGTGATATGTTCGCGTAAGAAACGAAAAAACACACTCTCTCTCTCTAATTTATCGTTTTTTGTCACTTTCTCTTTCACACACATACTCTTTTTGCACACTTACTCATTCTCCTTCACACGCACTTGATCTGTCTCGACTGAGGCACTCTCCTCGGTCCATAGCATATAGATTTATTGAAAAGTCAAACATACAAAGTTTGACCATGTGCATGGAGAAAAAGAATTACATCTAGTACGACAAACATATACCATTAGATTCACCATGAGATCTAGTTTTGTATGATGTATCTTTGGTATTGTAGATATAAATAACATTTGCATAAACATGATCAAAGTTTCCAAAGTTTGACTTCTAAAAAATTTACATGCACTGCATTATCAAGCGGATGGAATATCTATTTCCCCCTCTCAGCTATCTGACGCACCACTCAGCCTTATCGGGGCTCCTCAATCTCTCTCAAACTTTATTGGTCAGTTTGGACCTGACCCTCATGCCTTGATGGCCGGTACTGCCTGGTGTGGACGTCAGATGTAAAATATTTCTCCCTGGCCAGGCTTGTGTGGTGCTGAAGCGTTTGGTTCATGCTCGGGCCAGGCAAAGCATCAACGTCCCATCAATCAATCCATGCATCAATTATTTAATGCTAATATCCATCCATGTTGTTGTTAGCCTCGTGGCCGCATGACCAGGCACGGCCAGGCGTTCTAAATTGGTCGACTGGGCCAGGCTACTTGCAGTGTCTGGAGTTCAACCAGGCTAATTAAAGTGCAAGGGAACCCAGGCCAGGCGGGCTTTCTTTTTCACAGGGTAGCAACCAAACAAGCGTGCATGAAATCCAGCCACAACCCCAGGCCAGGCAAAAGATGCTCAGGATGCAAGCCAAACTGGCCTTATATCTCCCTGGTTCACACATACACATGTCTCGCTCGCGCTATAAATATAGACCCATCAACACTCTCCACCCTTGTTCTCTCTCCACGTGACACGCACCCCCGTAAGTACCATAATTCCTCACTCCATCATAGGCGCAAGCACTCCCTGTCGGTGTCAAAACCGGCGGATCTCGGGTAGGGGGTCCCGATCTGTGCGTCTTAGGCTGATGGTAATAGGAAGCAAGGGACACAATGTTTACCCAGGTTCGGGCCCTCTCGATGGAGGTAAAACCCTACTTCCTGCTTGATTAATATTGAAGATATGTGGAGTACAAGAGTAGATCTACCACGAGATCGTAGAGGCTAAACCCTAAGAGCTAGCCTATGATGGTATGATTGTAATTGTGATCGGGCTTCTAAGGACCATGCTCTCCGGTTTATATAGACACCGGAGAGCTAGGGTTTACATGGAGTCGGTTACAAGGAAGGAAACATAATATCTGGATCGCCAAGCTTGTCTTCCACGCAAAGGAGAGTCCCATCCGGACACGAGCCGAAGTCTTGAGTCTTGTATCTTGACGCTTCTATAGTCCGGACGATGAATATAGTCCGGCTGTCCGGATACCCCCTTATCCAGGACTCCCTCAGTAGCCCCTGAACCAGGCTTCAATGACGATGAGTCCGGCGCGCAGTCTTGTCTTCGGCATTGCAAGGCGGGTTCCTCCTCCGAATACTCCAAGGTTCCCATCATGACGAACAGTGTTCGGCATCTTCATCAATGTTGTACTCCTCGGCTTCAGTGTATCAATAATGACCCTTTCCACGTGTCGAGCGAATGTGAGGAGTCGAGGCATTTTTGCATTTGCCACCCTCAGTTCTTCGGGCTAGCCATCTATTTGAAGAGACGGGGATTCCCAGATCCAAACCTCACTCTCCCTCCTCGAGCAAGCATCCAACAGAGCGCCCAGAAAAAAACCATTCCAGCATGGCCGGTCGTCGCAGCTCTTCTGCTCGCTCCCCTTGCCCCAAGCTGGGAGACTGGGGAGAGTGTTCAGTTTCTCATAGCCGTTTGATAAAGTAACAAACTCAAGGGCTCCTCCCGCCGGCATTCATGGTCCCCGTTCGAGCCGGAGTTGCCACCTATAACGGCGAAGAACAAGCGGAGAGATCCCCCAATCCGTCTCTAGAGGAGCGAATATGCTTAATTCCGCATCTGTTAAGGGGCATCGGGTTTCCTATTCGTCCATTCCTTCATGGGCTTCTGGAGTTCTACGGCCTCCAACTGCACAATCTTACCCCAGCCTCCATACTGCATATAGCAGGGTACGTCGCCCTTTGCGAGCTATTCCTAGGCTGTGAGGCTCATTTCGGATTATGGAAGAAGTTGTTCTGCCTTGTCCCCCGCAACCAGGGAGAATCCCTATGTCAAGTGGGTGGGGCCGAAGTATGGCGTATTGCTGAGACTGGATACCTGTCCGGTACTCCCAAGAAGGCTCCAGACAACTGGGCTTCAGAGTGGTTTTATATTGACGATGCTCCTCTTCCAGATCCAACCCGGACAGGACTCCCCAAGTTCAGTAACTCTCCACCGAGGGCACGTCTAAGCTGGCGCCCTCGAGGCCCCCAAGAAGAGGATTCTAGGGAAGTACATTTCCTGATGAACAGGATAAAGTTACTGGCCAAATCCGGACTGACTATAGTTGAGGTGATGGCAATATGTATAATGCGGGGAGTGCAACCGCTTCAATATCGGAGCAATCCCATGTGGCACTACAACGGGACAGACGATGCCACCCGCTGCGGCCGTAAGGGTCCGGACTCCCCCACCGCTCTGGCAAGGATATTGTCCGACTTGTACAAAGGAGAAGAGGAGGAATTCATCCGTGTCAAACCGCGGGACAGATTCTCCATGTACAATCCCCCAAACTGGGTAAGTCGTCATTTATTTTACCGCTTCACTTATTGTGGCATTCTTTGCTAAAGTTACCTGCGTTGATATTTCCAAGCAGGAACTGAGGAGGGACGTGGAAGGAATCACCAGCCCTTCTCCGCAGCCAGAGGACCCCGAAAGGGCCCTGGATCCAGGACTCGAAGAAGACCCAGATGCGGCCGTGGAGCTTGCCGACGGGATATTTTATCGGACGAGCCATGACGGTGCCCCAGTGGCTATCCCCGCCGATTATCTCGGACCGTTACCTTCGTCGCGTGTAAGCCAAGCCGAAAACTCGATCCTCCGAAGAGAATTCTTTCCTGATGTCACACCTTATCCCTGATATGTCGTGCTTTTGCAGAAGCGACGTTCGGAGCGCAGGGCCGAGCCCCTAGGGACCCGTCAGCCACAGCCGTCCGGATTGGGCAGGCTCAAGAGGAAGGCGATTAGAGCCGACACACCTCTACAGAGGTAAGAAAACAACCTGTCATGCAATTTTGTTGTCGTTTGAAGTATAACACCGCCCTTTGTACATCTTGGCAGGAAGAGGAGTATCCGGACTGTATCCGGAGATCCTGCCAACCACGCCTCCACCCGTCGGGCTCCAAGACCAACTTCGAGAGAGGAGGCGGACGTAGGGCCGACACCGCATAGTCCTCCGACAGAAGACGCAGATATGCTCTCCGCCACCAATTCGGAGGTAGAGAGCGCCATGGATCATCGGTGTCGACGGGCCGTGCTTCCAACAACATTTTTTCCGAAGAGGCGTTTAATGCCTTCAATTCCGGAGACGCATACATCCGAGCTTCTCAAAGCGGACTTGCTCGGGCGACAGTCCAGTATACCAAAGATATACGGGTAAGAAACTTGATGAGCATATATAGTAGTAGCCCCTGAGACTTGAAACGGTTGAAACAACAGTTTTAAGTATCAATTCATGCGCAGGTTCTTGTTGATAAGAATGAGCAATTGGCTCGGGAGCTAGAGGAGTGCAAGACTCAACTGAGGGCCACAGTTGCCAAGCTAGAGGAATCCCAGAAGGCCTCGTGTGGTAATATTTATCTGAATTATATAAGAATGCACCAGTTGGCAACCGGCTAGTATGACAAATTTAACAGAGAGTTCTGTAGACAACCCCGGAGTAAATCCGGAGGGCGGCGGGGAGGACGAGTCGCATCTCCAGAGGCAACTAAAGGCCGGTGAGCGCATCCTGACGCAAGTGAAGCATGATAAGAATATGCTCCAAGATGCCAATGTTCGGCTGGACATGGAATTTAAAGACGTCCGTGCACAGCTGGCGGACTCCGTGAAGGAGAACAAAAGGCTTCGCCGCGGCATTTATCGTAAGTGCCTGAACGAACTTTAGTATAGTTCGGCGAGGAAGCATATTGAAAAAGTTATGTTTGCAGGAATGCTGACGGGTCGCCCTGAGGAGGAGATGCCCGCTTCTGCAGGTGATTTACTGCAGGACCTCTCACAACTGCATGAGCAAGCTCGGCACGTGATGCAGGGCGTCGCGCGGTCTCTGTGGCCGGCAAGCTCCCTGCCAAACGGCATGGGGGGGATCATGGACATGCTTCAGGGAGCACGACGGCGCTTCCGTTTATGGAAGATATCAGCCTGCCGGCAAGGTGCAAGAGAAGCGTGGGCGATGGTGAAGACGCGCTACACCAAGCTGGACCTGAACCATATGGCCGAAGTTGGACCAGCTGGGCCAGAAAGGGCAAGATATTCCCGTGAGTCTGGTATATGACCAGGTGGCGTTAGCCGCAAAGTATTCTCAACAGGATTGTAAACTAGATAGCCTGTTGGATGGTGTAGAGGATGAATATAATCAGTCCAAATGACTGTGTAATTCGATGGACATAAGTAGCCCCTAGCCGGATTTAAAATCGTTTGTCTTGGCGGACCTTTTCGCTTCAGCCCCCGGATCCTAAAGTCCGGGGTGTGTCCGAATACCCGCTCGGTTATACAAAACCGGAGTATGCGTGGAAACCAGGCGTAGGGGTCATAAGTGCTTGAACAGACAAGTACCCAACTAGTTATGTTATATTGCATGGTTAGCAAGAAACATCTTCCAGGGAGAATAGTTCCGTTAAGGGTTCCTTTCCCTGGGTAAGCATGTGTCAAGGCACATGTCCGGACTGCGAACCAAAGCGCAGGAACAGAAACTTCTGGGGATTAAAGTTATAATAAACGAAGACATCTTTTGTTCACCGACCGAATATTCTCTTAAGGAAACTAGCTTTCGGCTTCACCCAGTCTGAGGTACACATCCGGCTCAACCGGCAGTAACAATCGCAGAGGTGCTCCCCTTATGCCCTAGCCGAATTAACGGGAACGTAGGGCATAAACACAGGAGCCAGGCAACCCAGCTTGGCCACGTCTTAAGTCATATCGATGCATATAATGGTGAAGAAAAGGCACACATGGAAAAAGAAACGCATGTGTGATGGGCAAGAAGCCCTTAAAGTAATTTATATTAAGCTTCCGTATAGGAAGCCCCCAGGTAAAGTTTACACACATAGTGCGGCCGGAGTAATCCGGGAATCCGCACTGTATGAAATACTTGTGTGAAAAGAAAGAGATCGAGAAAGGAAAAAGGGAGGGAGCATAATTGAAAAAGGAGGGTTAAGGGGACGAACACTGAGTTCGGCGCTAGGCGTAGAATCTTCGGAGTCTGGTCGTGTTACATGGGTTCGGCTCGAGTCTGTTATCGGATGCATTACATAGGCGGTACACTCCTCCAGTGAGAACTTTGTCGATGATGAAGGGGCCTTCCCACTTGGGTTTGAGCTTGTCCTTCTTCTTCTCTGGTAAGCGTAGAACGAGTTCGCCAATATTATAAGTTTTGGCCCGCACTTCTCTGCATTGGTATCGTCGAGCCTGTTGCTGATAGAATGCGGAACGGGCCTTAGCGACATCGCGCTCCTCCTCTAGGGCATCCAAATTATCCTTCCAATCTAACTCGGCTTCCTTCTCTTCATACATGCGTACGCGTGGCGAA
This sequence comes from Triticum aestivum, assembly GCF_018294505.1. Lineage (NCBI taxonomy): Eukaryota > Viridiplantae > Streptophyta > Magnoliopsida > Poales > Poaceae > Triticum > Triticum aestivum. Next base: position 467,594,149 of record NC_057801.1, read on the forward strand.
TCATGTATTATGTCGCATGGTAGTACTGCTTCCGCGCCGTACACCATAAAAAAGGGGTGTATCCGGTGGTGCGATTCGGCGTGGTCCGCAGCCCCCAGAGTACGGAGTCGAGCTCCTCGACCCACTGAGTATCCGACTCTGTCAAGGATCGCACTAGTCTGGGTTTGATGCCGCTCATAATAAGACCGTTTGCCCGTTCGACCTGGCCAGTTGTTTGAGGATGGTAGACGGAAGCATAGTCGAGCTTAATGCCCATTTTGCCGCACCAAGATTTCACCTCATCGGTCGTGAAATTAGAGCCATTATTGGTGATGATGCTGTGGGGGACACCGTATCGGTGTACGACCCTGGATATAAAGTCTATAACTGGTCCGGATTCGGCCATTTTCACTGGTTTGGCTTCTATCCATTTGGTGAACTTGTCAACCATGACCAATAAGTACTTTTTCTTATGGCTTCCCCCTTTAAGGGGTCCAACCATATCCAACCCCCAGACCGTGAAGGGCCAAGTTATGGGGATTGTTTGGAAAGCGGTAGGGGGCATGTGGCTCTGATTGGCGAAGAGCTCGCAACCGACGCAGTGTTGGACAAGGTCCTGTGCGTCTGCTCGGGCTGTCGGCCAATAGAAACCTGTATGGAAGGCTTTGCTGACTAGTGCTCGAGCCACAGCCTGATGCCCTCCCAATCCGGCATGGATTTCAGCCAAGAGTTGCCGCCCTTCCTCTTCGGAGATGCACCTTTGGAGCACCCCGGTAGCACTTTTCTTATAGAGCTCTCCTTCATGGACTTTGTAAGCTTTAGAACGCCGAACAATGTAGCATGCTTCATTTTGGTCTTTAGGGAGCTCCTGCCTATTTAGGTAGGCCAAGAAAGGCTCAGTCCACGAGGCGATGACAGCCATTATTTCGTGGGCTGACGATGTTATTTCGGTGGCAGAACCTCCGACTATGTCTGATAGTTCGGAATCTGGGGATGTATTCGGATCCGTGCTGGTGTGGCCGGACTCCCCTTCCCATACCACGGATGGCTTGAACAGCCTTTCCAGGAATATGATAGGTGGGACGGGGTCGCGTTTAGTGCCGATGCATGCAAGGACATCTGCCGCTTGATTGTTTTCTCGAGCCACATGGTGGAATTCGAGCCCCTCGAACCGAGCTGACATTTTAAGGATGGCATTGCGATAGGCCGCCATTTTCGGATCCTTGGCATCAAAGTCTCCATTTATTTGTGATATTGTGAGGTTTGAATCCCCGCATACCTCTAGGAATTGAATGCCCATAGAGACTGCCATCCGGAGACCGTGCAACAACGCCTCGTATTCGGCTGCATTATTGGAGTGTGTGTATAATATTTGAAGGACGTATTGGACCGTGTTCCCGGTGGGAGAAGTCAGGACTACACCTGCTCCCAATCCGGCCAGCATTTTAGAGCCGTCAAAGTGCATGATCCAGTTAGAGTACGCGCCGTACTCTTTAGGGAGTTCGGCTTCCGTCCATTCGGCGACGAAGTCGGCTAATACTTGCGACTTGATAGCCCGCCGAGGCTTGTACGTTATGTCAAACGGAAGGAGTTCGATGGCCCATTTAGAAATTTGGCCCGTGGCATCGCGGTTATTTATTACATCATTGAGTGGTACTTTGGAGGCCACCGTAATCGAACACTCTTGAAAGTAGTGTCGTAACTTTCGGGATGCCATGAAGACTGCGTATGCAATTTTTTGATAGTGTGGGTATCGGGATTTGCATGGGGTGAGGACCGTGGATACGTAATAAACCGGCTTCTGTAGCGGGAATTTGTATCCGTCAACCTCTCGTTCGACGACGAGTGCTGCGCTTACAACTTGATGTGTTGCAGCTATGTACAGCAGCATAGGTTCGCCGATAGTTGGCGCTGTTAGGACTGGATTACTGGCCAATAAGGTCTTTATTTCATCTAGTCTGGCCGCGGCTGCATCCGTCCACACGAAGTGTTGGGTGCGCTGAAGGAGGCGATAAAGAGGCAATGCCTTTTCTCCTAGCCTGGAGATAAAGCGGCTCAAAGCAGCCACGCATCCAGCTAATTTCTGGATATGTTTGAGGTCTGTTGGTATAGCCAACTGTGACAAAGCTCGGATTTTTGCCGGATTAGCTTCAATTCCTCTATTGGAAACGATGAAGCCCAGCAGTTTTCCAGAGGGGACGCCGAAAACGCATTTGTCCGGATTGAGCTTGATGTCGTATGTTCGTAAGTTGTCAAACGTAAGCCTCGAGTCATCAATTAGGCTTTCAACGTGTCTTGTTTTTACGACGACGTCGTCCACGTATGCCTCCACTGTTTTGCCGATTTGCTTTTCCAGGCATGTTTGAATCATGCGTTGATAGGTTGCTCCGGCATTCTTAAGCCCGAAAGGCATAGTGTTGAAGCAGAAAAGGCCGTATGGCATTATGAAAGCTGTTGCAGCTTGATCGGACTCTGCCATATTTATTTGATGGTATCCAGAATATGCGTCGAGGAAACACAGCGGGTCGTGTCCGGCTGTGGCATCGATGATTTGATCGATGCGAGGGAGGGGAAAGGGATCCTTGGGGCAAGCCTTGTTAAGGTCTTTGAAGTCGACGCACAGGCGCCAGGATTTGTCCTTCTTTGGTACCATTACCAGGTTCGCTAGCCAATCCGGATGTTTGATATCTCTAATGAATCCGGCCTCAAGTAACTTGGCTAGCTCCTCCCCCATGGCTTGTCGTTTGGGCTCCGAAAATCGCCTTAGGGTCTATTTAACAGGTTTGTATCCCTTTAGTATGTTAAGGATGTGTTCGGCCAATCCACGTGGGATGCCTGGCATGTCCGATGGGTGCCAGGCAAAGATATCCCAATTCTCACGTAAGAAGTCGCGTAGTGCAGCGTCCATAGCGGGGTTCAATTGTGTCCCGATGGAGGTTGTCTTCATGGGGTCCGTTGGGTGGACTTGGAATTTGACTATCTCATCTGCGGGTCTGAATGAGGTGGACTTGGGTCGCTTGTCGAGTATCACGTCGTCCCTGTCCACGGTGGCGCGTAGCATGGTTAATTCTTCGGCCGATAGGGCTTCAGATAATGCTTCCAAGGCCAGCGCTGTGGTTTTGTTTTCGCCGCAGAGTGCGACGTCCGGATCACTAGCTAGAGTGATGATTCCATTGGGTCCGGGCATTTTAAGCTTCATGTACCCGTAATGGGGTACGGCTTGAAAGCTTGCAAATGCGTCCCGCCCTAGAAGGGCGTGGTATCCGCTGTTGAAGGGAGCCCCTTGGAATGTGACTTCTTCGGACCTATAATTCTCTGGGGTGCTGAATACCACGTCGAGTGTGATTTTTCCCGCACAACGAGCCTCCCGACAGCGATAATTCCCCTGAAGGTCGTGCCACTTTGCTCAATGCGGATTTTGTCAATCTCCATCTTTTTGAGGGTTTCTTCGTAGATTAGGTTTAATCCGCTTCCGCCGTCCATGAGTACTTTAGTGAGCCGAAAGCCATCCACTATTAGGCTGAGGACCAGAGCGGCCGGCGCCCGGACGGACTGGAATTGGGGCTCGTCACTGGCATTGAAGGTTATAGCAGTGTCGTTCCACGGATTTACTTTTGCCACATGGCAAATTTCAACGGAGCTTCGATGCGCTCGCTTGCACCTATTGTTTGAAGCGAAGGTCTCGAAGACTGTCAGCACCGTATTGAGTTCTTTGGCGGGATGTGGTTCTGCTTTATGGCTCTCGAGGAGATCCTCGCCACTCTTAGCTACCTGACGAAGTATCCAACATGCTCTAAGGCTATGGGTCGGCGCAGCGTCCGGCATGCTGTGAAGCTTACATGGCCCGTTGAGCCATCCTTCCAATACGGTTCCATGCCCTGGGGCGGGTTTTGGTTTCTTGGGAATTGAGTTGGTCGACTTACGAGAGTTCGGCCGTTTAATTCGGACAAAGGTTCTGGTGAGGGTCGTACTATCCCAAAATTCTGGCTGGGTTTTCCAGGCACTTTCCATCGCACAATACTTTTGTACTATGGTTGCTAAGTCTGCAAAGTCCTCTATGTCATGGCGACTTATAGCATTAGGGAGTCATTTGTTCGTGCAGTTTCTGCAGAAAAGAGAGACTACGTCCTCCTTGTGGCAGTCCTTGACCTTATTAAGAGCAAGGAGAAATCTGGCCCAGTAACAATGTACCGTCTCCTGGGGCTCCTGCCGGACACGGGAGAGACGGATTAAGTCCGAGCGGGCGTCATTGGCTGAAGCCGGATTTTGATCCGATCTGACGCCCGAGGGCACGGGAAGTACCGAGCCTGACAGTTCGGGATCTGGAGTATTACCTAATCCCTTTGGCCCAGCGCCCGACTCTAAGTCCGGGACCTGGGTCATGTAGTCCTTTGGGTGGGCGTTCGGCTCACTGAATTCGGTGATCCGAACATAATCCGTCCTCAAAGTTGAGGGGCGGCCCACGTGTGATTCCTCCACTACCGCTATCTCGTGGGTGGCTGGTGGGGATCTAATGTCCCTCTGGTCGGGTTTAAGCCCAATCCGGTCATAGTCCGTAGCGACTCCCAAGGCGGCAATGCGATCCAAGAGCTCGTTAAGAGAGGAGAGCTCCATCAGATCCATCTATTCGGAAAGCTCCGAACCAATGCGAAGGTTATGTGCGATGACCCGAGAGGCCATCATCGGCGCGACAGCCGATGGGGCGGTCATAATGAAGCCGCCAAGCCGGAGCGTCTGGCCTACAACCAGCGCTCCCCCAGAAGTGATATTGTCCTTGACAACGAGACGAGCCATCGAGCCCTTGCAGCGGCGACACAAAGGAACTCTCAATGAAAGCACCAATGTCGGTGTCAAAACCGGCGGATCTCGGGTAAGGGGTCCCGATCTGTGCGTCTTAGGCTGATGGTAACAGGAAGCAAGGGACACAATATTTACCCAGGTTCGGGCCCTCTCGATGGAGGTAAAACCCTACTTCCTGCTTGATTAATATTGAAGATATATGGAGTACAAGAGTAGATCTACCACGAGATCGTAGAGGCTAAACCCTAAGAGCTAGCCTATGATGGTATGATTGTAATTGTGATCGGGCTTCTAAGGACCATCCTCTCCGGTTTATATAGACACCGAAGAGCTAGGGTTTACATGGAGTCGGTTACAAGGAAGGGAACATAATATCCGGATTGCTAAGCTTGTCTTCCACGCCAAGGAGAGTCCCATCCGGACACGAGCCGAAGTCTTGAGTCTTGTATCTTGACGCTTCTATAGTCCGGACGACGAATATAGTCCGGCTGTCCGGATACCCCCTTATCCAGGACTCCCTCACTCCCCCCCTCCTAAGTATGATTATCTCTTACTAGCCATCAGGAACACACGTATTTTCTCCTTCCATCCATACGTCTATCTCGATATCTCTCGGGGCATATTCTATCGCGCACACACCTTGTCACTCGATCTCCCACCCATGTAGTCCCATCACGATCTCCAGGGGATCTCTCTATGATAAACACACACTCTCTCCTCCCCATGTCTGCATTTTCTCCGTACGTCTCTCTCGACCTCTCTCCCTTGTTTGTCAGACCCCTCTTGGCCACGTGCTAGGGGTCTTGCTCTCTCGGTTCCAAACAACCACACACTATCTCCTCACCTTGATTCCGTTGTCGAAGATGCATGTGTGATATGTTTGCATAAGACACGCACGCTTTTTCTCTACTTTTATCATGTGTTGTCCATATCTCTTTCACACACGCACACACACTTTTTTCACTCTCTCTCTCTCTCTCTCTAGTTAGGGACTCTGTCACGTCCATAAGCATATGGATGTTTTGAAAAGTCAAACCTTAGAAAAGTTTGACCAGGTATATGTGGAGAAAAACATTTACATCTGGAACGATCATTAGATTCATCACAACATGTACTTACTTCATACTATCATTTATCTTGGTATTGTAGATATAAGTAATTTCTTTATAAACTTGGTCAAAGTTTCAAAAGTTTGACTTAAAAAATGTTGGAACTACATTATCGAACGGAGGGAGTAGCTCTTTCTCTCTCTCTGCTATCTCTCACGGGCCTCCCCTCTCACTCGAACTCTCTATACCGACGGATTATACGCTCACTGTGTCAGCGTATAGCTCCATATATTGTTTAGTTGACCGGTCAACCAATCCACATGCTGCCTTGTCAGCTCGTGTTCTGTATCTTCGTGTGCTGGCCCATGTGGCAGTGGGTGAAAATAAGTAAACTAGATGGCCATCTGACACACGGTGAAGTAAACAAAGTTGAAACAACTCGGGGTAGCACCAAGCACCCTAGTAAATTGAGGGTGCATTGAGGACAAACTTCTTGCGCACGAAGGACGCACTCGCGCACAATTCACCACTGCGCGGCGGCATGCACAGAAGGACGCACTCGCGCACACCCAGCACACAACACACACCAGCACACGTGTACACCGGCGTCGCCGCCGGTTGAGATGGACGGCGAGGCAGCCAACAAGCAGAGGCGGCTCGAGCCAAAACCGCATCCGGCGAGCGTGGACTTCATCAGCAACCTCCCCGATGACATGCTGCTCGTCATCATCAGCCTCCTCCCCACCAAATCTGCCGTGCGGACCGCCCTACTCTCCCGGCGGTGGCGCCCCCTCTGGCGCTGCGTCCCCCTCAACCTCACCGTCGATGGCTGCCTCTGCGACGGGGATTGCAAACGCATGGCCGCAATCTCCAAGATCCTTTCATCGCACCCTGGGCCAGCCAGACGCCTTGACAGTCGCAAGTTCAGTACCAACTGCAAGGTCCAACCCAAGTTTGATGAGTAGTTCTTATCCCCCGCCTTAGATCAGCTCGAGGAGCTCAGCTTTGAAGTTGGACGATGTTGCTCTCTGCCGCCGTCAGCGCTGCACCGCGCCAGCTTCAGCTCCTGCTATCTTTCCCAGATTAATGCCGCGCCCACCCTTCTTCTCCCTCAACTCAAGCAGCTCGACCTCTTCGATGTTTTCATCTCGAAGAAGGCTATGGAGCACCTGCTCCGCAGCTGTACTGCGCTCGAGTACCTTCGTCTTGAGCAGATCCACGGGTTCATTAGCCTCCACATCGCCTCGACGAATCTCCGATGGATTTATGTGTCTTGCTGGCCCTGCAACAAGACATCAATTGGGAAGAGATCACTCCAGCTGTTCCATGTTATGGTCATTGAGAATGCGCCTTTCCTTGAGAGATTGCTTGTATCGAATCTAGAAGGTCCAACAAAAATCAGGGTCATTGACGCGCCAAAATTGACAGCGTTGGTGTACTCGTCTGCCAAATTCTCCGAACTCTTTATTGGATCTGTAATCGTTCAGGTACAACACTCATCTTCTTCTCCATCTTCTTGAAATTCACATTTTTAAATTTCTTCTTGATGTATTTACGACTGTCTTCCAGAAAATGATTCCCACAAGCTTTACCCAGTCCATGTGCACAGTGAAGATCTTAGCACTAAAATCTATCGGCCCCAATCTGGATCAAGTTGTTGGATTCCTTACATGCTTTTCGTGCACGGAGAAGCTACTCATCGAGGTGAAACTTCTTTCCTATAAGTAAACGGTAATCACAACGTAGCTCAATTTTTTCGTAATTTTCCCAAATTACCATGACAAGTGTAGTGTTCAAAACTGCATCTACGCACTGCACCGAAAGAAATGTTTTTAGTATTTTTTCTCACGTGATCACCTGCGTCATTTTTATGCTGTACTACTATAGTAGCCTAGGCTAGTCATAGTGGAAAGTAACTTAGACTACTCCAGTAACTCTATGGTTACCCTAAGAGCAAGTACTACCTCCGTCATGGTTTACTCTTCCAATTTTGTAGTATCTAAAATTGACCATAGATTTAACTGACAGAATGTTAACGCATGTCACTAAGAACTATATCGTTGGATTCGTTTTTGAACATAATTTCAAATGGTGTAATTTTTAGTGACATGCATTGGCATTTTCTTAGGTAAATCTATGGTTAGAATTTTATACTAAATACGAGGTAGTATTCCCTCTGTCCCAAAATTCTTGTCTTGCATTTGTTTAGATACGGATGTATCGAACACTAAAATGTAACTAGATACATCCGTATTTAGACAAATTTAAGACAAGAATTTTGGGACGGAAGGAGTACAAAAGTGGGCTATGTAGGCCAAAACATGTGCCAAATTTACTTGTGATGCATTTGGCATCGATGCCCCTCCATTGCTCACCTGGTGCCCCAATCTGGATCACCTACTTTGCTCCGGTGCCAAATTAACTCATGCAATGAAAAAACACTGCGTGGGAGAGAGAGAGGACTGAGGCAATAAAAAACACTTGTTTGGGAGAGTGAGAGGCTGGTGTAGTTGGTTTGGTTGATTTGTTTATACATGTGGGTCTGTGTGCACAACGGTGCCAACTCTCTCACATCGCGAGAGCGGTGCCAAAATCTTTTGATTTGACATCGATGCGTATTATGTGGCATACTTTTGCGAAATATTGGCATCGGCCACATAGTGGAAGGCAACAAATGCCCAAGCTCTTCACGTGCTCCTAGTTAAATGAGAGGAAACAGAAAGAGAGAGAGAGAGAGAGAGAGAGAGAGAGAGAGAGAGAAAATATCACTAGCCAGCCAACCCTATCGTATGAGCGAATGATATTGGTACCTCTTGATGACACGGCAATCTTATGCAGCCAACTGCTCTAATAGGTTCTCTTCTTTTGCAGATAAAAAAAGACCCGAAAGTGAAAAATGTGCTGCACTATAACAATCTCATCGAATGCCTTGATCTCCATCTTACAGAAATTGATTTAATCGACTACCGAGGCAGCACATCTGAGATTAAATTGGCCAGGTTCTTTGTTCTAGAGGCAAGTGTGCTCAAGGTAATGAGGTTTGGCATTCTCTGGCGGCGAACAATTGGGGGGGGAATGGCGTGCTAATTAGGGGCACGGCGGGAAGCGTGTCTAAGCCTAAAGGGTTGTACAAATAGTTCCTCGGGCGCAGAGAGCATGAATTGTGGTTTTTGAAACATCAAGTGGGGCCAGAGGAGCTGGGGCGAAGAACTTCAGGAGTTTTGCCCAATCGTAGCCGTCGACCTTGCGCAGTGCGGGCACGGCATCGCCGAATTTTAGGTTTGTGATAGCGTGAATAATGTTTGCAGTGCCACCGCCCAAGCGAGGCCGGACCGAAAAGGGGTTCTTACGGGAACACTCTCCTAGAATTCCCTCTTCGTAGATGCAGCATTACTTCCTACACCAAATCGTGTCAGGATTATCTCCCAGTCTTGAAAACTTGTGTAATATTGGCCGTGTCCTAGGTATTCCTGACGTGTTGCAAAAGATGCCTGCGAATCCAACACATGTTCCTTGAGGTTGGTTTGTATAATTTCTTGTTGCCCTCAGTTCTGTGTCACCAATAGGCCATCGGATCTAGATTTGACGGCATTACAAAACAAAGTGATACGTCCATTTTGCATCATGCTTTTATATCAATATTTATTGCATTATGGGCTGTATTACACATTATATCTCAATATTATGGATATTCTCTCTTATTTTATAAGGTTTACCATGAAGAGGGGGAATGCCGGCAGCTGGAATTCTGGCTGAAAAAGGAGCAAACATTGGAAACCTATTCTGCACAACTTAACAAGTCCTGAAACTCCACGAAACCACTTTTTGGATTTATTAAGGAATTATGAGCAAAAGAAATAGGCCAGGGGGCACACACCCTGTCCAGGAGACAGGGGGCGCACCCCCCCCCCTATAGGGCGCGCCTCCCTATGTCTTGGGCCCCCTGGTGGGCCTCTGGCGACCATCTTCTTGTATATGAAGGGTTTTGTCCTGGAAAACTTTATGGGCAAGCTTACGGGATGAAACTCCGCCGCCACGAGGCAGAACCTTGGCGGAATCAATCTAGGGCTCTAGCGGAGCTGTTCTGCCGGGGACACTTCCCTCCGGAAGGGGGAAATCATCACCAACGTCATCACCAACGATCCTCTCATCGGGAGGGTGTCAATCTCCATCAACATCTTCACCAGCACCATCTCCTCTCAAACCCTAGTTCATCTCTTGTATCCAATCTTGTATCCAAAACCACAAATTGGTACCTGTGGGTTGCTAGTAGTGTTGATTACTCCTTGTAGTTGATACTTATTGGTTTACTTGGTGGAAGATTATATGTTCAGATCCTTAATGCATATTATTACACCTCTGATTATGAACATGCTTATGCTTTGTGAGTAGTTACTTTAGTTCCTGAGGACATGGGTGAAGTCTTGCTATTAGTAGTCATGTGAATTTGGTATTCGTTCGATATTTTAATGAGATGTATGTTGTCTCTCCTCTAGTGGTGTTATGTGAACGTCGACTACATGACACTTCACCATTATTTGGGACTAGAGGAAGGCATAGGGAAGTAATAAGTAGATGATGGGTTGCTAGACTGACAGAAGCTTAAACCCTAGTTTATGAGTTGCTTCGTTAGGGGTTCATATAGACTCATATGTTTAATGTTGTGGTTAGGTTTACCTTATACTCCTTTTTGTAGTTGCAGATGCTTGCAATAGGGGTTAATCATAAGTGGGATGCTTGTCCAAGTTAGGGCAGTACCCAAGTGTCGGTCTACCCACATATCAAATTATCAAACTACCGAACGCGAATCATATGAACGTGATGAAACTAGCTTGACGATAATTCCCAATGTGTCCTCGGGAGCTCCTTCATTATTATTAGAATTTATCCAGGCTTATCCTTTGCTCATAAAGGATTGGGCCACCTTGCTGCACCTTATTTACTTTATTTACTTTTTCTCGTTACTATTTATCTTATCACAAAACTATCTATCACCTACTATTTCAGTGCTTGCAGAGAAAACCTTACTGAAAACCGCTTATCATTTCCTTCTGCTCCTCGTTGGGTTCGACACTCTTACTTATCGAAAGGACTACCATAGATCCCCTATACTTGTGTGTCATGAAGACTCTTTTCTGGCGCCGTTGTTGGGGAGCGTAGCGCTCTTGGTGAGTGGAACTTGGGAAGGAAACAATTATATAGTGTGCTGAAATTTTCTGTTACTTGTCACTATGGAAACTAATCCTTTGAGTGGCTTGTTTGGGGTATCTTCACCCCAACCAGAGGAGCAAAGAGATGCTCCTCAACCTACTGAACTTTATGAAAATATTCACTTTGAGATTCCTTTGGGTGTGATAAAAAAACTGCTAGCTAATCCTTTTGCAGGAGACGGAACTTTGCATCCCGACTTACACCTTATCTTTGTGGATGAAGTTTGTGGATTATTTAAGCTTGCATGTATTCCCGATGATGTTGTCAAAAGGAAGGTCTTCCCTTTATCTTTGAAGGGAGATGCAATGACATGGTATAGGCTATGTGATGACACGAGATCTTGGAATTATAAGCGATTGAAATTGGAATTTCACCAGAAGTTCTATCCTATGCATCTTGTTCATCGTGATCGTAATTACATATATAATTTCTAGCCTCGAGAAGGAGAAAGCATCGCTTAAGCTTGAGGGAGGCTTAAGTCAATGTTATATTCATGCCCCAATCATGAGCTCTCTCGGGAAATGATTATTCAGAATTTTTATGCTCGGCTTTCTCTTGATAATCGCAACTTGCTCGATACTTCCTGTGCTGGTTCCTATATGCTGAAGACTATTGATTTCAAATGGGACTTATTGGAAAGAATTAAACGCAACTTTGAAGATTGGGGTTCCGACGATGGTAAGGAGTCAGGTATGACACCTATGTTTGATTGTGTTAAATCTTTTATGGATACTGATGCTTTCCGTGGATTTAGCTCTAAGTATGGACTTGACTCTGAGATAGTAGCTACTTTTTGTGAAACTTTTGCTGCTCACGTTGATCTCCCTAAAGAGAAGTGGTTTAAATATAATCCGCATGTTGAAGTGAAATTAGTTGCACCTATTACAGTCGAAGAAAAGACTATTACATATAGTGATCCTATTATTCCTACTACTTATGTTGAAAAACCTCCTTTTCCTGTTAGGATAAAAGATCATGTTAATGCTTCGACTGTTGTTCGTAAGAGTAATACTAGGACTTATACACCTCCTGAGCAAATTAATGTTGAACCTAGTATTGCTATGATTAAAGATCTCTTGGATGAAGACTTAGATGGGCATGTTATTTCTTTCGTGGGTGAAACTGCTAATATTGCTAGACCCGATACTAAGACACGTAGACCTGTTATAGGCACGTCTGTTATTTCTGTTAAAATAGGAGATCATTGTTATCATGGCTTATGTGATATGGGTGCTAGTGCTAATGCGACACCTTATGATCTTTATAAAGAAATTGTGCACGATATTGCACCTATTGAATTAGAAGACATTGATGTTACAATTAAGCTTGCTAATAGGGACACCATTAAACCTATTGGGATCGTTAGAGATGTTGAAGTCTTGTGTGGAAAAATTAAATACCTTGCTGATTTCTTGTTCTCGGTTTCCCACAAGATGATTTTTGTCCCATTATTTTTGGTAGACCTTTCTTTCATACTGCTAGTGCTAAGATTGATTGTGAAAAGAATATTGTCACTGTTGGCTTAGATGGTATGTCTCATGAGTTTAATTTCGCTAAGTTTAGTAGACAACATCGTGAAAGGAATCATCTAGTAAGGATGAGATTATTGGTCTTGCTTCCATTGTTGTTCCTCCAACTGATCCGTTAGAACAATATTTGTTAGACCATGAAAACAATATGTTTATGAAGGAAAGGGAAGAAATAGATGAAGTGTTCCTCAAACAAGAACCTATGCTAAAACATAATCTTCCCGTTGAAATTCTTGGGGATGCCCCTCCACCCAAGGGTGATCCCGTGTTTGAACTCAAACCCTTACCTGATAATCTCAAGTATGCTTATCTTGATGAAAAAGAAATATATCCTGTTATTATTAGTGCTAACCTTTCAGAGAAAGAAGAAGAAAGATTATTGAAAACTCTGAAGAAGCATCGAGCTGCTATTGGATATACTCTGGATGATCTTAAGGGCATTAGTCCCACAATATGTCAACATAAAATTTCAGGGGAGAAAGTTGCCAAACCTGTTAGAGATCCTCAAAGACGATTAAATCACAAAATGAAGGAAGTGGTGAGAAAGGAGATACTAAAACTCCTTGAGGCAGGTATTATTTATCCCGTTGCTGATAGCGAATGGGTAAGCCCTGTCCATTGTGTCCCTAAAAAGGGAGGTATTACCGTTGTTCCTAATGATAAAGATGAATTGATCCCGCAAAGAATTATTACAGGCTATAGGATGGTAATTGATTTCCGTGAGTTAAACAAAGCTACTAAGAAAGATCATTACCCTTTACCTTTTATTGATCAAATGCTAGAAAGGCTATCCAAACACACACATTTTTGCTTTCTAGATGGTTATTCTGGTTTCTCTCAAATACCTATGTCAGCGGGGGGTCAATGTAAAACTACTTTTACCTGCCCTTTTGGTACTTTTGCTTATAGACGTATGCCTTTTGGTTTATGTAATGCACCTGTTACCTTTCAAAGATGCATGATGGCTATATTTTCTGATTTTTGTGAAAAGATTTGTGAGGTGTTCATGGATGACTTCTCCGTCTATGGATCCTCTTTTGATGATTGTTTGAGCAACCTTGATCGAGTTTTGCAGAGATGCGAAGACACTAGTCTCGTCCTGAATTGGGAAAAAGTGTCACTTTATGGTTAATGAAGGCATTGTATTGGGGCACAAGATCTCTGGAGGGGTATTGAAGTTGATAAAGCCAAAGTTGATGCTATTGAAAAGATGCCATGTCCCAAGGACATAAAAGGTATAAGAAGTTTCCTTGGTCATGCCGGTTTTTATAGGAGGTTCATTAAGGACTTTTCTAAAATCTCTAGGCCTCTGACTAATTTATTGCAAAAAGATATTCCTTTTGTCTTTGATGATGATTGTGTAGACGCATTTGAAACACTTAAGAAAGCTTTGATCACAGCACCTATTGTTCAGCCACCTGATTGGAATTTACCTTTTGAAATTATGTGTGATGCTAGTGATTATGCTGTAGGTGATGTCTTAGGGCAAAGAGTCGATAAGAAATTGAATGTTATCCATTATGCTAGTAAGACTCTTGATACTGCCCAGAGAAATTATGCTACCACTGAAAAAGAATTCTTAGCAGTTGTGTTTGCATGTGATAAGTTTAGACCTTATATTGTTGATTTCAAAGTTACTATTCACACTGATCATGCTGCTATTAAATATCTTATGGAAAAGAAAGATGCTAAGCCTAGACTCATTAGATGGGTTCTCTTGCTCCAAGAATTTTACTTGCATATTATTGATAGAAAGGGAGCTGAGAACCCCGTTGCAGACAACTTGTCTAGGTTAGAGAATGTTCTTGATGACCCACTGCCTATTAATGATAGTTTTCCTGATGAACAATTAGCGGTTGCCAATGCTTCTCGTACTGCTCCTTGGTATGCTGACTATGCTAATTACATTGTTGCTAAATATATACCGCCTAGTTTCACATACCAGCAAAAGAAAAAGTTCTTTTATGATTTAAGACATTACTTCTGGGATGATCCACACCGTTATAAAGAAGGAGTAGATGGTATTATTAGACGTTGTGTGCCTGAGCATGAACAGGAACAAATCCTACGCAAGTGTCACTCTGAATCCTATGGAGGACACCACGCTGGAGATAGAACTGCACACAAGGTACTACAATCTGGTTTTTATTGGTCTACTCTTTTCAAAGATGCTCGTAAGTTTGTCGTATCTTGTGATGAATGCCAAAGAATAGGTAACATTAGTAGACGTCAAGAAATGCCTACGAATTATTCTCTTGTTATTGAACCGTTTGATGTTTGGGGCTTTTATTATATGGGACCTTTTCCTGCTTCCAATGGTTATACACATATTTTAGTTGTTGTTGATTACGTTACTAAGTGGGTAGAAGCTATTCCAACTAGTAGTGCTGATCATAACACTTCTATTAAAATGCTTAAAGAAGTTATTTTTCCGAGGTTTGGAGTCCCTAGATATCTTATGACTGATGGTGGTTCACACTTTATTCATGGTGCTTTCCGTAAGATGCTTGCTAAGTACGATGTCAATCATAGAATTGCATCTCCTTATCACCCGCAGTCTAGTGGTCAAGTAGAGTTGAGCAATAGAGAGATCAAATTAATTTTGCAAAAGACTGTGAATAGATCTAGAAAGAATTGGTCCAAAAAACTTGATGATGCATTATGGGCCTATAGAACTGCATACAAAAATCCTATTGGTATGTCTCCATATAAGATGGTTTATGGAAAAGCATGTCATTTACCTCTTGAACTTGAACATAAAGCATATTGGACTATTAAAGAGCCCAATTATGATTTCAAACTTGCCGGTGAGAAGAGGTTGTTTGATATTAGCTCACTTGATGAATGAAGAGCCCAAGCTTATGAGAATGCCAAGCTCTTCAAAGAAAAAGTCAAACGATGGCATGATAAAAGGATACAAAAGCGTGAGTTTAACGTAGGAGATTATGTGTTATTATTCAACTCTCGTTTAAGAATTTTTGCAGGAAAACTTCTCTCAAAATGGGAAGGTCCCTACGTTATCGAGGAGGTCTACCATTCCGGTGCTATAAAAATTAACAACTTTGAAGGCACAGATCCTAGGGTGGTTAATGGTCAAAGAATCAAGCATTATATTTCACGTAACCCTATCAATGTTGAAACTAATATTATTGAAACCATAACCCCAGAGGAGTACATAAGAGACACTTTCCAAAACGTTCCAGACTCCGAAAAGGCATAGGTACGTGGTACGGTAAGTATACCGACTCCAAAACAACTCTAATGGCAATTTTCATCAGTTTTGCATTATTTAAGAATTTTAGGAAGAAAGAAGTAGTCCGAAAGGGACACGAGGCTCCCATGAGAGAGGAGGGCGCCCCCCCCCATAGGGCGTGCCCCCCTGTCTTGTGGGCACCTCGTGTGCCCCCCGGACTCCGTTTTCTTGTATGTTACGTATTTTGGTCGGTAAAAATTCATTATATATACTCCCGAAGGTTTTGGCCACCGTATCACGCAAATATCCTATGTTTTCGTTTCGAGTTGTTCCTGTTGCAGATTCGGAACAAGATGTCGTCCCAAGATTCGGAGGGAGAGAGTTATGTGGCTGATTATATTGCAAATCCAAAAGTATATGCAGATGTGGAACATTATGGCTGGACCACAGAGGAAGAAGAAGACTATGATCCAAAGAGGAAGGAGGAGACAAGCTCCGATGAAGAGGATGATCCACTTCCTCAACCTGGTGATATGCATGTGGAGTTCAAGAAGTCAAGCCTCGCTAAGGTCCAATCTATCCCACCATGCTTTCTGCAGGACAGCAAGGCAGCACTATGTAAAAATATAATGAAACTTGAGCTAGAGAATGAAGATCTGAGGGAGGAAAACTTTAGCCTCAGATGCAAGCTAGAGAAGAAAAATGCAACAATCCCCACTCCGACACCTCCAAAGAAATAATCGCATGGGTATGGGCACTCCCCTTGGCAACTTCCAAGCTTGGGGGAGGTGCCCCGGTATCGTATCACCATCACACTCCTATCTTTACCGCTTTATTTAGTTCGATCCTTTTAATAGTATCTTGATCTCTTAGTTCGAAGTTTTGATATCAAGTAGTTTTGAGTTTTCGTTGTGATCTCTTTTTGTAAGCGAGTCCGTGTGCTATCTATAATAAAGATTAGTGTTGAGTCAAGGGCTTTGCTATGTTGCTATGATCTTGAGAAAGTAGAAATAACAAAAGAGTTCATATTGATCTTATGGATAGTGATAACTTCACACATAGAAAGTATGAGGCATAAAAATTGTTGAGAGTTGATAAACGTAGCCTTGGTCATCGTCGCAATTAATAGGAAGTGATAAGGAAAGAGGGGTTCACATATAGATATATTATCTTGGACATCTTTTATGATTGTGAAGCACTCATTAAGTATGACATGCTAAAAGAGTTGATGTTGGACAAGGAAGACAACGTAATGGTTTATGTTTCCCGACATCTCAGTTAAAGTATATTGTTATTGAGCTTCTGAACATGTTGATATTGCCTTTCCCCCTCATGCTAGACAAAACTCCTTGCACCAAGTAGAGATACTACTTGTGCTTCCAAACTCCTTTAAACCCAGTTTTTCCATGAGAGTCCACCATACCTACCTATGGATTGAGTAAGATCCTTCAAGTAAGTTGGCATCGGTGCAAGCAATAAAAATTGCTCTCTAAATATGCATGACTTATTAGTGCAGAGAAAATAAGCTTTGTACGAACTTGTTGTGGAAGTAATAAAAGCGATGGAGTGCATAATAAAGGTCCACATACAAGGGGCAATACAAAGTGACGTTCTTTTGCATTAAGATTTTGTGTATCCAACCCTAAAAGCGCATGACAACCTCTGCTTCCCTCTGCGAAGGGCCTATCTTTTACTTTATGTTTTTACTTTATGCTTGAGTCAAGGTGATCCTCACCCTTCCACTTTTTCATTTTATCCTTTGGCAAGATCCTCGTGTTTGAAAGGTCATGATACATATATCAAATTGAATGTAAGTTGGCATAGTCTATTATTGTTGACATCACCTAAAGGCGAATATGTTGGGAGGCAACATAATAAGCCCCTATCTTTTTTAGTGTCTGGCTGAAACTCTATAACCACAAGTATTGAGTGAGTGTTAACAATTATGGGGGACTACGAGATAGTTGAGTATGTGATCTTGCTGAAAAGCTCTATTATTGACTCTTTCTGATGTTACGATAAATTGCAATTGCTTCAATGACTGAGATTATAGTTTGTCAGTTCCCAATGAAGTTTATGACTCATACTTGACATTGTGAATTGCTTATTACTTGAACATAGGAAACCATATGACAATATATATATATATATATATATATATATATATATATATGCTGTTGTTATTAGAATGATCATGATGCCCTCATGTCCGTATTTTATTTTTATCGACACCTCTACGTCTAAACATGTGGACATATTTCTCGATCTCGGTTTACGCTTGAGGACAAGCGAGGTCTAAGCTTGGGGGAGTTGATACGTCCATTTTGCATCATGCTTTTATATCAATATTAATTGCATTATGGGCTGTTATTACACATTATATCTCAATACTTATGGCTATTCTCTCTTATTTTATAAGGTTTACCATGAAGAGGGGGAATGCCGGCAGCTGGAATTCTGGCTGAAAAAGGAGCAAACGTTGGAAACCTATTCTGCACAACTCCAAAAGTCCTGAAACTCCACAAAACCACTTTTTGGATTTATTAAGGAATTATGAGCAAAAGAAATAGGCCAGGGGGCCCACACCCTGTCCAGGAGACGGGGGGCGCCCCCCCCTATAGGGCGCGCCCCCTTATCTCCTGGGCCCCCTGGTGGGCCTCCGGCGACCATCTTCTGCTATATGAAGGGTTTTGTCCTGGAAAAATTCGTGGGCAAGCTTACGGGACGAAACTCCGCCGCCACGAGGCAGAACCTTGGCGGAATCAATCTAGGGCCCTGGCAGAGCTGTTCTGCCGGGGACACTTCCCTCCGGAAGGGGGAAATCATCACCAACGTCATCACCAACGATCCTCTCATCAGGAGGGGGTCAATCTCCATCAACATCTTCACCAGCACCATCTCCTCTCAAACCCTAGTTCATCTCTTGTATCCAAAACCACAAATTGGTACATGTGGGTTGCTAGTAGTGTTGATTACTCCTTGTAGTTGATACTTATTGGTTTACTTGGTGGAAGATTATATGTTCAGATCCTTAATGCATATTATTACACCTCTGATTATGAACATGCTTATGCTTTGTGAGTAGTTACTTTAGTTCCTGAGGACATGGGTGAAGTCTTGCTATTAGTAGTCATGTGAATTTGGTATTCGTTTGATATTTTGATGAGATGTATGTTGTCTCTCCTCTAGTGGTGTTATGTGAACGTCAACTACATGACACTTCACCATTATTTGGGGCTAGAGGAAGGCATAGGGAAGTAATAAGTAGATGATGGGTTGCTAGAGTGACAGAAGCTTAAACCCTAGTTTATGAGTTGCTTCGTTAGGGGTTCATATAGACCCATATGTTTAATGTTGTGGTTAGGTTTACCTTCATACTCCTTTTTGTAGTTGCGGACGCTTGCAATAGGGGTTAATCATAAGTGGGGTGCTTTTCCAAGTTAGGGCAGTACCCAAGTGTCGGTCTACCCACATATCAAATTATCAAAGTACCGAACACGAATCATATGTACGTGATGAAACTAGCTTGACGATAATTCCCAATGTGTCCTCGGGAGCTCCTTCATTATTATTAGAATTTGTCCAGGCTTATCCTTTGCTCATAAAGGATTGGGCCACCTTGCTGCACCTTATTTACTTTATTTACTTTTGCTCGTTACTGTTTATCTTATCACAAAACTATCTATCACCTACTATTTCACTGCTTGCAGAGAAAACCTTACTGAAAACCGCTTATCATTTCCTTCTGCTCCTCGTTGGGTTCGACACTCTTACTTATCGAAAGGACTACGATAGATCCCCTATACTTGTGGGTCATCACCAAGCTTCTCCATTTTTGCAAAAAGATGCCCGCACTTGTTCCCTATTTACAAACAACTTCTTGTCTCTCACAATCAGCCTTATCTCCTCCCCACCACATCTAGAAGGCCGTGGAAAAATCTGGCGTGATGGCCGCTGCCGGAGCGGTCCACCCCCAATCTTGGTGTTCCGTGCAATGCACGGGAATGTACGCACGGGAAATTATGTCGAATAGGGCTAGTTGTAAGTAGGCTAGCTCTACAGCCATAATGATAGTGACTGCAGATGCTGAGGTTGACTATGGTATGCCGAACACGGCGCCTATACTCAGGTGTCATCTCCGGTGCAGGGTCTTGTCACTTCACTGTGAGGAGCAGCACGTAATAATTTGACCAACGGGTAGTACAGTGCTAGTACTCCTACTACTACATTATAGTACTACTACTAGTACTAGTAGCACCATCGTCTGGATTTAGGAGTACTACCACGTCCATATGGATTTTAGTATCTGACTAGCAATATCTAGTAATGCATGTCACAAAAAATGTACTACTCCCTCTCTAAATAAATACATGGTGTTTTATTCCTATCGGCGAGAGAACTTAATGTTTTTTTGCTAACTAGAGTACTAATAGGATTATATGCAATGAACTAAACACTGCATGTCATGTTTGGTAGTCTCAAGTCATTGAAAGCACGCACGGCCCACATCTCTCATTGGTTGATATGTCACGAAATAAGAAACAATCAGGGAGTTAATGCACCGTGCCTAAGTGTTTTGGGATTATTTGGTTTTCGTAAGGTGACTTACACAACATTTTTGTTTACATGCATTAACATTTTATTAGTTAAATCAAAGGTCAAAACTTGGCACAAAATGCAAAGGGGACCAATAAACCAGTAAACATCAAACTTCTCTCGTTTGGCCCCAACTAGAGGTCCGGTGAGATGACTATACTGCACCGGCACGGAGGGGGACGCAGCTTCATTGACTTACAGCAACTGCCTTTGGGTGAATGACACGTGGGCCCAGGGGGTGTCTGGCCCACCTATCATATAGCCAAAGGCAGGTGCAGTAGAGGGCCGATGAGTAGTACGAAATCCTACGCACCTAAGCACGCTAACCAAGGGCAAGAGTGATCACTCGAATCACAAGATCAGTTGAATAGAAGCTAAGCTAGAACCATGGAGGCGATGAGAGCGAGCATCAGCCGGCTGTGCCAGATGGTCCACAACGCCGGCCTGCGGCCCGGCACCGAGGAACGACTCCAGGTAGTATTGCTTGAGGCCGCCAGGGCGAGGGGCCACTTGGACGACAGCTTCATCTCCTTGTTCGACGAGGTCCTCGTCGGTTTCCTCGACAAGTTCACCATCGTCAAAAAGCTCGCGAACGACTTTGATGTAAGCCTCCAGCCGACGCGCCCAGGTTCTACGATGCCCGCCACCCTCAGCGGCCACTATGGTGACAACCTCTTCGACGCACTGGTGGCCCTACGACTGCCCGCCGTCGCGCCAGAGAATGTCCACCTTGAGGTCGCGCTCGCCGCGCAGCGCCTGGCGCAGCAAGACACCATTGACATAATCACCCACGTCTACGCGCAAATCGTCCACAAGGACTACTACATGCAAGAGGAGGACGATAGGGCGTTGGCCTTCTTGGACCGCAGGGCAACCTTGGACGGCATTGTTCAGAAGCACGTTGAGCTCGCCGCCAACGCCGCTGCTCCTCACACGTCGGTTGGTGACCCAGCGCACTAGGCCGTGAGGATGTCGTTGATGGATCCGTATGTATTTTTATCTTTCCGTCAAATCCATGTAGTAGTATATGATACTACAGTAATTATCTTACCTTTCGCATCAACTTCATAATTTTCGTACGTACTCCATGCATGAACGGCGCCAGAACCAAACTTCTCATTACTCTAGGCAAAATCGTTATTTTCTATCTATCGGTCGCGCCATGGAGCAGAACCAAATTTTACAAGTTACGAGTTCAAAAGGAAAAGCCTGCCGTGTCGCGTCGCACCCCCACACGGTTGGTCCGGCACGCCGCTCAAGTGGGAATGCGTGCGGTGTTGCATTTTCACTTACAAGTGGGACCGCAGTTGAGCAAACCGACTATCGGCAAACCCCCACCCCGCCCACCGCACGATGGCTGAGAAAACAGGAGGGAGAAGAGATGGCTATAGCACGGACTCCAAGAAAATTGGTGTCAGATGGGACTCGTGTAGGTGGCGTGTGCCGTACTGCTAGATGTGAATGCTAGTTATGGCCCATGCCACCCCACTATATCGAGCCTATATCGAGGTACGTAGAACAATTTTCCTGCAGTCCATGCTCAGCCCTCCTCTATCTCAGCCAGCTAGCGGACGCGCGGAGCCCAGCGTCTATTTTCTCACATGCGGTCCCACATGTCAGTGAAAACGCAAGCGGACCCACTGAACATGCACATCTTTCACCTCGACGTGTTGGTGATGAAAAACAAATCCAATAAAGATCTTAGGTGGCCGCTTTTGGAGTTACTGAAGAGTAGTAAGATTCTATTTACAGTTTAACCCAAGATGCACATCTCGTGGCTTCAACTACCACTCTATTTTCTTTCATGACATGACCTGGATGCTGGATGTCCCACGTGTCGGCAAAAGGAAGAAGAACCCGACCAAATCTTCGGTTGTGCTCTCAGATTAGACTAGTTGTGCTAACTTAAAAATTTATTGTGTACTCCCTCCGTTCCAAAATACTTGACTTCCATTTGTCCAAAAATGGATGTACCTATATACTAAAACATGTCTAGATACATATATATTTTGACAAATAGAAGGCATGTATTGTGCAACGGAGGGAGTAGAATGGATGCAAGTTTTTGTATTGGGAAGAAGAGTACATCCATATATTGATAGAGCGCAATTTAGTAGATGTTCTATCACTTTTAGCTAGCACAGAGGCT
Organism: Triticum aestivum; assembly: GCF_018294505.1. Classification (NCBI taxonomy): domain Eukaryota; kingdom Viridiplantae; phylum Streptophyta; class Magnoliopsida; order Poales; family Poaceae; genus Triticum; species Triticum aestivum. Next base: position 467,616,655 of record NC_057801.1, read on the forward strand.
AGAGATGAGATTAGTGCACTTGTTGATACTCCTACTAGAATAGAGGCTAGACATGAGACTAGATGCGAGGAAGCAACGTCTACTTCTTTACACTCGAAGAAGAAAGAAGCACGCAAGATCGAGCCTCCGCAGATCAACAATGAATGCATCGAGAAGGCACTAATCCAACTTACAGGAGTAGTAAAATGTATTCTTGTGGTTCTTGTTTTCTTTGGTCTTGCTTTTCTAGTCAAAATTATCGTTGGAGTTCGTGCAAAACGGAGGTCCGTTTGGGGTCGTGCGTTGGAGTTGGCCTTACAAGTGGGACCGCAGTTAAGGAAACCGACTATCGGCAAACCCCCACCTCGCCCGCCGCGCGATGGCTGAAGTTAGAGAAACGACGAGGTTGAAGAGATTGCTCTAGCACGGACTCCAAGAAATAATATGGTGTCAGATGGATGTCATGGTGGTGGCGTGTGCCGTACTCCTGGACGTGAATGCTTGTTCTGGCCCATGCCACCCTACTACTCCTACTACTTACTCCTACTATATAGTACTAGTATCGAGGATTCGAGGTGCTCATTAACATATGGCTACAGTAAAAACACCCGCCCGACGCGCGAAGCATGTGAAGCTAGTACAAATAGTGTACTACTATTGTTGATTGGCCTCATCCGATAACCTGTTGCAATGCACGTACAATTATGTATTCGGAAAATATTTTTTTGCCTCGTGGCACCACTCACTCAGAGAAGCGACTCGAAAGCCATTCATAAATTTAGTAAGTTTATCACAGGCATATCATTTTATTACATACAACAGGTCATCAACCCACATCGACAACGAGGATACATTATAAATACTAAAGTTTTCACCACACAACAAATAACAAGCAATGAAATGAACTTCAACTCAACCATTCCTCGGCGTTGGAAACGCTTGCTTTGAACCACAAGTGATTCTCTGGGACGGGCCATCCATTGTCGATCTGGAGACCAACGCAGGACTGATCATCCAGGCTGAAGCGGCCTACTATATCAGTACCAGGGTAGGGAACCACCCAAATGTCCGAGGTATAGACACAGTTGCTTCTCATAAATGGTAGTAACGTTGTGTCAACAGCAGTTGGATCGCCTTTCACCATCATTGGATAGTTTTGTCCAAGGAAGAGCGAGTTTTCTCCAAGACTATCAATTCTGTACCAGGGAGAAGGAGTTGGCGCTAGCACACTAGTATCCATCCCGAATACCATGCAACGGGTGTTGGAATAGGTCCGGAGAGTGCGACCATGGGAGACTACACCTGCTTCCTTAGCAGTAACATCATCAGTGGGCTGTATACACACAAGAAGAGGTGATCCATCGGAATTAGTTGCCAGGCGCCACAAAGTATATGGGCGCTGCTCGTCCTCATGCTCGTGATCATCACCATCGTCATCTCCCCCTTGGTTATAAAATTTTCAAGTATGGGTGGTGGAATGTTCACAGGACCTTGGAAACACAAGAAGAAGGTTAATTAGTAAAGGGAAACTTGCTAACCCGCATGCATGTGGATGAAACAATTATAATTACGGTGGAAGACAAACGTACCGAAAGCATAAGGATTCCATGCAAAAACAGTGCCACGAGTGGTGGCAGCAAACACAAGGCCCTCGTATTGAATTGCATCACAGTACTCATCCGTGTACAGAAACTGATTTTTGAGCAATATCCATCGAGTCAAACCACCAAGGACGGCAACAAGCTTGTCGAAGATAGCAACAACTTCATAGTTGTTGTAATTCCAAGAGCGGTTGGGAACTCGACAAATTGCTATCTTCCGTAGAAGACAGTCACCATGATCGTATTTGAACGTGCGTACAATACCGGTGTGCTCAACCTCTGGGCAGTCTGCTGAGATTTTTGGAAGTGGAACCCGGTCACGAGTGTACACATTCACAAGTTCCCACTCGCAGTTGGACCCAATGTAAACAACCCAATCTCCATTTGCGCCTGCCCAAGCCTTGCCCTCAAGCGATGGCATCTTAACATCATACGTATCATTATCAAGCGGCATCAACTTGCACAGGGCGAGGCCTCCGTCGTGCCGGCGCCAGTCATCAAGGTCACGGCGAAGAAGATAGGGGAGATCAAACCGCTCCTTGACTCTTGGGTTCCTTGTAATGATGTTATTAGTTGAGTCGAGAATGGGCTTGAACGAACCTGCCATGCTAGCCGAGGTGATGACGTCGCACCGATCAATGAGTTCCTCCACCACGTCATCTTTCAGATCGGGGCAAGAATAACGGGGTCGTTTCCGGCCTGTTCCCTCCATGGAGAAGACGATCGAACAATGGCAGAAGAAAGGGTGAAGGGCTAAAGGAAAATGGAGGAGGGAGAGGAAGAGCGTGCGACAGTAGTTCCAAATCAAGAGGGAAAGGCGAAGAGTCGGTGGACGGTTGCCAGTTTGCCACGGTTCACGAAGAGGCGCCCCGGCCTACACGTCCGTTCGGAAATACTCCTACTACTCGTCGTCGTCTCACTGATATGTTGGAACGGGACCACATGTCAACGAAACATGGTGTGTAATTTCTCGTGCAAAATGCGATCTGGCCGCGTTGGCCCGAGGTGCCGCATTAGTTATCGACCTTTATTTTTTAATGGTGTGCCGTTCAGTTTTGAAGCACGACTAACTGGTACTGTACGCAGAGAAAATATAAACTACTCTACCACTACTCCACCTCCAGTACTAGTAGTATAAAAAAGATATATAGGCTGGAGCTTCAGCGCTTTCTTGCCAAGGGCTGCCCACTTGCTTCTCACACTACCACCCTCTCTCCAGATCTAAAAAAGACGGCCCCTCTCTCCCTCCTCACCGGTGGTCACAGATCCGCCGGGGAAGAAAAGGACGTGCAGCGTTGACGCACTCGTCGTCGGCGAGCGAGGTCATGCACTGACGACAAGGTCGTCCTCTCAGACCTAGCGCCCGCACGGGATGGCCTCCGTCCCCAAGCTCGCTGCCGTAGTGTGTGCGGAGGACGACGACCACGAGCGAAGCCACTTCCCACCGACCCTCAGGTATGCTACCTCTTTTCGAACCATACCCTTGTTCTATTGCCCCATCTGCCACGTCGTTGCATGTGGATCTTTTTCCACTCCACCATCTTCCCAATTTGCTATCCTCTGCTCTGCTGGCCACGCAGACGAAAACCATAATTTGCACTATTAAAGGAAACCCTACTTCATGCAGACTAATCCATGTCTGGGTTGAATAAGGAAAGGAAGGGAGACTATACTGTCCAAGAGAGTAGGCTTCGAACCCGCATCTAGGTTGAAAAGGGGAAAATCAGTAGTTAAGGAATGAGTCTCGTGTCTCTTGGTAGAAGAAGGGTAGAAAGGCATGACAACACAATAGAGAATGACCAGGTCGATCGGTTTGTTGTCCTCACATAGGAAAAAGGTGGCTAAAGAGAACAAAAATGGGACGTAATCCACATATGCTGCCTGGATATTTGTTGCTCTGGGCAACCATACCTCCCTCACCACTCTGCGTACGTGGAGGTACATCGTACTGGTGCGCCCACTGTCCGAATGGGCCTCCCATGCTCTTATTGCCACTTTTTTTGCTGTTAGGCCCTATGCTATGTAGGCCAAAAGCGGTGCCAAATCCACTTTTGGTTTATTTAGCACCAATGCCCTCCATTGCCCAGCCGGTGCCATAAAAAAATTCAGGGAACCGGAGCAAGTAGCTGCTCCGATGCCCAGCCGGTGCCAAATGTAGAAAGCAATAAACAATTGGCTCATGGCCCACTACAAAGAGCTAACCAGGCTAAGGAAACTCATGTGAATAGAGCATGTGGGTCCCATTTTTTGTCAGGCTACGCATGCAACATTGTGAGACCGGTGCCAAGTAAAATCTTCAGGGCATCGCTGCCCAGCCGGTAGTATTTTAATGCATTGGGCATCGACTACATAGTGGAAGGCCTTAGTATAATGCCAACAGTCAAGTCAAGCAATGCTACTGCTAAAGTGATGCCACATTTAACTAATGCCGCTCTCAGTCTAATGCCACCGATAAATTTAAGCAATGCCATTTAATGTCACTAGATTATTTCAGGGTTAGCTGTTGATTGTGGATGTATTAAAGATTTTTCAGCTAAGGCATTCTAATGATGTTACACGGCCAGTATACCAACGATGAAACTTGTTACTACCTTCAGATTTTTGCATTATTAATGCTTATAGATTACATACCTCACTTTCATGAGATAAGTTAATTTTTTTGTAGAGTGTCACCAAAATGCCAAGGCGCTGATGTCATTTTATTTTGGTTAAACTGCACAAACAATTATGAAGACAAGAGGAAAGGTCAAGAGTGGGCACTTCCTCCTCCGGCTGTTCTCTTGATTCGTTCGATCAAGTTTTTATGTTTGATCGATTATCAAGATTGGGATAGCAATTTTTAAGGTCCCCCCGAGTTCGAAATGATATTTACCTTGGAGGTACATGGTTTGCAAATTTTTATACTGTCATTAGTTAATAATGCGAGTTACCTTTAGACTTTTGTATTTGGTTTGATGCTCATGCACAGCTAGTATACCAATGTTGAAACTTGTTACCTTTACATTTTGTATTGTTAATTCTTATAGAAACCTTCCAGTGCTAGAGTTTATTGAAATCTGTTCAGTAAAACCATTGTACTGTACCCTGTAATAAACTAACTACTCTACTGTTGCACTAGCCACTGGATTAGTGTATATTTGTAGTATTCGAATGGTGTTGCATTAGCGTATGGACATAAATAAAGTGTGGCAAGCTTTCCCAGATATGTGCTCAAGAAAACTACTACCTGTTTTTCTAAATACTAGACGTTTGGGTACTTTAAATTGAACCGCGAAAACGTCTTATATTAAGGAACAGAGGGTGTAGAGTTCACTCAAATTATCCCGGTAAAGCTAGTCACACCTTTGTTAAAATTAATGTTCATTATGTTATCGGAGGAGGTCTGTATGTTTGTCTCTAATGCCTGTCGACTACATACCTGACATCATGATGTAATGTTAAGTCATTTCCTTTTGTACAGTGTCACTGAATTGTCAAGGCGGTGATGGCATTTTATTTTAGTAGAACTGCACAAAATTTGCTTAAAAGAAGAGGAAAGGTCAGGAATGGCTCAGTTTTTCAGAAAAAAACTATGTATGCCTTCCTGACATCAGCCGTTGTTGCTTTATTTATTCCTTCAAACAGGTGGTTAGAAACAGTCTTGCTACCTTTTCCCATTAAGAAATTGGAATGCTTATATTTGTGAGTCTATGCTTCAACTAGTGCCACTTTTATAGTAATCACACTTTCAATATCTATGCAAACAGGGATGCTCGATTTTAGTGGAACTGCACAAAAAGTCCAACTGGTTCAACATTAGGAGCATGTTTTTTTCCAAACCTTTATATCCAATTGGTGGCACTATGAGCTGTTCATTACGAAGGTACATGGTTTGCTACTATCTTGCTACTCTTTTTGTACTGTCATTAGATAGTAATACTAGTGGTTTGCATGTGAATTTATTGGCAGGGTGGACCTACATTGGAGGTGCAGGACAGGATTCAATGATTGGATGCTCAATTTCGGTTGTATCGATTTCACCTCTTCCATCACTGCGAACATGGATATCCTTGGTCTGATGAAGAATAGGCGCTATATTTCTGCTCTGAACCAGCAAATCAATTCAGTATGAAATTGTCCAGGGCAAAACATAACTGTATCAGATTGTCCAGTGCAGAACATGACAGATGCTAAGCGGAAGAGACATGTTTAAACCGAAAATACATGGTGTGGTATATGTTTACTAGCTGCTTGATATTTGTGCAGACAGAGATGTCTGCCCGTTGCTATTTGGCAAACAAACAAAGTGTCCTCAATTTTGGTTGAACTGCACAAGAGAATAGTATAGTCACTGCATGCAGTGCCATTTGAAAATAGACACAAAGATTGGATAGTCACTTCATGGACTGCAGAAAAGTAGTACTGTACTATTTACTGGCCAACACTAGGTGCTTCATTGCTTTGGTCTGATTATACAATGGGCATCATTTTGCCTAAGTTAAAGTTTGTATTCCGAAAATAGTCTCGCGGTGTGATCGAGAGAAGACCAAATCATATTGCAGTGGGTGTTCCTCCATCATGTGTGGTTCATTCTCATGGTTCCAGCTGTTGGTGAAACCACTTACGTTTGCAAGAGGAATTGTAGACTTCACAAACAAATTTGTCTTTCAGTCTGTACTGAATGTTGGCCAAGAGAAGCATCCATGTTAGTAGGAAGAACATATGTTTTTTCTAGATCTTTGCTTTTGGAGCTACATATTTGTATATGATCTGTGAATCATTGAGATGCATTAACATGTTGATCTTATGTATGGGAATCGTACTAGTTAGTTTTAGTTGCGACGCAAGATCCGAAGTGGCTGATCTTTGCTTTTGGAGCTACATATTTGTATATGATCTGTGAATCATTGAGATGCATTAACAGTTACTTATTTCTGTTCGCTCAGTGTTTACAAGTTACTGATCGATCACTAGCTAGCCTACAAATGCGCTCCTGGCAGTTTTATTTGCGACGCAAGATGCGAAGTGGCAGTTTTTTGAATAAAAATGCCTACCTCTGAAGAAACTGACAAGCTACACTATCGATCCTACACGGATAAAAATGCCTACCTCTGAAGAAACTGACAAGCTACACTATCGATCCTACACGGATAAATAGCGGATCACGCACGTACTACCTCCTTTCCGGTTTGCAGGGCTCAATTCAAGAAACGACCTACTCGATCCTACACGAATAAATAGCGGATCACGCACGTACTAGTACCTCCTTTCCGGTTTGCAGGGCTTAATTCAAACCTCTCACCAACCAAGGTACTCCCTCCGTCCGGGTTTATTAGTCCCGTGAGCAAAGCAGCAAGACCAAGGCATGGCAATAATTAACGGCATGCAGAAGTTTAAGCCTAATTAATTCCAGCGATTTAAGTGGCTGCATGCGTGCCCTCGGCTGCGACTCATTGCATGCTGCTTCGCGTACTGCCTGCGAGCGATTCTGAGTGCCTGCATGCAGCCGGCCGTAATTAAGGCAGCTAACTGATGCGAAAAAAGATACGCTTTAATTGTTGCGGGCTTTTTAAATCCGTGGAATCATTATTGACAAGGAGGGAGATGATTCGAGTGCACTCGTTTGACCGCCATGCCGGCGTGCGACCCAGACGGGACGGGACGGCACAGTCATAATTTCAGTTTCTCTAGTTTTCCACGGCAAGCTGGCGCGCTAAGCCATTATGCATTGAATTCCGATGACCGTCGCGCTACCTTCCCCTATAAGTACTGTTTCCCGGCCTTCTCCGGTGCCACCGTGACCCAACTCGCCATATCCTCATAAGCCCCCACCGGCCCGACGTCGCTCGCCACGTCCGCCATGCCCCCGCCCGTCCACGGTAGGCGACGCCGGAGGCGGTCACCGCCGGAACTAGTGTTCGGTTTTTCACCGGAAGGCAGACGGAGGGAGGAGGCATTCTATCTGTCTTTAGATGGCAATGCGGAGATCGAGGAGTTGTTGGAGCGCGACCGCATGGCGGAGGAGCAGGAGTTGTTGGAGCGCGACCGCCTGGCGGAGGAGCAGCGTATCGCTGATTTGCGCCGCCAGCGGGACATGGAGCAGCAGCGCACCGACGCTCTGAGTCGCGAGCAGAGCGCCCGCAACTGGGCCGACTACGTGGAGGCCGGCGCCCGGCAAATAGCCCTGGAGGCTGTCGGGCACGCACGCGTTCGCGACGCCGATTTTTACTACCAGCTCGTCAAGTGGGTTTCCCGCTTGGAAGCCGAAGCTTCGGTGGACCACGCCGGCATGGAAAGAGCCAACGCGCGCGAGCAATGCGCCCTATCGCACCTCTTGCAAGTCCGAGGCGAGGTGCAGGACGCCGGTGCCGGCATTTAGCCTGTACCACAGATGGCGGCCGGCATCGTCTAGTTAGCTAAGAGTAAGTTAGTACTTGTACGCTACTAGAGTATTAGTGGGAGTAGATAGTTAACTTGGCTATGATGGTTGTCAATGTGGAAGTTCAGTACTCTATATGTGGATCAGACCTGTTACTTTGCTCTGAATGTTGAACTTTCCGTTTGAACGTATGGAATGGGCTGTTATTTTTTTAAATGGGTTGTATTTGTCCTCCACGGGTTTAGAGGCTGACTTGTGGGCCTAGCAAGTTGACGCGTACACAATCAGGAGATGATTGTACGTGGAGAGGATGACAGCAGGGACCCGCCAAGGTCATGGCAGTACGCAAGCAAGTGCCTCCTTATTTCAAGCCAATAAAAAATGGCTCCTCCTAGTGGATTTCTGACATCTGGGTCCCATGCCATTGTCAACGTAGTCAATAAACGAGAGAATTGCACAACGAGCGGCTGACACCAGGGACCCAGCAGCTCGCCCAGTTATTTTTGTTTTGGGTTAATTTGATAAATGCCACTCCAAATCTGGTGTATCCGAGAAATGCCACTGCAATTTCCAAACTTTGAAAAATGCCATTTCATGCCATTTCTAGTGGCATTTTTCGAAGTCTGGAGTGGCGTTTTTCAAAGTTTGCAAACTGCAGTGGCGTTTTTCAAAGTTTGCAAAAATTGCAGTGGCATTTTTCAAAGTTTGGAAATTGCAGTGGCATTTTTATGAATCGCCATAATTGGAGTGGCATTTATCTAATTTGTTTTTGAGACGGAAGCAGGGTGTCAACTGGGCTGTGCGGGACACTCTGGCCTGTCTAGACAGCCTTTTCTTTTATGTTTACCACAGACCAGCCCAGTAGTTTTTTTTCTTTCTGAAAATGGCTAGCCCAGTTTTTTTGTGATTTGTCAAGTAAGTCGCTTTATCAGGCCTGTTGGGCTGCAAATCTTTCAAGACGAGGAGAGCTTCATTCGGCTGGCCGAGAAAATGGCCTATCAGTAATGAGAAATGGGTTGTACATTTTTAAAACACATCAAACCGGCAATTAGTTTCAAATATCTTTTTTTCATTTCGAGATTTTAAATTGCATTGATTTTTATGCGTGGACAATTTATTGGATTTTATATTGATATACATTTATTTTTAAAATCAGTCTGAATGTGACTCGAAATTTCGGGATTAAAAACAGTTCAGACCGCACCGACATATGCAAAATTTCGTATAATTTTTTAACCGTGGCCACAATATGGGTTGTAATGCTAACAAAAAGAATATGGGCTCCAAAAAAACCCGTAAGAATTAGCAAATGGGCTGTAAATTATTTGAAATAATGGCAGATGGGTTGTATGTTGTTTTCCACAGATTTGAGGCTTTCCACAGATGGCCTGTATACTGTTGGATGTCCATCCAACGGCCGTCCTGCTTCTTCAATCTCTGCTCTTCCTGCTCCAGCCGCTCAAACAAGCGCCGATAGGACTGCCTGCTCCCTCCTCCCCGCGGCCGGCTGTGCTGCCGCGCAGGCCTCACCGCCCCACCGTACTCCCATCGCTGGCCTAGCCATCCCTCTACTCACCCACAGTCCCACACCTGCTGTTATTCTCCGGCGACGGCAGACGAACCAGTAAACCCTCGTACAGTCGTACTCCCCTCCGCGTGGGAAACAACTGCCGAGTCTTCCCTGCCTCCGCGTCGTTCACTTCCTAGGCCTTGCCGTCGTCCACCGCCCTGGTGCTCTCGTCGTGGCGTGGTCAACATGGTCAACGACCGACATGCATCTGAAGTGGACTGTACGTGGAGAGGCTGACAGCTGGGTCCACGGCCGCACGCAAGGAAATGCCTCCTTATTACGCGCAAAATAATGATTCCTCCACCTGACATCTGGGACCCACCGAAAGGGCCTCTGTATTTCGTGAAAAAAACGTTACCGCCGCTGACAGCTCAGACCACCAGCTATATCTTCGCACGCAAGGAAGTGCCTCCTTATTACGCACAAAAAAATGAATACTCCCCCTGCTAGTTGGGACCCAGTACAGTGGGCCTACTAAGTTGACGGGGACGAAGGGCTTTGTAAACTTAGTCAATATGCATGATTCTAGCTCGACTGACCGTACAATGTCCATCCAACGGCCGTAGTGCTTCTTCAACCTCTGGTCTTCTTGCTCCAGCCGCCCAAGGCAGCGCCGGTCGTGCCGCCTACTCCTGCCTCCCGTGGCCGGCTGGGCTGCCGCGGAGGCCTCACCGCCCCCATACTACTCCCACCGCTGGCCAGGCCATCCCTCCACTCCACTTACCCACACCCCCTGTTATTCTGCAGCGACGGCAGCGCAGCCGAACCAGTGAACCCTCGTACTCCTCTCCGCGTGGGCATCCACTGCTGCGTCTTTCCCGGCTCCGCATCATCCCCTTCCTAGGCCTCGCCGTCGTCCATCGCTGTGGTGCTCTCGGCGCGGCGTGGTCAATGTGGTCAACGACTGAATTCCGTCGGAAGAATACTGTACGTGGAGAGGCTGACAGCTGGATCCACGGCAGCCACAAGGAAGTGCCTCCTTATTACGCGGAAAATAATTATTCCTCCACCTGACAACAGGGACCCACCGGACGGGCCACCTGTATTTCGCGAAAAAATGTTTGCCCCTGACTGCTGGGACCCACCCAATGGGCCACCGAAAAAAACGTTCCCCCTGCTGCCAGCTCGTACCCACCGGAAGTGCCTCCTTATTACGCACAAAAAAATGAATACCCCCCTGCCAACTGGGATCCACCTTGGTGGGAGGCTGAATTGTGGGCCTACTAAGTTGACGGGGACGGAGGGCTTTGTTAACTTAGTCAATATAAACGATTCTAGCTCGAGTGACCGTACGATGTCCATCCAATGGCCGTAGTGCTTCTTCAACCTCTGGTCTTCTTACTCCAGCCGCCCAAAGCAGCGCCGGTCGTGCCGCATGCTCCTGCCTCCCGTGGTCGGATGTGCTACCATGGAGGCCTCACCGCCCCCTACTATTCCCACCGCTGGCCAGGCCCTGCGGCAACGGCAGCCTCACACCGCAGCCGAACCAGTGAACCCCCGTACTCCTCTTTGCGCGGGCTTCCACTGCCGCGTCTTCCCCGGCTCCCCGTCGTCCCCTTCCTAGGCCTTGCTGTCGTCCACCGCCCTGGTGCTCTCGGCGCGGTGTGGTCAACATGGTCAAAGAACGGCTTCCATCGGACGTGGACTATACGTGCAGAGGTTGACAGCTGGGTCCATGGCCACAGCAAGGAAGTGCCTCCTTATTACGCGGAAAATAATTATTCCTCCACCTGACAGCGGGGACCCACCAGACATGCCACCGTATTTCGCAAAAAAAACGTTCCCCCTGACTGCTAGGACCCAACAGCTACATCTTCACACGCAAGGAAGTGCGTCCGGGCAAAAAAACAATTTGCCCCCCTGACTGCTGGGACCCACCAGCTACATCTTCGCACGCAAGGAAGTGCCTGACAGTCGGGACCCACCTGGTCGAAGCATACATAGCGTTGTCATTCTGGTCGCGAACGTGTACGTAGATATATACTGGTCGATGTAGAGGCGCGCACGTGTCGTAGTTGAGGCGCGCACGTGTCGTAGTAGAGGCGCGCATGTAACATGTACACGTACGTACAGCGGCCAGGGTGCAAGAAAGAAAATACGGCCACGTACATACATACGGGCAGGGTCTCGAACGCCTACTCGCGCATACGTACATGGCTGGGTCGGAACGGAGGAACAGCGTCGTCGTCGTGTCCATGGGGAGCCAACCTGCTGGGTCGGAATGGAATGCGTGGCCGTGTTCATCAGGAGGGCTTGGACGGAACAGGCGATGGAAACGAGGTCCGGCGTACCGTTGAACGGAGGAAACGGACCTCCTATGCTCGGAACGGGGTCCCGTTGATCGGGAGGGGTGTGGCGTACCGCAAAACGGAGGAAACAGACCTCCTACGGTTGAAACGGGGGTCACGTTGATCGCGAGGGGTGTGGCGTACCGCAAAATGGAAGAAACAGACCTCCTACGGTCGAAACGGGGGTCCTGTTGATCGGGAGGGGTGTGGCGTACCGCAAAATGGACGAAACGGACCTCCTACGGTCGAAACGTGGGTCCTGTTGATTGGGAGGGGTGTGGCGTACCGCAAAGCGGATGAAACAGACCTGTGTTGGAGCGCTACGGTCGAAACGGGGGTCCTGTTCATCGGGAGGGGTGTGGCATACCGCAAAACGGGACTCCACGGGATACTGTTCATCTCCGTCGTCGACCTCCTCCAGCCTCCACGGGCTACCGTCAGCCTCCTCCAGCCTCCACGGGCTCCTGTTCATCTAGCCTCCACCATGCGCTACTCCACCGGCTACTGTTCAACCACCCCTCCACGGGCACCCCTCCACCGTCTACTGTTCATCCAGCCCTCCACCACACCACGGGGTCCTGTTCAACCACCCTTCCACGGGCACCCCTCCACCGTCTACTGTTCATCCAGCCCTCGACACCACGGGGTCATGTTCATCCAGAAGCAACGCCACTGCTCAATGTTCATCCAACCCCCCCCCCCCCCGCAACGCTCATTGTTCATCCAATCGATCGGCTTCAGTTAGCAGCAGTAGTGAAGGAATCGCTCGATCGGGTTCAGTTAACAGCCATCGATCGATCGCTCGGGTTCAGTAACGCGTAGCCTGTAGTGCAATCACACGGGTTCAGTTAGAGCCCAACGCCTCGCTTGGGTTCAGTAGAGCCAACGCCTCGCACACACGCGCGTACGTGTACGAGAGAAACGCGCATCGCTCGGCCCCTGACCACCCACCATAACCGGGAATTCCCCGAAAGTTTCCTCGCCCTCGCATCTACCATGGTTTTTTCCGTCATGGACGTCCCAAAGAATGTCATGCGGCTGCGTCTCCGGCCCGCCCAGGACGAAAAGCCCATTTTCTATCATGATTTTTTTCCATAGAAGTAGGAGCCCACCACATCTATGATTATACCAGGTTTTGTCACAATTATCGTCATAGAAGTGTCATATGTATGACAGAAAAAAATTCGTTCGGCCCAAAATGTCATGGATGTGTCTTTTTTTTGTAGTGATAGCTGCAAGATGGAGGAGAATAGTTCTGTCAGTGAACATATACTCAGAATGTCTTGGTACCACAACCACTTGACTCAATTGGGAGTTAATCTTCCTGATGATAGTGTCATTGACAGAGTTTTTCAATCATTGCCACCAAGCTACAAAAGCTTCATGATGAACTATAATATGCAAGGGATGGATAAGACAATTCCTGAGCTCTTCGCGATGCTAAAAGTTGCGGAGGTAGAAATCAAGAAGGAGCATCAAGTGTTGATGGTCAATAAGACCACCAGTTTCAAAAAGAAGGGCAAAGGGAAGAAGGGGAACTTCAAGAAGAACAGCAAGCAAGTTGATGCTCAAGTGAAGAAGCCCAAGTCTGGACCTGATAATCCCCAAGTGTAGGGTATCATCGTAGCAATTCCCAAAGGTGGAAGTGATAAGTATGGAGTGTCGAACCCACAAGGAGCTAAAGGTAAGATCAATATTCTCTCAAGCCCTATCTTCCACTGATACGACTCTACGTGCACCGAACGTTCGCTTCCAACTAGAAACAAGAAATAAAACTGCGTTGTGGGTATAAATAGGATAACTTTGCATGATATCGGAGAGCTAAAATATGAAAGTAGGTGCTGTTATCATAAAGTTAGAATATATTACTAAATATTATAAATAGCGAGTGTGGAATAATGGTGGATCGGTGTGCGGAGTTTTCCTAGGCAATTGTTAACAAGATCGGTAGTCGTCATTGCAATTTCATATGAGGGAGAGGCATAAGCTAACATACTTTCTCTACTTGGATCATATGCACTTATGATTAGAACTCTAGCAAGCATCCACAACTACTAAAGATCATTAAGGTAAAACCCAAACATAGCATTAAAGCATCAAGTCCCCTTTATCCCATACGCAACAACCCCCTTACTCGGGTTTGTGTTTTAGTCACTCACGCAACCCACTATAAGCGAATCATGAACGTATTGCAACACCCTACAGCGGGAATCCCTCACGCTTGCACGACACGGAGGGCACCATAGGACAGCACCAAAATAAGACATACAACTCGTACCAATCTAGACCATCAATCAACCCAAGGACAAAAGATATCTACTCAAAACATCATAGGATGGCAACACATCATTGGATCATAATATGGCATAAAGTACCATGTTCAAGTAGGGATTACAGCGGGGTGCGGGAGAGTGGACCGCGTAAAAGAGATGAGGATGGTGATGTTGATGAAACGATCACCACGGCGATGATTCCCCTCCCGATGGCACTTCGGTGCCACCAAGAGAGAGGAGGAGAGGTTCTCCCCCTTGTGCTTCCTCCTCCATGGCTTTCCCCCTCTGGTCCTTGGCCTTCATGGCGATGATGGCCCCTCCGAGATCCTCCTCCATGGCCTCCGGTGATGTTGGCCCCCTCCGGTAGGGTGCCGGAGAGGGCCTAGATTGATTTCTCGTGGCGACAGAGGCTTGCGGCGGCGGAACTTCCGATCTAGGTTATTTCCCGAAGGTTTCTATATTTATAGGAATTTTTGGCGTAGGTTTCATGTCAGGGGGGTCTCCGGGCTATCCACGAGATAGGGGGTGCGTCCTAGGGGGGTGGGCGCGCCCCCACCCTCGTGGGCAGCCCGGGACTCTTCTGGCCCAACTCCGATGCTCCGTGGTCTTCTTTTGGTCCATAAAAAATCATCAAAAATTGGCACGTCAATTGGACTCCGTTTGGTATTCCTTTTCTGTAAAACTGAAAAACAAGGAGAAAACAGAAACTGGCACTGGGCTCTAGGTTAATAGGTTAGTCCCAAAAATCATATAAAATGGCATATAAATGCATATAAAACATCATAGATGGATAATGTAATAGCATGAATACTTCATAAATTATAGATACGTTGGAGACGTATCAGCATCCCCAAGCTTAATTCCTGCTCGTCCTCGAGTAGGTAAATGATAAAAGAAATAATTTATGAAGTGTGAATGCTAGCAGGTGCACAAGTTTGATCAATGATAATTTCAATCACCTTTTCTAGCATCATTATGTGTCATAATAGTAGCTTATCTCATAAAACTTTTCATGATCAAGTAACAATCTATTCACAATGTCAAGTATGGTTCAGAAACTTTATTGAGAACTAACAAACTATAATCTCAGTCACTGAAGCAATTGCAATTTATTATAACATTGGAAAGAGTCAAGAATAGAGCTTTTCAGCAAGTCCACATACTCAACTATCATATAGTCTTCTACAATTACTAACACTCACGCAATACTTGTGGTTATGGAGTTTTAATCGGACACTGAGAAAGACAGGGGCTTATAATTTCGCCTCTCAATGTATTCACCTTTAGGTGATGTCAACAATAATAGCTCATGCTAACTTACATCCAATTGGATATATATATATATATATATATATATATATATCTGGATCTTTCCAACACGGGGTGCTTGCCAAAGGATAAAATGAAAAGGGGAAAAGTTAGGATCACCTTGACTCTTCCATAATATAAAAGACATAAAGTAAAAGATAGGCCCTTCGCATAGGGAAGCAGAGGTTGTCATGCGCTTTTATGGTTGGATGCAAAAATCTTAATGCAAAAGAACGTCACTTTATATTGCCGCTTGTATATGGACCTTTATTATGCAGTCCATCGCTTTTATTACTTCCATAACAAGATCGTATAAAGCTTATTTTCTTCACACTAATAGATCATATATATTTAGAGAGCAATTTTTATTGCTTGCACCGATGACAACTTACTTGAAGGATCTTACTCAATCCATAGGTAGGTATGGTGGACTCTTATGGAAAAACTTGGTTCAAAGATATTTGGAAGCACAAGTAGTATCTCTACTTGGTGCAAGGAATTTGGCTAGCATGAGGGGGAAAGGCAAGCTCAACATGTTAGGAAGATCCATGACAATATACTTTAACTGAGATGTGAGAAAACATAAACCATTACGTTGTCTTCCTTGTCCAACATCAACTCTTTAGCATGTCATACTTAATGAGTGCTCACAATCATAAAAGATGTCCAAGATAGTATATTGATATGTGAAGCTTCTCTTTCTTTATTACTTCCTATTAATTGCAATGATGACCAAAACTATGTTTGTCAACTCTCAACAACTTTTATGCCTCATACTCTTTATATGTGAAGTCATTACTATCCATGTTATAAGCATATGAAACATATATAAATTCAGATTTATGACATTCAATTCATTCCCCCATTTACTCATAGGATATACATGAAGCACATGAGTAAATGACAAACTACTCCAAAAGATATGAGTGAAGGACACTGAGTAGTCAAATAATTAACTAGCCATGGGAGGGTTCCTTTTTTATTCAATATTTCAGATCCAATGATTTTTCAAACAGCAAGTAAAATTGAAAATACGCTCCAAGCAAAACACATATCATGTGACGAATAAAAATATAGCTCCGAGTAAGGTATACCGATAGTTTTGAAGACGAAAGAGGGGATGCCTTCCGGGGCATCCCCAAGCTTAGGCGCTTGAGTCTTCCTTGAATATTACCTTGGGGTGCCTTGGGCATCCCCAAGCTTAGGGTCTTCCCACTCCTTATTCTCCTCCTATCGATATCTCACCCAAAACATGAAAACTTCAACCACACAAAACTTAATGGAACTTCGTGAGATAGGTTAGTATGATAAAGAGTAAACCATTCACTTTGGTGCTGTAAAAGACAAGGTTCATAATTGTTTTCACACAATGCCTACTGTACCATATCATTTCTACAATTTATATTGCGAAATATAAGCCATAGAAACTAGAAAACAAGCAAACTATGCGATGAAAACAGAATCTGTCAGAAACAGAACAGTCTGTAATGATCTGAACAATAACCATACTTCTGCTACTCCAAAAATTATGAAATAAATTGGTGGACGTGAGTAATTTGTCTATTAATCTTCTTCAAAAAGAATCAACTCAAAAGCACTCTTCTGTAAAAAATGACAGCTAATCTCGTGAGCGCAAAGTTTCTGTTTTTTACAGCAAGATCACATTAACTCTCACCCAAGTCTTCCCAAAGGTCTTACTTGGCACTTTATTGAAACAAAAACTATAAAACATGATTACTACAGTAGCTTAATCATGTATACACACAAAAACAGTAAGGGTAAATGTTGGGTTGTCTCCCAACAAGCGCTTTTCTTTAATGCCTTTTAGCTAGGCATGATGATTTCAATGATGCTCACATAAAAGATAAGAGTTGAAACATAAAAAGAGCATCATGAAGAATATTACTAGCACACTTAAATCTAACCCACTTCCTATGCCTAGGGATTTTGTGAGCACACAATTTATAGGAACAAGAATCAACTAGCATAGGAAGGCAAAACAAGTTGAACTTCAAAACCTTACGCACATAGAGAGGAAACTTGATATTATTGCAACTCCTACAAGCATATATTCCTCCCTCATAATAGTTTTCAGTAGCATCATGGATAAAAAATTTGTTCTCATACTCGACCTCTTCCGAAATAGTGGAATACTAACTAAAGTTGACACTCTTCCAAATCCACTTTCATAAATATCACACTAAGATTCAACACCCTCCAAGATAGTGGGATCACTAATTCCTAAAGTTGACACTCTTCCAAACCCGCTTTAATTTATAGTATGATTCATACTCTAAAAGATATAAGTGAAGTTCATGGATCATTCTACAATTAATATAGACTAACCAATGTCCAAGCTCAAAATATATAAGTGATGCACACGAAGCATTCTATAAAACCACACTCAAACGATTTAAGTGAAGCACAAAGAGCAATTCTATAAGATCATACTTAAAAGATATAAGTGAAGCACATGAAGTATTCTATAAATCAATGAAGAGCTATCTCATACTAGCATGATTCTTAAAGAAAAATAAAAACACAAAGGACACAAATCATGTGAACAAAACAAAAACCGAGGTATACCGATATCTGTCGAAGAAGAAAGATGGGATGCCAACCGGGGCATCCCCAAGCTTAGATGCTTGAGTATCCTTTAAAATATTTACTTGGGGTGTCTTGGTCATCCGCAAGCTTGAACTCTTGTCTCTCTTTATTCTTCTCACATCGGTAACTCCTCGTTCTTCAAAGCACTTCATTCACAAAAACTTAAACAAAAACTTTGTGAGATCCGTTAGTGTAATAAAGCAAACTACCACTTTAAGGTACTGTAATAAACTTATTATTTATCTATATTGGTGTTAAACCTACTGTATTCCAACTTCTCTATGGTTCATACCCTTACATACTAGCCATAGATGCATCAAAATAAGAAAACAACACACGAAAAACAGAATCTGTCAAGAACAGGACAGTCTGTAGTAATCTGGAAGCTTAGTAAACTTCTGTAACTCCAAAAATTATGAAATAAATTTGAAAATTTGAAAAATTTGTACAGAAGTAATGTGCAAAAAGTTTCAGACATATTTGACTTTCCAGTAAAAAAAATGTAAATTCATGCACTACAGCCAAAGTTTCTGTTTTTGTTCTGCACATAGTAAGCAAGCAATCTTATCATACTAAAACCAAAGCTTGGCACATTATTTTTATAATACAATGGATATATACAAGGGGATAATTATTTACAGAGAGACTTCCATGAAAAATTTACATTTTTTCCGTGATCATGAACACAAGTGCTCAAGGTCGACCCTCACTTCTTCAATGCATAACTTTCCAATCACTTCTCTTTTTGAAAAACCCTTTTTTAGACATGAGAGGTAAGTAATTTTTTTTGGTATTTTCATTCTTTTTAAAAAAATTGTATGTTTCACCCACAACTAAACAGAAAAAAAATGAAAAACAAAATCTACTTAGTGAATAAAGCAAACAAGCACACACGAGAATATCAACCCCATGCTATTGCTCCCCGGCAACGGCGCCACAAAAGAGCTTGATAATCCCCAAGTGCAGGGAATCATCGTAGCAATCCCCAAAGGTGGAAGTGATAAGTATGGAGTGTTGAACCCACAAGGAGGTAAAGGTAAGATCAATATTCTCTCAAGCCCTATCTGCCACCGATACGACTCTACGGGCACCGAACATTTGCTTCCAACTAGAAGCAAGAAATAAAACTATGTTGTGGGTATAAAGAGGATAACTTTGCATGATATCGGAGAGCTAAAATATGAAAGTAGGTGCTGTTATCATAAAGTTAGAATATATTACTAAATATTATAAAGAGAGAGTGTGGAATAATGGTGGATCGGTGTGCGGAATTGTCCTAGGAAATTGTTAACAAGATCGATAGTCGGCATTGCAATTTCATATGAGGGAGAGGCATAAGCTAACATACTTTCTCTACTTGGATCATATGCACTTATGATTAGAACTCTAGCAAGCATCCACAACTACTAAAGATCATTAAGGTAAAACCCAACCATAGCATTAAAGCATCAAGTCCCCTTTATCCCATACGCAATAACCCTCTTACTCGGGTTTGTGTTTCAGTCACTCACGCAACCCACTATAAGCGAATCATGAACGTATTGCAACACCCTACAGCGGGAATCCCTCGCGCTTGTGCGACACAGAGGGCACCATAGGACAGTACCAAAATAAAACATACAACTCGTACCAATCTAGACCATCAATCAACCCAAGGACAAAAGATATCTACTCAAAACATCATAGGATGGCAACACATCATTGGATCATAATATGTGGCATAAAGTACCATGTTCAAGTAGGGATTACAGCGGGATGTGGGAGAGTTGTCCGCGTAAAAGAGATGAGAATGGTGATGTTGATGAAGACAATCACCACGACGATGATTCCCCTCCCGATTGCACTCCGGTGCCACCAAGAGAGAGGAGGAGAGGTTCTCCCCCTTGTGCTTCCTCCTCCATGGCTTTCCCCCTCTGGTCCTTGGCCTTCATGGAGATGATGGCCCCTCTGAGATCCTCCTCCATGGCCTCCGGTGATGATGGCCCCCTCCGGTAGGGTGCCAGAGAGGGCCTAGATTGATTTCTCGTGGCTACAGAGGCTTGCGGCAGCGGAACTTCCGATCTAGGTTATTTCCCGAAGGTTTCTGTATTTATAGGAATTTTTGGCGTAGGTTTCACATCAGGGGGGTCTCCGGGCTGTCCACGAGATAGGGGGGTGTGCCCTAGGGGGGTGGGCGCGCCCCCCACCCTTGTGGGCAGCCCGGGACTCTTCTGGCCCAACTCCGATGCTCCGTGGTCTTCTTTTGGTCCATAAAAAATCATCAAAAATTAGCACGTCAATTGGACTCCATTTGGTATTCCTTTTCTGTAAAACTCAAAAACAAGGAGAAAACAGAAACTGGCACTGGGCTCTAGGTTAATAGGTTAGTCGCAAAAATCATATAAAATGGCATATAAATGCATATAAAACATCATAGATGGATAATATAATAGCATGAATACTTCATAAATTATAGATACGTTGGAGACGTATCAGAACCTAAGCCTGAGAGTGAGTGCTTCTACTGCAAAGGGACTGGTCACTGGAAGCAGAACTGCCCCAAGTATTTGGTAGATAAGAAGGATGGCAAAGTGAAAGGTATATTTGATATACATGTTATTGATGTGTACTTAACTATTTGCAACTCAAAATAGGGGTTATGGATTAAGCGAAGATTGGCTAAGGATGAGGTGACGATGCGCGTGGGAAATGGTTCCAAAGTCAATGTGATCGCGGTCGGCACGCTACCTCTACAACTACCTTTGGGATTAGTTTTAGACCTGAATAGTTATTTGGTGCCAGCGTTGAGCATGAAGATTATATCTGGATCTTGTTTGATGCGAGATGGTTATTCATTTAAATTAGAGAATAATGGTTGTTCTATTTATACGGGTAATATATTTTATGGTCATGCACCCTAGATGAGTGGTCTATTTTTATTAAATCTTGATAGTAATGATACACATATTCATAGTATTGAAGCCAAAAGATATAAGTTCAATAATGATAGTGCAACTTATTTGTGGCACTGTCGTTTCAGTCATATTGGTGTAAAGCGCATGAAGAAACTCCATGCTGATGGGCTTTTGGAATCACTGGATTATGAATCACTTTATACTTGTGAACCATGCCTCATGGGCAAGATGACTAAAACTTCGTTCTCCGAAACTATGGAGCGAGCAACAGACTTGTTGGAAATAATACATACCGATGTATGAGGTCCAATGAGTGTTGATGCTCGTGGCGGGTATCATTATTTTCTGACCTTCACAGATGATTTGAGAAGATATGGGTATATCTACTTGATGAAACATAAGTCTAAAACATTTGAAAAGTTCAAAGAATTCCAGAGTGAAGTGGAAAATCATCATAACAAGAAAGTAAAGTTTCTACA
Organism: Triticum aestivum; assembly: GCF_018294505.1. Taxonomy (NCBI): domain Eukaryota; kingdom Viridiplantae; phylum Streptophyta; class Magnoliopsida; order Poales; family Poaceae; genus Triticum; species Triticum aestivum. The sequence continues at coordinate 467,638,012 of NC_057801.1, forward strand.
ATCTAATTGTGGAGGAGAATATTTGAGTTACGAGTTTGGTCTTCATTTGAAACAACGTGGAATAGTTTTGCAACTCACGCCACCTGGAACACCACAACGTAATGGTGTGTCTGAACGTCGTAACCGCACTTTATTAGATAGGTGCGATCTATGATGTCTCTTACTGATTTACCGCTATCATTTTGGAGTTATGCTTTAGAGACGACTACATTCACCTTAAATAAGGCACCATCTAAATCCGTTGAGACAACGCCTTATGAACTGTGGTTTGGTAAGAAAGCCAAGTTGTCGTTTCTGAAAGTTTGGAGTTGCGATGCTTATGTGAAAAAGCTTCAACCTGATAAGCTCGAACCCAAATCGGAGAAATGTGTCTTCATAGGATACCCAAAGGAAACTGTTGGGTACACCTTCTATCGCAGATCCGAAGGCAAGATATTCGTTGCTAAGAATGGATCCTTTCTAGAGAAGGAGTTTCTCTCAAAAGAAGTGAGTGGGAGGAAAGTAGAACCTGATGAGGTAATTGTACCTGCTCCCGAATTGGAAAATAGTTCATCACAGAAATCAGTTCCAGTGATTCCTACACCACTTAGTGAGGAAGCTAATGATAGTGATCATGAAACTTCAGATCAAGTTACTACCGAACCTCGTAGGTCAACCAGAGTAAGATCCGCACCAGAGTGGTACGGTAATCCTGTTCTGGACGTCATGTTACTAGACCATAACGAACCTACGAACTATGAGGAAGCAATGATGAGCCCAGATTCCGCAAAATGGCTTGAGGCCATGAAATCTGAGATGGGATCCATGTATGAGAACAAAGTATGGACTTTGGTTGACTTGCCCGATGATCGGCAATCCGTCAAGGATAAATGGATCTTCAAGAAGAAGACTGACGCTGACGATAATGTTATTGTCTACAAAGCTCGACTTGTTGCGAAAGGTTTTTGACAAGTTCAAGGAGTTGACTACGATGAGACTTTCTCACCCGTAGCGATGCTTAAGTCTGTCCGAATCATGTTAGCAATTGCCGCATTTTATGATTATGAAATTTGGCAAATGGATGTCAAAACTGCATTCCTGAATGGATTTTTGGAAGAAGAGTTGTATATGATGCAACCAGAAGGTTTTGTTGATCCAAAGGATGCTAACAAAGTGTGCAAGCTCTAGCGATCCATTTATGGATTGGTGCAAGCCTCTCGGAGTTGGAATAAACGTTTTGATAGTGTGATCAAAGCATATGGTTTTATACAGACTTTTGGAGAAGGCTATATTTACAAGAAAGTGAGTGGGAGCTCTGTAGCATTTCTAATATTATATGTGGATGACATATTGTTGATTGGAAATGATATAGAATTTCTGGATAGCATAAAAGGATACTTGAATAAGAGTTTTTCAATGAAAGACCTCGGTGAAGCTGCTTATATATTGGGCATCAAGATCTATAGAGATAGATCAAGACGCTTAATTGGACTTTCACAAAGCACATACCTTGGTAAGATTTTGAAGAAGTTCAAAATGGATCAGTCAAAGAAAGGGTTCTTACCTGTGTTACAAGGTGTGAAGTTCAGTGAGACTCAATGCCCGACCACTGCATAAGATAGAGAGAAAATGAAAGTCACTCCCTATGCTTCAGCCATAGGTTCTATCATGTATGCAATGCTGTGTACCAGACCTGATGTGTGCCTTGCTATAAGTATAGTAGGGAGGTACCAAAGTAATCCACGAGTGGATCACTGGACAGTGGTCAAGAACATCCTGAAATACCTGAAAAGGACTAAGGATATGTTTCTCGTTTATGGAGGTGACAAAGAGCTCGTCGTAAATGGTTACGTCGATGCAAGCTTTGACACTGATTCGGATGACTCTAAGTCACAAACCGGATACGTGTTTATATTGAACGGTGGAGCTGTCAGTTGGTGCAGTTCTAAGTAGAGCGTCATGGCGGGATCTACGTGTGAAGTGGAATACATAGCTGCTTCAGAAGCAGCTAATGAAGGAGTCTGGATGAAGGAGTTCATATCCGATCGAGGTGTCATACCTAGTGCATCGGGTCCAATGAAAATCTTTTGTGACAATACTGGAGCAATTTCCTTGGCGAAGGAACCAGATTTCACAAGATAACCAAGCACATCAAGAGACGCTTCAATTCCATCTGTCATCAAGTGTCGGAACGGGACATAGAGATTTGCAAGATACACATGGATCTGAATGTTGCAGACCCATTGACTAAGCCTCTCTCACGAGCAAAATATGCAGCACCAAGACTCCATGGGTGTTAGAATCATTACAATGTAATCTAGATTATTTACTCTAGTGCAAGTGGGAGACTGAAGGAAATATGCCCTAGAGGCAATAATAAAGTTGTTATTTATATTTCATTATATCATGATAAATGTTTATTATTCATGTTGGAATTGTATTAACCAGAAACTTAGTACATGTGTGAATACATAGTCCAACAGAGTGTCCCTAGTATGCCTCTACTAGACTAGCTCGTTAATCAAAGATGGTTAAGTTTCCTAGCCATAGATATGTGTTGTCATTTGATGAACGGGATCACATCATTGGAGAATGATGTGATGGACAAGACCCATCCGTTAGCTTCGCACTATGATCATTTAGTTTATGGGACAAATGCATTTTTGCCCCTAGTTGGAACCTACCCACGGGTTTTGCCCTTACTTTTCTACTCTGCTCAGTTTTGCCCTTAGATTTTGCTCCGAGGTCGCCCGAATGCCCTTTGACCATTTGACCAATACTTTGAAAATTCATAACAAATTGATACGAGCTCAGAAAAATGCAAATAAGATATCAAAATGTTCAGATAAACATTACCTTTATGTGTATGTCATTTGCATTCAAGACAAAAGTACCATTTAAACAACCTAAGGTTATTAATGTTATTAACATTATTAAAAATAAAAAGGTATAAACAATAACTTTTTCAGGAATAAAAATAACACGCAAATGCAGGTGACGTTTTATGAACATCCCGATATCTTATTGGCATTATTTCGAGTTCATATCAACTTGTTATGAAGTTTTAAAATAATGGTCAAAGTCGTTTGAACATTCATCACAAGTTGATATGAACTCAGCAAAATGCAAATAAGATACCAGGATGTTCAGAAAAGTTCACCTACATTTGCATGTAATTTTTATTCCTAAAAAAATTTATTTTTATACCATTTTATTTATAGTAACATTAATAACATTAATAACCTTAGGTTGTTTAAATGGTACTTTTGTCCTGAATGCAAATGACATACACATAAAGGTAATGTTTATCTGAACATTTTGATATCTTATTTGCATTTTTCTGAGTTTATATCAATTTCTTATGAATTTTCAAAGTATTGGTCAAACGGTCAAAGGGCATTAAAGCGACCTCGGAGGAAAATCTATGGGCAAAACTGAGCAGGGTCGAAAAGTAAGGGCAAAACCCGTGGGTAGGTTCCAACTAGGGGGCAAAATGCAATTGTCCCTTAGTTTATTGTTATTGCTTTCTTAATTACTTATACACGTTCCTATGACTATGAGATTATGCAACTCCCGAATACCAAAGGAACACTTAGGCCTTGTTTGGATACACTGTTTTATCAAAACGAGTTTTGCGTCAACGTAAATAACCGTGTAACAAACTAAAACCCTGTTTGGGCGCCGCAACAAAAACGTGGATAGGTATAATTCAGTTTCCACAAAGCCAGGAAACTGAGTTTTCTCAAAAACGACTAATACTTGTTTTTATGAAAACGTGATTGCACGAGAAGAAAACAACGCCGCTCCGTTGTGCCTCCACGGCCGTTGGTTGGCTCGCTGTGCCGCCGCTCGATGCGCCACGTGTTGCCGGAATTGGCCGCCGCCTCTGCCGTGGGAGTGGCCGTGGCCCGTGGCCCGTGGGTAGCCATGTGGCTGCTCCCCGGCATGCTGCAAGGAGGGTCTGGATGAGTGCTGGCCGCCGCCGCTGCCATCGGCAGTCGTGCCGCGGGGAGAAACGACAAAGTCGCCATTCCAAGCGACGCCTCATGAAGGGTAGATTGGCCGAGGCTGCTACGCCGGAGGACAATATCATCGTAGTCGGGAGGCCATGGATGCGGGTGCTTTCATCGATGTCCGGAAGAAAGGAGAGAGGGGCTAGCTGGGCCGCGGCCTATCCTGCCGAAGCAGAGGAACACCACGATCTGCTCCGTCTCGCTGCACCCTCCCTCGTCGCCGCTGTTCACCAACGTCGCGATGCAGATGGTTCGTCACCTCCACTCATAGCCTTATGCCATTTTTGCTGAGCTGCACAGCCTGTGCCAATGATGCATGTCGAACCCCTTCACTCGTTCTTTGTCGTCCAAGCCGTCGGGCTGCAGCTCTACTATGTCTATGCGTTTGGCCTCGACCACATGATGGACCAAGCCAGGGAGTACGATGAGGTGCCCTACCATGGCATCCAACACGGCGCAGTCATCTGTTCTGCATATGCGAGGCCAAGGCGGCAACTCTGCACTCAGGCGTGGTAGCCGTAGGTGATGGTGCAGTCCCACCATCTTAAACAGGTTTTACCAGCCAAACAAGATTTTGCATATACTTATTCTTAACTGAATTATAAGTAAAACTGGTTTTCTAAAAAACCATACTAAAACGTGTTTAGTTAAAACTAGACAATAATTCTGTTTATCCAAACAACCACTTAGTGTGCTATCAAACATCACAACGTAACTGGGTGATTATAAAGATGCTCTACGGGTGTCTCCGATGGTGTTTGTTGGGTTGGCATAGATCAGGATTAGGATTTGTCACTCCGCGTTTCGGAGAGGTATCTCTGGGCCCTCTTGGTAATGCACATCACTATAAGCCTTGCAAGCAATGTGATTAATGAGTTAGTCACAAGATGATGCACTACGAAACGAGTAAAGAGACTTGCCGGTAACGAGATTGAACTAGGTATGGTGATACCGACGATCGAAACTCTGGCAAGTAACATACCGATGACAAAGGGAGCAACGTATGTTGTTATGCGTTTTGATCGATAAACATCTTTGTAGAATATGTAGGAACCAATATGAGCATATAGGTTCCGCTATTGGTTATTGACCGGAGATGAGTCTTGGTCATGTCTACATAGTTCTCGAACCCGTAGGGTTCGCACGCTTAACGTTCGATGACGATCGGTATTATGAGTTTATGTGTGTTGATGTATCGAAGGTAGTTCGGAGTCTCGGATGAGATCACGGACATGACAAGGAGTCTCGAAATGGTCGACACATAAAGATTGATATATTGGATGACTATATTCGAACACCGGAATGGTTCCGGGATGTATTGGATATTTACCGGAGTACCGGGGGGTTACCGGAAACCCCCCGGGGGGTCAATGGCCCTTCATGGGCCTTAGTGGAAGAGAGGAGGAGGCGGCCAAGTGGTGGGGCGCCCCCCCCCCCAAGCCCAATCCGAATTGGGGAGGGGGGCCGCCCCCCCCCCCCCCTTTCCTTCTTCCCCTCTTCCCTTCCTTCCCCCTCCTAGTTGGACTAGGAAAGGGGGGAAACCTACTCCTAGTAGGAGTAGGATTCCCCCCTTGGGGCGCACCCCATTAGGCCGGCCGGCCCCCTCCTCCACTCCTTTATATACGGGGGAGGGGGCACCCCATAGACACACAAGTTGATCTCTTAGCCGTGTGTGGTTCCCCCCTCCACCATATTCCACCTGGGTCATATCGTCGTAGTGCTTAGCGAAGCCCTGCGCCGATTACTTCATCATCACCGTCGCCACGCCGTCGTGCTGACGGAACTCTCCCTTGGCCTCAACTGGATCAAGAGTACAAGGGATGTCATCAAGCTGAACGTGTGCTGAACAGGGAGGTGCCGTACGTTCGGTGCTGAGATTGGTCGGATCGTGAAGACGTACGACTACATCAACCGCGTTGATATAACGCTTCCGCTTTTGGTCTACGAGGGTACGTGGACACACTGTCCCCGCTCATTGCTATGGATCACCTAGATATATCTTGCATGATCATAGGTAAATTTTTTGAAATTACTACGTTCCCCAACATCCTCCTCCTAGTTGCTACGAGAAGTAGAACCAATAATGCTTGAAATTTCAAATTTTTTTGTTGCGGCAATCCAACCTTGGCAGATCAGGGAGCTTCCAGTGTTTGAGCCAGGTCTATCGTTATCGTGGAAATACTTGATGTAACACTGGAGGGCAATGATGTTCCAAACATACAACGGATAAAGATTGAGTGGATCGGGTGATAGTGGTGAAGGCAGTAGGATGTAGCGAAGGTTGTGGTGGTTGTCAAGGAGGAGAAGGGCATAGATGACAATGCCCCGCCTGAGGTCGACCCTGAACCGAGCTCCCCTCTAATGTTGATCCCTTTGTTCGGAGAGTGGAACTCGAAGTCTTGCGACAAATCAAGATGGATCGGCTTGGTACCCCATGTCTTTGTCTTGGAGTTGTACAGGTGGAGATCAAAGTGTTGGGAAACATAGTAGAAAACAAAAAAAACACCCTACAAACACCCAGGAACAATATGAAGTTGCATTACAGCATTGGATCATGATCATTACCAACTCCGAGTATGTAGCGAAAGCAGACGAGTCAGTGTTGATCATACCTGGAGTCCCTCGAACCGTCGATGGATGATCCTACGAACCACCCTTGAACGATCCCGAACTAAAGACTGAAAGCACGTCCTCTCTATAGTTTGCAAGCGTACGGTCTTCATGATCCAGCAACGCTCACCGTCTAGAACTAATTGCCACCGAAGAATTAGAGGAGGAGAATAGAGCCACACTAGGCTTATAATTATGAGGATTAGAGGAACTAGAACTAGGTCTAATTATCTCAATTAGAACTAGTAGTATTGGGCTAGAGGAGGCACATAAAACTTGTGTGTAGAAAAAGGGCCAAGACCTCCACTATATATAGGTTAGAGGGGAGAGGGGGTGAGGGAGTCCTGGATTAAGGGGTCCTCGGACAACCGGACTATATACCTTAGCCGGACTGTTGGACTATGAAGATACAAGATTGAAGACTTCGTCCCGTGTCCGGATGGGACTCTCCTTTGCGTGGCAGGCAAGCTTGGATATTCGGATATGTAGATTTCCTTCTCTGTAACCGACTCTGTGTAACCCTAGCCCCCTCCGGTGTCAATATAAACCAGAGGGTTTAGTCCATAGGACAACAACAATCATAATCATAGGCTAGCTTCTAGGGTTTAGCCTCCACGATCTCGTGGTAGATCAACTCTTGTAATACTCATATCATCAAGATCAATCAAGCAGGAAGTACAGTATTACCTCCATCGAGAGGGCCCGAACCTGGGTAAAACATTGTGTCCCCTGCCTCCTGTTACCATTAGCCTTAGACGCACAGTTCGGGACCCCCTACCCAAGATCCGCCGGTTTTGACACCGACATTGGTGCTTTCATTGAGAGTTCCACTGTGCCGTCGCGATAAGGCTTGATGGCTCCCTCGATCATCTTCAACGATGCGGTCTAGGGGAAGGTTTTCCTTCCCGGACAGATCTTCATATTCGGCGACTTCATACTGCGGGCCAACTCGCTTGGCCATCTGGAGCAGATCGATAGCTACGCCCCTGGCCATCAGGTTAGGTTTGGAAGCTTAAACTATACTGCCGACATCCGTGGAGACTTGATCTTCGACGGATTCGAGCCCATGACAGGTGCGCCGAACAGTCACGACGGACATGACTTTGATCTGTCGTTGGGCAGTATTCGGGAGATCGCACCCGCGTTGGCGCCGGGAATCAAATTGTGCCTTCTGAGGACGGGTGGATGGGCCCCGCCACGGAGGCCGCACACTCATCAGCGTCGGAGCCGAACACTGATCCCACCTCTTGTGAGAGTGGCGTTATCAGACCCCCGGACTCGTCTCCGGCTGCAGGATCCGAACCGCGTACGTCCGTGCCTATCGAATCAGATTGGGCACTCGTCATGGAGTTCACTGCCGCAAATATCTTTCACCACTCACCCCTGGGTGACGTGCTGAACTCATTAAGGTCTCTGTCCTTGTCAGGAGATTCTTGGCCGAACTATGTCCGGCTCGAGTGGGGAGCGGACGATGAAGAAATTCGTCCCCCACCCACCACCCATTTTATAGCCGCTGTCGATGACTTAACCGGCGTGCTTGACTTCAACTCCGAAGACATCGACGGTATGGACGACGATGCAGGAGAAGAACAGGAACCACCACCTGTAGGGCGATGGACAGCCACCTCATCATATGATATTTACATGGTGGACACCCCTAAAGAAAACAATGGCGATGAGGCAACGGAAGATACCCCTTGGGGAAGCAATCTAGACACCGGTGTCATCGGCGCCGCTCCAAGCCCCGCCATAGCAAAAATAGTGATACCGGCACAAGAGATGACAATCCGGAAGGTGTCGAAGATGAAGAAAATCTTGCCCAGCCAGGCTTCGAGCAGGCCAAGCAAGAGGATGGCCAAGCTAGCCCTAAAGAACAGGCAACTGATGGAGAATCAGAGGACGATAATTACATGCCTCTCTCCGAAGACGAAGTGAGCCTTGGCGACGAAGAATTCATCGTGCTCGAGGATCCCGTCGAGCAGGAGCGCTTCAAACGCCGGCTTATAGCCACTGCAAAAAGCCTGAAGAAAAAGCAACAATAGCTTCAAGCTGATCAAGATCTGCTAACTGACAGATGGACCGAGGTCCTGGCTGCCGAGGAATATGGACTCGAGCACCCTAGCAAAAGCTACCCAAAGCGCAGGCTGCTACCTCAACTCGAGGAAGAGGCTTCAAAGCCCACGCTACCAGCGCATGATGCGGTTGACCGGCCACCCCATGGCCACGACAAAACGGCGTACCAGCCCGAAGTCCAGACCGCACCCCGCCGCCAATCAAACGATAATACCAAGGCCCGGGGCTACACGAAGGACCTGCGAGATGTATTGGAAAACAAAGCAGGACAGTCAAGATCGATCTACGGATCACAGGGACGCGCCCCAACGCGTGACAAGAATCGTCACGCCGGATACACTAACAAATCCGGCCGGGCCGAATACAATGAAACCCGGCACAGAGGCGCCGCACACCCCCTATGCTTCACTAATGAAGTAATGGATCATCAATTCTCGGAAGGGTTTAAACCCGTGAACATTGAATCATACGATGGCACCACTGACCCTGCGGTATGGATAGAAGATTTTTTTTCTCCACATTCACATGGCCCGCGGAGATGATCTACACGCCATCAAGTACCTCCCACTAAAACTAAAGGGACCGGCTCGGCATTGGCTGAATAGCTTGCCGGCAAACTCCACCGGGACTTGGGAGAACCTGGCAGGCGCATTCCTTGATAACTTCCAGGGCACTTACGTGCGTCCATCGGATGTTGATGATCTAAGTCACATAACTCAGCGGCCCGGAGAGTCAGCCAGGAAATTTTGGACCCGGTTCCTAACCAAAAAGAACCAAATTGTCGACTGTCCGGATGCTGAAGCCCTAGCGGCCTTTTGACATAACATCTGTGACGAATGGCTTGCCCGACATCTCGGTCGGAAAAAGCCAATGTCCATGGCAGCTCTCACAACACTCATGACTCGCTTTTGCGCGGGCGAGGATAGCTGGTTGGCCCGTAGCAACAATACAGCAAGCAATCCAGGCACATCGAAAGCTAAAGATAGCAATGATAAATCACGGCGCAACAAACACAAGCGCCGCAAAAACGCTGATGATGCCGAAGATATGTCAGTCAATGCCGGATTCAACGGCCCCAAGGCCGGTTAGCGGAAGAAACCATTCAATAAAACAATTCAGACCCGTCCAGTTTTGACCGCATACTTGACCGTCCATGCCAAATCCATGGCACCCCTGGAAAGCCAGCCAACCACACCAACAGAGAATGCTGGGTCTTCAGACAAGCCGGCAGGTCAGGCGCTGAGAACAAGGGGAAGGGGTCTCAAAGAGACGATGACGACCAAGAGCCCCGATCACCGAATATAGGAGGAAAGATGAAATCCCCTCCCCAGGTGAAAATGGTGAATATGATACGTGCAAGCCACATTCCCAAGTGGAGACGTGCACTAAGGGAGATCTATACAATCCACCCAAAGTTCAACCCATGGTCCTCTTGCCCGATCACCTTCGACCGTAGGGACCACCCTACCAGTATCTGTCATAGCGGTTAGGCCACATTAGTCCTCGACCCCATCATTGATGGATTCCACCTCACACAAGTCCTTATGGATGGAGGCAGCAGCCTGAACCTGCTTTACCAGGATACAGTGCGCAAAATGGGCATCAACCCTTCAAGGATCAAGCCCACAAAAACCACCTTTAAAGGTATAATACCAAGTGTAGAGGCCTGTTGCACGGGCTCAATCACACTAGAAGTGGTCTTCGGATCTCCGGACAATCACCGTACCGAGGACTTAGTCTTCGACATCGTCCCCTTTCGCAGTGACCATCAGGCACTGCTCGGACGAACCGCATTCGCTCGGTTCAACGCGGTGCCACATTATGCCTACTGTAAATTAAAGATGCCCGGTCCACGCGGCATCATCACGGTTAATGGTAGAAACAAATTTCCCCTCCCGGCCAAAGAGTCTACCACCACTTTAACAGCAAGAACAATGAACGGCACCTTATGGTCGAACCTCGAGTCGAAGGCAAAGCTCCCGGACACCAACAAAGGAATCCGAACTACTGCGCAGCAGGATAGCCCGGCCCACCCGGAGATAAATTAAAAACACTCCGGAAAATGATAGAACAAGCCACATGCTGCGGCTCAACCGCCAGGTGGCGCAAAACCATTTCTTACGATTTCTTTACAAGTTCATCTCTACGTAGGCCATGATGGAAGGCGTGGGAACAGTTCGAGCGTGTTAGGGAATCTCTAGATATTCCCCTGTAATCATCCGACTACACCCCGGATCCGAACACCACTCCCGCACGCCTGGTATCACCAGGTTCCGCAATCATATTTCTTTTTATCACATCACATGTACTCATACGAATTGATGTATTACTCAAATACAACATGTGGATTTATATGATGCTCACCTGTTACTACTTCTTATTTAAAATTCCTTTGTTAAAAGGTGGCTGCTTATCGCAATATGCCTCAATATGCTAGGGGCTTCATCACGCCCATACTACGGTAAAAAAAAGTCCGAACACCTTCACGGTAGTTCGGCACCCCGAACTTATAGCATTATATGCATCAGCTCTGAATCATGTCTCGGGTCAATAGTTGGGTTTGCCCGGCTCCTATGTTTTCGTACCTTACGTTCCGCTATATCGGCTAAGGTAGCACTGGGAGAACTACTGCGATTGTGTCCCGGTTCTTCCGGACAAGCACCTCGGTAGAGAAAGCCAAAAACTGACTGTCATGATGTAGCGAGAGTTGGTCAGCTGTTTGAGAGGTTCTAAAATCTTTAAGGATTTCTTCCGCATAATTCTATAACTAATGCAGCGTGCGATGGATCGGCCTTTTCCGATCAGGCGCTTATAGAGCCCCTCGTGCGGACTTCCGAACACTAGGGGCTGCGTCTAACTTCCTCGAAACAACTCCTATGGCTAAGTGAGAGCGATAAAGCCCTATAATCCAATTGCCTGGTTCGCTGTGCTGAACACCTCCTTTAGGGACCCAAAACTGGGATAAAGAGTGCTCAGGTTTATCCCGAACACCCCCGTACTCACTACATGGGGGTGGAAGCAGACGACTGGCCGACTCTCAGAATTATTATATACAACGGCCGCACATGATGAAAAACATTCATACGACAAAGCAATAGATGATAAGAATGCTCTTGTTCAAATATTACAACGGACGAACATGACCGTGTTCATGGAAATATAATGTCCTTGGTGCATTGCTCCGCCTCAAGGCGGGCTCCTTTCAAGACACCTTCATAATACAGTTCGGGCTTGCGGTGCTCCTTCCCCTCCGGCGGTCCACCGGTCATCAGCTTCTCCGCATCCATCTTCCCCCAATGCACCTTGGCATGGGCAAAGGCCATTCGCGCACCCTCTATGCAGACCGACCGCTTGATGAATTCGAGTCGAGGGCAGGCACCTACAAGCCGCTTCACGAGCCCGAAGTAGCTGCTTGGAATCAGCTCACCAGGCCACAACCAGATAATTAAATCCTTCATGGCTAATTCGGTCGCCTTGTGCAGCTCGACCAGCTGCTTCAGCTGATCGGAGAAAGGCACCGGATAATTCGGCGCCAGATACTGCATCCAGAAGAGCTTATCCGCAGTATTCCCCCCTTCGGCTCGGTAGAATTGGGTGGCATCAGATATGTTGCGCGGCAGCTCCGCAAATACCCCTGTATACATCAAAACTCAAGATTGTCAAATTTGATTTTCTCATCTCCTATACTTGCTTTTTACATAAAAAGCCTTACCAGCCGCAATCTTCCTCGCCTCCTGGATTTCCTTCAGGGCACCTTGGGCTTCGCCCCGGGCATCACTTGCGGCTTGGCGAGCCTGGGAGAGTTCGGATTCTTTCCCTACTAAACTCTGCTCTAGGGTCTCGCATTTCTGCACGGCCTCTTGAAGCTCTCGCTCAACCTCAATAACTCTGGCCTCGTGCTTCTCATGGAGCACCTGCTCTGCGGATGCTTTCCTCTCGGCTTCGGCCACAGCCTTCTTCAAGGTCTCAATTTTGGCCGACGCCCCTAGAGCACATTATCAAAAGATTGTTATCATGCACACTCATCCTTTCGTGCTACATAAACAAGGTTTATACATACCTTCATTCTCCTCCAGCTGTCTCTTCACTTGGCCAAGTTCTCCTTCGGCCCGCTTCAGACTACACCTCAGTCTGGATACTTCCGCAGCTTGAGAGGCTACAGTCGCTATAGATACCTGCTGATTAAAAAGAGTGATAAATATCATCAAGTGAGTCTCTTGCGAACACGAATTTGATCCCCTGTCTGGTTCTTTCTTTCACCGAACAGTGTACCAGGGGCTGCTATCTATACCATGACATTCTCCCAAGAACTCATAAAACATACCTTAAAGCCTCTTATGAGGCTGACACAGGATTCGTTCAGTCCACTCTCAGCGGACTGAATCTTCTCAATCACCGCACCCATGAGGGCACGGTGTTCATCAACGATGGAGGCACCCTTCAGCACCGTCAATAAAGTATCCGGCACCCCTGGTTGAACAGAGGCGGCTGGTGGATGGGACTCAGGGACCTTATGGGTCTCTAGAATCGTGTCCGGCTTGGGTCCGGATTCAAGATGACCTCCGCCGTCGACACCCACAGGATTTTTCCCTCTCGTGTAACCGGCCCCAGAAGTATGGCCTCCTGGCGCCGCCTTCGCAACCTTCCCCCCTCCTCCGTGGCCCGGGTCCTTCTGGGATGAAACCTCAGTTTCGTTCCTATGTTTGGAGGAGGAGGCCTTCAGGGGTGTCCCGCTCCCCATAGAGTCCGAACACAGCAGACCCTCTGACGAGGATTGCTCGACGCGGGGCTTCGCCGGACTAAAAAAGAAAAGCACGGCTCAGATTAGAATGTGATGCCATGACAAGTCCGGACGCATGAGTGTGTTTGGATGTTATGCTTATGAGTTCACCAGGGGCTCGGCCCTGGGATCCCACTCCGGGCTGCTATCGGTGGCGCCGGTGGACTCCTCTTGAAGAAGAGTTTTTCCCCTCTTAGGCGAATCGGCCTCCAAGGAGCTGGAGGCCGTTCTTTTCTTCTTCCCCCTGCGAGGGATTCGTCCTCCTCCTCCCCGTCCTCTTCAGAGGAAGAATGGGCATTGGAGTCTTCGGATTTTGTGTCCATGGTACCACGGCGACGGAGGCCGCTCCTGGTCTTCTTGGCTTCCTTCTCGGTCTTTTTCTTCGGCGCTTTATATGGCGCCAAGACCAGCATCTTTGTCAGGAGTGGGCCGGCCGGTTCTTCTGGCAGAGGGGCAGGACAGTAGATATGCCCTGCCTTCTTCGCCCAGCCCTAGGAAAAATGATGGGAAATACGTTAAGTGTCTCCCTGAGGATGTACGGACAGAATACATGAATTATCAAACATTCAGTTGCTTACCGAACTTGTGGGGCGGGACAGTTGGTATCCACGGTCCTCGGTGGAGTCCGGCCACGGTTTGCCGGACTTGAAAAGCACCTTCCAGATGTCCTTGTGTGTAGAGCCAAAGAGCTCTAGCAGGGTCTGGTGCTTGGCCGGGTCGAACTCCCATAAATTGCAAGCTCGGTGTTGACATGGTAGAATCCGGCGAACCAACATCACCTGGACTACATTGACGAGCTTGACACTCTTGTCTTCCATGTCTTGGACGCGCGCCTGGAGCTCTGATAGCTCGTCAGACGAAGCCCATCTCAGGCCCTTCTCGTGCCATGACGTAAGTCGCAGGGGGGCACCGGATCTGAACTCCGGAATGGCGGTCCACTCCTTGCCACGCGGCTCGGTGATGTAGAACCACTGCTGCTGCCACTCCTTGACGGAATCATTGAAAGTCCCTGTCAGCCATGTGACATTGGGCATCTTGCTCACCATGGCACCTTCGCATTCGGCATGCTCGCCGCTCACTACCTTGGGCTTTACATTAAAAACCTTCAACCATAAGCCGAAGTGCGGCGGAATGCGGAGAAAGGCCTCGCACACGACTATGAATGTCGAGATGTTGAGAAAGGAATTTGGGGATAGATCATGGAAATCAATCCCGTAATAGTACATGACGCCGCGAACAAATGGGTGGAGGGGACCCTAGCCCGCGGACAAAATGAGGGAGAAATACCACCCTCTCATGGGGTTCCGGGGTGGGGACTATCTCTCCCGCTGTCCAAAGACGGTGGCCAATTCTCTTGACCAGATACCTGGTCCCCCGAAGCTTTTTGATGTCCTTCTCCCGGACGGTAGAGGCCATCCACTTGCCTCCTGCTCCAGATCCGGACATCTTCGGGAAGCCTTTTTGGGCGAAGAAGAGAAACGCTTGGGCACTAGGGCTCGGGCGGAAAGGAATGGATGAATAGGGAAGGGCGTGGGTGAAAGGGAAGACTCTCATCCCCTTATAAAGGCAGCAAATATCCTGTGCCTCCCCACTTGCCCGCTAAAATCGCTTATTCCCCAAACGCCATGTTTGATGGCACAGTTGGGTTACCCATGTCTATATTGATGAGGATACCGTGATAAGGGGACACGATCTCTGCTTCGACAAGACGTGCCGATAAAACCACTTCGCGATATGTGCAGTGGCTGGTTGTGAAAAACGGTTCGAATAATAACCGAACCATGGCGTGATGTCATGCTATAAAAATTTGTCAGTAGATTAGATTTGTGGAATATTATACTCTCTACGGTGGAATGTGGAATTTGTTTTGCAGAGCCAGACACGATCCTTGTGTTATAAATCTCTTACGAAGAATTCGAAGGAGGAACCCGCCTTGCAATGTCAAAGACAATCTGCGCGTCGGACTCATCGTCATTGAAGCCTGGTTCAGGGGCTTATAAGGGAGTCCTGGATTAAGGGGTCCTCGGACAACCAGACTATATACCTTAGCCGGACTGTTGGACTATGAAGATACAAGATTGAAGACTTTGTCCCGTCCGGATGGGACTCTCCTTTGCATGGAAGGCAAGCTTGGATATTCAAATATGTAGATTTCTTTCTCTGTAACCGACTCTCTGTAACCCTAGCCCCCTCCGGTATCCATATAAACCGGAGGGTTTAGTCCGTAGGACAACAACAATCATAATCATAGGCTAGCTTCTAGGGTTTAGCCTCTACGATCTTGTGGTAGATCAACTCTTGTAATACTCATATCATCAAGATCAATCAAGCAAGAAGTAGGGTATTACCTCCATCAAAAGGGCCCAAACCTGGTTAAAACATCGTGTCCCCTGCCTCCTGTTACCATTAGCCTTAGACGCATAGTTCGGGACCCCCTACCCGAGATCCGCCGGTTTTGACACCGACAGGGGGCAACCAAGAGGGGGGAAAGGACTCCCCTCCCCTTGCGCCCGTCAAGGAGGGAAGGGGAGTCCTTCCCATATCCCAATTCAGCCTCCCCTAGAGGGGAAAGGGGGGCGCCTCCCCACTTGTGCCTTGGTGGCCCAAGTTGCCTTTCACCATTTGGCCTTTCAAGACTTGTTGATATTAAATTAAATATAAAAGCCCTCTAAGAATTACTAGAGCATATTATATATAATTTAACTTCCCAGGAAATATTTTCAACATGTATATTAATTATCGGTGTTACCCAATACTCCTCGAAACCCTTCCGGTGGCCCTGAAACGCTTCCGGATCCTCTTGCAACTATTTTGAATATTAACAAAACTATTTCACAAAAAAATCCTATATACTCTCGTCCTACTAACACTCAGTAGATCATAATTACCTTAAGCCTCTGACCCTGTAGGTTCGGTAAACCATAGACATGAACAAAACCCCTTCGTTAAATGACCGATAGCGGAACCGTGGACGTGCATATCGATCCCTATGATTACACGAATAGCATTCGAGTGAACCTTTGGTTATCATGTGATGTTCCCTTTGCTTTAAGATACTTTACAAAACCCGAGGTGATATATATCGCTATCCTCTTGAGTCATAAACATGCTCATTATGCCGGTCTCCTTGTTGCCAGTTTTGTTCATCTTTCTCATTGTCATGTTCTGGCATCCCGGTGACATAGTCACCTATGTCACCACTTCCAAGATGTGGCGGTATTTGAATAATTTGTAATGAGGTTGTACTTAAGCTCGATGAGCTTCAAAACAGTCGTGTTGGTTTGTTCCATCACTTTGCTTCTATTTTCTTTTGCTTTTTATTTTTCTTTTGCCTTTGCAATTTTTTGTTTGCAAGTTAGTTTTCAAAAACCCAAAAACCAAAAAAAAAGAATAAGCTTTGGTTTGCTCTTGTTCTTTATCTTGCCCTTTGGAGTTCGCCTGCATTTTGTTTTCAGAGGAGTTGATCAACGCAGAACAACGAGTAATGCAAGAGTAAGGAATAAAAGTGTGTAAATTTGCAACCGTGAAGGTATGTCCTACGACCCCCGTCTTTTGCACTCGAAATACTTAGAGTAGGTGTAGTAGTAGTATGAGTGATATGTGCAGATGGGAGTAAGTTCTGATAGTTAAGACAAAGATTTTGTTCTAGTAGCTGAAATAACTTTGTAGCCTTTGTTCTGTTTAGTTTAGACAACCAAGATTTGCCATGGGACTGTTTTTAAATGAAATGATATTAGACATGAATAATAGTGCACAAGAGAACGTATTTCAAGACTTGGGAGTTGAGAAAATTGTATTGGAAGTGATGTTTGAATTGCTCAACCCCATGTTATTAATTTTATAGTCTTAATAACAATTGTTTAGAGGAACTTAGTTTAAGGGTGGATGAGATTATGCCAAAAATCTATGTTGTATCTTTACATGGTGCTTCAGCTCCTTACTAGTGACACGGCCCACTACTCCATGCACGTGTACGTGTGTAAATGTGGCTTCGACACCTTTCTTGATGTTATGTTGAGGACTCTGCTAGCCAATGAACGACACACTAAGAGAGATAACTCGAATTTCGGCTATGAGTTTGTTACTGTGCGTAGTGGCAACACTACAAACGCATATTATTGGCTTTCTCTTGAAATGGTGTGTATGTGGTAAATACATGGGACTAATCAAAAGAGCTCTAAAGAGACATCTATCAAAGGTCCGTAGTTCCCAAACATTAAGCCACAACGAAAACCTATGCATGATCACTTAGTTGGCATAATCACTTCACATGACAATCAAAGTTCCAAAGAACAATAATTCAAATAAAGTGCTTGAGAGTGTTGAGGAGGAAATGATTGTGGATGTGCTTAAGAGCATTAGAGCATCATATTTTACTACATGTTTTTCACTCCCTAACCTATGTTTTATTGGCTTTATCAAAAGAAAACTCTTCCCTGCATTCCCGACAAGCAAGTGTTGTCTAGAATAAATAGAATATAGTGTTGCAAAGTTGTTTTAACTAGTAGATCAAGAATGTTGTGTTGATTATCTTTACTTCACTAACACTTGCACCATAACCATGCCACCGCTACAGCTATGCTAAGTTTTCAGGTCAAGAAGTGGAGGCCTATCTAGGCGTACTGATCATAAGTGAACCAAAACATTCTCATTTTTTTGGTTTAAACAATTGAGTTCCTTATGATTCGGATTTCTCTTTATGTTGCTCGAGGACGATCAATTTTTATATTGGTTCTATTAAAAAGGTTTTCGTTAGTTTTCGAGTATTCTTTATTTCTTTTTTAGTTGTACTTTTCCTTTTCGTTTATCATTTATAAACTATTTTTTTCAAAAAATCTTCTATTGTTCGGGAATTATCGTTCATGAATTTGAATATGGTATGAATATCGAAAGTCGTTCAGTTTCTCAAAACAAATAAAATTTGTTAACAAATATTTGGAATTCAAAATTTCACAACTTTAAAACATTTGGGTTTTAAAAAATGGTCATATATTTCTAAAAGTGACAAATATTTCGAATTTAAAAGTTTCACGTTTTCAATTTATATACACATATTTTTAATATATATTTTCAAAATTATTGCAAACGTGCTTTTCAAAACGATATTAGAATTCCAAATTCTGTTTGCATTTTTTATAAAAACATTCATACTTTCATTATTTGCTCCAATTTTTTCAAATGATTGAAATTGGAAAAGTTCACGATTAGAATTTCTGTTATTGTTTAAAAATAATAATTATAAATGGTGTTTATGTTTTCAAAAACAATTTTTGAATTTCATATTTTGTTTTAACAAATTGGTTGTGTTTTTTGAAATGTGTTCAAATATCCCGCTGCAGTGAGTTCTTTATAACAATGACGTAGAGGAATGGGACGTCACAATTTTGATTCCGCATAAAAACACTGTTTTTTGCAATTTTTCGCGTTGTAAACACCATTTTGCTTCGGTGCATCCCTGTGGGCCGGCTCAGTCATGGTGCCTGTGCGTTGCAAGCCCGTCACTTTCTTTGTCTGGGGGCGGCTATGTGTCGCCCGCTGCGAGTCGCACAACGGCTCGCCTGCACTGACCAGCTATTGGGCCGGCCCTGTCTATATTATAAAACCTCTTACATGATTAAAAAATATTCTTGTACTGTATTTAAAATGTTAAACGTGTATAGAAAAATACTTTTCATGTATAAAAAATGTAAAGTGTGAATCAAAAAAAAGTAAATGATGTAAATCATGTGTGTGAAATTTTTTTATCATGCGTACGAAAAAATTACACATTACAAAAAATGTTCGGGTAACTAAAAAAAGATCCATACATTTACAAAATGTAGGTTACATTTATACAATGTTCACAAGTTTCCAAAATGTGTTTGTGTGAATATTAAAAAAATGTTTGTACAATGTTAGAAAAATGTTTGCTTAGTTCAAAAAAAAAAGTTCCAACACGTATTTAAAAATATTTAACATCTATTCAAAAAAATGGTCAAAAAATGTTGTTGTGAACTAAAATCACGAAACTTATTTTGGATCGGAGGATTATTCAAAAAATATGAAAACTTTATATAAAAATTGTTTTAGATGTATACAACAAATGTACAATATGTATGAAAAAAGTGGATGTCGTAATATTGATTGGAAAAATGTTAATCATATATTCAAAAAATAAACATGTGTGAAAGGAAATCCTAATCTGTAAAAAATATGTACAATGCGTATGAAACATGTAGATATGTGTTCAAAAAATAAAAAACCACAGAAAATGGGTGAAACTAAAGAAAGAAACAAAGAAGAAGAAGTAACAAAGAAAAGCATGGAAGAAAATGAAAAAAAGAAAATGAAAAAGGATGAAAACCAAAGAAAACACCAAAAAAACAAAGAAAAAATAAAAGGAAAAAAGAAAGGGAAAACCAAAGGAAATCCATTAAAAACCTGAGATAATCCGGGCTACAAACAATGGGAAAAAAACAAAAGGAAAAAAACTACAGAATAACGAACTCGCGACGTGCAGGAGTGTCGGGTCGGCCTGTTGCCGTCTGTCTATATTGGATGAATCTGGCGAGACATAGTTGTGGCGATTTTTTTTGCCGAACACCAGCTTCGAGGGTTTCGCTTAGGGTTGCCGCCACCGCCGGAGAATTTTTGGCCCCTAGTATCCGGCTGCCATCTAGGCACTGAGAGGTGAGAGGACCTCGCATCTTCAAGAGTTCCTTGTTCTTCGTTATCGTCGAGTGATCGTCATTTTTTTTAGAATAAATTTACTCCCGTCCATTTGACGGTGCCATGAGATTAGAGAGTTTCTGTCCTCACAGATCCGATTATTCGGATCTGATGAGTTTATGTTGGTATGTCAAACTTTTTTTATTAGTTTGATTCTTTGTGGAGTTGAAATCTTTGATCGATATCGTGGTGAAGATGTTGTGATCCAGCGACCTGCACTTTTAGGGGATCATCCCCGGCCAAAGAAAAAAAAAGTACGTTTACCGATCAAGACTTCACATCTTTTTGGATAGGCGACTCAAGATGCTTTCAGAAACCATTATTTGTAATATCCGTGCGGGTGAAAGAGTGACAACATTGTTGCTCCAGTTTAATTGCAACCTCTTTGCTGAAGTCTTTGGAGTATTTTACAACGAATTTTTCCGAAAACACCTTCTTCGCATACCTGGAGCAAAAAATTCGTTGTAAAATCTTAGTCATAAGAGTTACTTTATATTTTCTTGGGTTTTCGATCTAAGTTAGCGTACCTGTAATTGTTACGAGTATGAATAAATTGCATGTGTGTTTCTTAAAAATAGTTATTCATGCCTTTTTTTCGTGGGCACCCCTTGAAAAACCCCATTTTTTTCGTCGGTATATACGGAGGGAATAGAGGTCGGCAGAACTACTTTTACAGGAGGACGAGTTGTCGTCGTCTTGGTCACGTGAGCCAAAGCACAAAAACGAACAAATACAGACGCTGGCGACAAGTCGACCGGGGGCCCGCGATACAACAACCCACTCTCGCCACCGGGTCGGTCGGTCCCCGCGAACGGCCGGGAAAGCCGACGGCGAGAGGGACGCCGTTCCAACCCTGCTGCGCGCGCGCGAAGGCGCCAAAAAGAACATCTCCAGTTCCAGTCTCCAAAGGGACACAGACAAAACGACGAAGGTGCTCTGCCTCTGCGTGCATTGCATTGCATGGGATCGGCCCTCTTCTTTTCCCTCCTTGAGACAACAGACAACGACTCGCCAGCTGACAAGGCCATCGTTCACCGCTCCGTGCATGTCTCACCATCGATCATCTATCTACGTACAAGCCAGGATCATGCACGTCCGATCGGCTGTTTTCGCTGTCGCCTGGGAGCTTAATTGGTGCATGCACAAGAATTATGATCACGGGGGCGGCTTGGAACTCAGCTTGAGCTGGGGTAGAGAGAACCGTGTTAGATATATTCTGATCTCACGTTATTTTCACCGAGACCGACCGGTACGGAATATTGAGGGCAACTTGCTATGGAATTTGTTCTCCAGACTATACAAAAATCTCTAAGAAAAGTGACATTCATTCTAGAAGAACTAGATGGAACTTATAAAATATAGTATGTCGTCAATAAAAAAAATAGTAAGACACCCTTTACATCCCATTCATCTATATAAATTCGAAATATTTTTGCAAAAAAAAATCAAAATATGCACAGTCAAACTTCAAAAGGAATTTCTAACATAATTCAATACCTTTTGAAGTTTGCCACACAAAAGAAACCATTAGAAGCTCGACCCCACATATTTGAAGTTTGGCAAGGTCATGTATGGAATGTAAATGACATTTCTAACATAAATTCTTAACCTTGGTAACGTTAATGACGAACCAGTCATGCAACCTCTAGCTCATATTTTGGGTTTGATGCAATAGAAAACCGCGTTGGTGTTAGTATAAGTGAGCAAAAATCACAAGACCGGAACTATAGGGGAGGGATATGGTTCCACAAAACAATAGGCTTTTATCACATTACCACAACTATTGTTGGTAAGTTATTTCATAAAGCCCATGTATCGCATTTTTTGTGCGACAATGTTTTCACACTCCTGACCCGCCAGCCAGGCGTCTCGTGCCAAAGGAACCCGTTCGCTCAGAGTTTTTTTTTTCTTTCTTAGCTAGTAGAGCCAATCCAACGGGAAATTTAGTGGACTAAGAGCATCTACAGTCGGGCACCCAAAAACCTGCCTCAAACGTTTGGGCGGATGACCCGGTCACTGATCGGGCAAAAAAAATGTGATTTAGATGGACGCCTCAAACGGGACTCAAACGCCCGGGTTGACCAGCACACTTCATATCCATCCCAAATGTAGGGACGATATGAGGGTGACCGGACGCGACTGGGTGTGACCGGGCACCCCGCTCCAGGTCATAGCGGTCCCACCTACAGCCACCCGAACCTCCGTCCTCTCTCATCTCTGCACATCGTGAAGGATGCATGGGTGTTGCGAGTGCTTCTGCTCCGGCGCACGTGTGGGAGATGAGCTCACCCGAGCTGGTTTATAATCCCACCTCGTCGCGCGAGGCGGACGCCGACTGGCTTAAATAGCCGCGTCGACGGATGCAGCAAGCCTCTCTGTTGTTGCATATGTCGATCAATTATCGTTGTGTGAACGAGGTAACTTAACACTAGGTTGCATTTCATAAACTGATGATTGTTCATCGAGTGTCAAGTTTTCATATATGTTGATAGCCCTGCTACAATAAAAGAGATTTTTAAATTTTTCATATACGTTGATAGCCCGGTCGATACATTGTGATTCAGAAAGAGCCGCACAAACGTTGATGCTCTGTTTGTGAAGGAGGTAGACCATGACTTTTACCTTCTCTGTGATAAGCAGAGAAGATTAATAGTAATAGTCCATCTTCTTAACAAAGGGTGCAATGATGACGGGAACTTATCACTTCTGGGCAACCCGGCTATTTAAGTCGATCGACTAGCTCCTCGTGCGGCGAGGTGGGACTAAACATCCGAAACCCGCCAGTCCAATACGGATGCGAAAATCTTAAGTACGAGCTATTTATTTGGTGTTTATTAACAGCCATGCTGGGCCAACGTGGACTGCACATCTTATGATCGACGTGCATGTGTTTGAGTTTATTAGGTGTTTTGGATAGAGGGTTTATGATTGCGGATGGCCAAATTTGAGGCTCATCCGGTCACTGTCTGCTGCACGTCTAGGCGCATCCGACATTTGAGGGCCCAAATTTGCAGGTTGCGGCTATAGATGCTCTAAAGCACATTTGTGGAACGAAAATAAAGAGATGCAGGAAAATGAGGTTAACTAATAAAAAGAAAATATAATAGGAATTCTTAGTCGGTTTTTTGCATGTTGCATAAGTTAGGTCCTTTTATTCAAAAAATTAGGCCCTTTGTATATATTCAAAAAAAAAATTAGGCCCTTTGTATATACTCCCTCCGTCCGAAAATACTTGTCATCAAAATGGATAAAAAGGGATGTATCTAGAAGTAATATACATCTAGATACATCATCTTTTATTCATTTTGATGACAAGTATTTCCGGATCGGAGGGAGGATTATAAAAAGGAAAAATAATATGTTAGGTCCTTGCTTGAGAAGAATAGTGAATTGTAGTTGGGATAGATCTATCTCTTTCTTTTAGCAGGATCGTGAAGATCACCATTGCAGTAGCATCTTTTGTGTTTTCTATCTATTATTGGCTTCAAATCTAATCATATTCAGTCAATTACAAAAAAAAAAAAAAAATCTCGGGAGGGCCTGTATGATAAGAAGAGATATTGAACGTGGAGGTACTTTTCTACTAGCATTTAATAAACTAAAAAATAGACCTAGAAGCTGCTAAAAGAGACTGCACAAATGGAGCTCTTTCGCGCGTATCGTGGCCACTGACCAGCACGAGAGAGAGACTCATGCATTCCACGCCCGCCAAATTGTTTCTTATAATCATATGGCCCTGCCGTCCGCACGCCATGGAGAAAGACACACGCTGGAAGTGGAAGCGGAGCAAAAAAACGGAAAAGAAATGGGCACCGACGTGCAGGAGTAGCACGTAGTGGGATGGGCACGAGGATCCTCTACCGTTCGGC
This sequence comes from Triticum aestivum, assembly GCF_018294505.1. Lineage (NCBI taxonomy): Eukaryota > Viridiplantae > Streptophyta > Magnoliopsida > Poales > Poaceae > Triticum > Triticum aestivum. The sequence goes on from NC_057801.1 coordinate 467,662,044, forward strand.
AGCCTGCCGTTCTACCACTGACATGTGGGCCTGTGGAAAATCTGGCCCACATGTCAGCAGTCCAACATCACCTAGCGCACGGCAGAGGAGCCGTGTCCGTGGGATGGTAGGGCGCCAGTTCCCAGCACTCAACGGGATCGCTCCTTCTGGAAGGAAGTTCCAGAAGGGGGCAACGAGAGCCGTGCACGCAGCAGGGACAGGGAGCGTGATGCGGACGGAGACATGGCACCCGCGCGGCGCGGGCTCACGTCGGCGGGCCGCGGCCGCGTCTCCTCCTCGGATCGCCCGGGCCGGAAGTGGGTGCAAAAGATTCCCCTGGCCACCGGCGCGCGGTGGGCTCCGGCCGCCGCCGCGCGACACGTAGCCGGCTCGCCGTCATCGGAGAACCGCGCGTCGTCTACTGGTCAACAGAGCGTACTCTTCAATCTTATTATTACCGCTTGCCAAATGTGCGCGACGTCTTCTTTCTTACTGCTCCGTGCGACAAATATCTTTCTTTCTTTGTTTCTTTCTCTGGGAGCGACTTGTTGGTTCAAACAAGGCGGCACGGTGGGGTGGAACCGTGGGATGAATTGGGTGAACACTCACACGGTCACACAACCCTGCAGACAACACGGGCACAGGTGAAAGGTCTCTGTCCGTCGGCGTGAGGACGGGTCGCCGTAGCCCGTAGCCTTTCTTGGTGCCATGATGGGCGATGAGATCATTCTGGGTTTGCGACGTCGACTAATAAACCCTTTTCTTCCCAACTGTTGAGCTACCTGGATGATGATTAAGCAGCTAACACGCGATACAATATAAACATGTCGCTTTCATTTCATTATATTATATAATAATAATTATAAGAAAGAAGAAGATTCTATACATGCATCTTGTGATCTTCAGGGCAGCGCCTTGACCCATCCTAATAGCGTGCGGCCATATGACACGCCAAAGCCGGACACGACACAGAACGCGTCGTGGCTGCAAACCGTTCAAGTTTTGTAGTACGGGTGATATGTAGGTCCGACAGCAAACAAGTTCAATGTATTCCAGCTACTAATAAACAATCGACGATCAACAGGAATAGAGATAAGTATATTTTTCGTCCTCGAACTCTTCCGAGAGTTTACAAATCGTCCCTCAACTCAAAACCAGATAGTTTTCATCCCTCAACTACCAAAACTGAATAATTTTCGTCCCTCACGCCGCTTCGGGCGGTTTTCGTCCGCATGAACAGTAAACTGATGAACAGTAAATTCCAAAAAAAATAGCAAAAAAGGTCCAAAAAATCTGGAAATTTGTGGGATCAAAGATCTTCGGATGTGCAAGGTGCGTGAATTTTTTTTGTGTTATTTAGACATTCCAGGAGCTCGCGAAAAAGGAAGAACCATAAATATGTACGTCGGTGAACAGTAAACACGAAAAAATAGAAAACAAATTCAAAAAAATATGTAAAATGTTGACATACAAGATGCTCGGGTGCTCAATGTGCCTGCAAATTTCATGGTGTTTGGATATTGTGGGAGCTCGTGGCAAAAAAAAATTGGCGGGGAAAGAAGCTTTGAAAAAGTGCACTATTTTGTTTTTTTTTTGCTAGAGCTCCTCCTATGTCATTTGAGCACGAAAATATGCACGCACCTTGCACACCCAAGCATATTTTTTTTTATTTACTGTTCATCGTTGTACATATTTACAAATTTTCTTTGTCATGAGCACCTGGAATGTCCAAACAATATTGTATGCACCTTGCGCAGCCGAGGAACTTCGATCCCACAAATTTTCAGATTTTTTTGCTATTTTTTTGAATTCACTGTTCGTCGGTTTACTGTTCACAATGGACGATAACCGACCAAAGCGGCGTGAGGAACGAAAACTATCCGGTTTTGATAGTTGAGGGTCGAAAACTATCCGGTTTTGAGTTGAGGGATAATTTCTAAACTCTCGAAAGAGTTCAAGGACGAAAAATATACTTATCCCACAGAAATATATACTACGTAGTACTTTTTTTTAAAGAACATCAAAGGAGGGAGCTCGAAAACGACGACGCGTCATCAGAAGCTTCAGGGCCGGAGCACAGAAAATATTATATAGTATAAAAAGTATTAATCTATGAAGCCGATCGAGGCAAAAGAAAAAGGTGGCACTGTCTTCTCGGCTCAAACGAAATGATGACGTCGGTGGAAGTGCCGCCGTCCTTTCGCTCCCAGCGGCACTGACGTCCGGCTGCTGCGACGGCGCCGTGGACATTGTCCACGTACACCAGGAAAGGTTCCCAGGGGAGACAGCCTTCAGAGTTCAGACCAAGGAAACATTTAATTTAGTCGTGTGCCTCATCTCATCTGTCACTTCGCCACTTTTGCCGTGTACCTCTGCAGCATCCTTTTCCTTTTGCCTTCACAATACATCAATCCATGATCCATTGGATTAGCCAGCGAGTGGGCACGCCAATGTCTCCTCAATTAAAGATTCAAATGAGCTATACATGGTTTTCAGAGATTCTTATTCTTTATGTGGTGTTTCATTTGTGGGATTAAACATATTTCCCAAGGATTCTCATATAAAAGTCTACATCCACTCATTGTTTTTTCTTGTGTAATACAATCAGACAACCCAGCAAAAAAAAACGTAAAATTGTAAACGGTAGAACTTGTGTGGTATCACAATCTTTATGTATTTTTTATATAAATATAGTATAAATGCGGGCGCTCACATACACGACTCGTTTCTAGAAACACATACATGCACTACATATATCCCTATGAGCACCTTTGAAAGACTGAGCCGAACGATTTTGCTATATTACTTTTTTTTATTCATGAGTTTCTAGAAGCACATGAATAAAAGCAAAGTTCAAGCGCTAAGGGCTCAACTCCCAGCCCGAGCCTAAGTGGTATAACATATACAGCGGACCAACTTTAAGACATCTAAATAGGCAACCATTTAGGACATCTTGCCCATGAGCTTGAAGATGAAATCCGATTGGACGCGACACTAGATTGGGAAATCCGACGATGGAGGAAATAAGATGCATACGACGCATAGGGGAAATGCCCTGTTTTAATGTTCTAAATAAATAAACACGACACATGTTTGACCATCTAAATAGGCAGCCACAATGGTTTACACACTTTTTCTCAACAAATTGTCCCACAACGTTCTATATGTTACTCCTAGTTTGTGGCTCATGGGGAAACACAAGCTGGTGATTTACCACTGTATAGTGATTGCCCACAAGCAGGGATGTTCTTGTTGTAGGCCGTCGAGGAGCCCTAATTGTTCCTAGTCAACATCATACATTTTGCTCACTATCGGTCCTTCGATCTAATTGACGCTCTCCTTGAAAACACTCCTCCACGTTGCGGTGCCCATGTTCAAACATGTGTCAACCAGAGCGCGTGATTCTATGATCTCGTTAATATGTCTCGTGATTTCACCATCGCTAACAAGCTAGACACATGCTTCGATGGTCCAGCTGGTGTTTCCTCGCGCATGCTCCCTACCATCGTGGCGGTGTTTCACACAAATGATACAACCTAACCGTGTGACACATGTTGCAAATATGCCCTAGAGGCAATAATAAAAGTGTTATTATTATATTTCCTTGTTCATGGTGATTGTCTTTTATTCATGCTATAACTGTATTATCCGGAAATCGTAATACACGTGTGAATACATAGACCATAACATGTCCCTAGTAAGCCTCTAGTTGACTAGCTCGTTGGTCAACAGATAGTCATGGTTTCCTGACTATGGACATTAGATGTCATTGACAACGGGATCACATCATTAGGAGAATGATGTGATGGACAGGACCCAATCCTAAGCATAGCACAAGATCGTGTAGTTCGTTTTGCTAGAGCTTTTTCAATGTCAAGTATCTCTTCCTTAGACCATGAGATCGTGTAACTCCCGGATACCGTAAGAGTGCTTTGGGTGTACCAAACGTCACAACGTAACTGGGTGACTATAAAGGTGCACTACAGGTATCTCCGAAAGTGTCTGTTGGGTTGACACGGATCGAGACTGGGATTTGTCACTCCGTATTACGGAGAGGTATCACTGGGCCCACTCGGTAGTGCATCATCATAATGAGCTCAAAGTGACCAAGTGTCTGGTCACGGGATCATGCATTACGATACGAGTAAAGTGACTTGCCGGTAACGAGACTGAACGAGGTATTGGGATACCGACGATCGAGTCTCGGGCAAGTAACATACCGACTAACAAAGGGAATAGTATACGGGGTTGCTTGAATCCTCGACATCGTGGTTCACCCGATGACATCATCGAGGAGCATGTGGGAGCCAACATGGGTATCCAGATCCCGCTGTTTGTTATTGACCGGAGAGCCATCTCGGTCATGTCTGCGTGTCTCCCGAACCCGTAGGATCTACACACTTAAGGTTCGGTGACGCTATGGTTATTAGGAAGACTTTTATGTGATTACCGAATGTTGTTCGGAGTCCCGGATAAGATCCCGGACGTCACGAGGAGTTCCGGAAGGGTCCGGAGGTAAAGATTTATATATGAGAAGTTGTCAAACGGACACCGGAAAGTTTCGGGGTCATATCGGTATTGTACCGGGGCCCCGGAGGGGTTCCGGGGGTCCACCGGGAGGGGCCACCCCTCTTCGTGGACCACATGGGCCGCATGGGGCAGGGAGCCAGCCCCTGGAGGGCTGGGCGCCCCCCCTTGGGCCCATGCGCCTAGGGTTGAGGGGATAACCCTAGAGGGGGCGCCCCTTTGCTTGGGGGGCAAGTCCCCCCTCCCTGGCCGCCGCCCCCCTCTAGATCCCATCTAGAGGGGCCGGCCCCCCTTTCCCCTTCCCTTATAAATAGAGGGGTGAGGGGAGGGCTGCAAACCCAAGCCAAGGCGCAGCCCCTCCCCTCCCCAACACCTCTCCTCCTCCGTTGTGTGCTTGGCGAAGCCCTGTCGGAGTACTGCTTCTCCACCATCATCACGCCGCCGTGCTGCCGGTGGAGCTGTCTTCCTCGACCTCTCCTTCCTCCTTGCTGGATCAAGACGGAGGAGATGTCGCCCGTACCGTACGTGTGTTGAACGCGGAGGTGCTGTCCGTTCAGCACTTGGTCATCAGTGATCTGAATCACGTCGAGTACGACTCCATCATCACCGCTCCCTCGAACGCTTCCGTATGCGATCTACAAGTGGTATGTAGATGCAAACTCACTCCCTTGACTCGTTGCTTAGATGAACTCATAGATGGATCTTGGTGAAACCGTAGGAAATTTTTTTAATTTTCTGCAACGTTCCCCAACAGTGGCATCATGAGCTAGGTCTATGCGTAGTTCTCTATTGCACGAGTAGGACACAATTTTATTGTGGGCGTAGATCTTGTCAACTTGCTTGCCGCTACTAGTCTTATCTTGCTTCAGCGGTATTGTGGGATGAAGCGGCCCGGACCAACCTTACACGTACGCTTACGTGAGACCGGTTCCACCGACAAACATGCACTAGTTGCATAAGGTGGCTGGCGGGTGTCTGTCGCTCCCACTTTAGTTGAAGCGGATTCGATGAAAAGGGTCCTTATGAAGGGTAAATAGAAGTTGACAAAATCACGTTGTGGTTATTCGTAGGTAAGAAAACGTTCTTGCTAGAACCCAATTGCAGCCACGTAAAAGATGCAACAACAATTAGAGGACGTCTAACTTGTTTTTGCAGCAATTGTCATGTGATGTGATATGGCCAGAAGTTGTGATGAATGATGAATGATATTATGTGATGTATGAGATCATGTTCATGTAATAGTAATCACGACTTGCATGTCGATGAGTATGACAACCGGCAGGAGCCATAGGAGTTGTCTTTATTTTTTGTATGACCTGCGTGTCATTGAAGAACGCCATGTAAATTACTTTACTTTATTGCTAAACGCATTAGCCATAGAAGTAGAAGTAGTCGTTGGCGTGACAACTTCATGAAGACACGATGATGGAGATCATGATGATGGAGATCATGGTGTCATGCCGGTGACAAGATGATCATGGAGCCCCGAAGATGAAGATCAAAGGAGCTATATGATATTGGCCATATTATGTCACTACTTTATATAATTGCATGTGATGTTTATTATGTTTTATGCATCTTGTTTACTTAGAACGACGGTAGTAAATAAGATGATCCCTTACAACAATTTCAAGAAGTGTTCTCCCCTAACTGTGCACCGTTGCTAAAGTTCGTCGTTTCGAAGCACCACGTGATGATCGGGTGTGATAGATCCTTACATTCACATACAACGGGTGTAAGACAGTTTTACACATGCAAAACACTTAGGGTTAACTTGACGAGCCTAGCATGTACAGACATGGCCTCGGAACACGGAGACCGAAAGGTCGAACACGAGTCGTATGGAAGATACGATCAACATGAGAATGTTCACCGACAATGACTAGTCCGTCTCACGTGATGATCGGACACGGCCTAGTCGACTCGGATCGTGTAACACTTAGATGACTAGAGGGATGTCAAATCTGAGTGGGAGTTCATTCAATAATTTGATTAAATGAACTTAATTATCATGAACTTAGTCTAAAAACTTTTTGCAAATATGTCTTGTAGATCAAATGGCCAACGCTCATGTCAACAGAACTTCAACGCGTTCCTAGAGAAAACCAAGCTGAAAGATGATGGCAGCAACTATACGGACTGGGTCCGGAACCTGAGGATCATCCTCATAGCTGCCAAGAAAGCATATGTCCTAGAAGCACCGTTAGGTGACCCACCTGCTCTCCCAGCACTGCAAGACGATTTGAACGTTTGGCAGACACGTACTGATAATTACTCCCTCGTTCAGTGCGGCATGCTTTACAGCTTAGAACCGGGGCTCCAAAAGCGTTTTGAGCGACACGGAGCATATGAGATGTTCGAGGAGCTGAAACTAGTTTTCCAAGCTCATGCCCGGGTCGAGAGATATGAAGTCTCCGACAAGTTCTATAGTTGTAAGATGGAGGAAAACAGTTCTGTTAGTGAGCACATACTCAAAATGTCTGGGTTGCACAGTCGCCTGTCCCAGCTGGACATTAACCTCCCGGACGAGGCGGTCATTGACAGAATCCTTCAGTCGCTCCCACCAAGCTACAAGAGTTTTGTGATGAACTATAATATGCAGGGGATGGTGAAGACCATTCCTGAAGTATTTTCAATGCTGAAGTCGGCAGAGGTTGAAATCAAGAAAGAACATCAAGTGTTGATGGTCAATAAGACCACTAAGTTCAAGAAGGGCAAGGGCAAGAAGAACTTCAAGAAGGACGGCAAAGATGTTGCCGCGCTCGGTAAGCCAGTTGCCGGGAAGAAGTCAAAGAATGGACCCAAGCCTGAGACTGAGTGCTTTTATTGCAAGGGGAAGGGTCACTGGAAGCGGAACTGCCCCAAATACTTAGCGGATAAGAAGGCCGGCAACACTAAAGGTATATTTGATATACATGTAATTGATGTGTACCTTACCAGTACTCGTAGTAGCTCCTGGGTATTTGATACCGGTGTCGTTGTTCATATTTGTAACTCACAGCACGAGCTGCGGAATAAGCGGAGACTGGCGAAGGATGAGGTGACGATGCGCGTCGGGAACGGTTCCAAGGTCGATGTGATCGCCGTCGGCACGCTACCTCTACATTTACCTACGGGATTAGTTATGAACCTTAATAATTGTTATTTGGTGCCAAGTTTGAGCATGAACATTGTATCTGGATCTCGTTTGATACGAGATGGCTACTCATTTAAATCCGAGAATAATGGTTGTTCTATTTATATGAGAGATATGTTTTATGGTCATGCCCCTACGGTCAATGGTTTATTCTTAATGAATCTTGAGCGTAATGTTACACATATTCATAGCGTGAATGCCAAAAGATGTAAAGTTGATAACGATAGTCCCACATACTTGTGGCACTGCCGCCTTGGTCACATTGGTGTCAAACGCATGAAGAAGCTCCATGCTGATGGACTTTTGGAGTCTCTCGATTATGAATCAGTTGACACATGCGAACCATGCCACATGGGCAAGATGACCAAGACTCCGTTCTTCGGAACAATGGAGCGAGCAATCAACTTGTTGGAAATCATACATACCGATGTGTGCGGTCCAATGAGCGTTGAGGCTCGCGGAGGATATCGTTATGTTCTCACCCTCACTGATGACTTGAGTAGATATGGGTATGTCTACTTAATGAAACACAAGTCTGAGACCTTTGAAAAGTTCAAGGAATTTCAGAATGAGGTAGAGAATCAACGTGACCGAAAGATAAAAATCCTACGATCAGATCGTGGAGGAGAATACTTAAGTCACGAATTTGGTACACACTTAAGGAAATGTGGAATCGTTTCACAACTCACGCCGCCTGAAACACCTCAGCGTAACGGTGTGTCCGAACGTCGTAATCGCACTCTATTAGATATGGTGCGGTCTATGATGTCTCTTACCGATTTACCACTATCATTTTGGGGATACGCTCTAGAGACAGCTACATTCACTTTAAATAGGGCACCGTCTAAATCCGTTGAGACGACACCGTATGAATTATGGTTTGGGAAGAAACCTAAGCTGTCGTTTCTAAAAGTTTGGGGATGTGATGCTTATGTCAAAAAACTTCAACCAGAAAAGCTCGAACCCAAGTCGGAAAAATGCGTCTTCATAGGATACCCTAAGGAAACCATTGGGTATACCTTCTACTTAAGATCCGAGGGCAAGATCTTTGTTGCTAAGAACGGATCCTTTCTGGAAAAAGAGTTTTCTCGAAAGAAGTAAGTGGGAGGAAAGTAGAACTCGATGAAGTACTACCTCTTGAACGGGATAGTGGTGCAGCTCAGGAAAATGTTCCTGTGATGTCTACACCAACTGAAGAGGAAAATAATGATGATGATCAAGGTACTTCTGATCAAGTTACTACTGAACTTCGTAGGTCCACAAGGACACGTTCCGCACCAGAGTGGTACGGCAACCCTGTCCTGGAAATCATGTTGTTAGACAACGGTGAACCTTCGAACTATGAAGAAGCGATGGCGGGCCCAGATTCCAACAAATGGCTTGAAGCCACGAAATCCGAGATAGAATCCATGTATGAAAACAAAGTATGGACTTTGACTGACTTGCCCGATGATCGGCGAGCGATAGAAAACAAATGGATCTTTAAGAAGAAGACGGACGCGGATGGTAATATTACCATCTATAAAGCTCGACTTGTCGCTAAGGGTTATCGGCAAGTTCAAGGGATTGACTACGATGAGACTTTCTCTCCCGTAGCGAAGCTTAAGTCCGCCCAAATCATGTTAGCAATTGCCGCATACTATGATTATGAGATATGGCAGATGGACGTCAAAACGGCATTCTTTAACGGTTATCTTGAGGAAGAACTGTATATGATGCAGCCGGAAGGTTTTGTCGATCCTAAAAATGCTAACAAAGTATGCAAGCTCCAGCGATCCATTTATGGGCTGGTGCAAGCATCTCGGAGTTGGAACATTCGCTTTGATGAGATGATCAAAGCGTTTGGGTTTATGCAGACTTATGGAGAAGCCTGCGTTTACAAGAAAGTGAGTGGTAGCTCTGTAGCATTTCTCATATTATATGTAGATGACATACTTTTGATGGGAAATGATATAGAATTCTTGGACAGCATTAAAGCCTACTTGAATAAGTGTTTTTCAATGAAGGACCTTGGAGAAGCTGCTTATATATTAGGCATCAAGATCTATAGAAATAGATCGAGACACCTCATAGGTCTTTCACAAAGCACATACCTTGATAAGATTTTGAAGAAGTTCAAAATGGATCAGTCCAAGAAGGGGTTCTTGCCTGTATTGCAAGGTGTGAGATTGAGCTCGGCTCAATGCCCGACCACGGCAAAAGATAAAGAAGAGATGAGTGTCATCCCCTATGCTTCAGCCATAGGATCTATTATGTATGCCATGCTGTGTACCAGACCTGATCTAAACCTTGCCGTGAGTTTGGTAGGAAGGTACCAAAGTAATCCCGGCAAGGAACACTGGACAGCGGTCAAGAATATTCTGAAGTACCTGAAAAGGACAAAGGACATGTTTCTCGTTTATGGAGGTGACGAAGAGCTCGTCGTAAAGGGTTACGTCGACGCTAGCTTCGACACAGATCTGGATGACTCTAAGTCACAAACCGGATACGTGTATACGTTGAATGGTGGAGCAGTAAGCTGGTGCAGCTGCAAGCAGAGCGTCGTGGCGGGATCTACATGTGAAGCGGAGTACATGGCAGCCTCGGAGGCAGCACATGAAGCTATTTGGGTGAAGGAGTTCATCACCGACCTAGGAGTCATACCCAATGCGTCGGGGCCGATCAAACTCTTCTATGATAACACTGGAGCTATTGCCCTTGCCAAGGAGCCTAGGTTTCACAAGAAGACCAGGCACATCAAGCGTCGTTTCAACTTCATCCGTGAAAATGTTCAAGATGGAGACATAGATATTTGCAAAGTACATACGGATCTGAATGTCGCAGATCCGTTGACTAAACCTCTCTCGCGAGCAAAACATGATCAACACCAGAACTCTATGGGTGTTCGATTTATCACAATGTAACTAGATTATTGACCCTAGTGCAAGTGGGAGACTGTTGGAAATATGCCCTAGAGGCAATAATAGAAGTGTTATTATTATATTTCCTTGTTCATGGTGATTATCTTTTATTCATGCTATAACTGTATTATCCGGAAATCGTAATACACGTGTGAATACATAGACCATAACATGTCCCTAGTAAGCCTCTAGTTGACTAGCTCGTTGGTCAACAGATAGTCATGGTTTCCTGACTATGGACATTAGATGTCATTGACAACGGGATCACATCATTAGGAGAATGATGTGATGGACAAGACCCAATCCTAAGCATAGCACAAGATCGTGTAGTTCGTTTTGCTAGAGCTTTTTCAATGTGAAGTATCTCTTCCTTAGACCATGAGATCGTGTAACTCCCGGATACCGTAAGAGTGCTTTGGGTGTACCAAACGTCACAACGTAACTGGGTGACTATAAAGGTGCACTACAGGTATCTCCGAAAGTGTCTGTTGGGTTGACACGGATCGAGACTGGGATTTGTCACTCCGTATTACGGAGAGGTATCACTAGGCCCACTCGGTAGTGCATCATCATAATGAGCTCAAAGTGACCAAGTGTCTGGTCACGGGATCATGCATTACGATACGAGTAAAGTGACTTGCCGGTAACGAGACTGAATGAGGTATTGGAATACCGACGATCGAGTCTCGGGCAAGTAACATACCGACTGACAAAGGGAATAGTATACAGGGTTGCTTGAATCCTCGACATCGTGGTTCATCCGATGACATCATCGAGGAGCATGTGGGAGCCAACATGGGTATCCAGATCCCGCTGTCGGGATTAATATTAGACCTAAATAATTGTTATTTGGTGCCAGCGTTGAGCATGAACATTATATCTGGATCTTGTTTAATGCGAGACGGTTATTCATTTAAATCAGAGAATAATTGTTGTTCTATTTATATGAGTAATATCTTTTATGGTCATGCACCCTTGAAGAGTGGTCTATTCTTACTAAATCTCGATAGTAGTAATACACATATTCATAATGTTGAAACCAAAAGATACAGAGTTGATAATGAAAGTGCAACTTATTTGTGGCACTGTCGTTTAGGTCATATCGGTGTAAAACGCATGAAGAATCTCCATACTAATGGACTTTTGGAACCACTTGATTATGAATCACTTGGTACTTGCGAACCGTGCCTCATGGGCAAGATGACTAAAACACCGTTCTCCGGTACTATGGAGAGAGCAACAGATTTGTTGGAAATCATACATACCGATGTATGTGGTCCGATGAATATTGAGGCTCGTGGCGGATATCGTTATTTTCTCACCTTCACAGATGATTTGAGCAGATATGGATATATCTACTTAATGAAGCATAAGTCTGAAACATTTGAAAAGTTCAAAGAATTTCAGAGTGAAGTTGAAAATCATCGTAACAAGAAAATAAAGTTTCTACGATCTGATCGTGGAGGAGAATATTTGAGTTACGAGTTTGGTGTACATTTGAAAAACTGTGGAATAGTTTCGCAACTCACGCCCCCCTGGAACACCACAGCGTAATGGTGTGTCCGAACGTCGTAATCGTACTTTACTAGATATGGTGCGATCTATGATGTCTCTTACAGATTTACCGCTATCATTTTGGGGATATGCTTTAGAGACGGCCGCATTCACGTTAAATAGGGCACCATCAAAATCCGTTGAGACGACGCCTTATGAACTATGGTTTGGCAAGAAACCAAAGTTGTCGTTTCTTAAAGTTTGGGGCTGCGATGCTTATGTGAAAAAGCTTCAACCTGATAAGCTCGAACCCAAATCGGAGAAATGTGTATTCATAGGATACCCAAAGGAAACTGTTGGGTACACCTTCTATCACAGATCCGAAGGCAAAACATTTGTTGCTAAGAATGGATCATTTCTAGAGAAGGAGTTTCTCTCGAAAGAAGTGAGTGGGAGGAAAGTAGAACTTGACGAGGTAACTGTACCTGCTCCCTTACTGGAAAGTATTTCATCACAGAAAACTGTTTCAGTGACACCTACACCAGTTAGTGAGGAAGCCAATGATAATGATCATGAAACTTCAGATCAAGATACTACTGAACTTCGTAGATCAACCAGAGTAAGATCCGCACCAGAGTGGTACGGTAATCCTGTTCTGGAGGTCATGCTACTAGATCATGATGAACCTACGAACTATGAAGAAGCGATGGTGAGCCCAGATTCCGCAAAGTGGCTAGAAGCCATGAAATCTGAGATGGGATCCATGTATGAGAACAAAGTATGGACTTTGGTTGACTTGCCCGATGATCGGCAAGCGATTGAGAATAAATGGATCTTTAAGAAGAAGACTGACGCTGATGGTAATGTTACTGTCTACAAAGCTCGACTTGTCGCAAAAGGTTTTCGGCAAGTTCAAGGAATTGACTACGATGAGACCTTCTCACCCGTAGCGATGCTTAAGTCCGTCCGAATCATGTTAGCAATTGCCGCATTTTATGATTATGAAATTTGGCAAATGGATGTCAAAACTGCATTCCTGAATGGATTCCTGGAAGAAGAGTTGTATATGATGCAACCAGAAGGTTTTGTCGATCCAAAGGGAGCTAACAAAGTGTGCAAGCTCCAGCGATCCATTTATGGACTGGTGCAAGCCTCTCGGAGTTGGAATAAACGTTTTGATAGTGTGATCAAAGCATTTGGTTTTATACAGACTTTTGGAGAAGCCTGTATTTACAAGAAAGTGAGTGGGAGCTCTGTAGCATTTCTGATATTATATGTGGATGACATATTACTGATTGGAAATGATATAGAATTTCTGGATAGCATAAAGGGATACTTGAATAAAAGTTTTTCAATGAAAGACCTCGGTGAAGCTGCTTACATATTAGGCATTAAGATCTATAGAGACAGATCAAGACGCTTAATTGGACTTTCACAAAGCACATACCTTGACAAAATTTTGAAGAAATTCAAAATGGATCAAGCAAAGAAAGGGTTCTTGCCTGTGTTACAAGGTGTGAAATTGAGTAAGACTCAATGCCCGACCACTGCAGAAGATAGAGAGAATATGAAAGATGTTCCCTATGCATCAGCCATAGGCTCTATCATGTATGCAATGCTGTGTACCAGACCTGATGTGTGCCTTGCTATAAGTTTAGCAGGGAGGTACCAAAGTAATCCAGGAATGGATCACTGGACAGCGGTCAAGAACATCCTGAAATACCTGAAAAGGACTAAGGATATGTTTCTCGTATATGGAAGTGACAAAGAGCTCATCGTAAAAGGTTACGTTGATGCAAGCTTTGACACTGATCTGGACGATTCTAAATCGCAAACCGGATACGTGTTTACATTAAACGGTGGAGCTGTCAGTTGGTGCAGTTCTAAACAAAGCGTCGTAGCGGGATCTACATGTGAAGCGGAATACATAGCTGCTTCGGAAGCAGCAAATGAAGGAGTCTGGATGAAGGAGTTCATATCCGATTTAGGTGTCATACCTAGTGCATCGGGTCCAATGAAAATCTTTTGTGACAATACTGGTGCAATTGCCTTGGCAAAGGAATCCAGATTTCACAAAAGGACCAAACACATCAAGAGACGCTTCAACTCCATCCGGGATCTAGTCCAGGTGGGAGACATAGAGATTTGCAAGATACATACGGATCTGAATATTGCAGACCCGTTGACTAAGCCTCTTCCACGAGCAAAACATGATCAGCACCAAAGCTCCATGGGTGTTAGATTCATTACAGTGTAATCTAGATTATTGACTCTAGTGCAAGTGGGAGACTGAAGGAAATATGCCCTAGAGGCAATAATAAAGTTATTATTTATTTCCTTATAATCATGATAAATGTTTATTATTCATGCTAGAATTGTATTTTCCGGAAACATAATACATGTGTGAATACATAGACAAACAGAGTGTCACTAGTATGCCTCTACTTGACTAGCTCGTTAATCAAAGATGGTTATGTTTCCTAACCATGAACAATGAGTTGTTATTTGATTAACGAGGTCACATCATTAGTAGAATGATCTGATTGACATGACCCATTCCATTAGCTTAGCACCTGATCGTTTAGTATGTTGCTATTGCTTTCTTCATGACTTATACATGTTCCTACGACTATGAGATTATGCAACTCCCGTTTACCGGAGGAACACTTTGGGTACTACCAAACGTCACAACGTAAATGGGTGATTATAAAGGAGTACTACAGGTGTCTCCAATGGTTGATGTTGGGTTGGCGTATTTCGAGATTAGGATTTGTCACTCCGATTGTCGGAGAGGTATCTCTGGGCCCTCTCGGTAATACACATCACATAAGCCTTGCAAGCATTACAACTAATATGTTAGTTGTGAGATGATGTATTACGGAACGAGTAAAGAGACTTGCCGTTAACGAGATTGAACTAGGTATTGGATACCGACGATCGAATCTCGGGCAAGTAACATACCGATGACAAAGGGAACAACGTATGTTGTTATGCGGTCTGACCGATAAAGATCTTCGTAGAATATGTAGGAGCCAATATGGGCATCCAGGTCCCGCTATTGGTTATTGACCGGAGACATGTCTCGGTCATGTCTACATTGTTCTCGAACCCGTAGGGTCCGCACGCTTAAGGTTTTGATGACAGTTATATTATGAGTTTATGAGTTTTGATGTACCGAAGGAGTTCGGAGTCCCGGATGAGATCGGGGACATGACGAGGAGTCTCGAAATGGTCGAGACGTAAAGATCGATATATTGGACGACTATATTCGGACATCGGAAAGGTTCCGAGTGATTCGGGTATTTTTCGGAGTACCGGGTAGTTACGGGAGAAGTAATGGGCCTTAATGGGCTTTAGTGGGAAGAGGAAAAAGGCTGCTGCGCCCCCCCTCCCCTTTGGTCCGAATTGGACTAGGGAAAAGGGGGCCGGCCACCTCTCCTTCTCCTCCTATTCCTTCTCCCTTCCTCCCCTCTTGGTGGACTCCTACTAGGACTTGGAGTCCTAGTAGGACTCCCTATCCTGGCCGCACCTTTGCCTTGGCCGGCCTCCTCCTCCTCCATCCTTTATATACAGGGGCAGGGGGCACCCCATAGACACACAAGTTGACACAAGTTGATCCACGTGATCGATTCCTTAGCCGTGTGCGGTGCCCCCTGCCACCATATTCCTCGATAATACTGTAGCGGAGTTTAGGCGAAGCCCTGCTGCTGTAGTTCATCAAGATCGTCACCACGCCGTCGTGCTGACGAAACTCTTCCCCGACACTTTGCTGGATCGGAGTCCGGGGATCGTCATCGAGCTGAACGTGTGCTCGAACTCGGAGGTGCCGTAGTTTCGGTGCTTGATCGGTTGGATCGTGAAGACGTACGACTACTTCCTCTACGTCGTGTCATTGCTTCCGCAGTCGGTCTGCGTTAGGTACGTAGACAACACTCTCCTCTCGTTGCTATGCATCACATGATCCTGTGTGCGCGTAGGAAATTTTTTGAAATTACTACGAAACCCAACAGTGGCATCCGAGCCTAGGTTAATGATGTTGATGTTATATGCACGAGTAGAACACAAGTGAGTTGTGGACGATACAAGTCATACTGCCTACCAGCATGTCATATTTTGGTTCAGCGGTATTATTGGACGAGACGACCCGGACCAACCTTACGCGTACGCTTACGCGAGACCGGTTCCCTCAACGTGCTTTGCACAGAGATGGCTTGCGGGCGACTGCCTCTCCAACTTTAGTTGAACCAAGTATGGCTACGCCCGGTCCTTGCGAAGGTTAAAACGGAGTCTATTTGACAAACTATCGTTGTGGTTTTGATGCGTAGGTGAGATTGGTTCTTACTTAAGCCCGTAGCAGCCACGTAAAACATGCAACAACAAAGTAGAGGACGTCTAACTTGTTTTTGCAGGGCATGTTGTGATGTGATATGGTCAAGGCATGATGCTGAATTTTATTGTATGAGATGATCATGTTTTGTAACCAAGTTATCGGCAACTGGCAGGAGCCATATGGTTGTCGCTTTATTGTATGCAATGCAATCGCGATGTAATGCTTTACTTTATTACTAAACGGTAGTGATAGTCGTGGAAGCATAAGATTGGCGAGACGACAACGATGCTACGATGGAGATCAAGGTGTCGCGCCGGTGACGATGGTGATCATGACGGTGCTTCAGAGATGGAGATCACAAGCACAAGATAATGATGGCCATATCATATCACTTATATTGATTGCATGTGATGTTTATCTTTTTATGCATCTTATCTTGCTTTGATTGACGGTAGCATTATAAGATGATCTCTCACTAAATTATTAATAAGTGTTCTCCCTGAGTATGCACCGTTGCAAAAGTTCTTCGTGCTGAGACACCACGTGATGATCGGGTGTGATAGGCTCTACGTTCAAATACAACGGGTGCAAAACAGTTGCGCACGCAGAATACTCAGGTTAAACTTGACGAGCCTAGCATATGCAGATATGGCCTCGGAACACGGAGACCGAAAGGTCGAGCGTGAATCATATAGTAGATATGATCAACATAATGATGTTCACCGATGAAACTACTCCATCTCACGTGATGATCGGACATGGTTTAGTTGATTTGGATCACGTGATCACTTAGAGGATTAGAGGGATGTCTATCTAAGTGGGAGTTCTTTAATAATATGATTAATTGAACTTAAAATTTATCATGAACTTAGTCCCTGATAGTATCTTGCTTGTTTATGTTGATTGTAGATAGATGGCTCGTGCTGTTGTTCCGTTAAATTTTAATGCGTTCCTTGAGAAAGCAAAGTTGAAAGATGATGGTAGCAATTACACGGACTGGGTCCGTAACTTGAGGATTATCCTCATTGCTGCACAGAAGAATTACGTCCTGGAAGCACCGCTAGGTGCCAGGCCTGCTGCTGGAGCAACGCCAGATGTTATGAACGTCTGGCAGAGCAAAGCTGATGACTACTCGATAGTTCAGTGTGCCATGCTTTACGGCTTAGAATCGGGACTTCAACGACGTTTTGAACGTCATGGAGCATATGAGATGTTCCAGGAGTTGAAGTTAATATTTCAAGCAAATGCCCGGATTGAGAGATATGAAGTCTCCAATAAGTTCTATAGCTGCAAGATGGAAGAGAACAGTTCTGTCAGTGAGCATATACTCAAAATGTCTGGGTATAATAATCACTTGATTCAATTGGGAGTTAATCTTCCAGATGATTGCGTCATTGACAGAATTCTCCAATCACTGCCACCAAGCTACAAGAGCTTCGTGATGAACTATAATATGCAAGGGATGAACAAGACTATTCCCGAGCTCTTCGCAATGCTAAAAGCTGCGGAGGTAGAAATCAAGAAGGAGCATCAAGTGTTGATGGTTAACAAGACCACTAGTTTCAAGAAAAAGGGCAAAGGGAAGAAAAAGAGGAACTTCAAAAAGAACGGCAAGCAAGTTGCTGCTCAAGAGAAGAAACCCAAGTCTAGACCTAAGCCTGAAACTGAGTGCTTCTACTGCAAGCAGACTGGTCACTGGAAGCGGAACTGCCCCAAGTATTTGGCGGATAAGAAGGATGGCAAGGTGAACAAAGGTATATGTGATATACATGTTATTGATGTGTACCTTACCAATGCTCGCAGTAGCACCTGGGTATTTGATACTGGTTCTGTTGCTAATATTTGCAACTCGAAACAGGGACTACAGAATAAGCGGGCACTGGCAAAGGACGAGGTGACGATGCGCGTGGGAAACGGTTCCAAAGTCGATGTGATCGCGGTCGGCACGCTACCTCTACATCTACCTTCGGGATTAATATTAGACCTAAATAATTGTTATTTGGTGCCAGCGTTGAGCATGAACATTATATCTGGATCTTGTTTAATGCGAGACGGTTATTCATTTAAATCAGAGAATAATGGTTGTTCTATTTATATGAGTAATATCTTTTATGGTCATGCACCCTTGAAGAGTGGTCTATTCTTACTAAATCTCGATAGTAGTAATACACATATTCATAATGTTGAAACCAAAAGATACAGAGTTGATAATGAAAGTGCAACTTATTTGTGGCACTGTCGTTTAGGTCATATCGGTGTAAAACGCATGAAGAAACTCCATACTAATGGACTTTTGGAACCACTTGATTATGAATCACTTGGTACTTGCGAACCGTGCCTCATGGGCAAGATGACTAAAACACCGTTCTCCGGTACTATGGAGAGAGCAACAGATTTGTTGGAAATCATACATACCGATGTATGTGGTCCGATGAATATTGAGGCTCGTGGCGGATATCGTTATTTTCTCACCTTCACAGATGATTTGAGCAGATATGGATATATCTACTTAATGAAGCATAAGTCTGAAACATTTGAAAAGTTCAAAGAATTTCAGAGTGAAGTTGAAAATCATCGTAACAAGAAAATAAAGTTTCTACGATCTGATCGTGGAGGAGAATATTTGAGTTACGAGTTTGGTGTACATTTGAAAAACTGTGGAATAGTTTCGCAACTCACGCCCCCCTGGAACACCACAGCGTAATGGTGTGTCCGAACGTCGTAATCGTACTTTACTAGATATGGTGCGATCTATGATGTCTCTTACAGATTTACCGCTATCATTTTGGGGATATGCTTTAGAGACGGCCGCATTCACGTTAAATAGGGCACCATCAAAATCCGTTGAGACGACGCCTTATGAACTATGGTTTGGCAAGAAACCAAAGTTGTCGTTTCTTAAAGTTTGGGGCTGCGATGCTTATGTGAAAAAGCTTCAACCTGATAAGCTCGAACCCAAATCGGAGAAATGTGTATTCATAGGATACCCAAAGGAAACTGTTGGGTACACCTTCTATCACAGATCCGAAGGCAAAACATTTGTTGCTAAGAATGGATCATTTCTAGAGAAGGAGTTTCTCTCGAAAGAAGTGAGTGGGAGGAAAGTAGAACTTGACGAGGTAACTGTACCTGCTCCCTTACTGGAAAGTATTTCATCACAGAAAACTGTTTCAGTGACACCTACACCAGTTAGTGAGGAAGCCAATGATAATGATCATGAAACTTCAGATCAAGATACTACTGAACTTCGTAGATCAACCAGAGTAAGATCCGCACCAGAGTGGTACGGTAATCCTGTTCTGGAGGTCATGCTACTAGATCATGATGAACCTACGAACTATGAAGAAGCGATGGTGAGCCCAGATTCCGCAAAGTGGCTAGAAGCCATGAAATCTGAGATGGGATCCATGTATGAGAACAAAGTATGGACTTTGGTTGACTTGCCCGATGATCGGCAAGCGATTGAGAATAAATGGATCTTTAAGAAGAAGACTGACGCTGATGGTAATGTTACTGTCTACAAAGCTCGACTTGTCGCAAAAGGTTTTCGGCAAGTTCAAGGAATTGACTACGATGAGACCTTCTCACCCGTAGCGATGCTTAAGTCCGTCCGAATCATGTTAGCAATTGCCGCATTTTATGATTATGAAATTTGGCAAATGGATGTCAAAACTGCATTCCTGAATGGATTCCTGGAAGAAGAGTTGTATATGATGCAACCAGAAGGTTTTGTCGATCCAAAGGGAGCTAACAAAGTGTGCAAGCTCCAGCGATCCATTTATGGACTGGTGCAAGCCTCTCGGAGTTGGAATAAACGTTTTGATAGTGTGATCAAAGCATTTGGTTTTATACAGACTTTTGGAGAAGCCTGTATTTACAAGAAAGTGAGTGGGAGCTCTGTAGCATTTCTGATATTATATGTGGATGACATATTACTGATTGGAAATGATATAGAATTTCTGGATAGCATAAAGGGATACTTGAATAAAAGTTTTTCAATGAAAGACCTCGGTGAAGCTGCTTACATATTAGGCATTAAGATCTATAGAGACAGATCAAGACGCTTAATTGGACTTTCACAAAGCACATACCTTGACAAAATTTTGAAGAAATTCAAAATGGATCAAGCAAAGAAAGGGTTCTTGCCTGTGTTACAAGGTGTGAAATTGAGTAAGACTCAATGCCCGACCACTGCAGAAGATAGAGAGAATATGAAAGATGTTCCCTATGCATCAGCCATAGGCTCTATCATGTATGCAATGCTGTGTACCAGACCTGATGTGTGCCTTGCTATAAGTTTAGCAGGGAGGTACCAAAGTAATCCAGGAATGGATCACTGGACAGCGGTCAAGAACATCCTGAAATACCTGAAAAGGACTAAGGATATGTTTCTCGTATATGGAAGTGACAAAGAGCTCATCGTAAAAGGTTACGTTGATGCAAGCTTTGACACTGATCTGGACGATTCTAAATCGCAAACCGGATACGTGTTTACATTAAACGGTGGAGCTGTCAGTTGGTGCAGTTCTAAACAAAGCGTCGTAGCGGGATCTACATGTGAAGCGGAATACATAGCTGCTTCGGAAGCAGCAAATGAAGGAGTCTGGATGAAGGAGTTCATATCCGATCTAGGTGTCATACCTAGTGCATCGGGTCCAATGAAAATCTTTTGTGACAATACTGGTGCAATTGCCTTGGCAAAGGAATCCAGATTTCACAAAAGGACCAAACACATCAAGAGACGCTTCAACTCCATCCGGGATCTAGTCCAGGTGGGAGACATAGAGATTTGCAAGATACATACGGATCTGAATATTGCAGACCCGTTGACTAAGCCTCTTCCACGAGCAAAACATGATCAGCACCAAAGCTCCATGGGTGTTAGATTCATTACAGTGTAATCTAGATTATTGACTCTAGTGCAAGTGGGAGACTGAAGGAAATATGCCCTAGAGGCAATAATAAAGTTATTATTTATTTCCTTATAATCATGATAAATGTTTATTATTCATGCTAGAATTGTATTTTCCGGAAACATAATACATGTGTGAATACATAGACAAACAGAGTGTCACTAGTATGCCTCTACTTGACTAGCTCGTTAATCAAAGATGGTTATGTTTCCTAACCATGAACAATGAGTTGTTATTTGATTAACGAGGTCACATCATTAGTAGAATGATCTGATTGACATGACCCATTCCATTAGCTTAGCACCTGATCGTTTAGTATGTTGCTATTGCTTTCTTCATGACTTATACATGTTCCTACGACTATGAGATTATGCAACTCCCGTTTACCGGAGGAACACTTTGGGTACTACCAAACGTCACAACGTAAATGGGTGATTATAAAGGAGTACTACAGGTGTCTCCAATGGTTGATGTTGGGTTGGCGTATTTCGAGATTAGGATTTGTCACTCCGATTGTCGGAGAGGTATCTCTGGGCCCTCTCGGTAATACACATCACATAAGCCTTGCAAGCATTACAACTAATATGTTAGTTGTGAGATGATGTATTACGGAACGAGTAAAGAGACTTGCCGTTAACGAGATTGAACTAGGTATTGGATACCGACGATCGAATCTCGGGCAAGTAACATACCGATGACAAAGGGAACAACGTATGTTGTTATGCGGTCTGACCGATAAAGATCTTCGTAGAATATGTAGGAGCCAATATGGGCATCCAGGTCCCGCTATTGGTTATTGACCGGAGACATGTCTCGGTCATGTCTACATTGTTCTCGAACCCGTAGGGTCCGCACGCTTAAGGTTTTGATGACAGTTATATTATGAGTTTATGAGTTTTGATGTACCGAAGGAGTTCGGAGTCCCGGATGAGATCGGGGACATGACGAGGAGTCTCGAAATGGTCGAGACGTAAAGATCGATATATTGGACGACTATATTCGGACATCGGAAAGGTTCCGAGTGATTCAGGTATTTTTCGGAGTACCGGGTAGTTACGGGAGAAGTAATGGGCCTTAATGGGCTTTAGTGGGAAGAGGAAAAAGGCTGCTGCGCCCCCCCTCCCCTTTGGTCCGAATTGGACTAGGGAAAAGGGGGCCGGCCACCTCTCCTTCTCCTCCTATTCCTTCTCCCTTCCTCCCCTCTTGGTGGACTCCTACTAGGACTTGGAGTCCTAGTAGGACTCCCTATCCTGGCCGCACCTTTGCCTTGGCCGGCCTCCTCCTCCTCCATCCTTTATATACAGGGGCAGGGGGCACCCCATAGACACACAAGTTGACACAAGTTGATCCACGTGATCGATTCCTTAGCCGTGTGCGGTGCCCCCTGCCACCATATTCCTCGATAATACTGTAGCGGAGTTTAGGCGAAGCCCTGCTGCTGTAGTTCATCAAGATCGTCACCACGCCGTCGTGCTGACGAAACTCTTCCCCGACACTTTGCTGGATCGGAGTCCGGGGATCGTCATCGAGCTGAACGTGTGCTCGAACTCGGAGGTGCCGTAGTTTCGGTGCTTGATCGGTTGGATCGTGAAGACGTACGACTACTTCCTCTACGTCGTGTCATTGCTTCCGCAGTCGGTCTGCGTTAGGTACGTAGACAACACTCTCCTCTCGTTGCTATGCATCACATGATCCTGTGTGCGCGTAGGAAATTTTTTGAAATTACTACGAAACCCAACAGCTGGGCGCCCCCCCCCCTTGGGCCCATGCGCCTAGGGTTGAGGGGGTAACCCTAGAGGGGGCGCCCCCTTTGCTTGGGGGGGCAAGTCCCCCCTCCCTGGCCGCCGCCCCCTCTAGATCCCATCTAGAGGGGCCGGCCCCCCTTGCCCCTTCCCCTATAAATAGAGGGGTCAGGGGAGGGCTGCAAACCCAAGCCAAGGCGCAGCCCCTCCCCTCCCCAACACCTCTCCTCCTCCGTTGTGTGCTTGACGAAGCCCTATCGGAGTACTGCTTCTCCACCATCATCACGCCGCCGTGCTGCCGGTGGAGCTGTCTTCCTCAACCTCTTCTTCCTCCTTGCTGGATCAAGACGGAGACGTCGCCCGTACCGTACGTGTGTTGAACGTGGAGGTGCTGTCCGTTCAGCACTTGGTCATCGGTGATCTGAATCACGTCGAGTACGACTCCATCATCACCGCTCCCTCGAACGCTTCCGTACGCAATCTACAAGTGGTATGTAGATGCAAACTCACTCCCTTGACTCGTTGCTTAGATGAACTCATAGATGGATCTTGGTGAAACCGTAGGAAAATTTTTAATTTTCTGCAACGTTCCCCAACAACACATCCCAGTTCTATTGAACGAAATTCTAATATTAGTAAGAAAAAATATATTCTTTGGAAGTAAATTATATTATTTGTTGGAAGCAATGTTGATAAATACAAATACTTCTATACATTGGAAGCAAGCAATGTTTTACTTGGAAAATTCTTTAATCATTCAGAATCAATGTTGATAGAAACATTTTTTTTCACTGTAAGCAATTTAATGCTAGAAAGGGAGCCTTGGCGCACTGGTAAAAGTTGCTGCCTTGTAACCATGAGGTCATGGGTTCAAGTCCTGGAAAGTGAATTCATGCATTTTTGCATAGAAGTCCCTTGTATTTCTTTTATTTGTGTAAAAATCAACAATGGCGTCACTTTTTTTTGCATAAAACCCCCTCATATTTTTTTATTTGCAAAAACGCAAACCACCGTACTGCCCAAGTTAACACTAAAAATGGGTGAGGCAACACTCGAACCCGCGACCCATGCTTACAACACTATAAGTTTACCACTCCACCAAACACGATCACTTGCCATAGCCCATTTGAGCTCCATGAGCACCTTTCTTACAGTACATTAAGTCCAGTTATTCGAATTAAATGTGAACATCTGCGTGTTGTAATGGCCAACACGACTTGTTTACTAACCTCTGCTCGTGAGGTCGAGACCTGGAGGACACTTTTTTTGTGTTAATTTTATATTATGTAATAACAGGTGGGACATCACTCAATACATATAGACTCGCGTTATAGTAGTTGCCTTTCTGCAAATAAGAAATTTGTAAGGGTGTTAGTGCAAAAATGTGTCGTCCGAGGACAGTCACTCACTGACAAATGGGCCATACACACGGATACATCCACATACACATTTTGTGATCGTATATGCATGCTAGAGTCAAGTCAACTTACTGCAATTTCATATATTTAAAGTTCTGGCACTAAAATGAACATCAAGCACAAGTTCTATGACTCCCGATGATATTACCTCGAATAAAAATATCCTTAATGTTAATATAAAGCAAAACCAAATGTCACTCGAAATAAACTTATCACATTTGGAAACAAAATTTCTTCACATGGAAGCAAATGGCGTAATAAGTTTTGCTTCCTAAGCAAACTAGATGATGTGAAATCTTATCTTGCTAGAGTTATCGGTCCCTCCTATGTTGGAAACCACATACTAGAAGGAAACACCATTTGATTGTCTTCGAACAATCTTGTTTCCCACCGAAAGAGAAGTATTCTTGTTAGGAAGCAAAACTAAGTGTTACTAAAAATAAAGTTCACCATAATAAAAAACATAATTTGTCGCATGGGAGCAAAATTGAATAAGGAAATGAACTTTGCTTCATAAGGAAGCAAAATGCAAGACTTGGAACATCATTTTTTTAGAAACTTCAAATGGAAGTTGCTACGCATCTGACCGCACATGCACTAGCGTGTGCCCATGGGGAAGATGTGCTCTCTTCTGTCACAATAGAGCTATTAGTTTCACCAGTATCCAACATTAATTTGTAAATCTGAATAACATATCTTATATCTATCTACATCTATATAGCATATCATCAATATAAAAAGATCCAAAAACATATCTTATATTTATCTATATCTATCTATATCTATATACCATATCGTTGATATAAAAAAGATCCAAAACACATCTTATCTTTATCTATATATGTATCTATCTATATCTATAAACCATATCATCATCAATCATCAATATAAAAAGATCCAAAGAGGTAGATCTCCTACTAATCTCGGCCATCAAACTAGGTCAATCGAACGACCTACATTGTTTCAATGGCGAGCGCTCAACATGTGTTAGCGTGCATTAATATCATACCAAATATTAACATAAATGCCAATAACTACACAATCAATGCGCAAATAATATCTTACCCAATATCCCCGTGAAATTAACATACCGCCTAACAATATCAACGTGCATTGCAGGCACACATTTACTAGTTAACGCAAAGAGATTATCTCCTATCTCCTAGCCGAAAAAAGAAAGAAAACTATGCTCGCACCCGTTTTCCAGGATTAGCCGCTAAGATTTCGTGCAAGGCGTGTGGTGGATCCGAAAGAGGAAGAAGGAGAAACAGGTTTTTCAATCAAGAGGTGAAAAAACGGAGACCTGACGGTAGCATCGTAGTAGTACCAAATGTTGGCAGGAAGTAGGATGGCGATCGGTGAAGGACCACAAGCCCCCCCCCCCCCCCCCCCCCCCCCGTGGACCGTGGTACGCGTGCGGCGCACCTGGATCCGGATGGATGCTTCGTCGAGTCGGTCACTGACTTTTTTCTTCCCCCCGCCAACCCAAATCTGGTAAATCTGGTCAACGGTCAACGCGCGGAAGTGCGCGCACATGGCCTTCGTTTTTTCCCCTATGGTCAACGCACCCTTCGTGCGGCCACCCCGTGGGGTGTAACATTGGACGGACAATTCAAACCTAAATTGGAGACGCTGCGGCCGCCGGAGACGCCCCTGCGTCGGCGGATGACCGCCGTGCAGAGCGCATGGCGTCAAATCCAATCTCACCTACACGACACGATGCGCGCACAGAGGCCGTGACTCACCCACAGAGAAAAGCCGTGGGCCCCACCCGAACCCAACCAGAACAAAAGGAAGCAGCGGAGGCAGAGGTAGACCACCCACCAAGGACCGCGTCCAGGAGAGCGGCGCCTCCTCCCTCCAAATCTCCATCCCCACCCCACCGCACCACCCCGCACCGCAGCAGCAGTCGTGTGGGAAGCCGAGCCCCCGTAGCATACACGCACGCAGCCAGCGCCTCCCTGTTCCTCCATCACCACCACCACCACCCCCCTCCTCCCCCTCTCCGCCACCACAGCCACAGAGTTCGCTCGCCCGCCCGCCCGCCCATAAAAACAAAAATCTCCCACGCAACCGCACCGATCTCCACCCCCCCACGCCCGCGCGGACGCAGACGCGGCGCCGTGCCACCTTCCCCCGCGCCGATCTCGGCCGACGGGCGACGAGGCATGGGCACGTGCGTGTCGCGGCCCAGCGCGTGCGTGGGGAAGCCCAGCACGCCGCGCTCCGGCGAGGCGGCGCGGGCCCCCTCGCGCAGGCGCCGCCGCCGCGGGGCCAAGGGCCGGAGGAAGGCGCCCTCGCGCGCCGCCTCCATGGAGACCATCCAGGAGGCCGAGGGGCCCCCCGACCCCTCCAACCCCGCCGCCGCATCGGCCTCCGGCGACTGCCGGACCTACAGCAACCCGGCCTTCCAAGGTGGGTAGGGTGGGTGGGACGCGCTCCCTGCTGCTTTCCTTTCCGCCAATCGCCTTTCCTGCCTCTGCTTGTTCCGGGCATAGATGGATAGATAGATTTGATCTCGAGCCGGGGGACCATGGGGGACGCGAGATTGTGCGCGCGCGTCCGTCCTTGTTGGGGATTAGATTAAATTACTGCATCTGCGCATCGTGCGCATCTATCTAATCTAATCTATCTATCTAGCCACGGCCGGGCACTTTTCTTTTTTATGAATCGACCGATTGATCGCTTATTGAATTTCACTGGGCGGGTGTGTAATTGGCGCTACCTTTGGTCAAGTACGCGCCAGTTTACTGCGGCCATCAATGGCGATTCGTGGCATTGTACTCTCGCCAGTCCGAATCGGCACCCACCTGACGCTGAATTTGCTACTTCCTTTCCTGCAGTGACCGGGAGCATGGAGGAGGCCTGGTACGACTCCTTCGCCATCAGCGAGTCAGACGGCGAGGACGATTTCCACAGCGTGCAAGATGGTAACTACTCTCCCTATGCATATCTCTGCAATGTACTTGCCTGGCTATGCGCCGCCATGTGTTGATTTCATCAAGTCTGCTGAGCATTTGAGCTTTTCTGTTTACTCTGCAGATGCCTTTTCACTCAACGGCTTCGAGAACGAAGCGGCATTGGGTATGAGGGACGCCAATGGCGGGAGCTTCAATGGAGCTGAACACCACCATAGGAAGCCAAGGTCCAGTGAGCTGCCAAAGGGGAATTTGGAGAAACGGTGCGAGGCCCTCTGCTAGCCATGAGGATGGGGTGAGTGTTTCAGGCGGTGCTAGCCCAAGTAGTGGAGGGATACTGGACAATTGCGGTCTCCTGCCAAATAACTGTTTGCCATGTATGGCCTCTGCTGTTGGTGTGAATGAGAAGAAGAGGGCGCTTTCCACAAGCCCGACTCATTCGATGAAGATGCCTTCGTTGAAGCTCTCGTTCAAGAAGAAGTCTGGGGAAGCCAACCCGTCGTCCACACTATGTAAGCAAATCTTCATCCATCGTTGAGTCATAATAGTTTTTTTCTTCTTCTTCTAAAAGCTCAATTACACTGGCGTCATAAATAAAATTACTGAAGAAACATTTGTATTTTGTTCAGTGTCTACAAAGGATTTCCTTGAAAGGCCTCTAGCAGGTTCTCAAGTACAGTTATGTTTGCTGGAAAAGAAAGTGCTGAATAGCTGGTCTCATATTGATCCTGGTACATTCAGAGTCCGGGGATCTAACTATCTTAGGTAAACATCATTCACTGATTGTTTTCATAGTACGTACTAGCAACCTTGTTCATTTTCACAATGCACATTTATTTGGGAAGGCTGGATTCTTTTGGGAAGTGACTGACCTTTGGTTCAATTGAAATTCTTCAGGGATAAGAAGAAAGAGCTTGCTCAAAATTGTGCGGCGTACTATCCATTTGGAGTTGATGTATACTTATCGCCGCAAAAACTCCATCATATATCTCGATTTGTCAAGCTTCCTGATATTCAAATCTCCAGCAAACTCCCTCCTCTTTTGGTGGTCAATGTACAGGTGTGTTAACACTCTGCTAAACAGTTACACATTTGTCAAAATATATTCTCAAGAGTTAACAACATTGTTGATGCACTGATTCAGAGCTAAGGTTCTGCCCACAGTTCCTTCCTAGTGTTTCTTAGTTTCTGTAATAATTACATGTGAAAACTCTTGTTTGTTTGGGTAGAAACATGTGAAGATGCAACTGTGTGTTTTACATGCTTTGAGCCATCCTTTTGGGTTTAGCTGTTATTATGCTTTTAATATGATGTGCAGTTTGTACATAATAAAATAGTAGCATTACAAAGGATAGAAGTTATTGTATATTTGTATTTGACAAGGCTGCAACATGTTAGGTGTTTGCATTTGATGGATTCCTAGGAGAAAGAGGAACCCGTTACTGATTTAGTTTAGTAGAATATAGTATGTGGCTATGTGCCAAATTCAAGTTGAAGAGGACTTGAACCTGGTTGGTGGGCAGTGGGCTTGTACATCCACTCCCCTTCCTACCAGTTGCTTATGTGACCCCTGGATGATTACTAGCTGAGACAGTGTGTTCACGACGAATACTTTAACTTTCAAGGACACTGCTATAAAAAGCAGAGGCCAAAGGGGAAAGGAGGTTCTGTGGCTTTGTCTTCAGAAAAAAGCAACCTGATTATGAGAGGCAATGTCTTGTTCATCCTACAAAAGAAATCAACAAGCTTTAATTTCGCCCCACATGGCTTTGAACTAGGCTCCAAAGAGTCATTAGTGCTCCCAGTATCAGGTTCCATGATACAAAAGGGCATGATAGAGCCCCTGATCAACTGTGTCTAAGGAGATTACTGTGCCTGAATTCTTTTGCAGTAGTTCAGTAAATTGTCAGTTGTGTAATTAAGATTGATGAATTTGAATTTTTGCTTAACTGCAGTGTTTTTTTCCTACTGACATTCTTTGCCCCTGTCACATTTTAATCAGTTGTTTGACAATGTCGCCTTTTATGCATTTTTATCAGGTTCCACTATATCCTGCTTCACTCTTTCAGAATGAAACCGATGGGGAAGGCATGAGCTTTGTTTTGTATTTTAGGCTTTCCGAAGGTTACTCAAAAGAGCTTTCACCCTTATTCATAGAGAATATCAGAGTAAGAGTTTTGATGGTTCTCATATATTTCACAGCCTCGCTAACTATTTACGTTCTGTATATATAAATTAGCTATATGTAATGAAGATGATAGTTTGGATGGCGTAGTGCAGATGCTGTTTGTTTGGTATAATATCCTTATGTTGAGAATGGCCATTTTCTAATCATTTTGTGAATGTGGTGAAAAATTGGTACAATGCCCAGTGAGTAGCTTCTCTAGATGTTTGAAATGGATAAAATAATTAGAATGATTTTGTTCAGGAAATATAGAATATTCTTAAGTTGATGAACAAAATTTTCCTGCATTTAAACCTGGGAATATCAGCTTTAGTGATAACCGAAAGGCGATTTCAGGCCTAGAGCTAAAACCTTTATATTTTACGAAGGTAAAAAGGTATATACTGCATTTTCTTTAAGTTATGGGCTGTAGGGTCAACTTTATAGGCATAAACTCTATAGTTGATCAAGATAAAAACTATAAAAGGTGTATTCTACACAATTTCATGCATTGCTGACTGATGGTTGACACTATAAAATGTGGTTTCAGTAAAGGAGGTTTATTCAGGAATTCAATTTATAAATGATAATCTGCTAATGGCCACCTTTGGCACAGAGGCACTTTTGCATTTGAAAGCACTCGTGAATTAGCATATGTAGTCAGCCCTTTTCCTGTAGTAATTATTTTTAGAAGTCGACAACATTGTGACTCTTCTTGTTTGACTGCCCAAACAGAGGTTGGTTGATGATGATGTAGAAAAAATAAAAGGATTTCCTATGGAAACAAGTATATCATTTCGGGAACGGCTGAAGATACTTGGACGGGTGGCTAATCTGGAGGACCTTCCTTTAAGTGCCGCAGAGAGGAAGCTAATGCATGCATACAATGAGAAGCCTGTGCTTTCTAGACCTCAGCATCAGTTTTTCCTGGTTAGTTGTGCTTTTAGTACCTTTCTAGTAGTTGTAGTAGCACTTAGGTAGTGGGCCACTGAGCAACAAGTTCAATGCTATAAGATACCATTAGGTCCTGTACTTTTGTTACTCATTGAAGGAGTATGAAAGCATCTTATCTTTTTGTGCAGGGTGATAACTACTTTGAGGTTGACATTGACATGCATAGATTTGGCTACATCTCAAGGAAAGGTTTCGAGACATTCCTGGACAGGCTAAAAATATGCATGCTAGATGTTGGGCTAACCATCCAGGTATGTCACTCATATAACTGTTTCTGAGCTAATACCTCATCGTTTTTACCTTGCCATATGCAAGATAGTTTATTTACTGTTCCTGCTTCTTTCAACTCTGCAGGGAAACAAACCCGAAGAACTACCTGAGCAGGTCTTGTGCTGTGTTAGGTTGAACGGGATAGATTATGCAAAGTATCAGCCACTGATGACAAACGGTGCCTGAACTTGGTGACTTGCAAGGACCAGCTAACCATTGTTTGTTTGGGATCTGGGAGGTGGCCTGATGATGCCAAGGCGCGGCGGCGGCGAGGCCCCTCGAGGTTTCCGGCCAGGAAACTGGAGGCGGACTCCTCGTCGGTTCACCGCCGTGAGAAGCGCGAGCGGCTGCATGTAAATCTGTATATCGTTACATGAGCTCTGACTGCCTCTGCTGCTGTTGTTGCTGCCCGTGATTCTGGAGCTAGTAAATATGGCTAATTTGCCCGTGGAATGGTAGGTTTCGATGCGCCGCCTCGACGAGAAATAGGTTCCGTCAGACGCACCCGGAACATGAGGAGGATCTGCGGTGAACGCGAGCTGCTTGCAATGGTGTGGGATGTGAGCACCGGAGGCGTTGTATAAGTGTAACCCATACCTCACATGACCTCACATGAGACGAAAAATAATGGAGCATGTTCTGCAAGCCTGGGACACATGATGTTGGGTTGGTTGGTTGGGAAGTTCATTCACGCCTTAACCATCTCCAGCGAGCTTTGCCTGCCCTTTGTCTCTACGGGTCTGTTTGGTTGGTTCATAGCCACGCGTAAGCACACTCAGCCACACATTTAAGTTAGTTGGGCTAGTTTGATCAAAGTTAGGTGGTTGTTTCGTTTTAGTCACACCTAAGGCGATATTCTCTTTTTGAGAAATAAACCCACATGCCACACACGCAAAAAGTGTGGCAAAATTAGTGTGGCTAACAACTTAAACACCTAAGGTAAGGTTAGCAAAAAAAAAATTCTGGTAAACTATGACGAAGGTACTCACCAACCAAATCTCTCTGCCAAGCTATCGTTTCTCCGCATCAACGAGTGCTCCGTTGAGGTTTCGCATGAGTGAGGTTGCACATATAAAGATAGGGTTTACTGACAAAACAAAATAAAAGAGTATGTAACATACATAATTGAAGGGGCATATGGAGATAATGTTGTAAAATTTGGAGTTCAAATCATTGGCATATGTCCCCGTTGGAGAGGAATGGATATGGAGTCTCCTCGGCCACAAAAGCCTAACCATCGTCTTTTTTTGAGTTTTGGCCACCAAGCCTGAGTTCAAACACTAAGCTCGTAGGCCCGACATCGACATCTCTCTCGCACGACTATGCAGAACAACACGACGACGGACCCGTTTACGATGATCCGCCTCCTCAAACATTGTTTTGTCGGTCCTTTCAGTGAGATCGTGTAAAACTGAGCCTACATCAACCCTGTAAAAATTGAACACAATCCAATGGTGGGATCTCCGGCTACATCCAAAGACGGAGGTGCTATCAGATTTGACAAAAATCCACACAAGGTTAGAAGGAGGATAGCGGCCAAGTCTGACATCCTTCCGAAGACCATACCACGCAAATTGTGTGGATTGTCATGGTTACAACCCCTCAAAATTTCAGCTAAATTGGACGGTTCAAACTCTAGGAAACGCCCAAGAAGTGCATCAATTTGTGAACATGTTTTCAGTGCGGAACAAATCTGACCCGAGTTCATCTTTCTCCTTGAGCGGCCTATCATACGACCTTTGATTTAGAAGATTTTTTGTGGAGTCGTGTGTTGTGTTCTCAAGCACATGCCCTGTTCCGAGGGCTCTACATCGCGTTGCACTGCCACTCTGCGAAACGATCCTTGTCGCTTGGGAGATCCGATCTCACAACGCCAATCCCGTCGCATCTTCAACATGGCCAGTCTTTTCTTAGGGGGTAAAACCAATTTATTCATCAAAGACCACAGAGTGTGGGATACAACGAAGGCTATGGGGTTGACCCAACCAAATGTGGCGCCCTGGACCTCTGTCGAGAGAAAACTTGGCTAAACTATGTGCTTCCGTGTCGGAGGCACGACATTCAAAAGTAAAAATACAATTAAGGTGAACTCCGACTCGCCAAGCCCGGCTGCAGATGTTATCTATCCATTATTAACTTTAAACATAGTACAGACGCAAAACGCTCATATACACGTGCATAAACTCACCCCTATGAACCACACACATCCTACCCCTATAAGCACCTCCGAAAGACTGAGCCGGCTTATCATCTTGAAATTTATGAAGTCGCCGTAGACACCTCGTCGTCGACGGGAAAGTCTTCTCCCATTGAATGCGCATCACGGGAAATTCTGAAATAAATTTCAGGAATAAATGCGAGCATCAGGATTTAAACTCTGGTAGATTGGGATACCACAGTCCCTCTAACCATCCAACCACAGATTGGTTCGCTATCTATCTAATTATTTGACAACATATATTAGTCCCTATGAAAACTTTTACTCTGACTTGTACTCTTTTTATACATAGGTCAACTGATTTGTGGCCACTGGGATGTATGCGCAGTTTATGATGCTTGATCGGGATTGAACATATTGGTGTGCTTCACTTCGATCTTTAAGCTTACAAAATATGCTCTTAACTTCAAAATTTCTTTTCTAGTTCAGGAAAAAAATGGATTCCTGGAAAATAAAACCCTTAGCTATTTATCTTGACTCACCTCACATGAATACTCTGTTTTCATTTCTTTGCAACTTATGAGTATATTCAAAATACTCACATGTACGTGCCATGTGCAGACGGCGACACTTAAATGAGAGGTGCGAATAGGACCACGAAGCTACACTTAGTTAGCCTTGTGGCGATTGATGGGCTGGAAGCACTATCAGTACCCCGTGACCCCCTTCATCCACACATCATCGACGTCAACAAGATAAACAACAGAAAAACAACGCTCGAGAAAAAAGGAGGGTGTCTGCGGAGTTGAGATGCATGCTCACTTCTGATTGCCCACCCTCCATCCTGAAGCAGTAGAGGACCGACATCAATGGCGCGGCGATTCCACCATCGGGGTGAGCGTAGGGGAACATGGAGAGAAATTAGGAGAGAGAGTGCGATTTCCAAATTGAATATGCGAACCCCTGAGATGAATGCGAGTGGTGAGTGGGAGCGGTTCGCCGTCGAATCGAAGTCAATACAAGGAGGCGGGCGTGCATGCGACTCAATCTATGTGCAGGAGGCGGGCCTGTCATCCGCGTCGCATGTTGGTCACTGTGTCTACAAATCAGGAACGTAAGCCCACGCCCCATAACCCCAACGCAGCCCGCACACTTTGCATGCACTGAACCGCCAGGGAGAATAGCAGCCGCTAGATAGGCATTAGACGGTTCTGGAGACTCCCATATCGTACAAAAAATTGTAACGTTTGTCATTTACAAAAGTCGCTGAAAAATGTTCACTTATTAAATAATGTTTACAGATATTAAAAAGTATTTATATTTTTTCATAAAATGCTCACAAACATATTAGAAAATGTTCTCAATTTTTCAAAAATGGTATGTATGTTTTTAAGAAATATCTTTAATAAAATTGAAATAAATCTTGTGTTTTCCAGGAAAACCAAAAAAACCCACCGAGAACTAATAAAACAGAAAAAAAAATCCTCCAAAAAAAATCTCACAGGAAACAACTCGCTCCTACGCCTTACACTACGTGGGCCGGCGGCCCGAGTGTTCCACAATCTGTCTCTTTCCTTATTACCATAATAAAAAAAAATCTGCCTCGCTCCTTCGGTTTCTTCCCCTCGCTCAATCTGTCTCCCTCGTGCCGCCGCCTCGCTAGGGTTCGGCTCCACCGTCGCCGCCGCGCACCGCGACCGCCTGCCGTCGTCGCGCACCGCCACCGCCTGCCGTCGCCGCGCACCGCGACCGCCATCCCGGCGCTTCCCACCTTCGGCCTTTGCCACGATGCTCCGTCTCCGGCCGTCCGCCCTGCCTCCCAGGCAGCCATAGTCCGAGCTCATCTACCCTGATTCCCTGACATCGACCCCCGAGCGCTAGGCCATTCGCCGCCTTCCACGATCCATATCTTCATCGGCGCCCTTTCACTTCCATCATGGCAATGCCGGACCATCCTTCTCCGTGTGGCCGCCACCCCCAAATCCTCTTGGATAGAAGATGTTTAGTGGGCCAGTTGAAAAATTCCACCACCGCAAAATCCAAGAACAGCAAAGGGGTTCACTTGGAGGTTTCTTTTGAAGCAGCTGACCCTCCAGCCATCTCGCTGTGCCTGGTCAGCTGCGTTGATCACACCGGGGATCGCTTGGCAGCGCAGCCTCGTATACTTGGCGTAACTGGAGGCTTTGTACTGCTGGCTATCACCTTCTCGGACAGTGTCAACCCTTGTTTGCGGTTCATCGACTATTTTGTTTACAAAGCAGGGCCGGATTTCGCCTCTCTTCATCTTCTTGCAAGGCCATACCCGTCTTCTTTTTCGCCAAACATGGCTGCCATCTTGCCTGTTAGTGATAACAGTGAAGACTTTGCTGTCATTTTCCCACATGTTGAATATTTCAGACTTGAGTCTCGCAAACATTACACACTCCACATATATCGATCCGACACAAATGATTGGCACTCTCAGGTCGCTTGTATCGCTGAGGATAATGAGACAAGGAATGCTAGGGATAAGCTATTGCTTCATAATGCCATGAGCGTGGCATATGCAGAAAAGGGTATCATAGGTTGGATTGATCTCTGGTGGGGAATTCTCTTATGCAATGTTTTGGATAAAAAGCCTACCATCCGTTTTGTTCCGTTGCCGGTTCCGGAACCGTGTGATTCGTCTGAGTTCCATTTGAAATTTCGAGAATCTCACTCCAAGACCACACCGTCATGTGACGATATTCAATGATTTGATCAAGTGTGTTGAGTTAGATTTTCATGTGCAAGATGCTTTCTGCAACATGAAGCGAGCAAAGGATTATGTCTGGATGGCTAAAACATGGACTAGATCAATTTATTCAGATGTTTGGTGTGATGGCTTGACGATTGATACGTCTGAGATATCTTTCACCGACTCAAGTTTGCCGAATTTGTTGCCTGGGATGTTTGATGAGGATAACAATTTGACTTGGAAGAAATTGACTAGTGCTGGTCCTACATTAAGCTTGCTTGATGACAATGTTATTTACATTATGGCGAAGGAGAGCATGTGCCATCCGACAGCATATGTACTTACTGTGGACACCAAAAGTTTGAAGCTCGAGTCTGGTGCGCAGTGTGCTCCTCAAAAGACGGCGTGGTTCGAACCAACATATGAACCGTGTGTTCTTTTTAGCTCTTTTGGCACGACTTCAGGTACTCGTCCCTAATAAATTTATGGAGTTAACAAAAATTTGTAATAACCGGAAAAGCACTAGTTAATATGGTAGTCTGATAACACATGTAATTAGTTGCTTTTTTGTTGATGAAAACATTACTGTTGCCTTACATTATGTTTTGCATTTTTTGCAGAGTTGGTTAAAGAATTTGAAACCAAAGGGACAATATCTGAAATCAAGGAAGGGCCGGTGCTCTCGGTGGTGTCGAAGCGTCTCCGTGTGCTGCGGAAGAAGCAGAATCGCATCGCGCAGATGGAGGAGTCCGTCGCTGCCGGCAAGATGCTTAACCAGGAGCAGAAGGAGCTCATGCACTCCAAGCCCGTCATCGCCGCGCTCATTGACGAGCTTGAGCGCCTCCGCGTACCACTCTCCACCTCTCTCACCAAGGAGCTCTCCACCGTCCCTGCACCTGCTGCCGGTTCCTCATCCTTTGGCTCCGATTTGTCCGTTCAGGACCTCCTCGCGCTCATCTACTTCGGCTCCCTTTTTTATGTCAAGTCACCGAACGAGTTCATCGCCACCATGGTTGCGCGCAAGCACGAACGGAGCAGCTGCATCACCCACGGCTACGTATGGGATGATACCGCGGACCTGCTTGTGGAGAACGACCTTGACGCAGTGTCTGCTGTGGCAGCCCTTGCCGCGGCTCGCCCTGCTTCCGCAGTTGGTGTCTCCCACCACGATGCACTCCAGGCCTGTGCCCATCATGCCCGCCTATGGCTAACCCGTGCTGATGCGCCGATCCACCCTGGCTCCTCTGTTACATGTGAGGGTTGATGTAGGTTTGTAATTTGGTTTGATTTGAGGTGATTGCTGATTGAAATCTGTGGCCTTTTGCTGTAGATGCTGCGGTGAGGTCCAAGTTAGACAGGATCATGGCATCAGACTACTACACAGCACCTGCAGTTGCTGGGAACCATGGAGCTGAAGGTCTGCACTCTGCAGGCACAGATGAGCATGACCGACTCACCAGAGGCACCATCACTCAAGGAGATCCTAGCTGCTGAAAATCACAAGGTGAAATAGCAAATTGCACTCTTTAGTAATTTAATACTCCCTCCGTCCGGAAATACTTGTCGGAGGAATGGATGTATCTAGACGTATTTTAGTTCTAGATACATCCATTTTTATGCATTTCTCCGACAAGTATTTCCGGTCGGAGGGAGTATATGCTTAGCATGGTGAAATGATCATTGCCCTGAAACTTTGTTCTGATCTTTGTCAACGATTGATCTGCTGTAGTGCACAGTGCTCCTAGTATTAGTATTATCATCATTGTTGCTGCTGCTGGTGCTTTTTGTGCTGATTCAGTAGTAATGATCAATGTGGATTATAGCTTTAACTGGAAAATTGTAAGGCCGCTCCATTTGGGGTGTATATTATGCTGTTTCATATGGATGTTGTGGGCCGTTGCTTAGATATAACTGACAGTGCTTGTGCATTGGTGTTCTGGGAAAAACGTTGAAAATAATAACTTAACAACTATGACCTTTGTATAATATTATGTGTAGTGCTACCACTATCTAGGTACAGTATGGTCTCTATTCTGATGGGTCTTCGCAGTTTGCAAACATACTAATTGAGTTTTTGTTGTATTAAAGATTATAAATATCACGCACTAGAATTCATCATATTGCAGTCATGCAATAACATGATTGTTTATTGTACATTTGTTCCTTTTTTACTTTGTTGGCCATTACTTAAAATGCTGGTTGAAAAGAACAGCAATCCCAATCCCAATCCCTGGTTGAAAATGCTGGTCTCCTTTTTTTCTGTACAAGTTTTGTGGTTCTAAAGATTACATTTTAGAGCCCAGATTTGTTTCTTTTGCTCAGGCGCAAAAAAGTGTTTGTTTTTCCAAGAAAACCTACTGGAATCTGAATGGTTCAAACATTTGCATGTGTAATTTTACCTGAATTTTAGACACTCAGAATTATTTATTTACCGTCCACTGAAGGAGCACATGCTCCTGGGACCTGGGTACCATTTTACTCCTATCTGTCATTCTTACTTCTTGTTGCTTATCTACTTTATGATTAGAAGTCTAGGACTTGTGACCAACATTACTTTGATAACACAATTAATAGATCCATGATGTAGTTTGTGGAGCAAGCAATGCTTGCAGAAGAAGATGAGTGGACCACCTGATGAGTTCACTAGTAGAGGGTTGTTGATTTCAATGGAAAACACTCTCACAGATTGGTTTGGAGTGATGCAAGATTGGGAGCATGTTGTTGGAGCCTTGGAGGGGGCTTGGGTGAGCGGCGACGGGAGAGGAGGCCACTCCGCGGAACCGTCTCCGTCTCCCCCAGCGAGCAGTTATTTCATGAACTCGTTGCTGCCACAAATGCCAATGCACCTGCTGAGCAAGCCGAGAAGGCTGAAACTCTGTCTGTTTCAGCGAGCACCAAGGGCCATCTGTTTCAGCAAGCTCACATGAGACTACTTTTGCACAGTTTGTAACATGGTTGAAATGAGACTACTTGTGCATGAAAAGATATCAATACATGTGCAAGAATATTGCAATTGAGACTGAACTGAACTTGTGCATTTATAATATCAGTGCAACAGTGCTTGTGCTCAAATGATCTGAATTTGACTAAATCTTCATGAACCACAACATATCTGAACTGAAGATGATAAAAATTCATATATGATATACTCCTTCTGTTTTTAAATATAAGTCTTTGTAGAGATTTCACTATGGACCACATACGGATGTATGTAGAAGCATTTAGAGTGTAGATTCACTCATTTTGCTTCGTATGTAGTCCATAGTGGAATCTCTTCAAAGACTTATTTAGGAACGGAGGGAGTATATGACTGAATCTGCATCGACCAGAACATTGTTTTTAAAAAGTGTAGTTTTATGTTGCACTTTTTTATTGAATCCAGGCCCGCACAGCATACTCCGAAAGTCTTAAATCTGCAGCTATGTGGGGAATTGGCTCTTAATTTCGTTAAGACTTCCAAACAGTTACACATTTGAGCGTTTTTTGGGCTCTGGAGCCAACCTAGCAGGCCAAAATCTTGGGCTTGAGCAAAATCTTGGGCTTGAGCCTGACCCAACTAGCGGGCCATTGGGTCAGGCTGCCCCATGCCCCTGACCACCGATCAACGAGAACAACTAGTTAACAAGCGCTCCTTCGGAAGGCTCACAATGATCAGCGTCATTTGGCGCGCTCTCGACCGACCGCCACGTGTCGCGCTCTGGGCACTCCCTCCGGATTTTATTTTTTTATTTTTCCGCACACGTTTTCGGCTTTTTAAACGGTTTTCTACGGATTTTTTCAATGTTTCGGTTTTACACCGATCTTCTTTAACTTTTGGAAAAAAAGTAAAAAAAAATTGCGCCAAAAAATGCGTTCTTTTTTTATTATTTCGCGAGAGTCACGGCCGTGACTCTCGGAAACAGAAAAAGAATGCGTTTTCTGTTTTTTCTCCTTCCGCGAGAGGCACGGTTTTGCTTTGGAGGGAGGCATAGTTGTGCTTTCGCGAACATGGATACGCACGCACGTACTGTATGTGAACATGTGAACGTCTGTATGGATACGCAAAATATGAAAAGAACATCTGTATTGTGTTTAAAAAAAAAAGAAAAATCATGGCATCGCTTTCTATGCAGATGTGGTACTCCCTCCGTCCAGTTGTATAGGACATCTAAGGTGCTGCATCGCAATCTAGGTGTGTGGAGATTGGATGAAGAAGACTAAACCAAAAATCAATGACAATAATGATTTCTATTTGGCCGACTTGGAAAATTGGGAGGAGCCAACCACAACGTTGGTTTCCCATGCCATTAATTCCTAAATAGCAACATGCAATTCCAATTTAATGTGCCAACCAATCAAAATGTTAGCATGCAAAATGAAAATTAATGATCATGAAGAATGAGGAACTTATTCCATGCATGGTGACTTATATATTTGAAATACTAATTTTTCGTTAGACGCCCTATGCACCTGGACGGAGGGAGTACTAGCCGCAGCAATTCAGCATCTGTTTGCCAGCGTTGGATGACATAATTAGTAATCAAGCCCAACCAACTTCTGCTACCTGCTGAATGTCGCCTTTAATACTACAGCTCGATATTTTTTCTCAGGGAGGGGACAGTATCTTTCGCTAATAGCTCATAGAGTATTACTAATATGCAAATCCGTGGACAGAATCAGCGCGCATTGGCCGTGTAGCACCCCTTCAACTAAACTACTACTAGCTAGTTTGCCAAAAAAACACATGTAATAAAAAGCTAGTATGTCCCTCCAAAAAAAGGGTTGCCAAAAATGAAAAAACTAACTAGCTACTCCCTTCGTAATACATCCGTTTAAATGAAAAAATGTCGATAATTGACAGAAAGTCTTTATGCACGTGCCCCTAGGGACCCACCCTGGAGGCACAGTCATCACCGTTGAACCCTCTGAATCGATCCGAAGAAACTAACACCGAATCTCGTCGTCGAGCGTTGTGCACGAATCCATGGTTTAAGTTGTCGTGAGATTTGAACTATGTCTATACCTTTAAATTATATTCTCTAAGCTCCCTAAGGTAGGGACTGCTTAGTTCCTCCTTGAGCAAGGCTTTCTAAATTGAACTCGAAATTGACTAACACTCCCATTCTTCCAACATATCTCAACTCTTGAAATTTGTGGTTGTCCGGTAAATTTGCTATCACACATGTGAATGGAAAGTCGTGATGTCAGTTCGACGCCGTCTCATGTGCTTTTTCTTAAGCTTCGATGCGTGCCGGTAATCGGAGCCACTTGCCAGACTCCAAAGTTTGTTTGTTCCTTTTCATTCGGTGATCATAAGATATTTTGTGATAAGGATATGTGAAAAAAAAAACAAATTGTATTTTGGAGTGAATGCCACTTTTTATCCAATATTTGTATATTTGTTAGTGTTTACCACATTTAAATTTTTCTAGCACATTTTACCCCAAAGTCGGTATTCCTTTTAAGTTTAACACAGTTTAACAATGCGTTTCAATTCTGACCAACTGGGTATACTTGTAAGGCTGGCATGGTTGGTGATGATCATTATTCCAACTCGAAAGAGTAAACCAACTAGGTGTATCCGTAGTACTCGCGAAAACTGGCCTACAAATTGTGGCAAATCCTGCAATGGTTGCCAGGGAGCTCTTCCATCCCCTCGCTGCTCCTCATGGCACCCTTTGTTCATCCCCGACTCACCACTCCTCACGGAGTGGGTCTGTCTTAGGGGAGGGGATGCATGTATGGTCGTGCCGGCAGGGAGGACAATCCTATATGGATTGCGCTTCCTAGTTGGCATCCAAGTCATCGGCCATGTCGCCATGACAAGTGGGCCTAGCTAGTCAGAATCGAAGTAAATTGTTAAATGTGGTAAAGCTTGACACGGTGTAACGACTTAGATGAAAAGTGTGGTAGAAAATTTTAAATAGGGTAATGTTGTCAATAATATACAAACAGGGAGTAAAAGGTGATACGGTTGGACAATTTTTTTTTGTGTGTGGATAAAGGAGGCAATGTCCACAGCAATTCCACGACACTGTCGAGATGAAGCCAAGGGTGGACGATGCAATCGATGTACGAAATATGCTACCTAGTCGATTTTAATCTAATGGTCGCAATTTCTTTTCGCGATGATATATAGGACGAGAAGGTTTGTCAGTAAAAAATGTACTGAAGTTCATTTGCTAAACACGTCGATTTTCTAAATACGTGCTTAATGATAGTAGATAAAAGTTTATAAGATATACTACTACTATATGCATGGTTGGTTCGTTCAACAACAACTTGTTATTATTGTGTGGTCACGGAAATAAAATTGCGTCCGGTCCATCGTTATCAGACAGGGAGAGAAACAGTGACAAAATTTCATAACTCCGGGTGGTTGTGAACGGTGGTGATAACATGCTGTGGTACCAAGATTTGAGTACGCCCACGTGCCCGATCACGCTCGCGATCCCATCGCATGCAATAGATCGCCGGTGCCCAAACGCCAGGCATCTATAAAACCGACCGGAATTCCCACGGAAAGGCAGACCAATAGCCAGACGACTCCCAAACCCCAACGACGACGGCCATGTCTTCTCCCCTGACCCTCCTCCTCGTCCTCGCCGTCGCCGCGACGGCCGCGCCGCTCGCACAGGCCGCCTGCGCCGACGGGAGCGGCGCCACGCTGCTGCACGGCGTGGCGAACGACGTCCTCCTGGAGTACGGCCTCCCGAAGGGCCTCCTCCCGGACTCGGTCAAGTCCTACACCTTCGAGAACGCCACCGGCGACTACCAGATCGAGCTCGCCAGCAGCTGCTACGCCTGGTTCGGCGACCACTACGTCTACTTCGACAAGAACCTCAGCGGCACCATCTCCCACGGCGCCATCACCAACCTCTCCGGCGTCATGGCCAAGAAGCTCTTCATCTGGGTCTCCATCACCAGCATGACCGCGCACCCGGAGCGCGGGGTGATAGAGTTCCGCGCCGGCTTCATCACGGAGGACGTGCCGGCGTCGCTGTTCGAGGAGATCCCCGTCTGTGTCGACGGCGTCGGCGGGCAGCTCCGCGGCGCGGCCGGGGTGGTCCGGGAGCTCGGCCTGCTCCCCGTCGCCGAGGTGTGAGTGACTTCCAAGTCCAGAGTTCGAACGCGAGTTGCTTCCATGCCTTTTGCTGAAATTTACTACGTATGGTTGGCAAAAAATATTTGCACCTTTCTTGATAGAAAAAGAGAGAAGAAACTATGAGAGATGAAGGTGGGGTTGCGGTGTAATGCGGGGAATTGCATATTTCAAGTTCAATAAAATAAAATCTTTTATAAGAATACACGAGCAGAAAGACAAACGGTGGTGAATCAAGTGCTGGTATGATGAGATATCTAGTTTCCATGGAATGTATGGTAGTACTTCTACTCTGCTTATTCATTGAAATGGAGGGAGTACCAACATGACCTCCATTACAGGTGGAGCTATTCGAGCTTGCGATCCTGAGTTTTTTTTTCCGGGACCTGAGTTTTAACACGGGCGATCGATCAAATAGTTTTTCGAGTCTGATATAATTTAGCAGGACTGCTTACTAGCACCTGATACCGTGGTCTCATTCGATTAACCATGAGTTTCGCCACTTAGGTACCTCCCCCCATGCTTGAAACGAACTCGCTCAACTGCTCGGGCACAACGATCTCATGAATTACGGTGTGTGCATTGTTAGGATGTACCAGACGGATATCTAAATGGCCAAACAAATTGACCACCCTCCAAGGTCGGATTCCATGATGGGCTGCGCCAATGTGTCGACCGACAATGAGAAGACCATGCTACCCCACAACGTGCCAGTAGAATCATTGATGGGCTTTGGCCCCGCGTGAATCAATTATTTTCCTTGGCCATCAACAGTGGAGGATGGTGTCAATGGCGGCCTATGTGGCTTAGCAAATTTGGAAGGAGAGGAACCTCAAGATTTTTCAGAAGGACAAATTTACGGTTCATGAGATTTTTGTGTGAATTCATGCTGACATTGAGGCCCTTGGGCATGTGAGTAATTGCTTTTGTTATCTAGGTTTTCTTTCTTCTTTGTTTTTTCCCGATCGATGACAGCATGTACAGTCCCCCCTCCCCCTCTAATGAATTGGCAGAACTCCTGCCGTTACCCGTAAAAAAATCAATTATTTTGGGGATAATCTCAGAGGGCTCTTTTTGTGGTGTAGTGACATGGGTAGAGAGTTTAGTCCCACCTTAGCCTCATAGCGAAAGTGTCCTTTCAGTTTGAGCTTGAGTGAACAGTAAAATCCACACAAAAAAACTGAATTTTTTTATGACAAACTTCAACAAATGTTTTCAATGCTTGCACATCATGAAATGGCATTCGTGGAAGCCATGGCAAAAAATAGCATGTACAAAACATTTGTCGATACCCTTCGCCCCTCCCCC
The DNA here is from genome assembly GCF_018294505.1 of Triticum aestivum. Taxonomy (NCBI): domain Eukaryota; kingdom Viridiplantae; phylum Streptophyta; class Magnoliopsida; order Poales; family Poaceae; genus Triticum; species Triticum aestivum. The sequence goes on from NC_057801.1 coordinate 467,706,052, forward strand.
GTCAAGCGGGGTTGCACTATCTTTGATCCATGACTCGGGGCATTAAAAAACAAGATGCACCAAACGAAAGAAGTTATATAGTCTCTTTTATGTCTGGTCTAGACAAATACAAATGGCAAGTGCTTAAAAGAGGGACAAATCAACAAATTACAATCATCCTTGGTGGACACACATATTACATAGAGTGTGGATTTGCCCTTTTGTTATTCAAGAAAGAGAGCTTGCAAATGCCTATACCAACCAGTGAGCCACATCAACTAGGTGCTTCCACAAACCTTTTTTTTTGCTAAAAATAAAACTCGGGATTAGACTCACACTATGAAATGTTTCTGGCTCCCACTTGTTCCAATTGCTCTGGTAGGAAAGCAGCGACAGTGGCGTGTCAACGACTCATTCTGGCAGTGATAGTGGTCTCAATGGTCCAAAAACATAAATATAATTTTTATTATGTTTGATGTGCTTTGTACTTCTAGCAAACTTTGGACGCAAATCAAAAGTTGACGTTCGGATCTGGGAGGGAACCCCTAGCGAACAAATTGTTCGATCTGGGAAGAAGCTCCAGCAGACAAGATCACGACTCGTGACGTTCGCTCGAAGGGAGCACTAGCATGACCCCTAGTTGGTCCAAAGGCCGAGTTAAATATATTTTTGTGGAAAATATGCCATGAACAAAAAATATTTTCTTCTAAAGAAAAGGAACAGAAACATAAATTTACAGTTATTATGCTCTAATTTATAAAAAATATGATGTTATACTTTTAAAAATTTACCATAATCTACTTTATAAATTTACCATAATATATTCAATATGGTCTGATGGCAACTTCAATAGAAAAAATGTTATCTAGATCATGGAAAAAAATATATAACTTAGGTGTGTTTAGCAAGGTAGACTAAGAAGAAATTTGGTTTGTCTAAAAATCATGGCAAATTTATAAACATTTATGTAGTGTCCACATGGCAAAAATTTGCGTTGTAAAAAAAGTTTAAGCTTGTGAGTGAGGCAAAAAAATTCCATATGAGTTATCTGATAGTATATATATGTATATATATATATATATATATATATATATATATATATATATATATATATATATATCATGGTGTGTTAAATAAAAATGTCACGGTAAGTCTAGTAAATTTCCCATGGTGAAAAAATATAGAGACAAAAATTACCATGGTCGAATTAATAAAATTGCCATGGTCTAAAATCTAAATAATAAAATTGCCTTGCTAACTACAATAAAACTACCGTGGTCTAAAAAGTAATTTTCCCATGGTCTTATTAAAAAAATCGCCATGTCGCAAATAAAGAAATTGGCATGCTACCAACAAACAAACCTTGTTCAATAAAGAGTAAAATGCACCAGAGGTCATAAAACTATTCAAGGTGTGTCAACTTAGTCCCAAAACTTCAAAACTACGGTTTTGGGTCCTAAAAGTTCGTAAGTCATTCATCGCAGGTCCTAAGCTTCCTAGACCATGTCTGACCTGCTCACGTGGCGCGTTGACCATTCATCGTAGGTCCTAAGTTCTTAGGACCTCTGGTGCATTTTACTCTTTAATAAAATTGCAATTGTCTAAATAATATAATTGTCATGTTTATGGATTTTGTTCTCTAAAAAACATGGCAACTATTGGGAATTTGTAAAAAATGGACACATGGCAAAAATTTTGTTGTTGCAAAGAACGGAAAATTTAGAGATTTGCCGTGGGCACATGACCAAATTAGGAAATTTGTAACTGGCACATGGAAAAACTATGGATTTGTTTCTTGGAAAAGGATGGATTTTCCATGCACACATGGAAAAATTGGTTTTGTTTCTCTACAGAAACTTGGCAAGTTATGAAAATTTTGTGAAATGTGCACATGGCAAAATTAGGAGATTTGTTCTTTAACAAAAAGATGAAAAATATAGTAAATTGCGATGGGACATGATAACTTTAGGGAGATTTATTGTTTTAAAAAGATGAAAAATTTAGGAATTTGTCATGGGAACATGGCAAGTTAGGGATTTTCCATGGCATATGTCAAAAATGAGGATATTTGTTCTTTTCACAAATATGACAACATTAGGAATTTTTAAAAAATGGAACATGTCAAATTTTCCATGGCAAACATGTACCTGTCAATAAAATTGCCATGATATGTTTGAAAATTTTCCATGGTGAGTTTGATGAAAATACCAAGGGCACAAGATTAAAATTTGAGAATTTATATTGAGGCATGGAAAAAGTTGGGGATTTGTTTCTTTGAATAAGGTGGACTTGCCATGCACACATGGAAAAATTTATGGATTTTGTTCTCTAGAAAATGTGGCAAGTTGTGATTTTTTTTTAAATGTGGACATGAAATTTTTAGAAGATTTGCTCATTTAAAAGATGACAAATTTAGGAATTTGCCATGGGCGCATGACAAAATTAGAAGATTTGTTTTTTTAAAGGATGGCAACAGTAGGAATTTATCAAGCGAGCGTGGCAAAATTTATCATGATTGCATCAAATATGTTGCAGTAAGTAATGCCCACACATTAGTATTAGAGCAGCTCCAAAGCTCCCGTACCCCTAAAAAGAACATACTATTTACGGGATGTTGGGGGCAAAAAAGGCATCCACAGCTTTCGTAAACCTAGAATTATTTTACAGGATCCCGTAAAAACACCTCCCCCGTCCTGCAAATTTATGGGAAGATAGTGTTCCCGCATAATTTTGATGAGTATATAACCGTCTGAAATTTCATGATGAGCACACATGCCGCTACACACCGCCACTTCACCGCAACTCCTTTGTCGTCGTCGCTGCCACGCCGTCACGACGCCTGACCGCCGCTGCCCCTCCGTCGCCATATGCGCTCCACTCCGGCACGCCGCCACTGCGCCTCACCACAACCTCCCCTCTGCAGCCACCACTGCACCTCACCAACGCCGCCCTCTGTCGTCGCCATTGTGCCTCACCGCCACTGCCCATCTGCCGCCGCCATAACAAGGCGGCGAGGCCATCGTCATGCCTCCCATGTCGCACCACCCCATGCTGGCCGCTGATGCATCGCCGCACTACCTCCCTGCACCGCACCTCGCCGTTCACCGCCACACGTGTCAATGACATGAGGGCTCTAGGCCATTGTTTAACTAAGAATATGAATAGACATATTTTATGGAAAGAGGTTTACAGGAACCGAGAAAAGTTGTTGTCTAGCAACTTCACGTAAATTATAAGGTCATCCCATAAAACCACTTTTTTAAGAAGTTTTTTACAGGAGTTGTTTAAGTTTCTCTTAGGGCCTCTAACTAATTGATTTACTAGCACCCTGATGGTAAACAACTTCCCTGGCATGATACTAAAAGTATAGTGAATTTCAGGTTAAAAAAACAGGTTCATAAAAAGGTATAGTGGATGAAGTTGCAACAATTTTAGTGCTTATTTTTGGCAACAAATAAGGAAAAGTAAGAAACAACGGCATACACCCATGGAGATAAACACCTCACCATAGGGCAACTCGAGAAGATGCCACATGTGACGAGAGCCATGACCAGATTTGCAGCAACGTGACCGACACTGGACACCCAGTCCGAGGACCATAGTCGGAGAACGCTGCTACATGCAGAAGTTGCACCCGATGACATCGACATGGAGTCAAGGTCGAGGACTGGCCGCAGGACACTGCATCACTTCGTCCACGCGCCACTACCTACTCCCTCCCCGCGGAGTAGAGCAACCACGTGTGTAGTTGCAAGATCACTTCGTCGTGGCAGGGCCATCCTTGCACCGACCAAACTCCTGCACAATGAGGTGGAGCTCCACGCCTGTTGGGATATCCTTCTCATGTGGGATGTGAGGAGATGACCATTTGAGGCCTTTTTAGGCAGTCCAAAGAGGTGCAAAAGCCCACTGTCCATTAGGGTTATGACCTAGAGTCATTTTGGACTTTGCACATGTGAGGATGGGAATGATTTACCACTACTAGGGAAAAGCCTAGCAGCAGCGCGGGTTTTAGGCCTATCAGTAGCGCGGGAAGGAGCACTACTGATAAGGCACTACAGCTAAACCTTAGCAATGGCGCGCCTAGATCCACGCTACTGCTAAATTGACTTAGTAGTAGCATTCTTCAGAACCGCGCTACTGGTAATTAGTAGTAGCGCTTCCCCTTTCCCGCGCTACTACTATTATTTAGTATTTTATTTCTTTTTTATTTCATGTTATATTCATACACCTTTACACAAGTTTTCATACAACAGAAATTTAGAGATTGTTTTTACATCATAATGAGTTATTACATCACGAGGTGAAACAACCGTGGACTAGTTTCAAGTGGATGTCCATCCACTTGAAACTAATCCGCGGTTCTTTCACCCAGTGATATAATAATATCATCATCATCATCATATCATTAACAACTTATCATCATGATACATCATTGTCATATAACACCTCCTCAAGATCATCGTTTTCATCAATGACATCACATAGCAAATTGGTCACTAGCGTAATCACAAGTACTCCTCATTATCAACCGTAACACATTACCACATAATAAACATATTGTACCTCATAGGACCTACTACATTCGATTAAGACCTACTACATTTTCTAAGGTAAAATAGCAAAAAACAAGATAGTCCCTGACTCTCCATTATGGAGAATGAAGATTAGCCTGTCTCCAATTCTTGCCTTTCGCTGAATGTTACTTCCAAGAACCTCCTTGCGAATGTCCATATATTTCTTCCATTCTTTGATGATCATGTGTTCACCGGTTTTAGAAATCCGATATGCACAGGTGAGCTCCCTAGATTTACCTGGCAGTATGTTCAGAACTGAGAGGCGACCATTCAGAGATATCAGATGAGGCACACAATCCATCGGGAGTTTCTATTGAAAAACATAATAATAACTTCGTAGTTAGCAATGATGTAATAGTTTTAGAAGTATGCAAAAGATGCACGGATGTCGTAATAGTAAAAAATCTTACCAGGGTATCTCCAGAGAAGTTACCGTGGTTCAACACATGCACTAGTGGCACGTATTCACCATAATTTGGAGGAGTTCGATAATAATTATTGTAATTCTCAAGAAGAGTACAAAATGCGATCAGATGATTTTTCTCCTTATACGTTAATTGGGTGCCATCGGTGTAGTGTGTTTTATCTACCATCTTCCGCACAGTCTTTGAAGAATCAAAATAAGCTGTCAATGGAAATAAGCTATCAACTATTTTGAAATAAGCAATATAAATTAGTTAATAACTATGTTTGAGAAACTCACATAGCGGTATAATCGGAAGCGTATCAACAAGGACCCAAATGTCCATATTGTCTTGCTCGATGTCAGGATCACCAAGATCCATGGAGACAATCATACCCTCATAAAAAACCATACATTTTGCAAAGTGCTTCCCAATTTTGGCAACCAAAATGGGTTACGCTCTGAGCATTGCACAGATTTACTTCAAAATCCATATCATGATGGGTCCTTAGGTGTATTTTCTTTGTTTCAAAATTTTCATGGTCTTCAAAACCCATCCTCTCCAAGACAAAGCGTCTTGCATGGCATGAAATAAGCTAGTCGAATTGTAAAATATGAAAATTAGACGTTGAAATAGTTGAAATCATGCTTAATTACGAAAAAAACACTTGTCGTTGTTGCATACCGTTTCAACATTGAAGGTCTCCTCGAGCTTAATGCTGAAGCACCGATCTTCGTCCAGCTCAACGAACCTGTCGCACATACCTCGATCGTCGTGGCACCAGCTGCACTCCCCCGGGAGACTGTCGTCGTTCGAGTACGACATTTCCTACGTTCATAATTCAAAGATTAAACGTGTACATATTCTAGCACAAGTCATGCCAGAATTCACGAAAAAATCCGGCATGACCTTTGCTAAAAAAGGACATATCGAGCGCCTGAAATTTGCCGGAACGGAAATTAATCAACACTCCGGCAAAACATAGGCCACTCGGAGATGTAAACTGAACATGAACGACCACTTGGGCAACCACATATCCTATTTGAGCAACAACACAAGATATACAAGGATATTTGGCTGGTCTCACCTCGATGTCGGAGGGGGTCGGTGACTGGGACGACGGCGGGGATGTCGGAGGGTGTCGGTGACTGGGACGACGGCGGGGATGTCGGAGGGGGTCGGTGACGGGGACGACGGTGGTCACCTGAAACCGTATAAGTTATCGCTAATACATCCCGAATAATTGCTTAAACTAAAAAAATAACAACAAATATGACATGTTCAACTAGTTTTATTAATTCAACTAGTTCTTACTAAATATAAACTTACTATAAATAGAAAAAAACTAGTTCTTTCTAAAAATAAAGTAGTTCAACTAGTTATATTAATTATCTTACTAAAAATACATTAGTTCTATTAATTCAACTAGTTCAACTAGTTTATTAATTTACTTAGTAAACTAGTTCAACTACAACTAAAGTAGTTCAACTACAACTACTATTAATCATACTGCCCTAGTTAACTAGTACCATCACTACTAGTAATTAACATCTACTACTAAAAATCTAGTACTAATGTGAACCCTAAATTAACACCTACTACTACTAAAAATCTAGTACTAGCTATGAACCCTAAATTAACATCTACTACTACTAATTCTAGTACTAACTAGTGGCAAGGGGTGGGGGGCGACGGAGAGGTAGCTAGGGGCGGCGAGGGCGGGATCGGGATCGGGAGGCGGCGGTGCTGGGTGGGCTCGGGTGGCGGCGGTGAGGTCGAGGGCGGTGGGAGGAGGGCTGCCGGCGGCGGAGGGAGGAGGGGCGGCCGCAGGCGGAGGGAGGAGGGCGGCGGCGGAGGAGGAAGGGGCAGCCGCAGGCGGAGGGAGGATGTGCGAGGAGGAGGGAGGAGGGATGGAAGGAGGGGAGTACCTCGGCGGCGGACGGATGAAGGCGGCGGCGGCGGCGACGCACGACGACGGTTATCGGCACGCGGGCGAGAGTGAGAGTGTGAGTGAGAGAGAGGGTCGGTCGTGCGCGTGGGGATAAGGTAGGGATAGTTGTAGCGCGTTTGCCGAAACGCGCTACAGCTAATCTGAATAGTAGTAGCGCGGTTCATTATAGGGCGCTGCTGCTATAACTAGCGGGGGGCGAGGTCATGGTAATTAGAGCAGTGGCGCGTTTTGCGGAGGACGCGCTACTGCTATTTTCCTTTCAGCAGCGCGTTTTTCTATCACGCGCTACTGCTAAGTAGCAGTAGCGTTGTATTTTGAGCAGCGCTGCTGGTAAGTTTCTGTGTATAGGCTTTTCCCTAGTAGTGTACCCTTCATCCAGCAACCATCACTAAGTGTGACGAAAATCAGTTCAACCTCCATTGGAGAGGAAGAGAGAAAACCAAGAGAAAAAGGGAAAAGGGATGAAAATTGAAGGAAGAAGCAAAGTGAATCCCTCCACAAGGTTGTGATGGTCCAGATCTACTACCTTGTCTTCTTCAAGCCGCGGTTCCACCATATTTGGTGTGATTGTTCCAATCTCTAGCTCTTGAGCCCCAAATCATGTTGCGTTCATCCAAGATTCAGAAATCTTGATGTATAAGATCCTCTTGTGCTATCTAGAGAGAAACTTGTTGTATCCCACATTTGATAATAGTGGAAGAGTATTTGGGTGGCTTCGTTCCGTGGTTTTCCCCTCAAGTAGGGGGGGGGGGGGTCATGTAAAATCGTGTGTCTCCGCGTTGATGCTTGTTGATGTCCAAAAAGTTACTCTTACCAGCAGACATCGTTTGAGGAGCGTCTTGTGTGCTGAGCAACTAATTCTACCTCCATATATGTTGTTGCATATGTTTCCTTCCGTTCTAAGCAACGATCTTTGAGTTAGTACATGAAGTGGTGATAATATTACTTTATTTCCGCTGCAATATTTAGTTCATCACAAGTGTGTTTGTGTGCTAATTCCCAACAATGCCGACCACAAGGAAGTGCACGGCCTGTGCCAGCAGGGGTAGCGCCACCACATCATGCACCGTCTCCAGCCTCAGCTCGTCCACCATCTTGACTTCTAGGCTTGTCGTCAAGGAGCGCACGGATCTCCTCTACATGGACGACGAACCCTGGGAGCCTGGTGACGATGGTGTCGTGGAGCCATGGCTCCACCGCAACTCGGCCCCGCCGCACCTAGAAGCGTCCCACCATCTATGGGCGTAACTTCTCTGTTGTGCCTCCTTTGACCGCCGCCACCATCTCCACCGCCCCCCCCCCCCCGCGCTCGAGCTCGAACTCCCGTTGGGATTCGTGGGCCACGAGCTTCTGCTGAAGCACAATGCAGGGGCCTCACCCGCCTCCTTCCCCAAGTCCCCAAGTCGCGACCTCCTCTGCCTGCTGTTGTTCATACTCGTCCTGCTGTTGAAGCCTTCCATGCCGCTCACCATCACCCAAGAGCAGCCGCCACTCCGCCGTAGGACCTCTAGGTGCGCCACCCGCCAATCATTGGCCCCCTCCGCCCACACATGGCGCGCTCTCCGGGATCTGCGTGGGCCACGGGCTGCCGTCGAGGCACATCGTCGGGAATTGCAAGGCAACTCGGTTGGTCGCCAGGATTCAGACACGGAGGATAAGATGGGAGGGAGACGAGAGACGGTGCGGTGATAGTTGAAGGGGTAAGGGGGAAAGAGGAAGTCGGGTGCGTTCGTTCGCTTCGGCTCGCAACCGAACGATTCCAGAAGCTGCAGTGGAACTGGTCTTGCGCCAAGATTCGTGCTACCAAATCCGACGGTCAAAAAGGCGTTCGTTGAGAATATTTAAAATCTGAGGTGAGATTTTTATATTTCAAGAACTTTTATAATAGATCCATATCTTCTCGAGAGAGAAAAAAATGCACATGTGCTAGGCTGCCAGCCGGGAGCTGACCCTAGATAACGTCCTGCCGGAGAACTCGGCGCCCCCACCGAACTCCCCACGCGCAAAGCAGAGAGAGGAGAATCCTAAACCCCAGCGACGACCATGACTCCCCAAGCCCTCCTCCTCCTCCTCGCCGCCGCCGCCGCCGTCGCCGTCGCCGCCGCGGCCCCGCCGAACGGCGCGGCGAACGACCTCCTGCCCAAGTACGGCCTCCCCAGGGGCCTCATCCCGGACTCGGTCAGCTCCTACACCTTCGACGAGGCCACGGGCGACTTCGAGATCCACCTCGCGGGCACCTGCTACGTCCGCTTCGGCGACCACCTCGTCTACTACGAGAAGGCCCTCCGCGGCTGCCTCTCCAAGGGGCGGATCACCGGCCTCTCCGGCATCCAGGCCAAGAAGCTCTTCCTCTGGGTCTCCGTCTCCGGCATCGTCGCGCACCCCGAGGAGGGCACCCTCGAGTTCCAGGTCGGCTTCGTCTCCGAGGAGCTCTCCGCCTCGCTCTTCGACCGGGTGCCCGTCTGCGGCGCCAGCGCCGGCGCGCAGCTCCGCGGCGTCGCCGGGGTCATCCAGGAGCTCGGCCTGCTCCCCGTTGCAGAGGTATGGGATTGGGATTCCGTCACTTTTACCGTTCCGCTATTTCAATTAGGCGCCTCGTTTCGTTTCGCCGTGAATTACATAGCGGGTACAGACCTTGGAATCGGATCAGTATACTTGTTTGGTGCTTGATATCATGATATGTGCACTTCGAACCCCCAATAGCCAGTTTACTCTTAGCATTTAAGATGTTTCATTCTTAGCATTGCTAGAATTTAAGATGTTTCATTCTTAGCATTGCTTAGTTTTGTTCTGGATTATTTTAGGACGGCTGTGATTGGGGTGAGAACTTTTAGTCGTAGTGGCACACATAAAATTTGGTGGTGTGGGGGCATGCCTTATTGTTTTGTTTTGATGATTGAGTGAAGCTGGTGTCAACCTCCTCTAATCAGTGATCACCAGGTGATTAAAATATGTCAAGGATTGTTAGCGTGTCTGAACAGTTTATGTTCTTTGATTCTTTCCATATGATACTTCACCTACTGCCACCACACCCAACAACTAATCTAGCAGCATGTCAACTTAGCTCACATCACTTCGTGCCACAACGTAACACCCGACCTGCATCGTAAGTTCCTAACCCGAAGTCATGTCAAGATTAAAGGAGAGGGAACACCTTTCTTGGTTGGTGTTCAGGACTATAGTTGCCCTTGGCAGCAGCAATTTTGAAAGGGTTCATTTGTTAAGTAATGGTAGCAGAGGGAAGAGGGAACCTCTTTCTTTACTTAATCCCGTTTGTAAAAAAGAAAACCTTATTTGTCCTTATTATGCACCACCAGAAGTACCCTGGTGTTGATATGTACCACTAAAAGACACTGGATTGCCTTAATAACACCAACAGTTTGCAATCCTTTTAAACGTGCCATTCTATAGTAGTCTGTTAATGGACTATCTATTTTTTTGTTTTTGTTGAAAAGGCTGGACTATCTGATTTCCCTCTGCAGAACAGAGGAAAAAAGATCCTCTGTATTTTATTTCCCTTCTCTCTCCCATTCTTTTCTTTGTCCTGATCCTGTTTCTGCTCTCTACCATATCTACCCTTGAAACCACCACCATTGACCTGAGATGACACTGCAGCCATAAAACCTGCATTGTGAATCTCTAATCTTGCGCGTCTCTCGTGGCCCAACTCAGTATTGTCCGCTGGAGACCCTATTAGGCAGTGAGTCAACAACATCCACTGTTGGTGACCATCAATAGCATCATTAGTGACCGTCTGGCAGCATGCGTTGGATGCATTTCTTTCCTTATCCCTGGCAAATTGTGATGTTTGTCCCAGTCTTGTGTCTAATATCGGTTGTAGTCCAGTAACTGTGTCCTGTGCAGGGTGATGCTTGATGGCCTAATTCTTGAGTATTGACACTATGCACTTAATTCACACAAAAAATGGTGATACAATAAAATCAAATCTTCCATGCAAGTCTGACCAAACAACACTTTCGTTCACTACACCAACTGCCCTTGCACCTACAAGTGGCACGCCCCATCTTTTGCAACACTGCAAGTCTCAAGAGTCAAGAGGCATGAGCTAAAGGGTTAAGGTGTGTGGGAGGGAGGGTCAGCATGAAGAGCATGTGCAACATGGATCATAACGTCATAAGGGAGAAGAGGCTTGGCAGATGATTGGGAATCCTGAGGAGGCACGTCGAGATGCATGAGGTGGTCAATGAGGCTTCCAGGGAGTTTTGCACAGAGAAGCAGAGAAGCAGTGCATCGTTCCTTTGTGGCAAGGAGGTGATGCAAACTAGCAAGTGGCAGTCCCACTTGCAAAAATGTACCCGCATCGCAATATCATATGCCTGTGAATCTGTGATCCTGCGCACTGCTCAAGGGTGAAAGAAGAGGGAACATTGTAGCGAGGACCTTTTAGAGGTCTTCCTGTGGTACACCAATACTAAGAATTTCATCTTCTGTGAACTTGTTAAACTGAATTACATCTTAGATCTCCATGGTATCCGTTATCCTTTACATACACCCTCTATCTACCTGGTACGCTAGGATTGGGCATATCATATCAGAAGGCACCTACACGAGCCAGATCTTTTGAATACTTCTTATCCTGTGTGGTGACCTTACCGACCTATATTTTAGATGTGATTATATTTTTAGAACTTTAATTAGAGAATATTTAGGAAGCCCAAAAATTAGTTCACTACTTCTATATCAGATGGAGTTGAACTACCAGTGGAACATAGTTATTAAATTATTATCATTATCATTTTAGTAATGATTATTGCTATGCTCTGTTATCTTTTTTTGTTGGATCCCAGCATGACAAATGACTAGACATTTTTACCAGAAATTGCTGATTTCATGGTTGTGTACCACAGCATTAAAAAGAAAAGTTTTATTAGAAGGAACCATGGCCCACTATATTTGCTAATTCTCTGAGGGCCTATATAAGCTAAATCATGTGAGCAAGTGGCTAAATAAGATTACAACTTCTGTCATGACCCACATGCCAATAACTTGAGAACACTTTCATGTTATTGTAAGTGATAGCTTAACATTCTCTTGAAATGTCTGATTTTGAAACAGAATATGGCGCATACTGCATGGCTCAATTGTAGCCTTTTAGGGAATTAGCCTTGTAACATCCCATCGAAATGCTAATCTATCAGTACTACGTTAAATACATACATATGGCTGAAACAAGTGTTCATTTGTTTTGGACGTGCCGACTCTTCCATGGACTCTTGCATTTATTGAGTGCCAACAAGACATCACGCAACACGCGTCGTGAGGTAGAATATGTACTCCCTCCGTTCGGAATTACTTGTCGCAGAAATGGATGTATCTAGACGTATTTTAGTTCTAGATACATCCATTTCCGAGACAAGTAATTCCGAACGGAGGGAGTAGGATGGAGGAGTGATCAATGCATTCACCTCGTCGTAAAAGTCACCATCTGTCAACATATATATCGTTTGGGTACACCGATATTCACCTGGTTGGTCTCATCCTCGAGGATCCAAACTTGAAACCAGCGGTTCTACCTCATATGTCAAACTCTACTCAGTAGTACGTATCTGACGGTCTTTTTTTTTTCTTGTTACCTTTGCAGGCTTGAGCTTGGAGGAGCCGGCCGTTCGTTCCACTTGCAGCAAATTCTCCTTGGATCCTATTGTGGGGTTGTTTGTTACACGAGTAATGATGATAATAAGATATCCGGAGCCTTTTTTAGCTCACGGAGAAAGGCTTCGTGGACCATGGTGGTGTACTGTTGGCAAAGTGTATGTGGTCTGCTGTCTCTCCTTAGTGAACACGGATTCTGTGTAGAATTGTACATCTGTTTTGCTGCAACTGGGACCTGTGTAAAATGTATGTAGTTCATGTCTTCGTTTCTTAGCACTACTTCAGAAGAAGAAAAAATACCTCCTATGGAAAGTCTGGTGCTGCATTTGTAAGTTTATAAGCTTTGGGGCGTGCTACGCGGCCGCCGGCTGATCTTTATAAAAAAGATCGGCCGGACCGCGAGCAGTTAGATTTCACCTATTAAGCGCAAATGCCAAATGGAAACCAAGCTTCATGGAGGCCTTTATTTTAGATCTTTAAAATTCAAACTTTTCAGTTTTAAAAAAATCTGAAAATAAATACACATATACTTAGATATATAATGTACATGTGTGCAAATTTTCAGGTCGAAATACATTATAATGTGAGCTGCACAAAAAGACAAATATGGGGCTTTTTAGCATATGTACTGTTCATCTCTAAAGTGCATGATTTTTTTTGTCCAGCTCGCAGTTTAAGGTATTTCATCCTGAAATTTTTCACACATACACTTTACATCCTTCCATACATGTGTATTTATTTTCAGATTTTTTTAAAACTTAAATTTATGAATTTTGAATTTTTAAAAAATAAAGAGCTTCATGAAGCTCGGTTCGGTGCCCTACTCCCTATTAAGTGGCTATAGCTGGCCAAAAGGGCTGTACTAAATGGGCTGGCCCGGTAGCACACAGGAACGGCATGGCCCAGGCACGGCATGATCCAGGTACAGCACGACCCGGGCTAAACGGGCCAGGCACGCGGCACACCACGGGCCATGCCTGGGCCTGGAGGCTGAGCACGTGGGCCGGCATGGCACAACACATTTATTTATTTGTTTATTTTAGATTTTTTTACATATGTGTTCAAAAATACAGCCCAATATGCCTAAATAACAGCCCAACAGGCTGAAAATATGCAGCCCAACCGTGCTAAACATGCCATGGGCCGGCCCGTTTATTAGCTGGGTCATGCCTAGGCTGGAGGACACATCACGTGGGCCTGCACGGCATAGCCTGGCTATTAATCGTGCCATGGTGGGCCGTGCCGTGCCAGGCCCGATTAGGGTGGGCCGGGCCGTGCTGTGTCGGGTCGGCACGTTTGGCCAGGTTTGTAAGTGGCCTAGCGTAACCGTTCACCGTTGCAACACATGCTTTATTTCAAAAATTTCGTACAACAAGCATCTTATTGCAGAACCTTTTTGTGACAAATGTCTTGTTGCGAACTTTTTTTTTTACAACAGAAGTCTTGTTGCAATTTTTTTAAAGAATTTTTTTCAACAGCCGTCTTCTTGCAGACTTTTTTTGCAACAGATTACCTGTTGCAAAATTATTTCTAAAAACAAGGTTGCATCGCATCACAGTAGTCATTTACCTCCAAGATTTGCAACAAGACCGCTATTGTTGAGACATGTGCCTGCACTTGACTTCGCGCTGAGGACGTGTGGCAGGCAACAAAGGCGGCGGACGGACCATGATTATCAGCCGAATCATTTTACTTAAGCTTTTCTTTATTTTCATTTTTTCTGAGATTCTTCTTTTAGGGGTAGAAACCTTTTTTACAAAAACTTTAGGCAAACCTCTATTTCATATTTGGGAAGAGTTTTTCATTTTTTGTTATGGTTTTTCTGGAACGATTCTTCTTTGGGTTTTTTTCGTTTTCTCTTATTATTTTTCGTTTTGTTATTACTTGTTTTCTTTTTTCCTTTATTTTTAAAATACATGGACATTTTCAAATAATTTGTGAACTTTCCCCAATTTATGAACCTTTTCCATACTTTGATTTTTTTTTCAAATTTAGGATTTTTTTTGCGATGATCAATTTTTTTTATCTTTTGCGATGATCAACTAGAAAAAAACTCAGCGATGAAACAGTAGATGGGTCGGCCTAGGAGGGGCGCGTGAGCGCCAGAACGGGCGCTACAAGCGCTGCATAGGTGCTCTCGTGGCATTAACCTCCTCGTATGTGCAGCTTATTTCTGCAAGCAAACAATACTTGCGACACATAAGGGAGCCCAACTAGGCCAGCATATTGGACATGTACAATGATTGATAAGATAGTCTTATCTTAAGTCTTGCATGTTGTTTAGAGATGACAAAAAAAGATGTCTACAATGGATCATCCGTTAGTCTTATCTTCAATAACTAGTATTCCTAAAAATATGGTGAGACGTATTATGCTAAGAGATCATTTCTTGTCTTCTCTTAAATAAGGGAAGACAACTCTTTTTTATGAGTTCTCTCTCCCCCACCTCATCATTTATCCTACATGGCAGTCCTAAAACAGTATTGTAGTGCAAGATTGTAGCACTTGCGGACATTTGTTTAAAGCAGGGACAGTTTTTAAATTTGTGAACTTTTGAAAAAAAAACGAAAAAAATAGGAAAAAATAGAAGAAACAAGAGAACAACCGGGCAAAAGAAAATCGGTTTAGGAACCTTCTAAAAGCCCAATACTGATAAAAAACCCCGGGTGGACCCTTATAGAATGTTTCCAAAATGTATCTTCGAGGTGCTAAATAAGTTGGCCCAGTTTGATCGCTCGCTTGGTTGCTATGTGTGAAATGACAACAAGACGTCACCACGAGCCTCACACAACCTTCCATATTTGATGCACACTAGTGGTTGGGGTGTCACATCCTGTGGCACCGCTTGAAAGAAAGTTGTGTGTTTTCATTTTAAAAAAGTACATAGAGTCCTCGCCTCCACAAAAAAAAACATCACAGAAAAAAAATGCTTACCTTCATCTAGAAAGAAGTAAAAAAGAAATAAAATTACCACCACAGCCTACCAGCGAGCGCTACTTTACATAACCTTCCATTTAAATATACCAGAGGTCCTCACCTCCATCTAAAAAGAAAAAATACATTTAAAAAATAATGCTGACCTTCATCTAAAAAAAATCAAAAAAATTTCTCACCGCGGCCAACCAGCTTGTGCCACGTGGCATAGCTGGTTGGCCATCCTTCACGCGCCACTTAATGAGTTTAATTTCATCAAATTGTCGTACAAACGCACCTGGAAGTGCTACGATGGGTCGGCCCAATTAGTTTATTTTTATATATTCTTTCAAAAGTGTTCTAAAATTAAAAGATAGTTCATGTTTCTGAACAATATTAGATTTTTTCCTAAATGTTCACAAGTTCTAAAAAAGTGGATATTTGAGAAAAGCAAGAAAACATTAAAAAAGAAAACCATGCCAAATTTTCAGAAAAATCTAACAATTTTTTTTATAAAATGTTCAACTCCTGTAATTTTTTTGAATTTCCTTAGAAAATATTCCTGTTTCTTTGGAAAAGTAACCAAAAACTAGAGAGAGAGAACAAAAGAAGTTAAAAAAAATGAGAAGTCACAATGGACCGAGATGGCTTGTGTGCGTCGGGAGAATATGCACCCACTCGTGTGGTGCTACTAGTGCACTCGACGTAAAAAAATGTGGAATAATTTTGCACGCACACAAACCGCGCTACTAGTGCACTCGACGTCAAAAAATGTGGAATAATTTTGCACGCACACAAAACGCATATTCGCTAAAATTTCATCCACAACTTTGGACCTACAACTCTAAAAAGAAAGTAAAATCATGATAAAAATAGTACTCATTTTAGATTGGGCCATAAACTTGGCCAATCAGGTGCACCGGTAGGACGATGTTGATTACAGATTTTGCCTTGCGTCACATTATCGTGGTGATCAATTCCTTTCGTGGATCGGTTGAAATAACCAATTTTGTATTCGCCAAAAAAGAAGAAGAAGAAGAAATAACCGATTTTGGTGTATTAATCCAAGATAGGTAATTTTCCTCAAGGTCATAAAGATCTGTCATCAAGCGTGGACTTCTGACTCTAAGTGGAAAGTCTTTCTTATGTACCTCTTCCATCCAAAACCGTTTTTCCGCATTTTTTTCCTGCCAAGTTACTTAAATCTATATCGGAGCTAACAAGGTTGGTTGGGCACAACGATACGTTCCATGTGTGCATTACAAAGCAACTGGGAAGTCCAGTATATTCTTTAGTCCCAGTACAAAGGTGGAAGACAAGGCGTAAATTTGCACAATTCTGAATATTATGACTGAAGCACTCAATGATATGGGTCTGCCTGCAAATGTAGGTATGGATAAAAGTGATTGTTTCCAATTCCCGATTGATAGAATTATCATGAAAATAAGTGGATGGAAAGAAAAATTATTATCCACTGGAGGAAAGGAAATTTCGCTCAAATATATTGTACAAGCTATCCCAGCTTATGCCATGTTTGTCTTTAAAATTCCTAAAAAAAATTGTACAGGAATCATAGACGCGATGTTGCATGGTGGGGTGACGAGGACAATAAAAAGAGAATGCATTGGATGGGTTGGTTGTAGATGTGTGTACCAAAAAACTAAAGAGACGTGGATTTTAGATATATGCATTGTTTCAATCTAGCTTTGTTAGCCAAACATGTATGACACCTCATTGATAACCCCGAGTCCTTATGTCCGTCTATCTTAAGATCTAAATATTTTCGGGATGGGGACTTAGGCCCCGTTCGGAAGTCTGCTGGCTTCCCAAGCTTAGCTAGCTTCCAGAGAAGCCAGTGCTAGCTAGCTTCCCACAGGAGCCAGGGTCGTTCGGTGACGTGTAGAGGAAAAAACATTTCGGTCGTGGTCGGGCCCACCAAGCTGGGCTTTGAGCGAAGAGGAAAAAATGTTTCATCTGGTACTTCGGGATGGCATTGAGATGTAATTATGAGGAACTTCTACTTCTGCTTTTAGTGAAGCTGGGCTTTGGCTGCTCCTCGAAATTGCACTGCGACTTCTTTTTCTCCGCGAAGCCCACTTCTCGGAGCAGAAGCGTTCGGCTGGCTTCACGTATCGATTTCAGGAAGCTGGCTCATGGAGATCCCCCCGGACGGGCCCTTAATGAACGCAAATCTAAGAAAGGGATCCTCCTTTACTTGGCAAAGTATTATATCGGGAGTAAAATCGCTAAAAAGTGGTTATATTTGGCGGGTTGGAAATGGAGAAAATAATGATATTTTGAGAGATGCATGGACCCCGAATTGTGCGAATAGGAGGGTCATTACGCCGAGAAGGGGGCACCTTCTATCAAAGGTCTATGATCTTATTAATCCAGTCACGAGTTTTTGGGATGAAGATTTGGTGAAACAAACGTTGAAAGGATCGATATGGTTGACTAGAGGGGGGGTGAATAGGCAACTAACAATTTTTAGACTTTTCTTTAACAATTTAAATCTTGCAACAAAATAGGTTGTCTAGATGTGCAACTACGTGAACAACCTATATGATGCAAAGACAACTAGTACACAAGCAAGCAATAGATACAACACAAGTAAGCTTGCAAAAGTAAAGGTACGAGATAACCAAGAGTGGAGCCGGTGGAGACGAGGATGTGTTACCGAAGTTCCTTCCTTTTAAGGGGAAGTACGTCTCCGTTAGAGCGGTGTGGAGGCACAATGCTCCCCAAGAAGCCACTAGGGCCACCGTAATCTCCTCACGCCCTCACACAATGCGAGATGCCGTGATTCCACTATTGGTGCCCTTGAAGACGACGACCGAACCTTTACAAACAAGATTGGGGCTATCTCCACAACACCTGGAGGCTCCCAACAACACCACAAAGCTTCACCACAATGGAGTACGGCTTAGAGGTGACCTCAACCGTCTAGGATGCTCAACACCCAAGAGTAACAAGATCCGCTAGGGATAAGTGAGGGGAATCAAATTTCTCTTGGTGGAAGTGTAGATCCGGGCCTTCTCAACCAATCCCGAGCAAATCAACAAGTTTGATTGGCTAGGGAGAGAGATCGGGCGAAAATGGAGCTTGGAGCAACAATGGAGCTTTGGGGAAAGAGATAGGTCAACTTTGGGGAAGAAGACACCTATATATAGTGGGGGAACCAATCCAACCGTTACCCCACTGAACAGCCACGCACAGAGCAGTACTACCTCTTGGGCAGGGCGGTACTACCGCTCTTACCCAGCGGTACAGCCGCGCTAACAAGGAGGTCAGGGTCCGACCCCAGAGCGGTACTACCGCGGGAGAAGGCGCGGTACTACCACGGGAGAAGGCGCGGTACTACCGCTAGGAGCGGTACTACCGCCACTACTACCGCACTTAGTACCGTAAAACCCGACACGAAAAACATCGGTCTCGAATCGAGGCGGTAGTAGCCCGGAACCACTGCGGTACTACGGCCGAAGAACACAAGCGGTACTACCGCTTGAGTGCTTCGGCGGTACTACCGCTGAGGACCGCGGTACTACCGCTGGGGCAGGACAAGGCAGACCCAGGGGAAAAGGAAGCTCCAAAGAAGCGGAAGGAAAGCGTCGGGTGTGATAAGGATGTGTACGTGTTGATTCCACCCTAGCCTTACCAAAGCGGATCCCCTCTTGATAGTACGGTGCTGTTGGGGAACGTTGCATAAAATAAAAATTTTCTACGTTCACCAAGATCAATCTATGAGTTCATCTAGCAACGAGAGAGAGAGATGCATCTACATACCCTTGTAGATCGCATGCGGAAGTGTTCAAGAGAACGGGGTTGAGGGAGTCGTTCTCGTCGTGATCCTATCACCGGAGATCCTAGCACCGAACGGACGGCACCTCCGCGTTCAACACACGTACGGTCAGCGTGACGTCTCCTCCGTCTTGATCTAGCAAGGGGAAAGGAGAGGTTGATGAAGATCCAGCAGCACGACGGCGTGGTGGTGGATGCAGCAGGGCTCCGGCAGGGCTTCGCCAAGCAACTGCGGGAGGAGGAAGAGGTGTAGCAGGGGGAGGGAGGCGCCAAGACTCAGGGTGCGGCTGCCCTCCCTCCCCCTCCTTTATATAGGCCCCCTGCGGGGGCACCGGCCCTGGAGATGGGAATCTCCCAAGGGGGTGGCGGCCAGGGGGGGTGGAGTGCCCCCCAAGGCAAGTGGTGCGCCCCCACCCTAGGGTTTCCAACCCTAGGCGCAGGAGGGCCCAAGGGGGGGGGCGCACCAGCCCACTAGGGGCTGGTTCCCCTCCCACTTCAGCCCACGGGGCCCTCCGAGATAGGTGGCCCCACCCGGTGGACCCCCGGGACCCTTCCGGTGGTCCCGGTACAATACCGGGTGACCCCAAAACTTTCCCGATGGCCAAAACTGCACTTCCTATATATAATACTTTACCTCCGGACCATTCCGGAACTCCTCGTTACGTCCAGGATCTCATCCGGGACTCCAAACAACTTTCGGTTCGCTGCATACTCATATTCATACAACCCTGGCGTCATCGAACCTTAAGTGTGTAGACCCTACGGGTTCGGGAAACATGTAGACATGACCGAGACGGCTCTCCGGTCAATAACCAACAGCGGGATCTGCATACCCATGTTGGCTCCCACATACTCCTCGATGATCTCATCAGATGAACCACGATGTCGAGGATTCAAGCAACCCCGTATACTATTCCCTTTGTCGATCGGTATGTTACTTGCCCGAGATTCGATCGTCGGTATCCCAATACCTTGTTCAATCTCGTTACCGGCAAGTCACTTTACTCGTACCGTAATGCATGATCCCGTGACCAGACACTTGGTCACTTTGAGCTCATTATGATGATGCACTACCGAGTGGGCCCAGTGATACCTCTCCGTAACACGGAGTGACAAATCCCAGTCTTGATCCGTGTCAACCCAATAGACACTTTCGGAGATACCCGTAGCATACCTTTATAGTCACCCAGTTACGTTGCGACGTTTGGTACACCCAAAGCACTCCTACGGTATCCGGGAGTTACACGATCTCTTGGTCTAAGGAAGAGATACTTGAGATTGGAAAAGCTCTAGCAAAACAAACTATACAATCTTGTGCTATGCTTAGGATTGGGTCTTGTCCATCACATCATTCTCCTAATGATGCGATCCCGTCATCAACGACATCTAATGTCCATAGTCAGGAAACCATGACTATCTGTTGATCAACGAGCTAGTCAACTAGAGGCTCACTAGGGACATGTTGTGGTCTAAGTATTCACACGTGTATTATGATTTCCAGATAATACAATTATAGCATGAATAAAAGACAACTATCATGAACAAAGAAATATAATAATAATCCTTTTATTATTGCCTCTAGGGCATATTTCCAACAGTCTCCCACTTGCACTAGAGTCAATAATCTAGTTACATTGTGATGTATCGAACACCCATAGAGTTCTGGTGTTGATCATGTTTTGCTCGCGGAAGAGGTTTAGTCAACGGATCTACGACATTCAGATCTGTATGTACTTTGCAAATATCTATGTCTCCATCTTAAACATTTTCATGGATGGAGTTGAAACGACGCTTGATGTGCCTGGTCTTCTTGTGAAACCTGGGCTCCTTGGCAAGGGCAATAGCTCCAGTGTTGTCACAGAAGAGAGTGATCGGCCCCGACGCATTGGGTATGACTCCTAGGTCGGTGATGAACTCCTTCATCCATATCGCTTCATGCGCTGCCTCCGAGGCTGCCATGTACTCCGCTTCACATGTAGATCCCGCCATGACGCTCTGCTTGCAACTGCACCAGCTTACTGCTCCACGATTCAACATATACACGTATCCGGTTTGTGACTTAGAGTCATCCAGATCTGTGTCGAAGTTAGCATCGACGTAACCCTTTACGACGAGCTCTTCGTCACCTCCATAAACGAGAAACATGTCCTTTGTCCTTTTCATGTACTTAAGGATATTCTTGACCGCTGTCCAGTGTTCCTTGCCGAGATTACTTTGGTACCTTCCTACCAAACTTACGGCAAGGTTTACATCAGGTCTGGTACACAGCATGGCATACATAATAGATCCTATTGCTGAGGCATAGGGGATGACACTCATCCCTTCTTTATCTTCTGCCGTGGTCGGGCATTGAGCCGAGCTCAATCTCACACCTTGCAATACAGGCAAGAACCCTTTCTTGGACTGATCCATATTGAACTTCTTCAATATTTTATCAAGGTATGTGCTTCGTGAAAGACCTATGAGGCGTCTCGATCTATCCCTATAGATCTTGATGCCTAATATGTAAGCAGCTTCTCCAAGGTCCTTCATTGAAAAACACTTATTCAAGTAGGCCTTAATGCTGTCCAAAAGTTCTATATCATTTCCCATCAAAAGTATGTCATCTACATATAATATGAGAAATGCTACAGAGCTCCCACTCACTTTCTTGTAAACGCAGGCTTCTCCATAAGTCTGCATAAACCCAAACGCTTTGATCATCTCATCAAAGCGAATGTTCCAACTCCGAGATGCTTGCACCAGCCCATAAATGGATCGCTGGAGCTTGCATACTTTGTTAGCATTCTTAGGATCGACAAAACCTTCCGGCTGCATCATATACATCTCTTCCTTAAGGTAACCGTTAAGGAATGCCGTTTTGACGTCCATCTGCCATATCTCATAATCATAGTATTCGGCAATTGCTAACATGATTCGGACGGACTTAAGCTTCGCTATGGGAGAGAAAGTCTCATCGTAGTCAACCCCTTGAACTTGCCGATAACCCTTAGCGACAAGTCGAGCTTTATAGATGGTAATATTACCATCCGCGTTCATCTTCTTCTTAAAGATCCATTTGTTTTCTATCGCTCGCCGATCATCGGGCAAGTCAGTCAAAGTCCATACTTTGTTTTCATACATGGATTCTATCTCGGACTGCATGGCTTCTAGCCATTTGTTGGAATCTGGGCCCGCCATCGCTTCTTCATAGTTCGAAGGTTCACCGTTGTCTAACAACATGATTTCCAGGACAGGGTTGCCATACCACTCTGGTGTGGAATGTGTCCTTGTGGACCTACGAAGTTCAGTAGCAACTTGATCTGAAGTACCTTGATCATCATCATTAATTTCCTCTCCAATCGGTGTAGGCACCACAGGAACATTTTCCTGAGCTGCACTACTTTCCGGTTCAAGAGGCAGTACTTCATCGAGTTCTACTTTCCTCCCACTTACTCCTTTCGAGAGAAACTCTTTTTCCAGAAAGGATCCGTTCTTGGCAACAAAGATCTTGCCTTCGGATCTAAGGTAGAAGGTACACCCAATGGTTTCCTTAGGGTATCCTATGAAGACGCATTTTTCCGACTTGGGTTCGAGCTTTTTAGGTTGAAGTTTCTTGACATAAGCATCGCATCCCCAAACTTTTAGAAACGACAGCTTAGGTTTCTTCCCAAACCATAATTCATACGGTGTCGTCTCAATGGATTTAGATGGTGCCCTATTTAAAGTGAGTGTAGCTGTCTCTAGAGCGTATCCCCAAAATGATAGCACCATATCCAATAGAGTGCGATTACGACGTTCGGACACACCGTTACGCTGAGGTGTTCCAGGCGGCATGAGTTGTGAAACGATTCCATATTTCCTTAAGTGTGTACCAAATTCGTGACTTAAATATTCTCCTCCATGATCTGATTGTAAGAACTTTATCTTTCGGTCACGTTGATTCTCTACTTCATTCTGAAATTCCTTGAACTTTTCAAAGGTCTCAGACTTGTGTTTCATCAAGTAGACATACCCATATCTACTTAAGTCATCAGTGAGAGTGAGAACATAATGATATCCTCCGCGAGCCTCAACGCTCATTGGACCACACACATCAGTATGTATGATTTTCAATAAGTTGGTTGCTCGCTCCATTGTTCCGGAGAATGGAGTCTCGGTCATTTTGCCCATGAGGCATGGTTCGCATGTGTCAAATGATTCATAATTGAGAGACTCTAAAAGTCCATCAGCATGGAGCTTCTTCATGCGCTTGACACCAATGTGACCAAGGCGGCAGTGCCACAAGTATGTGGGACTATCGTTATCAACTTTACATCTTTTGGTATTCACACTATGAATATGTGTAACATTACGTTCGAGATTCATTAAGAATAAACCATTGACCATCGGGGCATGACCATAAAACATATCTCTCATATAAATAGAACAACCATTATTCTCGGATTTAAATGAGTAGCCATCTCGTATTAAACGAGATCCAGATACAATGTTCATGCTCAAACTTGGCACTAAATAACAATTATTGAGGTTCATAACTAATCCCGTGGGTAAATGTAGAGGTAGCGTGCCGACGGGGATCACATCGACCTTGGAACCATTCCCGACGCGCATCATCACCTCGTCCTTCGCCAGTCTCCTTTATTCCGCAGCTCCTGCTGTGAGTTACAAATATGAGCAACGTCACCGGTATCAAATACCCAGGAGTTACTACGAGTATTGGTAAGGTACACATCAATTACATGTATATCACATATACCTTTAGTGTTGCCGGCCTTCTTGTCCGCTAAGTATTTGGGGCAGTTCCGCTTCCAGTGACCCTTCCCTTTGCAATAAAAGCACTCAGTCTCAGGCTTGGGTCCATTCTTTGACTTCTTTCCGGCAACTGGCTTACCGGGCGTGGCAACATCTTTGCCGTCCTTCTTGAAGTTCTTCTTACCCTTGCCCTTCTTGAACTTAGTGGTCTTATTGACCATCAACACTTGATGTTCTTTTTTGATTTCAACCTCTGCTGACTTCAGCATTGAAAATACTTCAGGAATGGTCTTCACCATACCCTGCATATTGTAGTTCATCACAAAGCTCTTGTAGCTCGGTGGGAGCGACTGAAGGATTCTGTCAATGACCGCCTCGTCCGGTAGGTTGATCTCCAGCTGGGATAGGCGATTGTGCAACCCAGACATTTTGAGTATGTGCTCACTGACAGAACTGTTTTCCTCCATCTTACAACTATAGAATTTGTCGGAGACTTCATATCTCTCGACCCGGGCATAAGCTTGAAAAACCATTTTCAGCTCCTCGAACATCTCATATGCTCCGTGTTGCTCAAAACGCTTTTGGAGCCCGGTTCTAAGCTGTAAAGCATGCCGCACTGAACGAGGGAGTAATCATCAGCACATGACTGCCAAGCGTTCATAACGTCTTGGTTCTCTGGGATGGGTGCTTCACCTAGCGGTCCTTCTAGGACATATGCTTTCTTGGCAGCTATGAGGATGATCCTCAGGTTCCGGACCCAGTCCGAATAGATGCTGCCATCATCTTTCAGCTTGGTTTTCTCTAGGAACGCGTTGAAGTTCATGTTGACATGAGCGTTGGCCATTTGATCTACAAGACATATTTTGCAAAGATTTTAGACTAAGTTCATGATAATTAAGTTCATCTAATCAAATTATTTAATGAACTCCCACTCAGATTTGACATCCCTCTAGTCATCTAAGTGTAACACGGTCCGAATCGACTAGGCCGTGTCCGATCATCACGTGAGACGGACTAGTCATCATCGGTGAACATCTCCATGTTGATCGTATCTTCCATACGACTCATGTTCGACCTTTCGGTCTCTGTGTGCCGAGGCCATGTCTGTACATGCTAGGCTTGTCAAGTTAACCCTAAGTGTTTTTGCATGTGTAAAACTGTCTTACACCCGTTGTATGTGAACGTAAGAATCTATCACACCCGATCATCACGTGGTGCTTCGAAACGACGAACTTTAGCAACGGCACACAGTTAGGGGGAACACCTTCTTGAAATTATTATGAGGGATCATCTTATTTACTACCGCCGTTCTAAGTAAACAAGATGCATAAACATAATAAACATCACATGCAATTATATATAGTAGTGACATGATATGGCCAATATCATATAGCTCCTTTGATCTCCATCTTCGGGGCTCCATGATCATCTTCGTCACCGGCATGACACCATGATCTCCATCATCATGATCTCCATCATCATGATCTCCATCATCGTGCCTCCATGAAGTTGCTCGCCAACTATTACTTCTACTACTATAGTTAACGGTTTAGCAATAAAGTAAAGTAATTACATGGCGTTAAATCATTGACACGCAGGTCATACAATAATTAAGACA
This sequence comes from Triticum aestivum, assembly GCF_018294505.1. NCBI lineage: Eukaryota > Viridiplantae > Streptophyta > Magnoliopsida > Poales > Poaceae > Triticum > Triticum aestivum. Next base: position 467,731,639 of record NC_057801.1, read on the forward strand.
ACTCCTATGGCTCCTGCCGGTTGTCATACTCATCGACATGCAATTCGTGATTCCTATTACAAGAACATGATCTCATACATCACAATATATCATTCATCATTCATCACAACTTCTGGCCATATCACATCACATGACAATTCCTGCAAAAACAAGTTAGACGTCCTCTAATTGTTGTTGCATCTTTTACGTGGCTGCAATTGGGTTCTAGCAAGAACGTTTTCTTACCTACGAATAACCACAACGTGATTTTGTCAACTTCTATTTACCCTTCGTAAGGACCCTTTTCATCGAATCCGCTCCAACTAAAGTAGGAGAGACAGACACCCGCTAGCCACCTTATGCAACTAGTGCATGAAGTCGGTGGAACCTGTCTCACGTAAGCGTACGTGTAAGGTCGGTCCGGGCCGCTTCATCCCACAATACCGCTGAAGCAAGATAAGACTAGTAGTGGCAAGCAAGTTGACAAGATCTACGCCCACAGCAGATTTGTGTTCTACTCGTGCAATAGAAAACTACGCATAGACCTAGCTCATGATGCCACTGTTGGGGAACGTTGCATAAAATAAAAATTTTCTACGTTCACCAAGATCAATCTATGAGTTCATCTAGCAATGAGAGAGAGATGCATCTACATACCCTTGTAGATCGCGTGCGGAAGCGTTCAAGAGAACAGGGTCGAGGGAGTCGTTCTCGTCGTGATCCTATCACCGGAGATCCTAGCGCCGAACGGACGGCACCTCCGCGTTCAACACACGTACGGTCAGCGTGACGTCTCCTCCGTCTTGATCCAGCAAGGGGAAAGGAGAGGTTGATGAAGATCCAGCAGCACGACGGCGTGGTGGTGGATGCAGCAGGGCTCCGGCAGGGCTTCGCCAAGCAACTGCGGGAGGAGGAAGAGGTGTAGCAGGGGGAGGGAGGCGCCAAGACTCAGGGTGCGGCTGCCCTCCCTCCCCCCTCCTTTATATAGGCCCCCTGGGGGGGTGCCGGCCCTGGAGATGGGAATCTCCCAAGGGGGCGGCGGCCAGGGGGGTGGAGTGCCCCCCAAGGCAAGTGGTGTGCCCCCCGCCCTAGGGTTTCCAACCCTAGGCGCAGGGGGGCCCAAGGGGGGGACGCACCAGCCCACTAGGGGCTGGTTCCCCTCCCACTTCAGCCCACGGGGCCCTCCGGGATAGGTGGCCCCACCCGGTGGACCCCTGGGACCCTTCCGGTGGTCCCGGTACAATACCGGGTGACCCCGAAACTTTCCAGATGGCCAAAATTGCACTTCCTATATATAATTCTTTACCTCCGGACCATTCCGGAACTCCTCGTGACGTCCGGGATCTCATCCGGGACTCCGAACAACTTTCGGTTTGCTGCATACTCATATTCATACAACCCTAGCGTCACTGAACCTTAAGTGTGTAGACCCTACGGGTTCGGGAGACATGTAGACATGACCGAGACGGCTCTCCGGTCAATAACCAACAGCGGGATCTGGATACCCATGTTGGCTCCCACATACTCCTCGATGATCTCATCGGATGAACCACGATGTCGAGGATTCAAGCAACCCCGTATACTATTCCCTTTGTTGATCGGTATGTTACTTGCCCGAGATTCGACCGTCGGTATCCCAATACCTCGTTCAATCTTGTTACCGGCAAGTCACTTTACTTGTACCGTAATGCATGATGCCGTGACCAGACACTTGGTCACTTTGAGCTCATTATGATGATGCACTACCGAGTGGGGAGAATACTTGAGTCACGAGTTTGGCACACACTTAAGAAAATGTGGAATAGTTTCACAACTCACGCCGCCTGGAACACCTCAGCGTAATGGTGTGTCCGAACGTCGTAATCCCACTCTATTAGATATGGTGCGATCTATGATGTCTCTTACCGATTTACCGCTATCTTTTTGGGGCTATGCTTTAGAGACTGCCGCATTCACTTTAAATAGGGCTTCGTCGAAATCCGTTGAGACGACACCGTATGAATTATGGTTTGGGAAGAAACCTAAGCTGTCGTTTCTAAAATTTTGGGGATGCGATGCTTATGTCAAGAAACTTCAACCTGAAAAGCTCGAACCCAAGTCGGAAAAATGCGTCTTCATAGGATACCCAAAAGAAACTATTGGGTACACCTTCTACCTCAGATCCGAAGGCAAGATCTTAGTTGCCAAGAATGGGTCCTTTCTGGAGAAAGAGTTTCTCTCGAAAGAAGTAAGTGGGAGGAAAGTAGAGCTTGATGAAGTATTACCTCTTGAACCGGAAAATGGCGCAACTCAAGAAAATGTTCCTGAGGTGCCTGCACCGACTAGAGAGGAAGTTAATGACAATGATCAAGATACTTCTGATCAAGCCCCTACTGAAATTCGAAGGTCCACAAGGACACGTTCCGCACCAGAGTGGTACGGCAACCCTGTCTTGGAAATCATGCTGTTAGACAACGGTGAACCTTCGAACTATGAAGAAGCGATGGCGGGCCCGGATTCCGACAAATGGCTGGAAGCCATGAAATCCGAGATAGGATCCATGTATGAAAACAAAGTATGGACTTTGACTGACTTGCCCGTTGAGCGGCGAGCCATAGAAAATAAATGGATCTTTAAGAAGAAGACAGACGCGGATGGTAATGTGACCATCTATAAAGCTCAGCTTGTCGCTAAGGGTTATCGACAAGTTCAAGGGGTTGACTACGATGAGACTTTCTCGCCGGTAGCGAAGCTGAAGTCCGTCCGAATCATGTTAGCAATTGCCGCATTCTATGATTACGAAATATGGCAAATGGACGTCAAAACGGCATTCCTTAATGGTTTCCTTAAGGAAGAATTGTATATGATACAGCCGGAAGGTTTTGTCGATCCTAAGAATGCTGACAAAGTGTGCAAGCTCCAACGCTCGATTTATGGGCTGGTGCAAGCATCTCGGAGTTGGAACATTCGCTTTGATGAGATGATCAAAGCGTTTGGGTTTACACAGACTTATGGAGAAGCCTGCGTTTACAAGAAAGTGAGTGGGAGCTCTGTAGCATTTCTCATATTATATGTAGATGACATACTTTTGATGGGAAATGATATAGAACTCTTGGACAGCATCAAGGCCTACTTGAATAAAAGTTTTACAATGAAGGACCTTGGAGAAGCTGCTTATATATTAGGCATCAAAATCTATAGAGATAGATCAAGACGCCTCATAGGTCTTTCACAAAGCACATACCTTGATAAGATATTGAAGAAGTTCAATATGGATCAATCCAAGAAGGGGTTCTTGCCTGTGTTACAAGGTGTGAAATTGAGCTCAGCTCAATGTCCGACCACGGCAGAAGATATAGAAGAGATGAGCGTCATCCCCTATGCCTCAGCCATAGGTTCTATTATGTATGCCATGCCGTGTACCAGACCTGATGTTAACCTTGCCGTCAGTTTGGTAGGAAGGTACCAAAGTAATCCCGGCAAGGAACACTGGACAGCGGTCAAGAATATCCTGAAGTACCTGAAAAGGACTAAGGAAATGTTTCTCGTTTATGGAGGTGACGAAGAGCTCGTCGTAAAGGGTTACGTCGACGCTAGCTTCGACACAGATCTGGATGACTCTAAGTCACAAACCGGATACGTGTATATTTTGAATGGTGGGGCAGTAAGCTGGTGCAGTTGCAAGCAAAGCGTCGTGGCAGGATCTACATGTGAAGCGGAGTACATGGCAGCCTCGGAGGCAGCACATGAAGCAATATGGGTGAAGGAGTTCATCACCGACCTAGGAGTCATACCCAATGCGTCGGGGCCGATCAAGCTCTTCTGTGACAACACTGGAGCTATTGCACTTGCCAAGGAGCCCAGGTTTAACAAGAAGACAAGGCACATCAAGCGTCGCTTCAACTCCATTCGTGAAAATGTTCAAGATGGAGACATAGAGATTTGTAAAGTACATGCGGACCTGAATATAGCAGATCCGTTGACTAAACCTCTCCCTAGAGCAAAACATGATCAACACCAGAATTCTATGGGTGTTCGATTCATCACAATGTAACTAGATTATTGACTCTAGTGCAAGTGGGAGACTGTTGGAAATATGCCCTAGAGGCAATAATAAAAGCATTATTATTATATTTCCTTGTTCATGATAATTGTCTTTATTCATGCTATAATTGTGTTATCCGGAAATCGTAATACATGTGTGAATAACAGACACCGACATGTCCCTAGTGAGCCTCTAGTTGACTAGCTCGTTGATCAACAGATAGTCATGGTTTCCTGACTATGGACACTGGATGTCATTGATAACGAGATCACATCATTGGGAGAATGATGTGATGGACAAGACCCAATCCTAAACATAGCACAAGATCGTATAGTTCGTTTGCTAGAGTTTTCCAATGTCAAGTATCTTTTCCTTAGACCATGAGATCGTGTAACTCCCGGATACCGTAGGAGTGCTTTGGGTATGCCAAACGTCACAACGTAACTGGGTGACTATAAAGGTAGACTACGGGTATCTCCGAAAGTGTCTGTTGGGTGACATGGATCAAGACTGGGATTTGTCACTCCGTATGATGGAGAGGTATCACTGGGCCCACTCGGTAATGCATCATCATAATGAGCTCAGAGTGACCAAGTGTCTGGTCACGGGATCATGCATTACGGTACGAGTAAAGTGACTTGCCGGTAACGAGATTGAACGAGGTATTGGGATACCGACGATCGAATCTTGGGCAAGTAACATATCGATAGACAAAGGGAATAGCGTACGGGATTGATTAAATCCTCGACATCGTGGTTCATCTGATGAGATCATCGTGGAGCATGTGGGAGCCAACATGGGTATCCAGATCCCGCTGTTGGTTATTGACCGGAGAGTCGTCTTGGTCATGTCTGCTTGTCTCCCGAACCCATAGGGTCTACACACTTAAGGTTCGGTGACGCTAGGGTTATGAAGATATGTATATGCAGAAACCCGAATGTTGTTCGGAGTCCCGGATGAGATCCCGGATGTCACTAGGAGTTCCGGAATGGTCCGTAGGTAAAGAATTATATATAGGAAGTGCTATTTCAGGCATCGGGACAAGTTTCGGGGTTATCGGTATTGTACCGGGACCACCGGAAGGGTCCCGGGGGTCCACCGGGTGGGGCCACCTGTCCCGGGGGGCCACATGGGCTGTAGGGGGTGCGCCTTGGCCTAGATGGGCCAAGGGCACCAGCCCCTATAGGCCCATGCGCCTAGGGTTTCCACCATGGAAGAGTCCATGTGGTGGAAGGCACCCCTAGGTGCCTTGGGGGGGAGGGAAACCTCCCCTTGGCCGCCGCCCCCCCTAGTAGATGCCATCTACTAGGGCCGGCGCCCCCCTGGCACCCCTATATATAGTGGGGGGAGAGGAGGGATTTTATACTAGCCCCTGGCGCCTCCACCTCCCCCCGTTACGTCTCTCCCTCGTAGTCTCGGCGAAGCCCTGCTGCTGTGACGCCCTGCATCCACCACCACGCCGTCGTGCTGCTGGATCTTCATTAACCTCTCCTTCCCCCTTGCTGGATCAAGAAGGAGGAGACGTCTCCCGTCCCGTACGTGTGTTGAACGCGGAGGTGCCGTCCGTTCGGCGCTGGTCATCGGTGATTTGGATCACGTCGAGTACGACTACATCATCACCGTTCTTTTGAACGCTTCCGTGCGCGATCTACAAAGGTATGTAGATGCATCCAATGACTCGTTGCTAGATGAACTCCTAGATGATCTTGGTGAAACGAGTAGGAATTTTTTTTGTTTTCTGCAACGTTCCCCAACACAGTGATACCTCTCCGTAACACGGAGTGACAAATCCCAGTCTCGATCTGTGTCAACCCAACAGACACTTTCGGAGATACCCGTAGCATACCTTTATAGTCACCTAGTTACGTTACGACGTTTGGTACACCCAAAGCACTCCTACAGTATCCGGGAGTTACACGATCTCATGGTCTAAGGAAGAGATACTTGACATTGGAAAAGCTCTAGCAAAACGAACTATACGATCTTGTGCTATGCTTAGGATTGGGTCTTGTCCATCACATCATTCTCCTAATGATGCGATCCCGTTATCAACAACATCTAATGTCCATAGTCAGGAAACCATGACTATCTATTGATCAACGAGCTAGTCAACTAGAGGCTCACTAGGGACATGTTGTGGTCTAAGTATTCACACGTGTATTACGATTTCCGGATAATACAATTATAGCATGAATAAAAGACAACTATCATGAACAAAGAAATATAATAATAATCCTTTTATTATTGCCTCTAGGGCATATTTCCAACAGGTGCCTCTTACAAAACTAGTCCACCAACAACAAAACGAAGGAGCTAACACCGTCTTGAATAAAACACCAAGGGGAAGTAATCATCTCGTGCCAAAGGATGAATCTCTGAAAGAACTTAGCACACGATTAGTCCGCAAAAGCATTGTCATCAATCACCAAAACATCTTGAGGATAAATATGCCCTTACAATCTCCCCCTTTTTGGTGGATTGATGACAATACGGGATTTGCACAAATATGAAAGATATAGGATCGGCGCAAAGCCCAACTGTCCTAAAATGTAGAAGGGCTCCCCCTCGATGTGTGCTGTCTAGATAAGTGCTTTGGGCTGCATGGCACAGATGCCAGGATCAATGCTCCCCCTACATTTTAGAGACCAACTACCTAAGCATGATATATGAGAGCAACATAGATAATAGGATAAGCATGCAACTCATAAGCTAGATAGACATAGATAAAGATATTCGAAAGGTAAGGTAGCATATGTCTCACACCATATGACTAGAACTTAGGTCTCACTGACACAAACCAAACAAAGCAAATAGCAAGGAAAACACAAACACAGAAGATGGAAGACGCAAAGCACAAATCCCTAAACTCTCTCCCCCTTTGGCATCGAGACACCAAAAAGGAGAGGGAGTGTTGCTACGGCTCTAGGTGATAGCAAACGAGGGACACACATATCAGATCTCAGCGGGATCATCTGCGCCACCGTCGTCAGTTGGGAAGTGCTCGGCATCAGAATCGGTCCACGGGCAGTGCTGCTGAATCCACTCCTCCTCCTCAGTAAGCTGGTCCTCAGATCCACTGATCACTCTAGCACCCAACTGACGCATGAGCTCCTTGTGGCGACCTCGGGCCTTCTTCTCAGCCACACGAGGTATGTACTGACCGTGAGACTCCATGTAGAACAGCTTCTTCATCTTGAGCTTGAGCTTCTTTGCCCAAGAGGTCTCTGCCTCAGAAGGCACGTAGTCATCATCATCATCCTCAGCCTCAGCCCCAGTCTCCTCCTCGGTCTCCATGGTAGTAGCAGATGAAGGAACTCCAGTCTTAGGGGCCTGAGTGCCCCAGTTATCCTTCTTCCTCAGACGCTTGATGTCGTGAGATACCAACTCTCTAGTCTCCAGCATCACCTGGGGATAGACACGATCCTAGGCCTTCTCAATAAGCAGCATGATGAACTGGCCATAAATCGGGCACTTGCGCTCGGAGATAGCAGATAACAACTCAGACCACATAACATGAGAGATATCCAGGGACTCTCCGGTGTTCTGTCCCTTCTGACGCTGGCAGAAGAGAAGCATGTCCACGAGATAGGAGTGAACCATATCCAGATTCCCGATACGAGGGAAAAGAGTCTCTCTGAAGACACGGTGAAGGATATCCAGATAGGCAGGCAGCTCATAAGTTTCCTTCTTCGTCTCAGGGTTGATCCTCAAAGTGCAGAAGGGCCATAGAGCTTGCTTGTGAGTGGCGTTGGTGTGGCGGTGTGGACGAAAACCGACAGGAGACTCAAGACCTATATCTTGTACCCCAATCAACTTCATGAAAGCTTTCCACTTGACTGAAAGCAACTTGCCATTTGTCATCCAAGTCAGTGTCCTGTCCTCATCAGTCCCGAGATGAACCGTGGCATAGAATTGGGCCATAATATCAGCATCATAATCTTTGTTGAATTGCATGACCCCAAGAATGTTCAGTTGAGTGCACATCTGAAGAGCTTCACCAAAGTATTCAGGATCCTTCTCCATATGGTCGGTGTCGATGGAGTGCACGTTGACAAAGAGGTTCTTCTTGGCTTTGAGAACATCAAAGAAGATGGCAAACTGGAACCTGTTCCAGAACGGATGACCAAAGTGGGATCTTGGTCTGCCTCATACGGGTTGCGGCGACGCCTTGCCCAGAACTCCTTGGGCGGCATTTCTGGCACGGTTTTGCCTGGCTTCGGCTTGACACCAGGCTTCTTCTAGAGTTGAGGTGGAGGTGGAGCACTTGAAGAACCTCCGTCAGACTCAGAGGTGCGGTAGCGCTTGGACGTGGCACGACCGGGGTTGACACGATGAGCCTGATGCTCAGGGACCTCATCACCTGGAACCACATACAAGAACATGCAAATAACCAGAAAGAACGAGTAAGAGCCACAAAACACGAGCAAAAGATCACTGAGAGGTAAGAGCATGGTGGAAACTGGTAGAGGGCGGTAGTACCGCGTCCCGAGAGTGGCAGTACTGCTCCAAGCGGTAGTGCCGCTCTGGAGAGAGCGGTAGTACCACTCGAGACGGGGAAACAACAGTTTCCTACTACCGTGGTCAGATCCGGCACTACCGTCCTACCAAATTAAAAAATACTCCAACCAAACACCAATCCAAACTGTCTAGAAGCATTCTCCATCCTACTCAAGCCTAGATCTGGCCAAAAATCTAGAGATGCAACTGCTATTGCCCCTAAGATGCTAGATTGGAAATCTAGACAAGAAGAAAAAGGGAGCGGGGGCAATACCGGCATCCATGGCAAGAGGACAAGGTGGGGATCGTCTCCACCGAAGGATGGAGAGGAACGCCCCAGAGAGGGAGATCCGCCGGAGCCCTCCCGCGGCGGCGGTTGCTGGAGAGAAAGGAACAGAGCAAGGGGGCGTGCGAATGGGTATGGGGGAGAAGAAACTCCCCCTGCCCCCGATATAACCCCCTGTCCGCGCCTCACAGCGGTAGTACCGCGCTGGAGGGTGGTAGTACTGCTCGGAGCGGTAGTACCGCTCGCCACCAGCGGTAGTACCGCTCAGCAACCAAACGGCTTCTAGACAAACGGCTAAAGCACCAAGGAGACGAGAAAACAAGGCCAAGAGAAAGAAAAGACCAACAAGGCAACGCACACACTAACAACGGTCCAGAACCCACTCTTTCAAAACAACCACACGAAACAGAGCGAGCTCTGGCCTCTCTCAAGAGAGGGCGGTGGCCGGAGCCACCTATGTTTGAGTCAATTGGTATGGCACCGCGAAGAATTATCCTTGGGCCTATGACCAAAACTCGTCTTTGAAGCACAAGTACCATAAAAAATGGCTAATGTGAGAGAGTTGATCGTTTTAAGCATAATGGGGGGAGGGAAAGTTCATTGAGAGAACAACACTCCCCCTATGTCCATGCCTACATCTAAACTGGACACCAAGTTGAGTGAGGTGGGGTGTGCAAGGGTTCAAGTCACATTGCTCGAATCAATGATATTTAGCTCATGCCTTAACTCGCGAAATCTTGCTTCATCCAAGGGCTTCGTGAAAATATCTGCAAGGTTATCATGAGTGTTGACATACTTGAGCTTGATCTCCCCTCGCCTAATGTGATCCCGGATGAAATGATACCGAATCTCAATATGCTTTGTCTTGAAGTGTTGCACCGGGTTGAGAGAAATCTTGATGGCACTTTCGTTGTCACACCAAAGAGGCACTTTGTCACAAATGACACTGTATTCCTTTAAAGTTTGCCTCATCCATAAAAGTTGTGCACAACAACTACCGGCCGCCACATATTCTGCTTCGGTGGACGAGAGAGACAGACAACTTTGCTTTTTGGAAGACCAACTCACCAAAGAGCACCCAAGAAACCGGCACCCTCCGGAAGTGGACTTCCTATCCACTTTGTCTCCCGCCCAATCGGAATCCGTAAATCCTTCAAGCTTGAAGTTTGCCCCTCTTGGGTACCATAAGCCAAAGTTTGGGGTATGAGCCAAATATCGAAAGATTCGCTTGACCGCCACATAGTGACTTTCCTTCGGTGCGGCTTGAAACTGTGCACACATCCCCACACTCAACATGATGTCCGGTCTAGATGCACAAAGGTAAAGCAAGGAGCCAATCATGGAGCGATATACCTTTTGATCCACCGCTTTACCATTGGGATCAATGTCAAGTTGGCACTTGGTGGGCATTGGAGTAGTAGCCGGCTTGACATCACTTAGCTTGAATCTTTATAGCATGTCTTGAGTGTATTTGGCTTGGTTGATGAAGGTTCCTTCTCTTCTTTGTTTGATGTCAAAACCAAGGAAGAACTTCAACTCTCCCATCATAGACATCTTGAACTTGGAGGTTATGAGAGCAGCAAATTCCTCATTGAAAGCTTTGTTAGGGGAACCAAAGATAATGTCATCAACATATAGTTGGCATACAAACAACTCCCCTTTGACCTTCTTAGTAAAAAGAGTGGGATCGATTAGCCCCACTTCAAATCCACGATCTTGTAACAACTTGGTAAGGTGGTCATACCACACACGTGGGGCTTGTTTAAGGCCATAGAGTGCCTTATCGAGTTGATACACATGATCCGGGAAGTAGGGATCCTCGAACCCGGGGGGTTGCTTGACATAGACCAACTCATTAATAGGACCATTAAGAAAAGCACTTTTCACATCCATTTGTTGCAACTTAAAGTTGTGATGGGAAGCATAAGCAATCAACAAACGTATGGATTCAAGACGAGCAACGGGAGCAAAGGTTTCACCGTAGTCGATACCCTCGACTTGGGAGTAGCCTTGTGCTACCAATCTTGCCTTGTTGCGAATGATGTTCCCATGAGCATCTTGCTTGTTCTTGAAGATCCACTTGGTTCCAATGATGTTATGGTTCCCCGAAGGCCTTGGAACCAATCTCCACACCTGGTTGTACTCAAAGTTGTTGAGTTCTTCATGCATGGCATTGAGCCAATCCGAGTCTTCGAGCACCTCATAGACCTTATGGGGTTCAACACAAGAGACAAACGCGTGATGTTCACAATACTTTGCTAATTGTCTACGAGTGCTTACCCCCTTTCTTAGGCTTCCAACCACATTCTCCATGAGATGACCTTTGGTGGTGAGTTTGGAAGCAATCTTCACGGCACGACGCTCTAATTCCTCCTCGGATGTGGAAGGAGGAGGGTTCACTTGATCATCTTGAGCGTCGTCATGAGCTTGTTCTTGATCTTGAGCTTGCTCATGATCTTGAACTTGCTCGAAGGGGAGAACTTGACCTTGGGCATCATTTGGAGGTTCACCACCATCTTGAGATTGATCTTGCCCTTGGTCTTGTTCCCGAGGTTGAGGGACTACACTTTGTTCTTCGGAAGCGTGTGGGTCTTGAGTAGGTGAAGGCTCCACTGGAGTGGAGCATTGTCCTTCTCCTTCGACCAAAAGGGGTTCCTCAATGGGTAGAATATGACCAATACCCATTCTTCTTATGGCTTGGGGAGGAATTTCATCACCTACATCACGAGTACCACTTTGCTCCACTTGGGAGCCATTATTTTCGTCAAACTCCACGTTACACGTCTCTTCAATGAGTCCCTTGGACTTGTTGAGAACACAGTAAGCATGAGAGTTTGTAGCATAACCAACAAATATGCCCTCATGAGCTCTAGCCTCGAATTTAGACAAACGAACACCTTTCTTGAGAATGAAACACTTACACCCGAACACCCGGAAGTACTTGAGATTGGGCTTGTTCCCGGTGAGTATCTCATACGGAGTCTTGTTCAAGCCTTTGCGGAGATAGAGCCGATTGGTTGCATGACATGTAGTGTTGATGGCTTCGGCCCAAAAGTTGTATGGAGACTTGAACTCCACCATCATGGTCCTTGCCGCATCCATCAACGTCCGGTTCTTCCTCTCCGCAACACCATTTTGTTGAGGGGTATATGGTGCAGAATACTGATGTTTGATCCCCTCATCACTAAGAAACTCATCCAAGGTGTAGTTCTTGAACTCGGTGCCATTGTCACTTCTTATTGTCAAGATCTTTGCATTATGTTGACGTTGAGCTTCATTTGCAAAGTGGATGACGGTTTGTTGAGTCTCACTCTTCCTCTTGAAGAAGTATACCCAAGTGTATCTTGAATAATCATCCACAATCACCAAGCAATAATTTCTACCCCCAAGACTATCAAAGGATGGAGGCCCAAAGAGGTCCATGTGCAGGAGCTCCAAGGGTCTCTTCGAGTAGATGATAGTCGTGGGAGGGTGAGCCATCTCATGAAGCTTTCCTTCGATACAAGCACTGCAAACACGATCTTTGGCAAAACTAACATTCGTTAGTCCATGGACATGGTCCCCCTTGAGAAGACTTTGTAAAGATCTCATATTGACGTGGGGTAAATGGCGATGCCAAAGCCATCCCACATCAACTTTAGCCATTAGGCATGTCGCGGTCTTAGTGGGTTGCTCCGAAAAGTTAATCACATAGAGACCATTCTCGACATGCCCAACAAAGGCTACTTTAAGAGTCTTGCTCCACAAGAGGGCCACGGTATCAATATCAAAGAAGGTGGCAAAGCCCATGAGTGCGAGTTGACAAACGGAAAGTAAATTGAACGCAAGGGACTCAACAAGCATGACTTTCTCGATCGTTAGATCATGAGAAATGACAACCTTGCCAAGACCCAATACCTTAGAATGTGAGGCATCACCCCATTCGACATCGGTGGGCATAGATGGGATCTTGTGCACGTCCACCACCAAGTCCTTGCTCCCGGTCATATGATTTGTTGCTCCACTATCGAGCAACCATGATCCCCCACCGGAAGCAAACACCTACAAGAGATCAATGCTTGGTTTTAGGTACCCATTGAGTAATGGGTCCTTTGATGTTAGTAACAAGGGTCTTAGGAACCCAAATAGACCATTCAATGTACTCATAAGAAGAACAAACAAATTTAGCATAAACATGCCATCACGAGCACGGCACAACACATAAGAGGCGTTAAAGTCGCCGGCTTTGTTGGGAGAGGTGGTTTTGCGCTCTTTGGCATCACCACTCTTCGCATTGTTCTTCTTCTCCTTAGGAGCACCCTCTCCCTCCTTCACAAAGGTTTGCTTGAGCGGGGGAGGACGATTGGTCTTGCTATTCTTCTCCTTGTTCTTCTTCTTGTTCTTGGACTTGGGTGAGAACCCAACTCCCTCCTTGCCCACAACTTCCTTTTGATTGCTCAAAAGGTCATTTAGGTTCTTCTCGCCTTGTATGCATGACACAAGACCTTTCTCGAGTTGTTCCTTCAACTTGGCATTCTCCTCCACAAGATGCACATGCTCACAACATGGGTTAGTAGCATTTGCATTATCAATTAAGACCATGTGAGGAAATGTGGCCTTTTCCTTGGTTAGATTAACTTGGAGTTGAGCATGAGACTCCTTGAGGTTTGCATGAGCACCTTTCAAGACCTTATGGGCCTTGTCAAGTACATCAAACTCCTCCTTGAGTCTAGCATGATCAACCCCAAGTTTAGCCTTCTCGGAAGTTAGAACACGAGACACAACAAGAGCATGATCAAGATCTTTCTTTAATTTGGCATGGTCATCGTTGTGTGACTCCTCAAGAGACAAACGATGCCCACGCTCTTCCTCAAGAGCATTAGATAGATCCGATATCTCATCGGCATAGTCACGACTATGACCTTCCATCTTAGAGATGGTTTCTTCGTGAGCCTCTATCATGTCATTGGCTTCACCAAGTTGTTCCAAGAGAGCAACAAAGTGCTTCTTGGATTTGCCCTTGAGCTTACTCATGAAGGACTCAAATTCATTTACCTCCTCATTAGGCCCCTTACCATTATCAAAGTCATCCGTTGAAGGAGGATTAGGAATAATGGTGGTTTTGATGTTGGGGGTTACCTTGTTGGTGGCCTTAGCCATGAGGCACTTGGCGGTGATGTTCTCGTTAGGTGAATCGAAGAGAGACACCCGGGGAGTTGTGATAATGGCAACGGATGCCATGGCCATTGTTTCACTATCTTCATCATCATCGTCATCCTCACGGTATTCTTCTTGAACCACCAACCCGCGAGTAGGAGTCTTCTTGGTGAAGTTGTTCTTGTTGGGGAAGGACTTGGATTTGTCTTTTCGGATGAACTTGCCGCCATTGTCTTCCCGCTTCTCGTAAGGACAATCCGCAACGAAATGGCTCACATTGCCACAGTTGAAACAAGTTCTAACTCATTGCTTGCCCTTGAGGCCACTTGAGTTGTTCTTGTTGAAGTTGGGTCTTGTATTCTTCTTACTCCAAAATTGTCTTGAGGCAAGAGCCATGTGCTCATACCTTGGCCTTCAAGGCAAGATTGGGCTTCTTTGCCCTTTGAGAACGGAGCACCGCATTGTCGGCGATCTTGTCCAAGATGCTGATTGCAATGAACTCATCCAACACTTCACCTGAGGTCATGGAGTGGAAGTCCGGTCTTTGACGAATGACGGAGGACATGGCCTTGTTGTAGGGCATCATGGCCTTGAGGAACTTGCGCTTGATCCAGTTGTCATCCGTGTCCTTGCTCCCATGATCTCGGAGTGCGACCGCGAGTTTGGTCACTCTTCGAAAGAGCTCACGAGGTTCTTCATCTTCTTTCATTGCAAACTCATCGGCTTCATCTTGCACCACTTCATAGTTGGAGCGTTGAATGCTAGCACTTCCTCGATAGAGAGACACAACACATTTCCATGCGTCTTTAGCCATGGCATGAGGACGAAGATGAGGGAGATCTTCGGGAAGGATTGCATCTTGGATGATGAAGAGAGCACTTTCATTGAATTGATTATCTACGGCTTATTGAGGGGTGAAGTTGCTTGGGTCATGTGGATAGAAACCTTCTTCTATGATTCTCCAAAGATTAGTATTCACATGCTTTAAATGACGCTTGAAACGATAAACCCAAGCATCAAAATCCTCATTTTTCACAATCTTAGGAGGAGGACCGGCATGATTTAAATGAGTAGTGGGAATCGGCCCACCATAAGTAGGAGGTTCCACATGGGCAAAGATGCCGGAGCCATTTCTACCACTAGTAGAAGGACCTTTTTCACTATTAGCTTCCCCTTTGTCGGAGGTAGCATCCGTCACCTTGTTAGTGGGATCACCCACTTTCATTGGCGAGGTGGATAGTTTAAGTCCTTCTAAG
Source organism: Triticum aestivum (assembly GCF_018294505.1). Lineage (NCBI taxonomy): Eukaryota > Viridiplantae > Streptophyta > Magnoliopsida > Poales > Poaceae > Triticum > Triticum aestivum. The sequence continues at coordinate 467,746,817 of NC_057801.1, forward strand.
AATTCAGAAAACATGCTTTTAACCTCGGCCGTCATGGAGGTTTTCAATGTGTCGCCACATTGAATTCCTCACGTGAGACCGAGGTTCCCCCTTCGGCCGAAGACGAGATGGGATTCACACCGGAGTGCTCCTCCGCACCGTCGTTGGTGTCAACCATACTCTTCGGACGGAAAAGTCCTTAATAAAGAGACGAGGCTCTGATACCAATTGAAAGGATCGATATGGTTGACTAGAGGGGGGGTGAATAGGCAACTAACAATTTTTAGACTTTTCTTTAACAATTTAAACCTTGCAATGAAATAGGTTGTCTAGATGTGCAACTACGTGAACAACCTATATGATGCAAAGACAACTAGTACACAAGCAAGCAATAGATACAACACAAGTAAGCTTGCAAAAGTAAAGGTACGAGATAACCAAGAGTGGAGCCGGTGGAGACGAGGATGTGTTACCGAAGTTCCTTCCTTTTAAGGGGAAGTACGTCTCCGTTAGAGCGGTGTGGAGGCACAATGCTCCCCAAGAAGCCACTAGGGCCACCGTAATCTCCTCACGCCCTCACACAATGCGAGATGCCGTGAATCCACTATTGGTGCCCTTGAAGGCGACGACCGAACCTTTACAAACAAGATTGGGGCTATCTCCACAACACCTGGAGGCTCCCAACAACACCACGAAGCTTCACCACAATGGGGTATGGCTTCGAGGTGACCTCAACCGTCTAGGGTGCTCAACACCCAAGAGTAACAAGATCCGCTAGGGATAAGTGAGGGGAATCAAATTTCTCTTGGTGGAAGTGTAGATCCGGGCCTTCTCAACCAATCCCGAGCAAATCAACAAGTTTGATTGGCTAGGGAGAGAGATCGAGCGAAAATGGAGCTTGGAGCAACAATGGAGCTTTGGGGGAAAGAGATAGGTCAACTTTGGGGAAGAAGACAACTATATATAGTGGGGGAACCAATCCAACCGTTACCCCACTGAACAGCCACACACAGAGCCGTACTACCGCTTGGGCAGGGCGGTACTACCGCTGAGGGCGGTACTACCGCTCTTACCCAGCGGTACAGCTGCGCTAACGAGGAGGTCAGGGTCCTGGCCCCAGAGTGGTACTACCGCGGGAGAAGGCGCGGTACTACCGCTAGGAGCGGTACTACCGCCACTACTACCGCACTTAGTACCGTAAAACCTGACACGAAAAACATCGGTCTCGAATCGAGGCAGTAGTAGCCCGGAACCACTGCGGTACTACGGCCGAAGACCACAAGCGGTACTACCGCTTGGGGAGCGGTACTACCGCTCTGGAAGCGGTACTACCGCTTGAGTGCTTCGGCGGTACTACCGCTGAGGACCGCGGTACTACCGCTGGGGCAGGACAAGGCAGACCCAGGGGAAAAGGAAGCTCCAAAGAAGCGGAAGGAAAGCGTCGGGTGTGATAAGGATGTGTACATGTTGATTCTACCCTAGCCTTACCAAAGCGGATCCCCTCTTGATAGTACGGTGCCTCCTACGAAACTAGTCCACCAACAACGAAACGAAGGAGCTAACACCGTCTTGAATAAAACACCGAGGGGAAGTAATCGTCTCGTGCCAAAGGATGAATCTCTGAAAGAACTTAACGCACACGATTAGTCCGTAAAAGCATTGTCATCAATCACCAAAACATCTTGAGGATAAATATGCCCTTACAAACGTTATAGCCAATTGACCCTCAAAGGGTGCTCGCAATCCCCCTACCGATGCATAATATGTCAGACTTCATTGCTTGGAGTTATACAAAATATGGTTTTTCATTGTACGATCAGCTTATTTGGAGGAATGGAACAAACAACACGAGACAAAATTGCAACATACTAATGGTATGGGAAGAACCAATGTTAATCATATTTGGGGCAAGATTTGGAAACTATCCTGTCCGACGAAGGTAAAAAATTTCATCTGACGTACTTTGCATGGAACCCTCCCGTGTCGTGCTACGCTTGCTAATAGGGACATGAAAGTATCGTCCACTTGTCCATCATACTCCAATGGGGCAGAAGATACAAAACACGTTTTATTCTTGTGTCGAAAGGCGAAAGAGGTATAGGGCAAGTTAGGATTGCATGAGGTGATTAATAAAGCTTGTGTTCTTGATCGTGCGGGAGAGGCGGTTTTGGAATTCTTACTGCTAATGCCGAACAAGACTTAGCAATAGTGGGTTTTTAAAAAGCAGGTGAACTGATCGCTGTTACAGCTTGGTATTTATGGTGGGATAGACGTAAACTGGTTCATGATGGAAAGGTTCAAGACGCACTCCATACTTCCATGAGAGCCCGGGCTATAACAGCTAACTATGATAATGCACACTCCCTAAAGGCAACTAATAAAACACGGGGTTGGAGCAAACCTTCTATGGGTTTTGTTAAACTTAATGTTAACGCTTTTTTTGACCATGATTTACTTAGGGGCACAGCTGAAGCTATTTTCAGTGATGATAATGGAAGATTCATCTGGTGGAAATTAGAGGATTGATTGGTGTGCTGATGTATTAACAGCAGAAGCGTTGGCTCTAAGGTTCGGCCTATTCCTAGCGCAAAAGGCGGGGTGCAATCGTCTTGTCGTTAACTCTCACAATATGAAGGTGATTGAACTAATGAAGAACGAAGGACATTCAACGGGACCGACATCGGCTTTGTTTGATGACTGATATTTTATAGCTTGTGACTTTTCTTTTATTAGGTTTGAACATTGTAATAGGGAAGCAAATAAAATGGCCCATGAAGAGCCTATGAGGGACATTGTACGTTTACTGGTTAACAATGTAACAAATATTTCTAATCAATAAAGTTAATTTCTTTAAAAAAAGCAAATGTGTTTTCTAGGTCAGGCACTAAAAAGAAAACCTTGGCTGCTTCTGTCTTTACTTCCGATCTCCTACATCCATCCAAACATATCAAAATTCAATGTCACGAACCAATCTGTGGTTGGATTGTTAAAGAGACTGTGGTATCCCCAGCCCATCAGGGTTCAAATTCTGGTGCTCGCATTTATTTCTGAATTTATTTCAGAATTTTCGGCGATGCGCATTCAGCGAGATGAGACGTCACGTCGACGACGAGGTGGCTACAAAGACTTCGTAAATTTCAAAATGATATGTCAGCTCAGTCATTTAGAGGTGCTCGTAAGGATAGAATGTATGTGCGCTCAAAGGGATGAGATGAGTGTATGCGCATATGAGTTTGCGTTTGTGCTGTGTTAAAAATAATGCAATGCCGCAACGCAGCCAAGTCGAACACGAACATTCCCCGTCTTTGCTTCTTCCCTGCGATCGCAGTCGGCCCTTGCCGAGTCTCCAGCACACGTCATAATCCACCGCGTACGTCAGCACCGCCGCTTAGGTAGACTCGCCCGGTCCGATGCCAGCGAGTTTACTTGCTTGAGATCTCCCCGGCCGACATGTAGGCTGTAGGATGCCGATCAGCTCTCCGTTTCTTCTTTTTCCCAGCACCGAAGCTCCCGTCGTCCACCTCATCGCCACCTGTCCCACTGCGTGCATGCGTGGGAGATATTCCGCTGCACCGTCTGGTCTGGTTTCCGGCGGCGCACGACGACTTTTTCAAAGCCCCCCTTCATCTCCAGGCTACGTGGGCGGGCACGTGAAATTCCGCGAGAACGCCCGTGCGCGGCAAGGCGCGGATTGAGACGTCTGTTGTGCATGCCGACTCTCCGGGCTGGAGGTCATCTGTTTCGTCGCTTCCGTTTGAACCTGGACAACGAAGTGATGACAGGCCGGACGTGGAGTTTGTGTGCACGAGCACAAATGCACTCTATATCTTGACAGTTCATTGTAGTGGTAGGATCTGTGCCATATTATTTTATACCTCAATACAGAGCAGCAGTAATGAGTGGAATACATGGTGTACGGACGAGGCTCCTCTGACGTACTGCAGGGTGCAGTTGGGCCACTGACAGGTGGGCCCGAAAGCAAGTTGGCCCACCTGTCAGCGACCCAACTGCACCCTGCAGTACGTCAGGGGAGCCGAGTCCATGGTGTACATAGGTCACTGTGGTGAGTTGTGGGCCAGCGTAACGACCACGTTCTGTTGCGTGAGGTTACGAAACCTCACGTTTGTGGATTAAAGCTGAGCCTTCATCCGATTCCTTAATGCCTTGCTGAACCGTGGCACAGGATGCCAAAAAAATGCGGCACAGTAAGAAGGTGATCGCCTCGTCCTCTCGTTATTTTTTTTGGTTCTGTCCAATTCGGTTTTGCTGCGGGTGTTTTCATTGGTTATAGGAAAGTTTTAGAATCTTGTCTCAGACCCCTCCAAAAAAAAAGAACCTTGTCACAGAAAAACGAGGAAATTTTAGAACATTCGTTGAACCAGTTTTTTTATAACTTTCTTTTTGTTGGGTTTTACAGGTTTTCTTTGAGTTCTTTTATTTTTCAGCTTTCTCATATTTTTTATTTATAATTCACGAATATTTTTTAATATCTTGAACACTTTTGAATTTGCAAATTTTTAAATACTAGAATAATTTTTTAATTTGCGGATATTTTTAATTCGTCCTTTTTTTTTGAAACCACACGCATTTTCTAAATGTACGGGCATTTTTGGATTCATGAATATTTTGTGAATCCATTTAACATTTTATTGAATTCACAAACATTTTCTAAATGCATGAACACTTTTGGATTCATGAATATTTTTTGAATCCAGAAACATTTTCTAAATGCATGTACAATTTTGGATTCATGAATATTTTGTGAATCCATGAACATTTTCTAAATGCATGAACATTTTTGGATTCATGACTATTTTGTAATTCCACAAGAATTTTTTTAATCTACTAGCATTTTCTAAAGGCACGAGCTATTTTAGATTCATGAATATTTGGTGAATCCACAAACATTGTTTTTGAATCAACAAACATTTTCTAAATGCATTGACATTTTTGGATTCATGAATATTTTGTGAATCTACGAAGATTTTTTTAATCCACTAACATTTCCTAAATGCATGAACATTTTTGGATTCATGAATATATTTTGAATCCACAAACGTTTTTTTAATCCACAAACATTTTCTAAATGCACGAACATTTTTCATGAATATTTGATGAATCCACAAACAGTTTTTTTTGAAATCCGAAACATTTTTGAAACTCACAAACATTCTTTGAAATTCTTGAATGTTTTCTGAATTCATGCACATTTTTTGTAACTTGCTCTCGTCACTTACAAACATTTTTAAAGCAGAGTAACAGGGAAGGGTTTTAACGGAGGAGTCAAAATATTAGCGGGCATTTTGGTAATCCATGTTGGAGTTGGCGAAGCACGGCAAGCCGCAGGTGTATTGAATGTGTAGTGCGACACTGAAGCACCAGGCATCATTTGATCAATGGGTTAGAGCATTTCCAGCCGCGCCCCAGAACGGCCTCCCAAGGCGATTTTTTTGCGCCGGCGTTGTAAAAACGACCCAGTCGCGTCTCCAAGAGCTCGTTTTTCACCGGCTTGGGCCGAAATCAGCGCCTGCGGACTCAGGCCGAACCTGGCGCGCCGGGGGCGCGGGGGCGAGTGGTTTTGGCGCAAAATAGCTACGAGCCCGCCGAGTCAGCGAGACGGGCGCTTTGTCGCCCTCATCGCCTCGGTTCCCGCAGGAATCAATGCCAAGGCTGCCGCGCTGCCGCCGCCGGTCAGCCTTTTCATTGATTTCACATCATGGGCGGCGTGTCACGGGGCGGCGCGGCGACGCCTCCCCTCCCGCCACGCGTACACACGGACGCGACTATATAAGCCGGTGGCCTCCCTCGCCTCTGGCCACACCAGCCCTAGCCGCCGAGCTCTCCCTCTCCCGTGCGCCGCCGCCGAGCCCTCCCTCTCCCTCCCTCTCCCTCACTGGGAGTCGTGGCTCTTTTTTGAGGCCAACATCCCGGCGCCGCCGGACATGTGCACCGGGCCGACGGGGCGGAGGTTCAGCAACGGGGGAGTGCCTGTTCCCCCGTTGCCCGACGCCGAGGCGCGCCCCTCCTACTTCGCCTCCGAGGTTGACCACGTGCGTGCCTCCCCCACCGATGAGCAGCTCGCCCTCCCCCAGTACGCCGCCGACAACTACGCGGCGTGGGCGTCGTACTTCGAGCGCCGTCAGGAGCAGAGGCTGGCGTCCACCAACGGGGCGCCGGTGGTGGGCGGCGTGAAGAACAGCGAGGGGCGCTGCGTGTGGTGGGGCGCCTGCCCGGGCGGCGAGGATGGCGGCGACGACGACGACTACTCCGTGTTCATCGATTTCTCTTTTTAGATAAATTTGCTATGTAAGTCGCGAACATGTCTAACATATGCCAAAGTTTGCCGAGTTTTAGCCGTGTTTGACCGAACTTCGCCGGATGTTTTTTTTTTTAAATTAGATGCGTCTGGGGCGGCCCTGGGGTCGGCGACTGGGAACCAACTCATCCCAGACCGTTTCTTTGCGCCGGCTCGCCTCCAGGCGGCGATTTTACGCGCCCCCTAAATGGCCAACGGCTGGAGATGCTCTTACCAAGCATCTGACTGGCCAAATTACGTAGCATGGAAATGATATTGACATGGTGGAGCGAAATATATTTTATTACTGATCATCACATGGACGATCGGACAACGAACTATCTGATCTCTAGGAACTCCAGGTGCCATATTAGACAGGGTGGTTACACGAAAATGAAAACCAACAGCGTACACGGCATAACTTGAAATATTAATGGGTAGCTAAACAGGACGCCACTGCTTGGGCAGATTGACATAAATAAATCGTAAACCGATCCACACGCGTCATGTAAGTGCTCTGCCACACGGACAGTAACAGCAGCAGCGCAAGGACGAGAACTGTGGCGAGCAAACATTGTGGCAGCAGCAAGGAAATGCACAGTGCAAGCTACCGAGCTGGATCTGTGTCTGAAGACGGGCCACAACATTTGAGAACACCTAGGCCGGACGTGGCATAACGACAAACGTTGCAATAAGTGTCTGAACAATGTGGGCCATGTGAAATGACTGCAGGAATATACAACACAAATACTTACTGAAATACGAGGTGCAGTACGAATCTTGGAGCGAACGCTTGGCTAAGATAACCTGTGCATATGAGCTCGTGCTCAGATAGGCACTTTCCTGCAGCGTGTAATGCTGGCAGCTGGACCAGGCTTTCTGCTGCATGCTGATGATAAAAAGAAAAGCGTGGGAATGAGTTGGGATTAAGTTAACACGAAAAGGCCCTTTTTAGCCGGTGCATGCATGCATATAATATGATGGATCCACTGCATGCAGAGCGAGCAGCAGGGTGAAACCTAGACGCGCTGTCAGTCCGCCAGTGCATATGCAAGCGCCCTTCGTCCATAGGCATCATTGTTAACACTAGTACTAGTACCACTAATAGAGGAGGACTAATGGCAGCATGGAACCATTGACACATGATTAAGAGCTAGTACTAGCTAGCCGAGGCGCAGGAATTTGGGCCGCGGCAAATTTGATAATTATGACCTTAAATCATTTCATAAAATGAACTGTTTCTAAAAAAAATACTCGGCTGACCTTTTTGAGTGACGCCCGACACGAAGGCGCCACACTACACTGTGCAGCGCCTGACTGACAGGCGCTACATGCCTAGCCAGCGTCGTACTCGGATCATCCGAAAAATTACTAAGTCAATGTACAGCGCCCAAGAGCTAGGCGCCACACTATATAGTGTAGTGCCTAGCTCCTAGGCGTTGCACTAATGGTTGCACTACAAAATGAAGCAACCACTAGTGCAACGCCTGGGAGCTAGGCACTATATTGTATAGTGTGACGCCTAGCTCTCAGGCATTGCACACTGACTTAGTAATTTTTAGGCAGTTCGGGTGCGACGCTGGCTAGACGTGCAGCGCCTGTCAGTCAGGTGTTGCACCGTGTAGTGTGGCGCCTTCGTGTCGGGCGCCACTCAAAAAAGTCAGTTGAGTGAAATTCTTTTAGGGACAGTTTTTTTTTGTGAAATGATTTCATTCACAGATCAAAATTGTCAAATTTGCCCGTGCTGGCCTACCACCATCCGGTCCTCTTGAAGCGAACGATCGATCTCGCGTCAAACTCTTTGAGATGTTTGCGGCTGCCGAGAGACAGAGAGATAGGTGGTTGCGCTTTTGCAGGGCGCTTTAGGGCTGGGGACACAGTGCAGTGGCAGTGGCAGTGGCAGCAGGAATGCCATCGCAGCATCGGTACCACCAAATCCAAAGACAGACCACAGGCGCTCGCTTTGGTTTGGCTGCTGCAGCAGCGGCAGGCGGCAGCCCGCGCGCGTCGCCAAAAGACATTCTCTCTGAGCGGGGTTGCCCTCCATCCCCATGCCATGTGTGCCACTGCCACGGCCACGGCATGCCGCAGCCAGCATCTGCTCCCCGCGCTCGCTGCCACCTCTCGCGATCCACAGCCCGAATTCCCGTGGAGGCCCAAGCCCAAGCGTGCGCCTTGAGAAAGGTGCGCCCTCATTGCTCGGCACATGCACGCACGCACTCACTGACACGCTCTTCCTACCTGTTTGTTTTTTTCTGCATGATTTCAGGATGCGCCTGTAGGAGTACGTCCGTCAGCCCTTGTTTTGGCTTGGGGCTCTTCTCGTTGCCTTGCCGCTCCGTGCTGTTAGATGGAAGCGTTCCTACTCCCTCGCAAGGGAGCCGCGTTGTTTATATTGATTGTGGGCAAGAATAGCCTCTGCCGTGGCTTACAAGTCTTCACCGATCGCTGGGATACGGTGGTTACAGATCGATGGGATAGATACGTACGGGAGGAGGAGAAGGAGTTTGTTGAGATTACAATAGAGTTCTATCTCTAATTCTAACACCCTCCCTTAATCTCAACTATCCTACATTAAGGTTCTTCTTGAACTCTTCAAATAACTTGACTGGCAAAGCTTTAGCGAAACCATCTGCCACTTGGTCTCTTGAAGGAATAAACCATATGTCCAGCTTCTCTGCAACTCTTTCTCGTACAAAATGGAAATCAATTTCTATGTGTTTGGTTCTACCATGAAACACTGGATTTGCAGAGAGATATGTAGCTCCCAAATTGTCACACCACAAGCAAGACACACGATGTTGTTTAATCCCCAATTCATTGAGCAATGATTCTACCCAGAGAATCTCAGCAGTAGCATTTGCTAGTGACTTGTATTCAGCTTCTGTACTTGACCTGGATACTGTGGCTTGTTTTCTAGCACTCCAAGAAATAAGATTAGCACCAAAGAAAATAGCAAAACCTCCAGTTGATCTTCTGTCATCACTACACCCTGCCCAGTCAGCATCAGAAAATGCACTAACAAGGGTCGAGGTGGAATGCCTGAACTGAAGGCCTAAGTTCACAGTGTGCTTGATATATCGTACAATTCTTTTAACAGCTGTCCAATGTACAGTAGTAGGTGCATGGAGATACTGACAAACCTTGTTAACAGCAAAGGATATATCTGGTCTTGTCAGTGTAAGATACTGTAGGGCTCCTACTGCACTTCTGTACTTGGTACTCTCTTCTTCCTTAAGTGGCTCACCTTCAAAGGCTGAAAGTTTTTCTGAAGAAGACAATGGTGTGGGTGAGGGCTTACAGTCCTTCATCCCCATACGAGCTAGAAGTTCAGTGGCATATTTTTCTTGATTTAGTATTATGCCATCTTGAATCTTCTTAACTTCAATGCCTAGGAAGAAGTGCAAATCACCAAGATCCTTCAAAGCAAACTCTGAACTTAGATCATGCAAAAGAGCATTAGTAGCACCCTGTGAAGAACTTGCAGCTGTAATATCATCAACATATATCAAGACAAATATAGTTGTGTTTGCTTTGTTGTAGATAAAGAGAGATGTGTCAGCTTTGGATGCAACAAAACCAAGGTGCCTTAGCTGAGAGCTCAACCTTGAGTACCATGCTCTTGGCGCTTGTTTCAAGCCATATAGTGCCTTGTCAAGTTTACACACATAGTGAGGTGTCTTCTTGTTCTCATACCCAGGTGGTTGTCTCATGTAAACCTCCTCTTCCAGAACACCATGCAAAAACGCGTTCTGAACATCTAGCTATCTCAAGCTCCATCCCCTGGAAACAACAATAGCTAACACAAGCCTAATAGTTGCAGCCTTAACAACAGGACTAAATGTGTCTTCATAGTCTAAACCATAACGTTGTTTAAAACCTTTTGCAACTAAACGTGCTTTATACCTGTCAATTGTGCCATCTGCCCTTTTTTTGATTCTGTAGACCCACTTACAGTCAATAATATTTTTACCTCGTTTTTCAGGTACAAGATGCCAAGTCTTGTTCCTCATGAGAGCTGAGTACTCCTCATCCATTGCAATTTTCCATCTTGCGTCCCCAAGTGCATCTTCCAACCTTGTTGGTTCTCCTGTGATACACAACATACCATATCTTATAGTGCCGTCAGTTCTAACCTTTGGGTTTAGTATACCTTTCTGAAGCCGAGTTGTGACACGTGAAACTGTTTGTTGAGGCTGATTCCGTCGTGTAGCAGTCTGCGGCACAAAGGTTGATGCAGTAGGATTAGCCGTAGAGGATCCTGGAGACTCAGATCCACTTTCCACAGCGAATCCCAATCCGCTAGAAGCAGCCGCCACAGAAGATCTGGCGCTGCCAGCCGGCACATGCGCGTGGGATCCCAGTCCGGATCCTCCTGTCGCTGTCGACCCGTCGGGCCCACGCGTGGGACGCGGTGCTGGACGCGGCGTCTCGTCTGGTTGGGGTGATGCGTCGCCTCCCGACTGGCGCGGACTCGCGCGTGGGCTTCTGGATGGCGTGCGATCCGGCGCAGATCCGCGCGCCCGATCCGAGGCTGCCTGACACACAGGAGTGCCAGGTGACGCGGGATCTACTTCGTGCTCCGCGCCTATTCCGTCTTCTTCTGGCACATGCAATACCAAATCATTTTCTACAAAATTTTGATCATTTGCTGCACCAATTTCTGCACCGATTTCTGCTGCATGATCCTGCATGTGAAGAGGCACAGTTCCACTAGTATAATCATCAGTTGGGTTAGTACAATTATCGGCCCCATGATCAATATTTTGGAGATGTGATGGAAGAAGGAGTATCTCTTTCTTGAGGAGTGCTCCGGCATTAGGATGAAGGGATTCAAAGGGATAGATGGATTCATCAAATACGACGTCTCGAGAGATATAAACCCTACCAGTGGACACATCAAGACATTTAACTCCCTTGTGAATTGGACTATACCCAAGAAATACACACTTCTTAGATCGAAAAGCAAGCTTGCGTGTATTATATGGGCAAAGGTTGGGCCAACAAGCACAACCAAACACACGAAGTGATTTATAGTCAGGAGTAGTGCCAAAAAGACGTGTGATGGGAGTCTCAAATTTGATGACTTTACTAGGAAGCAAATTGATGAGATATGTAGCAGTTAAAAATGCTTCATCCCAGAACTTTAGTGGCATGGATGCGTTTGCGAGTAGAGCTAACCCTACTTCAACAACATGGCGATGCTTTCTTTCGGCCGAGCCATTCTGTTGGTGTGCATGAGGGCACGACACATGGTGTGAGATGCCAAGTACTTGAAAAAAAAGATTGAGTTTCTTGTATTCACCTCCCCAGTCGGTTTGCATAGCAATGATTTTAGTGTTTAGTTTTCGCTCAACAAGATTTTGAAAATTCTTGAAAACTTGAAACACTTCGGATCGTTTCTTGAGAAGATAGATCCATGTAAATTTGCTATAGTCATCAATGAAACTAACATAGTATGAGTGTCTACCAACAGAAGTAGGGGCTGGCCCCCAAACATCAGAAAACACAAGTTGCAAGGGTGCAGTTGAAACATTGAAAGAAATAGGATATGACAACTGATGACTTTTAGCTTATTGGCATGGATCACAAACAGACTCAATACTAGACTCATGAGAGTGGGGAAGTTTATTCTTGCTAAGAACGATTTTAACAATAGCTGATGAAGGATGGCCTAATCTACTGTGCCACTTTGCTGAAGAAGGCTTGACAGCAACAAAGGCCTGTTTATTTGATGGTGATGACGAAGATATAAGTGGGTAGAGACCTCCCACGCACTTGCCCCTAAGAAGCACTCTCCTCGTGTCCAAGTCCTTTACCAAAAAGAAATAAGGATAGAATTCAATAAGAACACGATTATCAAGAGTAAATCTATGAACTGAAAGAAGATTTTTCGATGTTGTAGGGACATATAAGACTCGTTTTAGATGCAGATTTTTCATGGGGGTTTTGACAACTGAACTACCAACGTGAGTGATTTTCATACCAGAACCGCTTGCAGTATGCACTTGGTCATGTCCACGATACTTGTCTCTGGTCGTCAGCTTCTCGAGCTCCCCTGTGATGTGGTTTGTGGCGCCGGTATCCGCATACCAATTTGTGTCGACGCCATAGGAGTCGGTAACCATGTTGGCCCCCTTCTCCTCATGCTCATCTTCATCATCATAGCGATGCCAACAATCACGAGCACCTCCTGGATGATGCTTGTAACAAATTTGGCATTCTGGGTAGTCTCGCACCTGCTGCTAACGTTGTTGCTGTGGGCGGCCGCGGCCTCCTCCTCCGCCGCCGTTTCCACCAGATGGCGTTGGGGAGGGGCGCCTGCCTCGACCGCGGCCTCTGCTGTTGTTGCGCCCGCGACCTCTATTGTAGCCACGCCCGCGCCCCCTGTAAGCTAGGTTCGCCGAGGTCTTGAAGCCTGTGTCATGACCGTCGCCGAGCATCTCTACGCGCTGATCAAACGCTGCAATTTGGGCGAATAAATCATCTACTGAGATCTGATTTTTGACTGCACCAATGGCTGCCACAACAGGGACGTAATCTCTGTCGAGGCCGGCAAGCACGTAGTCCACCATCTCTGGGTCCGAGACGGGGCGGCCTGCCGCTGCGAGCTCATCCCCCAGGTTCTTCATCCTGGAGATGTAGGCGCTGCTGGACATGGATCCTTTCGTTGTGTTGGTGATGGCGATCCGTAGGTTGGTGATGCGCGACTGGGACTGCGAGGCGAACAGGGTGGTGATGGCAGTCCAGAGATCGAACGTCGTCTCCTTGCTCGCAACTTGGACGAGGATCTCCATTGATAGGGAATTCAGGAGATGGCTTAGGACTTGCTGGTCCTTTGATATCCACTGCGCATACAGGGGATTGGGTGTTGCGGCGGTAGTTTTGTCCGCCTGCTGCTGCACCGTCTTCGGTAGCGCTATATCTGATCCGTCCAGGAGGCCGGTGACCTGCGCTCCTCGCAGGCCCGGCATGACCTGTGCCTTCCATAGGATGAAGTTGGTCTTGGTGAGCTTCTCAGATGGGAGAGAACCAAGGTTGAGCGAGATGGTGGATGAGGACGACATGGCGAGGTGGATGGCGAGGGTGATCAAGGAAGGAGGCTGCTGGCTAGATCGATAGGAAGAGGATGCCTCTGTATACCATGTTAGATGGAAGCGTTCCTACTCCCTCGCAAGGGAGCCGCGTTGTTTATATTGATTGTGGGCAGGAATAGCCTCTGCCGTGGCTTACAAGTCTTCATCGATCGCTGGGATATGGTGGTTACAGATCGATAGGATAGATACGTACGGGAGGAGGAGAAGGAGTTTGTTGAGATTACAATAGAGTTCTATCTCTAATTCTAACACGTGCAACATACCGGCCGGCCGGATCGGTGGCTGGCTCCGTGCGTCATTCGGGTCGAGCGACCGGAGAGGATGATCCAAGGTGTTGACGATGGGTGGGAACAGAATAATGTCGCGCGCGGTGAAGCAAGTGCCGTTTCGATGGCGGGCCTGGACGGCAACTCACCGTATGATTAGCTTTGCCGATTGATAGATACTATTGCATCTGGAGGACGAACGCTCGGTTAATGAATTGCGCAAGTTGTCTTCATTTGGTCAAACGCTCACCACCGTCAACAGTGATTCGGCAAGCGGCGTTCGTAGTCTTGCTCATCACCTGACTGGAGGCTTAGCCTCTTGGGACTCTAAAACTGTTGCGAGTCGGCGTGAGGCTGACTGACTGACCCCCAACCCCAAGCTCGCCCGTCCAGACGGTGCAGTAACACGTCATGGCGGCTGATTTGACCACGCAGCACGCGGGGCATTCACTCCGTTCCGTTCGGTTCAGCACCCGGTTTCCGTTTCAAAACCATCCAAAAGGACTGCTCGCGTTTCTTTCTTCCGGGTGGTGGTTTTCTGTTTGCAGTCGTCACGAAGTAAACCAAATCCATCCGCGCCTTGTGAGGAAACGGATTCCTTTTTTTCTTTTCTTTTTTTGAGGGGTGAGGAAACTGATTCCGGTTGGAGGACGTTTCAAGCTTCTGGAATCGAATTCCATCGATGCCCTGCGCTTCGGAAAGCTTCGCGAGCGAAATGGCTTCGGTGACGCTTTCCTATTCAGCGTTCGCAGACCACAGCAGAGAAAGATGCGATCCCCTCTTCACAAGATTTCTCGGGCGTTCCTTCCCTACAAGGAAAGTCGTACGCATCATCCCCAAGCCTGGGCGTCGCGATCAAGCCGTGATGCTGGCCTTACCCAAATGGGCAGCATATCAAAGCCTAAGATACGGCCATATCGCATACGACCCGCCCACTTGCCGACACCTACCTAGACAGCCACCCTCCCTCCCTTCTGCATGCACACCAGCGCAGCGTGCACAATAATTCACAAAGCATCTGTCGCAGCCCAAGCTCGACAACGATGATAACGAACGATCTGGGCGCAGAGCTGGCTAGTCACAATAATTGGATGGATGGACGGATGGTGGACGACGACAATAGTTCAGACTTCAGATTCTAGGAGGGATTACATACATACATACACTCTATATACGGTGTAACATAACACTATGGACAAGCGACCAAAAAACCAGAGGAGTACATCATAAAATGGTCGGGCACATCTGACTTTTGTATAAACACAGGCGATCTTCTTTTTCACTTTTGTTTTTTCTGAACAGTTTTACATCATAAAATGGTCGGGCACAACTGACCTCCTGACACGAGTGTTGCTATACATGACATGCCAATGAACCACTCATCAAATATTTATAAACATGTTTGGGGAACCAATGAACTTCCGAGGAACAATCCATGTCGTCCAATGTACAGCGTTCAGACAACCTTATCACACAATTACTCAACACATACAATTTGGAGGACCTACCTGGCTTGCTCAGTGAGCGAGCTTAAAGTAGAGTATGATAAGGATGGCCACAACAAGAGCTGAAATGATTCCACCAATGATCCACTTGTTCCTGTCCATCCTCTTCGACATTGCCGACAGGATTTTCTTACTCTTTCCAACGTTATCATCAACCCCATGCAACTGTAAACAAGACCAGACTCATGTCACTAACAGAAGTATGAGCTTTTCTTTTCTTTTCTTTCTTTTGAATCCAATAGGGATAAGGATAATAAGTACTCCCTCCGTCCGAAAATACTTGTCATCAAAATGGATAAAAAGGGGTGTATTTAAAACTAAAATGCATCTAGATACATCCCCTTTTATTCATTTTGATGACAAGTATTTCCGGACGGAGGGAGTAAATAAGAAGCAAATCATGGTTATTGCTAACATTTGCTTGTATGCAATGGTGTTAGCAAAGTTAACATATAACATACTAACAAACTAACAGATAAGGATGACAGTCACACTATTTCACAACTTCTATTATGTAACTAATAACTGATGAATTTTGCAGGAATAAAAATTCTGATATTTCAACAATTGTATCAATTATCATGGCATGCATACGCTGCTACTTGAAGGAATGCTACTATTTGAACTTAATAATGTACTGTAATATCCAAGAGAATAAACGGAAGAGATATTTGTTTTAACTTCTAATGTCAGCCAAATTCCCAAGTGGCCAAGCCCTTGAACCGCTGGGACTGAATAAATGATCTTTTACAGGCTTTTATGCTATCATCACTCAACAACCGTACGGCGACACATTACTAAGCTAGGTACCAGAATATACTCTCTATTCATACACAAATAGAGCAATGGGATGTCATGCAAAATAAAACACAAGGTCATGCTGTAGAGTATCTTAGATTACACACTAGAAATTCTAGATAATGCACCTAACTGATTAAATGAGCACAAAGATTCTGATATTTCAAGAAATGCATCAATCAATTATCATAACATGCACATGCTACTAAAGGGGGAGATCACCCACCTTTGCTCTTTATATCCAGGAGAATAAACCAATAAGATATTTGATTCACTTCTAAAATATACATTATGATGAATCTAATTAAACTAATTTGGTGTTGTAGATGTTGATATATCTTCCGATAGACTTGGTCAAAATTTAAGAAGTTAGACTTGGGACAGAACTAGAACTTCAATTAATTTGGAGTGCAGGAAGTAGGTTATAAATAATACAACATTCAATGGTCGAGAAAAGAAAAATTAAAAGAATTGCTCAAGGTGGAGGCACTTTCAAAGCTATTACACTGCACCTAACAGAATTTAATAAACTAGAACCACCAGCGCTCTATTTTGATAATAGATCCTGCATTCAACACATGAAAACTATGCTTATTATATTTAGCAAATTATCAAACCTAGAACCTATATAATGGGCTATGGCAATCTGATCTCTATCAGTAGTGCCAGAAATAACAACCGGGCTGGAAGGAATGATGAACAAGAGCTATATAGCCAACAATGGTTTGCATAACATTTCAGTGAAGTATATCTAAACTACAATAAGGCGAAGGAGAGGACAGAAGGCGAAGGAGGTGGAGGATACCGGCTTCAAGCTGTGGTACACGGGGACGGCTGCAAACAGAAATGGCGTAGGCATCTTGATCAACAAGAGCCTCAAGTATGGAGTGGTAGACGTCAGGAGACGTGGGGACCGGATTATCCTAGTCAAGCTGGTAGCTGAGGACTTGGTTCTCAATGTTATCAGCACATATGCCCCGCAAGTAGGCCACAATGAGAACACCAAGAGGGAGTTCTGGGAAGGCTTGGAAGACATGGTTAGGAGTGTACCGATTGGTGAGAAGCTCTTCATAGGAGGAGACCTCAATGGCCACGTGGGTACATCTAACACAGGTTTTGAAGGAGCGCATGGGGGCTTTGGCTATGGCATCAGGAATCAAGAAGGAGAAGATGTCTTAAGCTTTGCTCTAGCCTACAACATGATTGTAGCTAACACCCTCTTTAGAAAGAGAGAATCACATCTGGTGACTTTTAGTAGTGGCCAACACTCTAGCCAGATTGATTTCATCCTCTCGAGAAGAGAAGATAGGCGTGCGTGCCTAGACTGTAAGGTGATACCTGGGGAGAGTGTTGTACCCCAGCATAAGCTGGTGGTTGCTGACTTCCGCTTTCGGATTCGTGTCCAGCGGGATAAGCGTGCCAAGGTCGCTAGAACGAAGTGGTGGAAGCTCAAGGGGGAGGTAGCTCAGGTGTTCAAGGAGAGGGTATTTAAGGAGGGCCCTTGGGAGGAAGGAGGGGATGCGGACAATGTGTGGATGAAGATGGCGACTTGCATTCGTAAGGTGGCCTCGGAGGAGTTTGGAGTGTCCAGGGGAAGGAGAAGCGAAGATAAGGATACCTGGTGGTGGAATGATGATGTCCAGAAGGCGCTTAAAGAGAAGAAAGATTGCTTCAGACGCCTATACCTGGATAGGAGTGCAGACAACATAGAGAAGTACAAGATGGCGAAGAAGGCCGCAAAGCGAGCTGTTGGTGAAGCAAGGGGTCGGGCATATGAGGACCTCTACCAACGGTTAGGCACGAAGGAAGGTGAAAGGGACATCTATAAGATGGCTAAGATCCAGGAGAGGAAGACGAGGGATATTGGCCAAGTCAAATGCATCAAGGACGGAGCAGGCCAACTCTTGGTGAAGGACGAAGAGATTAAGCATAGATGGCGGGAGTACTTCGACAAGCTGTTCAATGGGGAGAATGAGAGTTCTACCATTGAACTGAATGACTCCTTTGATGAGACCAGCATGCGTTTTGTGCGGCGCATCCAGGAGTCTGAGGTGAAGGAGGCTTTAAAAAGGATGAAAGGAGGCAAGGCGATGGGCCCTGATTGTATCCCCATTGAGGTGTGGAAAGGTCTCGGGGACATAGCGATAGTATGGCTAACCAAGCTTTTCAACCTCATTTTTCGGGCAAACAAGATGCCGGAAGAATGGAGACGGAGTATATTAGTACCAATCTTCAAGAACAAGGGGGATGTTCAGAGTTGTACTAATTACCATGGAATTAAGCTGATGAGCCATACAATGAAGCTATGGGAGAGAGTCATTGAGCACCGCTTAAGAAGAATGACAAGCGTGACCAAAAATCAGTTTGGTTTCATGCCTGGGAGGTCGACCATGGAAGCCATTTTCTTGGTACGACAACTTATGGAGAGATATAGGGAGCATAAGAAGGACTTGCATATGGTGTTCATTGACTTGGAGAAGGCCTATGATAAGATACCGCGGAATGTCATGTGGTGGGCCTTGGAGAAACACAAAGTCCCAGCAAAGTACATTACCCTCATCAAGGACATGTACAATAATGTTGTGACAAGTGTTCGAACAAGTGATGTCGACACCGATGACTTCCCGATTAAGATAGGACTGCATCAGGGGTCAGCTTTGAGCCCTTATCTTTTTGCATTGGTGATGGATGAGGTCACAAGGGGTATACAAGGAGATATCCCATGGTGTATGCTCTTTGCGGATGATGTGGTGCTAGTTGACGATAGTCGGACGGGGGTAAATAGGAAGTTAGAGTTATGGAGACAAACCTTGGAATCGAAAGGGTTTAGGCTTAGTAGAACTAAAACCGAGTACATGATGTGCGGTTTCAGTACTACTAGCTGTGAGGAGGAGGAGGTTAGCCTTGATGGCCAGGTGGTACCTCGGAAGGACACCTTTCGGTATTTGGGGTCAATGTTGCAGGAGAATGGGGGTATTGATGAAGATGTGAACCATCGAATCAAAGCCGGATGGATGAAGTGGCGCCAAGCTTCTGGCATTCTCTGTGACAAGAGAGTGCCACAAAAGCTAAAAGGCAAGTTCTACAGGACGGCGGTTCGACCCGCAATGTTGTATGGCGCGGAGTGTTGGCCGACTAAAAGGCGACATGTTCAACAGTTAGGTGTGGCGGAGATGCGTATGTTGAGATGAATGTGTGGCCACACGAGGAAGGATCGAGTCCGGAATGATGATATACGAGATAGAGTTGGGGTAGCACCAATTGAGGAGAAGCTTGTCCAACATCGTTTGAGATGGTTTGGGCATATTCAGCGCAGGCCTCCAGAAGCTCCAGTGCATAGCGGACGGCTAAAGCGTGCGGAGAATGTCAAGAGAGGGCGGGGTCGACCGATTTTGACATGGGAGGAGTCCGTTAAGAGAGACCTGAAGGATTGGAGTATCGACAAAGAGCTAGCTATGGACAGGGGTGCGTGGAAGCTTGCTATCCATGTGCCAGAGCCATGAGTTGGTTGCAAGATCTTATGGGTTTCACCTCTAGCCTACCCCAACTTGTATGGAACTAAAGGCTTTGTTGTTGTTGTTGTTGTTGTATATCTAAACTACAATAAAGCAGTTATGACTGAATACATACAGTATCGTGAGCATGCAGTAGTGACTGCCGTTGTTGATGAAGATCCTGAAGAATCGACACACCAAGTTCTTCTGTCTCCAGCATAGTTCTTCGGCTCTCTTTAATTCTGTCAGTGGACTGATTCAGTCTTTCAGTTGTCATCATCAACCTTCCTCGCTGATCAGTGGACACCTGAGCCAGGAAAGAATTCCCAAGTACAGCATGAGTACTAAAACTAGCAAACATCAAGAACTTTGACGCCAGTTAAGAAATCAGAACAAACATAATAATACCGCGTTATATATACACTTCACATCAATAGAGAAATATGTCAAGACAGGGAACACTGTTTCTACAATACAGAAAGACAACTGTTAGAGTACGTAATGGGCCTAATGGGCCCATTAGTCTTATGGTTAATTAGAGATAAGGGTCGCTTGCTTAGAGGTCAAGTAAGCCTTGCTTGGGAGTCAAGTAAACCTCGCTATATAAAGAGAGGAGATGTATCAATATAATCAAGCAAGAATTAAGAAGGAAATCCCTTCCCTCTTGCCCGGCCGTGGGCAAAAAGGCCCTCGGCCGGCCCTCTCCCGCCCTCCTTCTAGCAGCGCCATAACAATTTGGTATCAGCTAGCTTCGGTTCGATCATGTCTTCACCGCCGCCAAGCCCGTCTCTTCCGCTGCTGGGCACCTTGTCGCCTCCGGCGACCACCACGACCGTCACCCCGCTCCTGCCCGCGCCGGGATCCTCTGTCGCGCCCGCCCCCACCGTCCTCACCTGGGAGGAGGTGTTCGGGGTGCTGCGGGACCTAACCCAGGCGGTCCAGGAGATCCACCTGTTCTTGGCCGGGTCCTACGGGCCGCACCCGGTTGCGCTGCCCATCGTCGCCCCGCGTCGCCGTGACTGCCGTGGCAGCCGCCGTACCAGGCGGCCTTCGCCGCGCTCGCCGGGCCGCTACAGCAGCCGCTGCAGTCGCCATCCAGCGCCACCACCGCCCAGCCCTGGCTGCAGTGGCAGCCGCCGCTCCTGGCGGCCTCCGCGCGCCCGGCGCTCCGCTGTCGCAGCCGCTGCCGCTGCCCGGCCCGACAGCGCAGCAGCTGCAGCAGCCACTGCAGCTGCAGCAGCCACCGCCGGTCAGCTCCACCGCCCAGTATGGGATGCCCTATGACGGGAGTGCAACGACCTCGTTCCCATCAGCGCCGCCGCCATCCCAGGGCGTCTACATGCAGCAGATCAAGTCCCTGCCGTCGCCATCACCGCTTCCGTCTTGGATCGCTACCCGCCACGTGTCGGCGGCGGTGAGGCTGCAGGCTGCTGCGCGTCGGCGTGTGCGGGAGATGTGTGGTCTGCAGCTGCCGCTCCTCCAAATTGCCCTTCGCTATGCAAAGGACCTCGATCTCGTCCGTTACGTCGGGGATCTTGGGCATGCAGTTTCCCCCACGGGCGGCTGGCATGCTGTTTTCCCCGTGGGCAGCGACCTCAAAGTCTGCGACATCGGCGGTTGGAGGGGCGCACCCCTCCTCGTCATTCTCCGTCGCAAGCCCTCCACTCTTCCATGTGCGGTGCAGACCAACAGTCATACACATGCACTCCTTTTGTCCAGGTGGTGTTCATGGGATCCAGGTGGCTGTACACGTGCATGTCCAAAATAAAGCGTCCTAGTCTATTTCAGATTGAGAATAATAAAACAAGCCGAGATGTAAAAGGCTTGTTTTTAGGTGTTAGGTTTGTGTTGCGTCGAGTCATGGTTATAAGTTGGTTAGGCTGCAGCTCGAGGACAAGCTGCATGTCCAGGTAGGGTGTAGTGTTAGAGTACGTAATGGGCCTAATGGGCCCATTAGTCTTATGGTTAATTAGAGATAAGGGTCGCTTGCTTAGGGGTCAAGTAAGCCTTGCTTGGGAGTCAAGTAAACCTCGCTATATAAAGAGAGGAGATGTATCAATATAATCAAGCAAGAATTAAGAAGGAAATCCCTTCCCTCTTGCCCGGCCGTGGGCAAAAAGGCCCCCGGCCGGCCCTCTCCCGCCCTCCTTCTAGCAGCGCCATAACAGAGACTTAGAGCATAATTGGTTTGCTGCCAAAAATTGGCATGCCAATGTTTGGCATTGTGCCAAATATTGGCAACTATTTGGTTGGCTACGAATTGTTTTGCCTATCTCACATAAAGTTGCCAATAGTTGGCAAATTTTGATATTGCCAATATTTGGCAATGCCAACATTTGGCAAGCCAAATATTGGTAACAAACCAATTATGCTCTTACTTGTTTCTCATCTAGATGAGAACTAGGCACACCCATTGTTTACTCAATTGTGGCGGTATCCCTAATATTGGTCACTAACAATATTGTCAATTTTATTGGCACTTATGATTATTAGATTAATATACTGTATTTTGAACTTCTCTTGGACTACTTAGCTGTGATGCTGTTAGTAAAGCTGTACTCTACAATGCTGCACACTTGGTTATGTTTAGATTGTGTGCAGTGACACAGTTAACAATTCTGTGATGTACTATCTGACAACATGCGAAATATGAACTTAAGTACTGCATACCGCACTACAATTGCCTTGTCAATTGGGCCATTCTCCCCATATTGACATGTTTGGATGCTGAACATAACAGAAACAAGTAAGTCTCTGTTATGGCGCTGCTAGAAGGAGGGCGGGAGAGGGCCGGCCAGGGGCCTTTTTGCCCACGGCCGGGCAAGAGGGAAGGGATTTCCTTCTTAATTCTTGCTTGATTATATTGATACATCTCCTCTCTTTATATAGCGAGGTTTACTTGACTCCCAAGCAAGGCTTACTTGACCCCTAAGCAAGCGACCCTTATCTCTAATTAACCATAAGACTAATGGGCCCATTAGGCCCATTACGTACTCTAACAGTCTCATCTAACTCCACCATTTAATTTTGCGCGGAGATTCGTGTGGATTTTTTTCTTTTACTTTCTTGCTTGATTAATTAAACAGTGTGGGAGTTAGATGAGACTTTGTTAATTCTCATCTAATAGTACCACATATTAGATGTCACTAAGTTTTGATCATCATTTCAGCACCAACCTAATCACCTAATAGTACCACATTATTAAAAGGTATAAATAGAGTTAGCTATCCACAGTATCTATGTGGCAATTGAATTAATAGGAACAGAGAGCTCACCGCGAGTGTGTCAGCCATGCCAGACTCAAGGAGCTCCTCCTTGGTAGTTTGCCTGGCATTGGGCGCCGAGATCCTCTTGAGCTCGCTCTTGAGGTTGTTAAGGTCAGATTTGTACTCCCGCAGCTTAGCTAGCAAACCCGCTTTCACGCTAGGCGGCGTATTCCTGGCCTCCAGGTCCATCCTCCGAATCTGTAATAAATACATGAAAAGACAAAAATCATATACTGCCCCCACATGCCAGTGAAACAAGGGTGGCCCAGACAATCTATAGAACTTGCCCCAAATCACACATTCACCTGCACCTCCCAAAATCACATCCTAGTTTCCCAACGGCAGAATGTAGGGTAGCAGAATCGCAGGAAAAAAAATTTATGAGATCAAGTCTCACGGTTTAGCAGATGAGACCCATCTTGATGGATGACACGTGGCATTTGCAAATCACAAAACATCTACCCCACCCCCCACCTAAAATCAGGGGGGAAGATTAGATGTTTTGTGATTTGTGAATGCCACATGTCATCCATCAGGACGGGTCTCACCTGGTTTATATGAGACCTGGTCTCGTATAATTTTTTTCCAGAATCGCATAGGCATGTAGCCAAAGAAACCCCATAAATAAATAAATAAATAGACCTAGTATTTACCAGCGATTCAGCTTCCTGCACGCCGGACTGGATCTCGGAGAGCCTCTGCTTCTTCTTCTCTGCATTAGATCTCACCGTGTTAGACGAAACCTAACAGCGGCGAAAGGGGGGAGACATCCCCGGTACAATTATGCATGGGGGAGCGGTGGGCACGTACCTCCATCGAGAGCGGAGGCGGCGGTGCACTTGCGGGAGAGGGAAGCGGATTCCTCGCAGTACTGGCGCTCGTAGCCCTCGAATACCTCGCTCATGGCTGCTCCCCACGATCGCCTCCGCCCGCGCGCACAGATTCCCCCCTCCGGATTCCGCGCCCAAATCGTCCGGCGGCGTCGAATCGAGCAGATGATCGAGACGGCCGCAATTCGATCCGGGCTGCTTCACGAGGGGGGCTCCGGGCGTTTGGTGGAAGCTTCGATTTTGGTCGGGTAGGGATTGGGGGATTTGGGGTGGGGGTCCGATAAAAGCACGGCTGCTTCGCGGGCTGGCGTGCGCATTGGCACGTTTGTATCGTGTGTTAATTGGGACACGGTGAATTCCAAAATCCAAAATATAATATAAAATGAGACACTGCGTTGTGGGTCCTACCGGTTTATCGGTATCCTGTCGTGCAGCAGAACTGACGGCGGTAGTTGCCCGCGCAACACCGCACACAGTAATGTAAACCGGTCCCGTTTAATCCTGTTTAAACCCACTAAGGCTTGCCACAATCCTGTTTAAACCCACTAAGGATAGGTGCTTAGAGACATAAATAAATCAAGTTTCTTAAATACCGGTGTTCATTTGTACAGGATAGACGCTTAATTAGACGTCTTTCCTACAGAAATAACCACATGTGCTTAAGAAAAGCCTGATTTATTTCTCTAAGCACCTTCCCTAAAGCTTCTTGCATTGTACCTGGCCTAATCCAATAATTTGCTTTGTTTTTTTAAAATAAACTATGAAGCTAGTTAAATCTAACTAAACGAAACTTGCAGATGCCGCTTATTTGCCATTTACATTCCTAACCACAACAGGAGGAGATAACTCCCTGTTGTCGTTCTTCCGGTCTCTTCACCCATTATCCTCTATCCCCAGTTCCCCGCGAACAGGCGGTTTGGGAGGGCGGTTTCCCCACAATGTGCGCCAGCAAGGCCACGGACCCCTTCCCTCTCTGTCCGCCGCTCCGGCGACCAGGGGCAGTTCTCTCCTGCCTGTAAATAGTCATAGGGGTAGGGTTTTTCTATTGCATTGTTGGGGTGGTGGGGGCGCGAGGAGAATAAATCTGCATCAGCTCCATTTCCACACCGGCGGCGTCTCAGAGTTATGTGTCATGTCTACTCGACGGTCCCTCGGATCGACGGGATTAAGTTTCTTTGTTAATGTAGGCGAGACGACGGCGTCGATGTCCTCTCTGGATGTTTGTGTCCTCCTGCTCCATCCTCGACGATGCGGCGTCCCCTCCAACGTCATTGAGGAGCATGGTGGCCTTGTTCAGGAGGTGGCTGACGGTTACTCCTCTTGGTGGTGGCTTCAGTGTGCGGAACATGATGGCCTAAGTGGAAGAAGGGAAGTAGTCCCTAGATGGCGTTTCTAGTGGTCTTTCTCGATGACGTCAACGGGAAGTTCCGGTTCTGAAGTCAGGAGGGCACGGTGGCAACCCCTGGCTGATATGGGCGAGCTTGGTCTTCGGTTCACAAAGCTCTGATGAAGATGGTGCCTCTCTGGGTATGGCAACGATGGAGGCCTTTCTCCTATGTGTCTGGCGAGCGTCTCGGCGTTGTTGGGGTTGAAGATGGTTGCCATTTACGGCGTGTGCAAGGAGCCCTTAGGTCCTGTTTGTTTTTCATCTCCCCTGGCCTCTGTCTTGCAAGGTTTCCAGGATATCTATCATGTTCATGTGTGTTTCGTTGTTTCCATGTTTGTGGGTTCTTGTAATCTCACTTCAGTTTAACAGAATGCATAGTTACCTTAAAAAACACCGCACAGAAGGTGATATTCCATCCATAAGTGTTGCATTTTTATACTAATCTCGATTTAAAATTACAATAAGTACTTATTAGATCAGAGGGAGTGATCCTATTTAACGTCTTTGAGCATCAAATAGTGGAGCCTCCGCCAACAAACGACACGCAACGAACCAGTCGTGTTTGGGGCTCCGCTGCACGCGTGTATGTTCTTTAGTTTGCTAAAAAATTTTAGTTTTTCTCTTTGTGGTTCTTTTTTATTAGTACTGTTTGTGATTCTTTCTTTTCAGCTTTTATTTTTTTTATTTTTTTATTTCTTTTCCTTTCTCGTTTTTATTTGTTTGTTTACTCTTCTGATTTTTTTATGTTTTTTCTTTTGCGTTTTTTATTTTCTAATATACGATGAGTATTTAAAAATACACACTGAACACTTGTTTATTACTCCATGGTAAGTTTTTTCTAATATATGATGAACTTCTTTTAAATGCACATTGAACATTTTGCTTAGTATACCGTGGACTTCCTTAATGTCTCGTGAACTTTTTTTGTAATATACAATTATTTTTCTAACAAAGTGATTTTTCTAGAGAAACATATTGAATAGTTTTTCTAATATATATTTTCTATTTTTATATTGGTTTTGATTATTTCACCTCTATAAAAAACCGTCATGAAAACCATAGAGAAAACGAAGGAAACCAGCTAGCTCAAATGAGCTCACAAGTGTGGGATGACCCATTTGCGACTCGCTTCAGGCGTCAAATAATAGAACTTGTGATATATAACACCCATTGCAGACGTTATGCGCCTACATGGGCACGCCAAGCGCCCGACAAGTCGTGAACCAGCTTATGCATGGACGACAGTTCCTCCCCGATATATTTCACTTTATTTTTTATTTTTTTCTGTTTTATTTAAATTTTAGGAAGTTGACTAAATAAAAAAAGGTTCACGGAATTTGCAAAAAATATCACAGATTTGACAATTATTCACGATTTTCAAAGTGTTTGTGAATTTAAAACAAAAATCATAGATTCAAAAAATGTTCACAGATTATAAAAAGGAAAATCTTAAAAACATGAGTTCAGAAAATGCTCACAAATTTGAAAATAAATGTGATTTTAAAGAAATGGAAGATGTAAAAAAATGTCCTTGAATTTTAAACAATGTTCCATAATTCAAAAAAAAAGATCGTGAAATCAATAAAAGTTCATGTATTAAAAAATTATTGAATTTTATTAATCTTCACGAATTAAAAGAATGTTATAAATTCCATGAATTTAGAAAATATTCATGTAATCTAAAAATATTTGAAAATTTGAAAATGTTCATGAATAAAAAATGGTGAAAAGGAAAAAAAACAATAGAAAAGGGGGGGGGGGGGGGAATAGAGAGAAAACCAAGAAAAAAGATGAAAAAATATTCGAGAACCTCCAGAACACTACGTTGAAGGTTTCCAGAAGATTATTAAAGGCAATCGATATCTCTTCTTAGCTATTCACAACCTCCCGCTAATGTGTTGACCCGGTAGTAGCACTTAATAGGTGATCGCCCCGCTATGTATCAGTTGTTGCGAAACTTGGTCCTCTAGTGGAGCCCCCTATAAGTGGGCCGCTCCACCAGCTCTTTGTGGACCAAGTCCCTCCCTTTAATATTAAAGTGGACACTTATACCAAAAAGTTATTTTGAAGGATAAGCTCTAGTGATACATATATTTTGAATAATGTCAAAATGTTCTTTTTAAGTTTCAAAAATTCTGTAAAAAAATTCAACATGTTTGTATAGATGTATATTATACATGTGGAAATTCTGATGCTGAAACAAGTAACCATGTGAGTTACACAAAAATGACTAAATCTTCGGTTTGGAAAGATGAAAAGCGATGCATTATTCACTATTTAGAAATCATCATTTTGTCATTTTTGTATAGCTCACATGTTTACTTATTTTATCACCAAACTTTATACATGTGTAATATTCATCCATATGATAAATATGTTTTAAACTATTTAAAACAAAGGGCTCCAAAAATACAATCTCGCATTTATTCCCTACCCCTAGTTATATAAAATGGAGAGCACTCTTTGTACGAGCGGATGATGAATGATTAATAAAGAGAGCTATACCCCTATTTCCTTGTTGAAAGGATCCATATGGCTGACTAGAGGGGGGGGGGGGGTGAATAGGCAACTAACAATTTTTAATTTTTCTTTACCAAATTAAACTTAGTATCAAAATAGGTTGTCTAGATATGCAACTAGGTGAGCAACCTATATGATGCAACAACAACAAGCACACAAGCAAGCAAGGGATACAACACAATATAAGCCTCCACAAGTAAAGGTAAGAGATAACCAAGAGTGGAGCCGGTGGAGACGAGGATGTGTTACGAAAGTTTCTTCCCTTTGAGATGAAGTGTGTCTCTGTTGGAGCGGTGTGGAGGCACAATGCTCCCCAAGAAGCCACTAGGGCCACCGTATTCTCCTCAAGCCCTCACACAATGCAGGATGTCGTGATTCCACTATCGGTGCCCTTGAAGGCGGCGACCGAACCTTTACAAACAAGGTTGGGGCTATTTCCACAACTTAATTGGAGGCTCCCAACGACACCACGAAGCTTCACCACAATGGAATATGGCTCCGCGGTGACCTCAACCGTCTAGGGTGCTCAAACACCCAAGAGTAACAAGATCCGCAGGGGATTAGTGGGGGGAATCAATTTTCTCTTGGTGGAAGTGTAGATCGGGGCCTTCTCAACCAATCCCTAGAAAATCAATAAGTTTGATTGGCTAAGGAGATAGATCGGGCGAAAATGGAGCTCTGAGCAACAATGGAGCTTGCAGAGGGAAGAGGTGGTCTTCTTGGGGAAGAAGACCCCCTTTATATAGTGGGGGGAAAGATCCAACCGTTACGCCCCTCACTTAGCCCGCGCGGTGTGGAACTTCTGCACACAGCCGTAGTACTACTGCAACGGGCCGCAGTACTACCGCTGGCTGGTACGGTACTACCACTTGCGCGGTAGTGACCAGGCAAGGCCCTGTTGCACAAGGCAACGAGCGGTAGAACCGCCGGAGCGGTATTACCGCGCACCCTTGCGGTACAACCGCAAGGCAGGGCTCTACTGGCACTGGAAAATGCACGTAATTGATAAATTACTTCCGTAGCTACTTCCGTAGAGTTTAGGGTTGTGCAAAAATCCGGCACGGTACTACTGCTCACAGGGTGTACTACCGCGTGGGGGCGGAAGTAAAAAAATTACTTTCGCACCTACTTCCGCATACGCCGGTGTTTGGGCTGGAGGCAGCGGTACTACCGCTCGCGAAGAGCGGTACTACCGCTTGCCGGAGCAGTACTACCGTGAGTCCCTGCGGTACTACTTCTTCCTTGAGCAGTACTACCGCACACCACGGAGACTATAGCACTTGGTAACCTTCATATTGCAGAGACAAGAATAAACGGATGGTGCTCCACCCAACAATCTCCTCATCTATCTCAGCGGCAAGAATGGACTCCTCATCTGACTCAGTCCACTGATAGCCCTGCTTCGTCATCCAGGTAGCCTCAGGAGTGATGTTCTTCTCTGACCCACTCGAGACGTGCTCACCAAGCTTCCTCAAAATCCGATTGTCGCGCTGGCGACTCTCCTTCTGAGCAACGTGAGTCTGGCACTGCCCCTTGGCCTGCATGCAGAACAGAGCCTTCATCTTGGCCTTGAGCTTCTTAGCCCAAGATGGCTCAGCAGAGGAAGAAGCGTACCCCTCAGAACTGACCTCCTCCTCCTCCTCAATCTCATCATCATCAACATCTATGCGTGCAGCCTTGGCCTCAGCTCGGGTAGTGGTGTTAGCCCATTTGTTCTTCTGGCATAGCTTGATGGGCTCATGGCGAATCCAGTTGGGAGCAAGAAACTCTTCTCCCGGAAAGATCTTCTCCCAAGTCTTTGAGATCAAGAGGTGCAAATAAGGTCCATAGATGGGCACCTTACGATGGAACACAGCAAACTGAAGCTCACACCACATGATATGAAAGACATCAAGTGGTTTAGGTTGTTGGAGACGCGCTTCCTCACAAATGAGCATCATGTCCACAAGATAGGAATGCACCTTGTCCTTGTCGCCTATGCAAGGAAAAAGAGAGTTGCGGAAGATTCAGTGCATGATGTCAAGAAACTGGTTCATCACAAAAGTCTTCTTGTCATTAGGTAACTTCTTCTCAACAAGGTAGGGTTGAAGCTTGTTCTTGGAAGCAGACTC
The DNA here is from genome assembly GCF_018294505.1 of Triticum aestivum. NCBI lineage: Eukaryota > Viridiplantae > Streptophyta > Magnoliopsida > Poales > Poaceae > Triticum > Triticum aestivum. The sequence goes on from NC_057801.1 coordinate 467,776,365, forward strand.
GGGGTTGGCATGTGGGCGGACACCAATGGGCACATCTAGCCCCTCATCATGAACATGCAACAGATCCATGAACTCCTTCCACTCAGCAGTCATCCTCTTCCCATTTGTCATCCAAGTCATGGTCCGCTTCTCAGCCGTGTGGAAGTGGGCAGAAGCAAAGAACTGAGCCACAATCTCTGGGTCAAAGTCAAGGTGGAACTTGAGGATCTCCTCAATGCCAAACTACTCCACCAAATGTAGAGGCTTGCCAAAATATGTCTGGTTCTTCTTCAGATGGTCCATGCCAATCCACTGAACTGGTACATAGATGTTCTGCTTGGCCTTGATCACATCTAGGAAGATGAGATATTGTTGCTTGGTCCAAAACAAGTCATTTCCCCTACTGAGTTCCCTAGGCTTGATGTAGGGGTTGAGCTTTCTTTGAACCATAGACTCTGCTTGAGGCATTTCATCCATGCCGACAGTTGGCTCCTTGATCTTGGTAGCTGTGGTCTTGACGTGGCGTTGTGGGGCACTGTACCCCTCAGGAGCTTCTTGGTTGCAAAGACGCTTTGAGCTCGTGTCACGGCTGGGATTCAAGCACCTGGCATTGAAACCGAGCCACCATCTATGACACACAGCACAAACACACGACAAGAGCGAGAAGGATTATTGCAAAGACCAAGGCCAAAACCGAAAAAACAAGTAGAAATGAGATTGGGTGTGACAAAACAAAGTAATTTTCAAGTCAATGGTAGTACTGGACCAGGATGCGGAAGTAAAAAATTTGCATCTGCTCTAGCCGCGGTAGTACTGCGCCGGGTTGGCACGGTAGTACCGCGCTTAGAGCGGAAGTAAATTTTTACTTCCGCGCGCTAGGCGATAGTACGGCTCCAACGGAGCGGTAGTACCGCACGTGGCGGATCTCGCATGAACGGGCGGTAGTACCGCTCCACGAGGAGCGGTAGTACCGCACGGGACGGATCTTGCATGAACAGATCTAAGAACATCCGTGAAGGTAAAATGGTACTACCATTGATAAAAATTGCGTTGTTGCATCACACCAAATAGCATATCTACTGCACTACCACTCTCCAACAATCTCCTCTTGCAAAGATTTAGCCAAAAATCACAAGACCTACACATGCATCTCCCAAAACCTAGAAGCACAACAACGAGGCAAAGAGAGAGGGAAAAGGGGAGATACCCGGGTCCATGGCAAGAGGGCATGGTGGGATCGATCCCACCAGTTGAAATGAGAGGAGAGTGGCTGAAGATGGAGATCCGGCGAGGTCCTCCAGCGTCGTTCTTGGGAAGGAGAGAGAGACGCGGTGAGGGGAAGAGATGAATGGGTATGGGGGAGTTGGAACTCCCCCTGCCTGCTCTTACCCCCCATGCGGCCTCGACAGCGCGGTAGTATCGCGGTTCATTGCGGTAGTACCACCTGGGCGGAAGTACCGCACACTGGGCGATAGTACTGCTCTTCTAGCGGCAGTAAAAAATTACTACCGTGATGGAAGCGGTAGTACCATGCTGTGGGCGCAGCTGTGCAAGCACAGGAGCCACACACCTCCAGTGGTAGTACCGTGGCTTGCCACAGTAGTACCGCACATCCAGGAAAGTGCATGTTTCGACAAAAAGGAACAATAAGGCCTTTGCAATGCACACTTTGAGCAACCGGACATGCAAGAGAGAGCAGAAAGGAGGCAACTTAAGCACGAACACAGTCCAAAAGAACACAACGAGACAACGAGGACCAACCAACGAACCAAAACCTCACAAGAGGAGAGGGCGGTGGCCGGAGCCACCTATGCTTGAGTCAATTGGTATGGCACCACGAAGAATTATCCTTGGGCCCATGACCAAAACTCGTCTTTGAATCACAAGTACCATCAACGATGGTGAATGTGAAAGAGTTGATCAATTTATGCATAATGGGGGCGGGGAGAGTTCATTGAGAGAACAACACCCCCTATGTCCATGCCTACACCTAAATAAGACAACAAGATGAGTATGGTGGGGTGTGCACGGGTTCAAGCCACATTGCTCAAATCAATGATATTTAGCTCATGCCTTAACTCGCAAAATCTTGCTTCATCCAAAGGCTTCTTGAAAATATCTGCAAGGTTATCATGAGTATTGACATAGTTGAGCTCAATCTCCCCTTGCCTAATGTGATCCCGGATGAAGTGATACCGAATCTCAATATGCTTCGTCTTGAAGTGTTGCACCAGGTTGAGAGAAATCTTGATGGCACTTTAATTGTCACACCAAAGAGGCACTTTGTCACAAATGACACCGTAATCCTTCAAAGTTTGCCTCATCCATAGAAGTTGAGCACAACAACTACCGGCGGCCACATACTTGGCCTCGGTGGAGGAGAGAGACACACAACTTTGCTTCTTAGAAGACCAAATCACCAAAGAGCAACCAAGAAATTGGCACCCTCCGAAAGTTGACTTCCTATCCACTTTTTCTACCGCCCAATCCGAGTCTGAAAAGCCCACGAGGTTGAAGTTTGCTCCTCTTGGGTACCATAAGCCAAAGTTTGGGGTATGAGCCAAGTATCGAAAGATTCGCTTGACCGCCACATAGTGACTTTCCTTAGGTGAGGCTTGAAACCGTGCACAAATTCCCACACAACATGATATCCGGTATGGATGCACAAAGGTAAAGCAAGAAGCCAATCATAGAATGATATACCTTTACCATTGGGATCAATGTCAAGTTGGCATTTGACGGGCATTGGAGTAGTAGTCGGCTTGACATCACTTAGCTTGAATATCTTGAGCATGTCTTGAGTGTATTAGGCTTGGTTGGTGAAGGTTCCTTCTCTTCTTTGTTTGATTTCGAGCCCGAGAAAGAACTTCAACTCTCCCATCATGGACATCTTGAACTTTGAGGTCATGAGAGCGGCAAACTTCTCATTGAAAGCCTTGTTAGGAGAACCAAAGATAATATCATCAACATATAGTTGGCATACAAACAACTCCCCTTTGACCTTCTTAGTAAAAAGAGTGGGGTCGATTTTCCCAATTTCAAACCCACGATCTTGCAACAACTAGGTAAGGCGCTCATACCACACACGTGGGGCTTGTTTAAGGCCATAGAGCGCCTTATAGAGTTGGTACACATGATTGGGGAACTTGGGATCCTCAAACCCCGGGGGTTGTTTGACATACACCAACTCATTAATAGGACCATTAAGAAAAGCACTCTTCACATCCATTTGTTGCAACTTGAAGTTATGATGAGACACATAAGCAATCAACAAACAAATAGATTCAAGGCGAGCAACGGGAGCAAAGGTTTCACCGTAGTCGATACCCTCGACTTGGGAGTAGCCTTGTACCACCACACGAGCCTTGTTGTGAACGACAACCCCGTGAGCATCTTGCTTGTTCCTGAATATCCATTTGGTTCCAATAACATTATGGTTCTCCTTTGGCCTTGGCACCAATCTCCACACCTTGTTATGCTCAAAGTTGTTGAGTTCTTCATGCATGGCATTAAGCCAATCCAGATCCTCGAGCGCCTCTGTATGATCGAAAGTATGTCTAGAGGGGGGATGATTAGACTACTTGACCAAATAAAAATCTAGCCTTTTCCCAATTTTAGTTCTTGGCAGATTTTAGCAACTTAGAAGTCAAGCAATCAACCTACACATGCAATTCTAAGAGTATAGCAGCGGAATGTAAAATAATTGCATATGAAGGTAAAGGGAGGTGTTTGGAGAGTGCAAGCGCAATTGGAGACACGGATGTTTTTGGCATGGTTCTGATAGGTGGTGCTATCGTACATCCACGTTGATGGAGACTTCAACCCACAAAGGGTAACGGCTGCGCGAATCCACGGAGGGCTCCACCCACAAAGGGTCCACGAAGAAGCAACCTTGTCTATCCCACCATGGGCGTCGCCCACGAAGTACTTGCCTCACTCAGGTAGATCTTCATGAAGTAGGCGATCTCCTTGCCCTTACAAACTCCTTGGTTCAACTCCACAATCTTGACGGAGGATCCCAAGTAACACCTAACCAATCTAGGAGACACCACTCTCCAAAAGGTAATAGATGGTGTGTTGATGATGAACTCCTTGCTCTTGTGCTTCAAATGATAGTCTCCCCAACACTCAACTCTCTCTCACAGGATTTGGATTTGGTGGAAAGAAGATTTGAGTGGAAAGCAACTTGGGGAAGGCTAGAGATCAAGATTTATGTGGTAGGAATGGAATATCTTGACCTCAACACAAGTGTAGGTGGTTCTCTCTTAGAAAATGTATGTTGGAAGTGTAGGCATGTTCTGATGGCTCTCTCCATGAATGAAAAGTGGGTGGAGGGGTATATATAGCCTCCACATAAAATCTAACCGTTACACATAACTTACCAAACTCGATGGGACCAAAACGTGAAACTCGGTCAGACCGATTTAGTTCATAATGTGACCGTTAGGCATTTCGGTGGGACCGACATGTCAACTTGGTGGGGCCGATATCTTTAGGGTTAGGGCATAACGTAATCTCAGTGAGACCAATTACACAAACTCGGTGAGACCGATTTTGGTAATAGACAAATAGAGAGCTGGTCAGGCAAACTCGGTGGGACCGATTCTCTCATCTCGGTTGGACCGAAATGTTACAAAAAGGAAACAGAGAGTTTGCATTGCAATCTCGGTGGGACCGATCGCTCATCTCGGTTTGACCAAAACGTTACGAAGGGAAACGGAGAGATTACAATCCCATCTCGGTGAGACCGAGATCCCTATTGGTGAGACCAAAAAGACTAGGGTTTCTAGCAGCAGCTATGTCAACTGAACTCAGTGGCGCCGGATAGAAAGTTTATGTGGGGCCGAGTTTGACTTTTGGTTTGGGACATATGTGGATGTGAGAAAGTAGTTGAGGGTTTTTGGAGCATATCACTAAGCACTTTGAGCAAGAAACTCAGTAAGCAACACCTCGCCCACTCTTAATAGTATTGGCTTTCCTATGGACTCAATGTGATCTTGGATCACTAAAAGTAAAATGTAGAGTCTTGTGCTTTGAGCTTGAGCCAATCCTTTTGTCCTTAGCATTTTGAGGGGCCCACGTTTCTCATCCATGCCATGCCAAACATTGAGCTTTCCTGAAATATTTATCTTGAAATAGCATTAGCTCAATGAGCTATATGTTGTTAGGAATTACCAAAACCACCCAGGGATAGTTGCACTTTCAATCTCCCCCTTTTTGGTAATTGATGACAACATATAGATCAAAGCTTCGACAAATGATAATAAGATTGAAAACCATCGTTGCTTTGAGAAGTATGTGATAAGCAAGAGCTGTTGGGATCTACGGTAGGGTGCGTCGACTGCAAATTAAAATTTCCTACGCATAGAACAACTAAGAACATGCTACGGGAGATGGATCACAGTTCGTTACCACTAGACACGCAGTGCCGTGCAGCGGAAGAAGAGTTGGGGCAGCGCGTCCGCGTGGATCGTCTCCTCCTTGTCCGATCTCCCTCGAACAGCCGGTCGTCCGATCCCACGTACAAGTTCTCCGGAGCGGCGCAAGTGCACCGCCTCTAACGGTATCCGCGCGTGCAGGAGGAACACCGTGCGGTGGACTGCTAGGTCCGATCACACAGTCGACGGCGAGTGGAGGTGTCTATTCGCAACACATGCAAACCCTAGTCGCAGCGCCGAAGCGATCAACCGAATAAGTGCGCCGCACCTCCACTTTATATAGGCGTCCATCGCGGGCTCAACACTTGGGCCTCACACGGACCCTAAAGCCCAAAGTCTACTCGGTCACGTTCCTAGTCCAGTTCGGATCACATCCGACCAGTGTCCTACGAATCGACCTCGTAGGTTCCTTCCATTAAGCGCGCGACCCCTTAGGTTCAAGTCAGCTTGGTCGCAGTTCGGATCACCTCCACCCTGCACGGTTGGTAGCGGCCTCTAGCAAGGCGTGCCGACCACCAAGCAGACTATGAAGCTGGTTAGGCGAACCTGTACAACATGTCACACTTCTGTTCCCTTTGCCGCACGATATATGTTGTCGGGCTCAAGGCGAGACTGACATCCTTGTGCTAGCCCGACCTCTTTCTCGTTCCAGTGATCCCGACCACTACCCGGATTATCTCATAATCCTTGTCGCATGGCCATGCTTCTCCTGGTCGGATCACACGAGGGGCCCAGAGTATATCTCTCCTGATCGGAGGGGCAAATCCCATCTTGCTCGACCATGTCTCGCAGCATGGGACTGGACAAACCTGAAACCTACCTTTATAACTACCCAGTCACGGAGTAGCGTTTGGTCGGCCCAAAGCAAGTCTGTCACCATCCCGAGTACATGCATCAGCTCAGGTCTTAGGACATAGAACGTATGTTGTACTAGAGACTCACAGATGACATACACTACGTCTCATAGTTGGGTCTGTCCGACTCGGACCTTATCTCGACTCGGATCTTGACTATGTCGAATCCGACCAGACCTTTCCAAGTCCATATTATCCGGTTAGCATCCAATGCTCCATGGCTAGTGATACCAAGCCATCGACCGTGTCATATGCTAGTCTAATTGGCTTCGCGTCCACACAACCCTTTCGACTAGGGACCTTTTAGGACAGTCATCATACAATGCATAGTCCCACAAACAAGTCACATACTTGCCGATACACATCATTGATAATGTCCAAGGACTATCTTTATTCATAAACACATAGGAAATATCATCATACATGATTGCCTCTAGGGCATATCTCCAACTGTCTCCCACTTGCACTAGAGTCAATCAAATAGACATCGAATGCCCATAGCTCTAACGTGCCCCTCATGCTTGGGTTGTGGAAGCGGCTTAGTCAACGGATCTGCAACATTTGCATCCGTGTGAATCTTGCATTACTCTACATCACCATTCTTTACGATCTTTCGTATCAGGTGATATTTCCGATCTATATGTCTGACCTTGTGGTGATTCCTCGGCTCCTTGGCTTGTGCGATGGCACCAGAATTATCACAATAAAGGTCCAATGGTTTCACCGAGACTGGGAAAATACCAAGATCATCCAGAAAATGCCGGATCCAAACACCTTCCTTTGCAGCTTCAAGCTGCAATGTATCCAACTTCTATGGTAGAATCGGCCACCGTATCCTGCTTGGAACTCATCCAGTGCACTGCTCCTCCGTTCAGGACGTACACGAATCCGGACTGTGATCGACAATCATCTCTGTCAGTTTGGAAACTAGCATCGATGTAACCCCTTACGATGAGCTCTTCCTCACCTCCATAAACTAGGAACATCTCTTTAGTCCTTTTCAGGTACTTCAAAATAGTCTTCACCGCTGCCCAGTGACTCTCACCTGGGTTGGCCTGGTATCTACTTGTTAGGCTTATTGCAAAAGCAACATCAGGCCTTGTACATATCATGGCATACATGATGGATCCGATTGCCGAGGCATACGGAATCCTACTCATCCTGCTTCGCTCATCAGATGTCGAAGGACTCTGAGTCTCGCTTAGCCTTATACCATGTGAGAGCGGCAAGAACCCTTTCTTTGCCTCACTCATGTTGAACCGCTTCAACACTTTATCTATGTACGTGCTCTGGCTTAAGCCAAGAAGCCTCCTTGATCTATCTCTATAGATCTTAATGCCTAAAATATAGACTGCCTCACCAAGGTCCTTCATCGAAAACTTGCCATTCAATGATTCCTTGACCAAGTTTAGCATCGAAGCATTGTTCCCGATCAACAATATGTCATCCACATACAAGATCAAAAATACTATCGAGCTCCCACTTAACATCTTGTATAAACAAGATTCCTCTTCGCTTTTGATGAAACCGACACCAGTGACGACCTCATCAAAACGAATGTTCCAACTCCGAGATGCTTGCTTTAACCCATAAATGGATCTCTTGAGCTTGCATACCTTACTAGTGCTAGTCGGATCGACAAAACCCTCGGGCTATATCATATACGCATCCTCAGTTAAATTTCCGTGAAGGAAAGCCGTTTTGACATCCATCTGCCATATCTCGTAATCGAAATATGCAGCTATAGCTAGTATGATCCTCACCGATTTCAGCATCGCTACCGGCGAGTAAGTCTCGTCGTAGTCAATTCCTTGAACTTGTCCATAACCTTTAGAGACAAGCCGAGCTTTGTGGATCTGAACATTTCCATCCACATCGGTTTTCTTCTTAAAGACCCATTTGCAACCAATGGCTGTTGCGCCAGGCGGCGGATCAACCAAGTCCCAGACTTGATTCTCATCCATGGACTTTAACTCGGATCTCATGGCCTCCAGCCATGCCTCGGAATCTGGGCTCGCCGTCGCTTCCGCATATGTGGCCGGCTCATTGCTTTCTAGCAACAATACATCATGCACTCTGCGCAATCTTTCCGACCTCCGTGGTTCCGGTGCCGCTTCCACTACGGGTTCCCTGACTGACTCCGGTATGATCTCATCACCAGCCGAGCCGTCCCCGAGTGGTCCTCGAATTTCTTCGAGTCAAACTGTCCTTCCACTGGCCTCCCGACTGAGAAACTCTTTCTCAAGGAAAACCCCGTTCCGAGAAACAAACACTTTGTTCTCTTCCCGGTTGTAGAAGCTATATCCCAAGGTTTCCCTCGGATATCCCATGAATATGCATTTATCCGATTTAGGTGTAAGCTTGTCTGACATAAGTCGCTTGACAAATGCTTCACAACCCTAAATCTTTAGAAAAGACAAACTGGGACTCTTCTCGGTCCACATCTCATGTGGTGTCTTGTCTACGGATTCTGATGGTACCCTATTAAGTGTGAAAGTTGTAGTTTCTAGAGCGTATCCCCAAAATGACAAGGGTAAATCCGATTTGCTCATCATAGACCGGACCATGTCCAACAAGGTCCTATTCCTCTATTCTGACACGCCGTTTCTCTGTGGCGTACCCGGAGGTGTGAGCTGAGGTACTATACCTCGACTGTTCAGATGATCATCAAACTCCTGGCTCATGTACTTACCTCCACGATCAGATTGCGGAAGCTTTATAGTCTTGCCAAGCTGACTCTCAACCTCGTTCTGAAACTCTTTGAACTTTTCAAAAGTTTCCGACTTGTGCCTCATCAAATAGATATATCCATATCTACTCAAGTCGTCGGTAAAAGTCACGAAGTACTGATAGCCACCTCTGACAGTTGTGCTCATTGGACCACACACATCACTGTGTATAAGCTCCAACAGCTCGGATGCCCTCTCGCAACTCTTTGCAAAAGGAGACTTAGTCATATTGCCGAGCAAGCATGATTCATGTCTCGAACGACCCGAAGTCGGACGAAGTTAGGAGCCCATCATCATGGAGCTTCTTCATGCGTTTCAGACTAATGTGTACAAGCCGGCAATGCCAGAAGTATGTCGGATTTATCTCATTAGGCTTATGCCTCTTGACATTCACGTTATAGACCGGTTCCTGTTCTAGATTCAATATAAATAGCCCATCAACAATGGGTGCATAGCCGTGGAACATACCATTCAAAAATATCGAACAACCATTGTCCTTTAAATTTAATTCATAACCTTGACTCATCAAACATGAGGCAGAAATAATGTTCCGACTAAGTGCAGGAATGTAATAACAATTATTCAATTCCATAATGAATCCGGAAGGAAGCTGGAGCTGCATCGTGCCGACCTCCAACGCAGCAACTCTTGCTTTCTTGCCGACCCTGATGTCAATCTCCCCTTGTGCCACACGCCTAGTTCTTACCAGCCCCTCCATCGAGTTGCAAATATGAACAACCGATCCGGTATCAAATACCCAAGAGCTACTAGGTATGTCAGCAAGGTAAATGTCTATAACATATGCAACAAGTGTACCTTTGCCTGAAGCAGCATTCCCGGCCTTCTTGCCATGCTCTGCAAGCCACTTGCTACAGTTCCTCTTCCAGTGACCGGTCTCCTTGTAGTGAAAGCAAAGGGTCTTCGAGTCTGGTCCAGACTTTGGTGCAGCGACGGAGGTTACCGTCTCCGTGCCCTTTGCCTTAGCCTTTTTCTTGGACCAACTCTTCTTGAACTTAGCCAATTTCTGCACCATCAACACTTGATGCATGCCTTTCTTAATTTCCTGCTCTGTCACTTTGAGCATCCCATGCAATTCAGTGAGCTTCTTATCCATGCCATGCATATGATAGTTCGAGATGAACGTCCCATAGCTGGGCGGAAGAGAACCCAGAACAGCATCAGTAGCCAGCTCATCCAAGAGTGGTGTCGGTGTCAAAACCGGCGGATCTCGGGTAGGGGGTCCCGAACTATGCGTCTTGGCGGATGGTAACAGGAGACAAGGGACACGATGTTTTGTAGGGTTTCGTAGTAATTTCAAAAATTTTCCTACGCGCACACAGGATCATGTGATGCATAGCAACGAGGGGGAGAGTATTGTCTACGTACCCTACGCAGACCGACTGCGGAAGCGATGACACGACATAGAGGAAGTAGTCGTACGTCTTCACGATCCAACCGATCAAGCACCGAAACTACGGCACCTCCGAGTTCGAGCACACGTTCAGCTCGATGACGATCCCTGGACTCCGATCCAGCAAAGTGTCGGGGAAGAGTTTCGTCAGCACGACGGCGTGGTGACGATCTTGATGAACTACAGCAGCAGGGCTTCGCCTAAACTCCGCTACAGTATTATCGAGGAATATGGTGGCAGGGGGCACCGCACACGGCTAAGGAATCGATCACGTGGATCAACTTGTGTCAACTTGTGTGTTTAGAGGTGCCCCTGCCTCCGTATATAAAGGAGGAGAGGAGGGGAGGCTGGCCGGCCAAGGGGAGGTGGCGCAGGAGGAGTCCTACTCCTACCGGGAGTAGGACTCCCCTCCAATCCTATTCCAACTAGGAATCCCCAAAGGGGAAAGAGGGAGAGGGGTGGCCGGCCACCTCTCCTAGTCCTAATAGGACTAGGGGAAGGGGGGAGGCGCGCAGCCCCCTTGGGCTGCCCCCTTTCTCCTTTCCACTAAGGCCCATGATGGCCCATATGGCTCCCGGGGGGTTCCGGTAACCTCCCGGTAACCCGGTAAAATCCCGATTTCACCCGGAACACTTCCGATGTCCAAACATAGACTTCCAATATATCAATCTTTATGTCTCGACCATTTCGAGACTCCTCGTCATGTCCGTGATCACATCCGGGACTCCGAACAACCTTCGGTACATCAAAATGCATAAACTCATAATATAACTGTCATCGTAACCTTAAGCGTGCGGACCCTACGGGTTCGAGAACAATGTAGACATGACCGAGACACGTCTCCGGTCAATAACCAATAGCGGGACCTGGATGCCCATATTGGTTCCTACATATTCTACGAAGATCTTTATCGGTCAGACCGCATAACAACATACGTTGTTCCCTTTGTCATCGGTATGTTACTTGCCCGAGATTTGATCGTCGGTATCCAATACCTAGTTCAATCTCGTTACCGGCAAGTCTCTTTACTCGTTCCGTAATACATAATCTCACAACTAACATATTAGTTGCAGTGCTTGCAAGGCTTATGTGATGTGCATTACCGAGAGGGCCCAGAGATACCTCTCCGACAATCGGAGTGACAAATCCTAATCTTGAAATACGCCAACCCAACATCTACCTTTGGAGACACCTGTAATGCTCCTTTATAATCACCCAGTTACGTTGTGACGTTTGGTAGCACCCAAAGTGTTCCTCCGGCAAACGGGAGTTGCATAATCTCATAGTCATAGGAACATGTATAAGTCATGAAGAAAGCAATAGCAACATACTAAACGATCAGGTGCTAAGCTAATGGAATGGGTCATGTCAATCAGGTCATTCAACTAATGATGTGACCTCGTTAATCAAATAACAACTCATTGTTCATGGTCAGGAAACATAACCATCTTTGATTAACGAGCTAGTCAAGTAGAGGCATACTAGTGACACTCTGTTTGTCTATGTATTCACACATGTATTATGTTTCCGGTTAATACAATTCTAGCATGAATAATAAACATTTATCATGATATAAGGAAATAAATAATAACTTTATTATTGCCTCTAGGGCATATTTCCTTCAGTCTCCCACTTGCACTAGAGTCAATAATCTAGTTCACATCGCCATGTGATTTAACAGCAATAGTTCACATCACCATGTGATTAACACCCATAGTTCACATCGCTATGTGACCAACACCCAAAGGGTTTACTAGATTCAGTAATCTAGTTCACATCGCTATGTGATTAACACCCAAGGAGTACTAAGGTGTGATCATGTTTTGCTTGTGAGAGAATCTTAGTCAACGGGTATATCATATACAGATCCGTAAGTATTTTGCGAATTCTATGTCTACAATGCTCTGCACGGAGCTACTGTAGCTAATTGCTCCCACTTTCAATATGTATCTAGATCAAGACTTAGAGTCATCTAGATTAGTGTCAAACTTGCATCGGCGTAACCTTTTACGACGAACCTTTTTCCATAATCGAGAAACATATCCTTATTCCACTAAGGACAATTTTGACCGCTCTCCAGTGATCTACTCCTAGATCACTATTGTACTCCCTTGCCAAACTCAGTGGTATGGCATACAATAGATCTGGTATACAGCATGGCATACTTTATAGAACCTATGACTGAGGCATAGGGAATGACTTTCATTCTCTTTCTATTTTCTGCCGTGGTCGGGCTTTGAGTCTTACTCAACTTAACACCTTGCAACACAGGCAAGAACTCCTTCTTTGACTGTTCCATTTTGAACTATTTCAAAAATTTATCAAGGTATGTATTCATTGAAAAAATCTTATCAAGCGTCTTCATCTATCTATATAGATCTTGATGCTCAATGTGTAAGCAGCTTCACCAAGGTCTTTCTTTGAAAAACTTTTATTCAAGTATCCTTTCATGCTTTGCAGAATAATTCTACATTATTTCCGATCAACAATATGTCATTCACATATACTTATCAGAAATGTTGTAGTGCTCCCACTCACTTTCTTGTAAATACAGGCTTCACTGTAAGTCTGTACAATAACTATATGCTTTGATCAACTTATCAAAGCGTATATTCCAACTCCGAGATTCTTGCACCAGTCCATAAATGGATCGCTGGAGCTTGCACACTTTGTTAGCTCCCTTTGGATCGACAAAACCTTCCGGTTGCATCATATACAACTCTTCTTCCAGAAATCCATTCAGGAATGCAGTTTTGACATCCATCTGCCAAATTTCATAATCATAAAATGCGGCAATTGCTAACATGATTCGGACAGACTTTTAAGCATCGATACGAGTAAGAAAATCTCATCGTATTCAACACCTTGAACTTTGTCAAAAACCTTTTTCGACAAGTCTAGCTTTGTAGATAGTAACACTACTATCAACGTCCGTCTTCCTCTTGAAGATCCATTTATTCTTAATGACTCACCGATCATCGGGCAAGTCAATCAAAGTCTACACTTTGTTCTCATACATGGATCATATCTCAGATTTCATGGCCTCAAGCCGTTTCGTGGAATCTGGGCTCATCATTGCTTCCTCATAGTTCGTAGGTTCATCATGGTCTAGTAACATGACTTCCAGAACATGATTACTGTACCACTCTGGTGCGGATCTTACTCTGGAAGACCTACGAGGTTTGGTAGTAACTTGATCTGAAGTTTGATGATCATCATCATTAACTTCCTCACTTATTGGTGTAGGAATCACTGGAACTGATTTCTGTGATGAACTACTTTCCAATAAGGGAGAAGGTATAATTACCTCATCAAGTTCTACTCTCCTCCCACTCACTTCTTTCGAGAGAAACTCCTTCTCTGGAAAGGATCCATTTTAGCAACGAATGTCTTGCCTTCGGATCTGTGATAGAAGGTGTACCCAACAATTTCCTTTGGGTATGAAGACGCACTTCTCCGATTTGGGTTCGAGCTTATCAGGATGAAACTTTTTCACATAAGCATCGCAGCCCCAAACTTTAAGAAACAACAGGTTAGGTTTACTGCTAAACCATAGTTCATACAGTGTTGTCTCAACGGATTTAGATGGTGCCCTATTTTAAAACGTGAATGCAGCTGTCTCTAATGCATAACCCCAAAACGATAGTGGTAAAGAGATATCATAGATCGCACCATATCAAATAAAGTGCGGTTACGACGTTCGGACACACCATAACGATGTGGTGTTCCAGGTGGCGTGAGCTGTGAAACTATTCCACATTGTTTTAATTGAAGACCAAACTCATAACTCAAATATTTGTCTCCGCGATCAGATCGCAGAAACTTTATTTTCTTGTTACGATGATTTTTCCACTTCACTCTGAAATTCTTTGAACCTTTCAACTATTTCAGACTTATGTTTCATCAAGTAGATATACCCATATCTGCTCAAATCATCTTGTGAAGGTCAGAAAACAACGATGCTTGCCACGAGCATCAGCACTCATTGGATCGCATACATCGGTATGTATTATTTCCAATAAGTCAGTAGCTCGTTCGATTGTTCCGGAGAACGGAGTTTTAGTCATCTTGCCCAAAAGGCACAGTTCGCAAGCATCAAGTGATTCATAATCAAGTGATTCCAAAATTCCATCAGTATGGAGTTTCTTCATGCGCTTTACACCAATATGACCTAAACGGCAGTGCTACAAACAAGTTGCACTTATCATTATTAACTTTGCATCTTTTGGTTTCAATATTATGATTATGTGTATCACTACGATCGAGATCCAACAAACTATTTTCATTGGGTGTGTAACCATATAAGGTTCTATTCATGTAAACAGAACAACAATTTATTCTCTTACTTAAATGAATAATCGTATTACAATAAACATGATCAAATCATATTCATGCTCAACGCGAACACCAAATAACACTTATTTAGGTTCAACACTAATCCCGAAAGTATAGGGAGTGTGTGACGATGATCATATCAATCTTGGAACCACTTCCAACACACATCGTCACTTCACCCTTAACTAGTCTGTGTTTATTCTGCAACTCCCGTTTCGAGTTACTAATCTTAGCAACTGAACTAGTATCAAATACTGAGGGTTTGCGATAAACACTAGTAAAGTACACATTAATAACATGTATATCAAATATACTTATGTTCACTTTGCCATCTTTCTTATCCGCCAATCACTTGGGGTAGATCCGCTTCGAGTGACCAGTCCCTTTGCAGTAGAAATACTTAGTCTCAGGCTTAGGATCAGACTTGGGCTTCTTCACTTGAGCAGCAACTTGCTTGCTGTTCTTCTTGAAGTTCCCCTTCTTCCTTCTGCCCCTTTTCTTGAAACTAGTGGTCTTGTCTACCATCAACACTTGATGTTTTTCTCGATTTCTACCTTCGTCAATTTCCGCATTACGAAGAGCTTGGGAATCGTTTCCGTTATCCCTTGCATGTCATAGTTCATCACGAAGTTCTACTAACTTGGTGATGGTGACTAGAGAATTCTGTCAATCACTATCTTATCTGGAAGATTAACTCCCACTTGATTCAAGCGATTGTAGTACTCAGACAATCTGAGCACATGCTCACTAGTTGAGCGATTCTCCTCCATCTTTTAGCTATAGAACTTGTTGGAGACTTCATATCTCTCAACTCGGGTATTTGCTTGAAATATTAGCTTCAACTCCTGGAACATCTCATATGGTCCATGACATTCAAAACGTCTTTGAAGTCCCGATTCTAAGCCGTTAAGCATGGTGCACTTAAACTATCAAGTAGTCATCATATTGAGCTAGCCAAACGTTCATAACGTCTGCATTTGCTCCTGCAATAGGTCCGTCACCTAGCGGTGCATTAAGGACATAATTCTTCTGTGCAGCAATGAGGATTTAACCTCAGATCACGGATCAAATCCGCAACATTGCTACTAACATTTTTCAACACAATTTTCTCTAGGAACATATCAAAATAAACACAGGGAAGCAACAACGCGAGCTATTGATCTACAACATGATTTGCAAAATACTACCAGGACTAAGTTCATGATAAATTTAAGTTCAATTTAATCATATTACTTAAGAACTCCCACTTAGATAGACATCCCTCTAATCCTCTAAGTGATCACGTGATCCAAATCAACTAAACCATGTCCGATCATCACGTGAGATGGAGTAGTTTCATCGGTGAACATCATTATGTTGATCATATCTACTATATGATTCACGCTCGACCTTTCGGTCTCCGTGTTCCGAGGCCATATCTGCATATGCTAGGCTCGTCAAGTTTAACCTGAGTATTCTGCGTGTGCAAAAACTGGCTTGCACCCATTGTAGATGGACGTAGAGCTTATCACACCCGATCATCACGTGGTGTCTGGGCACGACGAACTTTGGCAACGGTGCATACTCAGGGAGAACACTTCTTGATAATTTAGTGAGAGATCATCTTATAATGCTACCGTCAATCAAAGCAAGATAAGATGCATAAAAGGATAAACATCACATGCAATCAATATAAGTGATATGATATGGCCATCATCATCTTGTGCTTGTGATCTCCATCTCCGAAGCACCGTCATGATCACCATCGTCACCGGCGCGACACCTTGATCTCCATCGTAGCATCGTTGTCGTCTCGCTAATCTTATGCTTCCACGACTATCACTACCGTAGTAATAAAGTAAAGCATTACATCGCGATTGCATTGCACACAATAAAGCGACAACCATATGGCTCCTGCCAGTTGCCGATAACTCGGTTACAAAACATGATCATCTCATACAATAAAATTCAGCATCATGCTTTGACCATATCACATCACAACATGCCCTGCAAAAACAAGTTAGACGTCCTCTACTTTGTTGTTGCATGTTTTACGTGGCTGCTACGGGCTTAAGTAAGAACCAATCTCACCTACGCATCAAAACCACAACGATAGTTTATCAAATAGACTCTGTTTTAACCTTCGCAAGGACCGGGCGTAGCCATACTTGGTTCAACTAAAGTTGGAGAGACAGTCGCCCGCAAGCCATCTCTATGCTAAGCACGTCGAGGGAACCGGTCTCGCGTAAGCGTACGCGTAAGGTTGGTCTGGGTCGTCTCGTCCAACAATACCGCCGAACCAAAATATGACATGCTGGTAGGCAGTATGACTTGTATCGTCCACAACTTACTTGTGTTCTACTCGTGCATATAACATCAACATCAATAACCTGGCTCGGATGCCACTGTAGGGTTTCGTAGTAATTTCAAAAATTTTCCTACGCGCACACAGGATCATGTGATGCATAGCAACGAGGGGGAGAGTATTGTCTACGTACCCTACGCAGACCGACTGCGGAAGCGATGACACGACGTAGAGGAAGTAGTCGTACGTCTTCACGATCCAACCGATCAAGCACCGAAACTACGGCACCTCCGAGTTCGAGCACACGTTCAGCTCGATGACGATCCCCGGACTCCGATCCAGCAAAGTGTCGGGGAAGAGTTTCGTCAGCACGACGGCGTGGTGACGATCTTGATGAACTACAGCAGCAGGGCTTCGCCTAAACTCCGCTACAGTATTATCGAGGAATATGGTGGCAGGGGGCACCGCACACGGCTAAGGAACCGATCACGTGGATCAACTTGTGTCAACTTGTGTGTTTAGAGGTGCCCCTGCCTCCGTATATAAAGGAGGAGAGGAGGGGAGGCTGGCCGGCCAAGGGGAGGTGGCGCAGGAGGAGTCCTACTCCTACCGGGAGTAGGACTCCCCTCCAATCCTATTCCAACTAGGAATCCCCAAAGGGGAAAGAGGGAGAGGGGTGGCCGGCCACCTCTCCTAGTCCTAATAGGACTAGGGGAAGGGGGGAGGCGCGCAGCCCCCTTGGGCTGCCCCCTTTCTCCTTTCCACTAAGGCCCATGATGGCCCATATGGCTCCCGGGGGGGTTCCGGTAACCTCCCGGTAACCCGGTAAAATCCCGATTTCATCCGGAACACTTCCGATGTCCAAACATAGACTTCCAATATATCAATCTTTATGTCTCGACCATTTCGAGACTCCTCGTCATGTCCGTGATCACATCCGGGACTCCGAACAACCTTCGGTACATCAAAATGCATAAACTCATAATATAACTGTCATCGTAACCTTAAGCGTGCGGACCCTACGGGTTCGAGAACAATGTAGACATGACCGAGACACGTCTCCGGTCAATAACCAATAGCGGGACCTGGATGCCCATATTGGTTCCTACATATTCTACGAAGATCTTTATCGGTCAGACCGCATAACAACATACGTTGTTCCCTTTGTCATCGGTATGTTACTTGCCCGAGATTTGATCGTCGGTATCCAATACCTAGTTCAATCTCGTTACCGGCAAGTCTCTTTACTCGTTCCGTAATACATCATCTCACAACTAACATATTAGTTGCAGTGCTTGCAAGGCTTATGTGATGTGCATTACCGAGAGGGCCCAGAGATACCTCTCCGACAATCGGAGTGACAAATCCTAATCTCGAAATACGCCAACCCAACATCTACCTTTGGAGACACCTGTAATGCTCCTTTATAATCACCCAGTTACGTTGTGACGTTTGGTAGCACCCAAAGTGTTCCTCCGGCAAACGGGAGTTGCATAATCTCATAGTCATAGGAACATGTATAAGTCATGAAGAAAGCAATAGCAACATACTAAACGATCAGGTGCTAAGCTAATGGAATGGGTCATGTCAATCAGGTCATTCAACTAATGATGTGACCTCGTTAATCAAATAACAACTCATTGTTCATTGTCAGGAAACATAACCATCTTTGATTAACGAGCTAGTCAAGTAGAGGCATACTAGTGACACTCTGTTTGTCTATGTATTCACACATGTATTATGTTTCCGGTTAATACAATTCTAGCATGAATAATAAACATTTATCATGATATAAGGAAATAAATAATAACTTTATTATTGCCTCTAGGGCATATTTCCTTCATGTTTTACCCAGGTTCGGGCCCTCTTGATGGAGGTAAAACCCTACGTCCTGCTTGATTGATATTGATGATGTGGGTATTACAAGAGTAGATCTACCACGAGATCAAGGAGGCTAAACCCTAGAAGCTAGCCTATGGTATGATTGTTCTTCGTCCTATGGACTAAAACCATCCGGTTTATATAGACACCGGAGAGGCCTAGGGTTACACAGAGTCGGTTACAATGGTAGGAGATCTACATATCCGTATCACCAAGCTTGCCTTCCACGCCAAGGAAAGTCCCATCCGGACATGGGACGAAGTCTTCAATCTTGTATCTTCATAGTCTTGGAGTCCGGTCGATGATGATAGTTCGGTTATCCGGACACCCCCTAGTCCAGGACTCCCTCAGTAGCCCCCGAACCAGGCTTCAATGATGACGAGTCCGGCGCGTATATTGTCTTTGATGTTTGCAAGGCGGGTTCTCCTCCATATTCCATGTGTTTGCCGAACAGTGTCCGGTTTCCTTATAAATGTTGCGCCTCTTAGCTTCTACGTCCAATAATGGCCCTCTTCCACGTGTCGTATGAATGCGAAAAGCCAGGGTATTTATACGTTTTACCTCCTAGCTGCGCGAATAAGCTGCCTATAAGAGAGGCGAGGATCCAGATCCGGATCACACCATCCTCCTTCCGCAAGTACTCATCGAAGCGTATCTGACAAAAATCCATTCCAACATGGACAATCGACGCGGCTCCTCCTCTCGCGCTCCCAGTCCTCAGCCAGGAGATTGGAGGAGATGTTCAGTCCCACACAGCGAGTTAGTGACGCTCCAAGCAGAGGGATACCTTCCCCCAGCTTTTATGGTTCCAGTTCGAGCCGGACTGGCCACCTACAAGGGTGGGAAACAGGCGGAGAGCGTCCCCAATCCCTCCAAAGGAGAGCGGGTATGCTTCGTCCCCTACCTAATAAGGGGACTCGGATTTCCCATACATCCGTTTCTCCGAGGGCTCCTGGAGTTCTATGGACTCCAACTTCACCACCTCACACCTGCCTCCATCTTGCACATCGCGGGTTTTGTAGCTCTTTGCGAGCTGTTCTTGGGCATCGAGCCCCATTTTGCGTTGTGGAAGAGATTGTTTTGCCTCGTACCCCGTTCTCACGAGGGGTCGATATATCAAGTGGGCGGAGCCGAAATATGGTGCATCGCCGGGACCGGATATCTATCCGGAACCCCGAAGGAGGCGTCCGAAGACTGGCCTTCGGAATGGTTCTATATGGAAGACGCCCCGCTGCCGGATCCAGTTCGGATCGGCCTCCCGGAGTTTAGTAATGCTCCTCTAAAGAAACGCCTGAGTTGGCGCCCGCGGAGCCCTCAACGGGAAGATGATAGGAGCGTCCAATATCTGATGGGCCGGATTAGGTTACTGGCGCATTCCGGATTGACCATGATTGGAGTCATGGCCACATTCATTATGCGAGGGGTGTAGCCGCTCCAATATAAGGGCCACCCCATGTGGGATTTCAACGGGGAGAATGACGCCACCCATCATGGGCGCAAGGGGCCGGGATCGACCGCCGATCTGGTGAAGATCTTGTCCGGCTTGTACAAGGGGGAGAAGGAGGACTTCCTCTGCACGAGTCCATTGAATGGATTCTCCATGAATAACCCTTGGAGCTGGGTAAGCGGACGTTTATATATCCGATCCGTGCTTTCAAAGTTAAGTGTCTTACTTTATGATTTCGACGCAGGAACTGCGCCGGGATGTGGAGGGCATACAAAGCCCGACTCCACAACCCGAGGATCCGGGAAGATCCCTTGATCCGGCCTCCGAAGAGGATCCGGACATAAAGGTGGAGCTGATTGACGGGGTGTTCCACCAACTCAGCATAGACAATGCTCTAGTCGCCATTACGGCTGACTACCCCGGTTTATCTCCGGCTTCCCAGGTGAGTACGACCGAAGTCCTGACACCATTACCTTTTGAATGCTTATTTCTGACCACCGTATACCAACGGTGCTTCGCAGGAGGTGCCTTTGCGGCGGGAAGCCGAGCCCGTGGTGACTGACCAACCAGGGTCAGTGCGGCCCAGCAGGCGGAAGAGGAGTGCGACGCGAATCGAAACATCGCCGCAAAGGTATGGCGCACCATTGTCTTTAAGGGAAAGACTCCTGGGAGGTATATTAATGCTCATGATTCTTCCAGGAGAAAGAGCGCTCCCCGGACTGTGCCTGGAGAGGTTGCCAACCAAGCCTCCGCCAGCCAGGCTCCAACACCTGGTCCGGAGGGGGAGGCGAGCGCAAGGCGCGAGCCGGATGCTCCTCCAACGGAGGATGCCAACAGGCTGTTCGCCACCAGGTCTGAGGTGGAGAGCGCCATGAATCACAGGCGCCGTCGGACAGTTCTTCGTGACACGTGTTTCTCCCCAGAGGCGTTGAATGCCTTTAATGTGGGAGACGCGCACCTCCGTGCTGCTCAAGATGGTTTAACCAGAGCCACGGAGCAGTATGTGAAAGACATACGGGTGAGGAATTTTAGTAGTTATATATGCCAGTAGCCCCTGAGACTTAAAATAGTTAAACTAACTGATTTAAGGATCATTTGTTATGCAGGATCTTACGGAGAAGAATACCCACCTGTCCCAGGAGCTTCAAGAATGCAAGGCCCAACTTGAGGCCGCACTAGCCGCCGCCGGGGGAGCCACAGAGACCCCCTCTGGTAATACATATTTCGAAAAGATAAGTAGTTTATGAAGTGCAGCGTGTGCGTTTAGTCTGACAATAATATTGTAGAGGGTGCCGGACTAGATCCAGACAAGCAACACCTGCTGCGCCAGCTGAAGGCCGGCGAGAAGGTGCTTATGAGGGTGCAGCAGGAGAGGAACAAACTCCAAGATGCCAACACCCAGCTGGGCGAAGAACTAAAAGATGTTCGGGTCCAGCTGTCTAACTCCCTAAAGGAGAATCGGCGGCTTCATCGCGGCATTTACAGTAAGTGCTTGAGCAAACTCCTTTGAAAAGAAGAGTTCGGCGAGGAAGTCGATTGACAGAAATGTGTTTGTAGGTGTGCTCACGGGTCGTCCGGCAGAGGAAATGCCTGGTTCCACGGGTGACCTTCTTCCCGAGCTGCTGCAACTGCACGAACATGTCCGGCAGGCGATGAGCGGCGTCGTTCAGGCCTTATGGCCATCCGTCTCCCTACCTGAGGGTCTTGGAGGGCTTGCTGAGAAGCTTCAGGGAGTACGGCAGCGCTTCCGTCTGTGGAAGATATCGGCCTGCCGTCAAGGCGCCAGGGAGGCCTGGGCCATGGTGAAGACGCGGTACACGAAGGCTGATCCAAACCACATGGCCGAGGTCGGACCTGTGGGGCCCGATGGGAAGGAGATCCCTGTGAGCCTGATGTACGGCCAAGTAGAGTTGGTCGCGAAATATTCCCAACGGGACTGTAAACTAGACAGCCTGTTAGATGGGATTGAAGAGGAGTACAATCAGTCAGTTTGACGATGTAATTTAAAATGACATATAAAATGCCTTCTAGCTGGATTGTAGATCGTTTGTCTTTGCGGACCTTTTCGCTTCAACCTCGGGACCCAACAGTCCGGAGTGTGTCCGAATACCCTCACGGTTATACAAAAACCGGGGCATGCATGGAGACCAGGCGTAGGGGTCATAAGTGCTTTATCAGACAAGTGCCCAACTAGCTATGTTATATTACATGGTTAGTAAGAAACATCTTCCAGGGAGAATAGTTCCGTTAGGGGTTCCTTTCCCTGGGAGGCATGCCCTAAAGTGCATGTCCGGATTGCGAAAAGAGCAGAAAAAGCATCTGGAGGCAGATAAATAAATAAGCAATAAATCATCTTTCAAGTCACCGACCGAATATTCCCTTAAGAATGCTAGCCTTCGGCTTCACCCAGTCTGAGGTACACATCCGGCTGACCCGACAGTAACAATCGCAGAGGTGCTCCCTTTACCTCCTAGCCGAACAATCGGGAACGTAGGGGTAAGCACAGGAGCCAGGCAACCCAGCTTGGCCAAAACTTAAGTCATATCGATGCATATAATGGTGAGTAAAAGGTACATGCGGAAGTATGACACATGTGTTGGGCATGAAGCCCGTATAAATAAGCTTCTGTTAAAGAAGCCCCCAGGTATAACGAGTGCGAGTAGCGCATCAAGTGTGTGCGAACAATGCGCAGATCAGCCCTCAAAGGCTTTTACTAAAAGAGGGAAGAAAAAGGAGGGAAACAAAATACAGCGAAAAAATATGAAAGGTGGACGGAGGAAGGAGACGAACTCTGAGTCTGGCGCTAGGCGTAGAATCTTCGGAGACGGGCTGCGTTCCATGGGTTCGGCTCGAGTCGGTTGTCAGATGCGTTGCGTAGACGGTATGCACCGCTGGTAAGGACTTGGTCGATGATGAAGGGACCTTCCCATTTGGGCTTAAGTTTGTCCTTTTTCTTGTCCGGCAGGCGTAGAACTAGTTCGCCAACAATGTAAGTTTTGGCCCGTACTTCTCTGCTTTGATATCTTCGAGCCTGCTGCTGATAGAATGCGGAACGGGATTTTGCCACGTCACGCTCCTCCTCTAAGGTATCCAAACTATCCCGCCGATCCAACTCGTCTTCTCTTTCTTCGTACATGCGCACGCGAGGTGAGTCATAATTATATCGTAGGGCAAAACTGCCTCTGCGCCGTATACCATAAAAAATGGTGTGAATCCGGTAGTGCGGTTTGGCGTGGTCCGTAGCCCCCAAAGTACGGAGTCGAGCTCCTCTACCCAGTGCATGTTAGATTCCATGAGGGACTGCACTAATCTGGGTTTAATGCCGCTCATGATTAGACCATTTGCTCGTTCGACTTGACCGTTAGTTTGAGGGTGATAGACTGAAGCGTAGTCGAGCTTGATGCCCATGTTTTTGCACCAGAGTTTAACCTCGTCAGCTATGAAATTCGTGCCGTTATTAGTGATGATGCTGTTGGGGACGCCAAAATGGTGTACTACCCCGGATATGAAGTCTATCACGGGTCTGGATTCTGCCATTTTAACTGGCTTGGCCTCTATCCATTTGGTGAATTTGTCCACCATGACCAATAAGTATTTTTGCTTGTGGGTTCCCCCTTTAAGGGGTCCAACCATGTCAAGCCCCCAGACCGTGAACGGCCAAGTGATGGGTATAGTTTTGAGGGCGGTGGGTGGCATGTGTCTTTGATTAGCAAAGAGCTGGCAACCGACGCATCGTTGGACTAAGTCCTGAGCATCTGCCCGGGCTGTCGGCCAATAAAATCCTGTACGGAAGGCCTTGCCTACAAGGGCCCGGGCTGCGGCGTGGTGCCCGCCGAGTCCGGCGTGAATTTCAGCCAGGAGATTTCGCCCTTCCTCTTCGGAGATACACCTTTGAAGGACTCCGGTTGTGCTTTTCTTATAAAGTTCTCCTCATGGACCTTGTAGGCTTTAGATCGCCGAACTATGCAGCGGGCCTCATTTTGGTCTTCGGGAAGTTCCTGCCTAATTAAGTAGGCTAGGAATGGTTCCGTCCACGGGGCAATTACTGCCATTATTTCATGGGCTGAAGGTGTTATTTCATTGGCTGAGCCACCGATTGTGTCAGAATGTTCCATGTTGGGTGGTTCAGTTGGTTCCGGGTTGTTATTTC
This sequence comes from Triticum aestivum, assembly GCF_018294505.1. Taxonomy (NCBI): domain Eukaryota; kingdom Viridiplantae; phylum Streptophyta; class Magnoliopsida; order Poales; family Poaceae; genus Triticum; species Triticum aestivum. Next base: position 467,800,873 of record NC_057801.1, read on the forward strand.
CGGACTCCTCTTCCCATAATACGGATGGCTTAAAGAGCTGCTCCAGGAAGATGTTTGGAGGGACGTCATCGCGTTTTGCGCCGATGCGTGCCAACACGTCTGCTGCCTATTTATTATCCCGGGCTACATGGTGGAATTCGAGTCCTTCGAACCGAGTTGACATTTTTAGGACGGCGTTACGGTAGGCTGCCATTTTCGGATCCTTGGCATCAAAGTCTCCATTTACTTGGGATATTGCGAGGTTTGAATCCCTGCGCACCTCTAGGCGTTGAATACCCATGGAGATTGCCATCCGGAGACCATGTAGAAGGGCCTCGTATTCGGCTGCGTTGTTGGAGTCCGTGTACATTATTTGAAGTACGTATTGGACTGTGTCTTCGGTTGGGGACGTCAAGACGAAGCCAGCCCCCAAGCCGGCCAACATTTTGGAGCCGTCGAAATGCATGATCCAATTGGAGTATGCGCCGTACTCTTTAGGGAGTTCGGCTTCGGTCCATTCGGCGATGAAGTCAGCCAAAACTTGCGGCTTTATAGCTCGCCGTGGTTTGTAGGTTATGTCAAATGGTAAGAGCTCAATGGCCCATTTTGCAATCCTGCCCGTCGCGTCGCAGTTGTTTATAATGTCGTTGAGAGGTACTTCGGAGGCCACTGTTATGGAACACTCTTGAAAGTAGTGTCGCAGCTTCCGGGATGCCATGAACACCGCGTACGCTATCTTTTGATAATGTGGGTACTGGGACTTGCATGGAGTTAAGACAATGGATACGTAGTACACTAGTTTTTGAAGAGGGAATTTATGCCCTTCTGTTTCTCGTTCGACGAGAGTACCGCGCTGACAACTTGGTGTGTTGCCGCGATATATAATAACATCGGTTCGCCCAGGTTGGGCGCGGCCAGGACCGGATTTGTTGCCAATATGGCCTTAATTTCTTCGAGTCTGGCCGTGGCGGCATCCGTCCATTCGAAGTGTTCGGTGCACCGGAGGAGGCGATAGAGGGGCAGTGCCTTTTCTCCCAAACGGGAGATGAAGCGGCTTAGAGCCGCCATGCATCCAGTTAGTTTTTGTATTTGTTTAAGGTCTTTTGGGATATCCAATTGTGACAGAGCTCCAATCTTGGCTGGGTTTGCTTCAATTCCTCTACCGGATACAATGAAGCCCAAGAGCTTTCCGGCTGGTACGCCGAAAACACATTTTTCTGGGTTGAGCTTAATGTCATATGCTCGGAGGTTGTCGAATGTAAGCCTCAAATCGTCTACTAGAGTTTCGACGTGTTTGGTCTTAACGACCACATCGTCTACGTATGCCTCCACTGTTTTGCCTATATGGGTAGCCAGACATGTCTGAATCATGCGCTGATGTGTTGCGCCGACGTTTTTGAGTCCGAAGGGCATTGTGTTGAAGCAGAATGGTCCGTATGGAGTAATGAATGCCGTTGCGGCCTGATCTGTTTCCGCCATCTTGATTTGATGGTAACCGGAATATGCATCGAGGAAGCACAATGAATCGTGCCCTGCGGTAGCATCGATGATTTGGTCGATGCGGGGGAGGGGGAAAGGATCCTTTGGACAGTCATTGTTAAGGTCTTTGAAATCGACACAAAGGCGCCAGGATTTGTCCTTTTTTGGTACCATTACCAGGTTTGCTAGCCAGTCCGGATGTTTTATATCTCTGATAAATCCGGCTTCTAAGAGTTTGGCTAGCTCCTCTCCCATTGCCTGTCTTTTGGGTTCGGAAAATCGCCGAAGAGCATGTTTGACTGGCTTGAATCCTTTTAGGATATTTAGGCTGTGTTCTATCAGCCTGCGTGGGATTCCTGGCATACCTGAAGGGTGCCAGGCAAAAATGTCCCAATTTCCCCGAAGGAATTCTCGTAGTGCGGCTTCTACATCAGGGTTTAATTGTGCCCCAATGGAGGCCGTCTTTGTGGGGTCCGTTGGATGGACCTGGAATTTGACTATTTCGTCTGCTGGTTTAAAAGAGGTGGACTTAGATCTCTTATCGAGTATCACATTGTCCCTATTCACCGTGGAGCACAGCTCAGTGAGTTCCTCTGCCGCTAGGGCTTCGGATAGTGCCTCTAGGGCTAGTGCGGATGTCTTATTTTCAGCGCGGAGTGCTATATCTGGATCACTGACAAGAGTGATGATTCCATTGGGCCCGGGCATTTTAAGCTTCATGTACCCGTAATGGGGTATAGCTTGGAAAATTGTGAATGCCTCTCGCCCTAACAAGGCGTGATATCCGCTGCCGAATGGGGCCACTTGGAACGTGACCTCCTCGGACCTGTAATTGTCCGGTGAGCCGAACACTACATCTAGTGTGATTTTTCCTGTGCAGCATACTTCCCGACTAGGGATTATTCCTCTAAAGGTTGTGCTACTTTGCTCAATGCGGATCCAGTCTATTTCCATTTTTTGGAGGGTTTCCTCGTAGATGAGGTTTAATCCGCTGCCGCCATCCATGAGTACCTTGGTAAGACGAAAGCCGTCCACTATCGGACTGAGGACCAATGCGGCTGGTGCTCGGGCTGTTCGGAATTTAGGTTCGTCGCTGGCATTGAAGGTGATAGCCGTGTCGCTCCATGGATTTGTTGTTGCTACTTGGTAGACTTCGGCGAGGCTGCGGATTGTTCATTTCCGCATATTATTTGATGCGAAAGTCTCGAAGACTGTTAATACCGTACTGGTACTGTTGGGCTGGTTACCTGGGGCTAGAAAACCTTCGCCACTTTTGGCCACCTGCCATAGTATCCAACATGCTCAAAGGCTATGTGTTGGAGTGGCGCCCTCTGTACTATGGATTTTACTGGGTCCGTTGAGCCATCCCTCCAGTACGGTTCCGTGCCCTTTAGGGTTTTTTTGCTTTTTGGTTTTTGACCCAGGTGCTTGAGTATGACACACCCTTTTATTTCGAACTAGGGTTATGTTTACGGCCGGATTGTCCCAAAACCTGGTTTCGGTTTTCCAGGCACTCTCCATCGCACAGTATTTTTGTAATATGGTCGCCAGGTCGGCGAAGCGTGTAACTTCGCGACGACTTATGGCATTCATGATTCCCTTGTCCGTGCAATTGTTGCAGAAAATTGAGATTGCGCTTTCCTCACGACAGTCCTTTATCCTGTCCATAACCAGGAGGAATCTGGCCCAGTAATGATGTACTGTTTCATCGGGCTCTTGCCGTATTTGAGATAGATTGCTTATGTTTGGGTGGGCGGGCGGAATTAAATTCAGAATCCCGCCCAATCTGAGGCTCAAAGGCCGAGAAGTTTCCGGATTTGGAAGCTTGGATTGCTGGATGTTATCCAACAAATCTGGTCCGATGCCTGACTTTAGGTTCAGTACTTGATTGACGTCCGTCCCTCCGCGGGAATCCGGCATGGAGGGATCGGGAATCCGGACATAACTGGTCTTTAACATAGAAGAAGAGTCGCCGCGTTGTTCCTCTACCATAGTAACGTGGTCGGTAGCCTGGGGAGAGTTAATTTCTCTCAGATCGGTTTTAAGCCCAATCTGATCGTAGTCTATAGCGACTCCCAGGGCGGCGATGCGATCCAAGAGCTCATTTACGGAGGAGAGCTCCATCGGATCTAGCTGCTCGGCGAATTCCGAGTTGACGTGA